>NC_052623.1:166664829-167264829 GCF_016161935.1 Mauremys reevesii
ATGTCAAGGATTGTTTTCAAAAAGATAAAAATTTCCATAGAAATATCCTGGCCAGAACAAAACATTCTTGCTGAGCCATACAGCATTAATTGCATTACAATTTGCTAATCTCATGAAGGTCATGACCTTACATACTGCATACTACTCATTTTTCTAAATGTTTTAATTAGGTCTGACCAGCCAGTAGTTTTAGCAAAGCTACTTACTTTTTTTTATGCCAAGATTTAAAATAAAATTGTAACTGTAACATAAGTTTCCCCAGAAATAAATGAAACTTGTAAAATATTTATATTTCAACTATATAACTACTTCGTTTTCTTAAGCACTGTTGCTGTTGTTCAACCATGTGATAAAAAAATTAATTTACATATCTCTAGCTACTTTCATCAGAGGATTTGCAGATGTTGCACATATTAAGTGTCACACCACTGTGATGTTGTGTTGTATCCATTTGATAGAGGTTTTTTTGAAATCAGAGAGGGTAAGTGACTTATCATACAATGAGTCAGTGGCAGAGGGGAATAGAGGAAGCTCTAAGAGCCTGGCTCCCATTTATCTGCAGAGCTGGCTTCTTTGTTCTGTGGGAGCTCTCATCAGTTCTCTGTAGAACTATTTAGGAAAAACTGTGCAAGGGACACCTTACAGACTATCCAGCTTGGCTTGCTTTTTGGTTCCCTAAAATAGCTGATGTCTCAAGCACCACAATTTGCAACAGCTAAGATACTGAGGTATTAAAAGCACGAGGATAAAACATACCAAATTGAGTGGAACAGAAGAAAGTGACCGGAAGAACACATTTAGAAATATGAGTGCTGGTTTCTTTCCCCTAGCTCCCTCTCCTACAGAAAAGGTATTTGAAAATAATAAATTGTAGAGTTGTTTCTGATGGAGACCGTCAAATGACTAATCAATGGACATAACAAAATTATAACACAACATATCTAAATGTTGTAAAATCCCTTCTAGCCAGTCCTGTTATTACACAGGAATCCCAGGGCAGAATTCAGCCCTTTAGGGTTTGCTAATCAAAACCATATCTAACTTCATTAACTTCTGCCAGTGGAAGCCTTGGAAAAAAAATCATCTTCTGTGGTTTTAAATCTTCATGGTATGGAGATGGACAGTTCTCCTGAATGGTCAGATTTGATCATACTGTTCAAATTTTGCAGATGAGACAAAGCTGGTAGAGTTGCAAACACTTTGGAGGCTAGAGCTAAACTTCAAAGGGATCTTGATAAATTGGAGAACTGGGCTATGGACAACAAATGTAAGGTGCTATACTTTGGGAAGAAAAACCATATGCACAAATACAGAATGAGGGATAACTGGCTTGGAAGCAGCACTGCTGAGATCTGGTAGTTGTGGTGGATCACAACCTTCACATGAGTGAACAATGCGATGTTGCAAAAAAATGCAAATGCAATTTTGGGTTGCAATAACAGAGGCGTAGCATGCAAGTCACAGGAGGTGATAGTACCGCTCTAGTTGGTGCTGGTTAGTCTTTAACTGGAGTTGTGTGTCCAGTGTTGGTCACTGCTGTATAGAAAGGATATAGAGAAACTGGAAAGGATCCAGAGGCAAGTGACAAAGATAATCAAAGGGATAGAATGCAAGCCATATGAGCAAAGGCTGAAGGAACTGGGTATGTTTAGTTTGGAACAGCGAAGATGATGTGAGGACATGACTGCAGTCTTCAAATACTTGAAAGGCTGCCATAAAAAAGATGGAGAAAAGATGTCTCTTTTGCCACAGAGGGCAGGACAAGAAGCAGTGGGTTCAAACTGCAGCATAGAAGATTTAGATTAAATCTCAGGAAATACTTCTGACTGTAAGAACAGTAGGACAATGGAACAAACTACTTAATGAAAGCTCCTTCACTGGAGGGTTTCAAAAGGAGACTGGATAGCCATCTGTCTTGGATGGTTTAGACACAACAAATCCTGCATATTGGCAGGTGGTTAGAGTAGATGACCTTTGTGGTCCCTTCTAAACCTCTGGTTCTGATTCGATGATGCACTAAAAAAGGCTTGATTATCAAAGATGGATGTATAAAATGTGCATGCTGAGAAACCACAACTGCATGCGCAAATGGATATCATTTGTGCACACAAGTGGCTAGCTACAACACATGACTGACGGTGAATACCCATACATTCATATGAACACATGTAGTTGTATGTGCAGTTGTATGTGCAAAGTAGCTGAGCATCAGTCTTTAAAAATGGAGCCTAAAATGTTTGCTGTTGGTTTTGCTACAATCTGTGAAAGTTTTGCTGCCAAAGTTGACCTCCTGGACTGTAGCTTCAGACTGCCTTGTCAGTAGTATACTATTTGCAAGCTCTTATTTAATTTTCTTTAAATTTAGACTATTTGTTCTGTGCTTACTGTGTAGAATGGAGCCTTTTTGACCAGTTTTGCTAATGTTCTAACTTTTCAGGAGAAAAATATGAACTCCATGCTGCAACTGACACTACTCCCAGTGTTGTTGTCCACGTATGTGAGAGTGACCAGGAAAATGAAGTGGAGGAAGAAGAGGAAGGCAAGAAACCTAAACCAAAAATTATTCAGACAAGAAGGCCGGAGTATACACCTACTCATTTAAGCTGAAGTGGTTCTAACTTTCAAGGGTTTCAAGTAGACTTATACAAGAAAAATGCTTACTATGGAAGTGTCGGGTCACAATTTTGGTGGCAGTGGCTGCAGCAGTAGTAGGATTAATTCCAGTGTAATGTTACTCAGAAAAACACCGGAAGTTTCCTCATTGTTTTTAATGCTGCACATTGGTTAATATGTATGGAACCTAAAATCAACTTCCAGATCAAAGTTAGAGTGATCAGAAAAAGGCATTTTGAGAAAGAATTGATCACTGAAGATACCTTCTTTTTAAGGAATCCTAGGCTGCTTCATTATAAAACAGATGGGGAAAGCTTTCTTTGTTCTATCTCACATGATATGCCTCTAATTCATAGGTTAAACATATATGAAGTACATGTGATACTGAGATGGTTTAAAGATTTGGGAATTGTAAACATTTTTCTTATGTTAGGTTGTTTTGTGCATGTGTATTACTGATGTTCAAAAATAACTTTGCATTATTTTCTATATAGTTTCTCACTTCACGCTTTTTGAAATCTGGGAAGTTGTCTTCAATGCTTATCTCTCAGCATCCTGGGTCTCTTACTGTATGTATGTTTTATTGGTACCCAGTTTCCAGTGGACATACAATTCATGTAGCACCTTATTTTGGTGCAATATAATTTGTGTTTTTTAAATTTTAATCTGTTATTAAATGCTTACGTGGGGTTTTGTCTAGCAAAGTTATGGAAAAAATTGTGCAATAGGAAAATTGTTCAAGTAAGTGGATTTTAAATTATTTAAAGTTTAAGTTATATGTTTTTAAGTAATACTGGTTCAATTATTCTGATTTTCTCCTTTAAAAAAACAAAATTCTTAAACATGTAAATAAAGCTAGTACTGTATATTCACAGCAATGTACAGTTTTCAGTGAGAAGTATGGCAATGGAACAAAAACCTGAGCTGTATTACTCTTTACATTAACTTGTACGTTTTAGCTGGTGCAGTTACACATTTTAACAGTGATTCAACACACACAATGTGAAACAGATGACAGATGTGTGGTATATTTGAGAGGGATGGAGTGCCTTTTCCCCATTAATTTATGATGGGATTGTTATACTAGCTGAACTCTGGTATTTTTTCTAATAGCTGTGTCTGTCCAATAAGTATGTATTCTCTTTTGGCTTTGTTTCCAAAACAGGCTGGCATTTAGAAATGCTTAGTACGATGTAATAATGCATGCTTTACCAGTTCAGTTGATGGCTTGCTGTGGGAACAGACAAGCTTTCATTCTGTTTGGTTTGGGTACTGTTTTAAGGACAGTGGTGAATGATGTACAGGCTTTCTGTCATGTTTACATAACAAACAAATACATGCTATACGAGTTCAAGTGTTTCCAAGAATCTGCTTTTAAAATGGAGATTCTAACTTTGAAATATTTTAATACTTTTTAAAAATACACTAATATATTGACAAAATATACTGTTGGGGGAGGACATGTTTCTCTTTTAGAAGGAGGGGTATTTTGGGGGTTCAGACATCTTTAGAAATAAAGACCTTGATCCTCTTTTTGAAGTCAGTGAGAACTTTGCCATTAGCTTCATTAGCAGTAGGACTAGGCTCGGGATGAGCATTGTAGTGTTGTTGCATTAAAATGATATGCATTACTATGTGCCATTTGTAGTTAATGTTGACTTGGAGGCCCAACATAATACACTTTTGGGTAGAAATAGAACAAATATTATAAAGAATACAATACTGTATGTACTGATGAATTTGTACAATCATTCCCACTGATAATACAGTATAGACTCCACACTACTAAAAGCCTACCATTGTGCTGACCAAGCCACACAATGTTATTGTGACCAAAGAGAACAGAAACCTGTTAAACCTCAGTAATAGTCTGAACTTGTAGGGCCTTATTCTGATGGATTAGACTTACAGTACATATGCATACACACAGACTGAAGCTGACTTTTGGTTCCTATCTGTGATAGAGAGAGAGATACGCTCTCTCCGTATATGTTATGCTATTTGATACAAAGTTTGCAGGTGTAGAATGTCACCCAGCATAGCTTTAGGTGAGGCTGTATTTTACTGCTGATTTCATATAGTGTATAAATACAGGAGCACATGAGCTACTTGTGTTACTGAAGTGTAAACATCAGACTGCAATGCACAACATTCTTTGTTCTTTTTAAGTGCAGGGTATAATGACCAAGCTAGAGAAACATCAAAGTACACAAATGTCTCTAGTATAGCTTTCTAACACTGCTGCTAGATTTGATGCAGATGTTTTAAATTTGCCATTCATTTAGCACAAAAATCTTTGGCCCAATTTCTGTAGCATTCTCCTCCACCTCCTCTTCTGCTACCAGCATAGACCCTGGACACTGGGTGCTGTTACTGTTGCCTCTATGGGACTGCCAAGAAGCATCACTTATCTTCAATAGAAAAAAGAATGTAAAACAGACAGTGAAATGATTTTGAATGTTGGTACACATTGAGACATTTCTGCATAATGGAGGTTGAAGGTAGTCATTCAGAATCAGAACTATGAATGATTTGGGCTGGCTGCAGTGTCTGCCACTCCCAACTGTATTTGTGAACATGGATTGCTGGACGGTAACTGTCCTTCTTGCTGTCTGGCCCCAGGTTGTGTATCCTGGCCTATGTCTGTTCTCTTAGCACCAATGTGGTGTATGGATCACGCTGTTTCTGTATGAAAATAACAGCTGTTATGTTAAGACAAACTGGTATTTTATAAGATTGTATAGTATGGGACATTTAAATTAAAATATTTGGATTGTCTATTTATAAATGTCATGGTGGTGTTTATGCATGAAGCAATAGTTAAAGATTTTGGTGTAAAAATGCTTAAACTTCAAGCATCCAAAAATATACTTATGTCAGGATAAGGACTTTATCCCGACTTACTTGGTACGCTCACATCCTTGCCAGCCAAATTTAATTTTATTAATTAACGGGGCAGGGGAATCCAGTTTGATAGTCTTTTACAACATTGTTTAATCTCTTTAAAAACTGATTTATTACATTTTTCATAATGTTGACATTTGAATAGTTTCATTTACTTAGCCAGCAAGCCTAGTCATTACAAAATGTTATGAGGCATTAAAGGTCCACTTCTTAACCCAGGGCAAGAATTTTTATTGTAAAATAAAGATGTGGAGAAAGGAGTTGTTGATGTTAATGTTAGTCAGTTTTTTGCATTACCTTCTGCATAGAAACTCTGATGTATCAGTATCTTACAATTGGCATTATTTATATTTGTGTGTAGCAATGTTCTGCCTCTAATACAGACAAGCATCTCTAGTTGAATTCAATGGAAGCCACTTATACCCATCTGAGGGAATAATTTGGATCTTGATCAGAAAATACAACTCAAATTACAGGATTAATTGGACCAGTCTGCTTTAACTAGCACACCTCCTTAAACTGGTTCACTTTTTAGAAAAAAATAAAATAAATGGAAGCTGCTGTGTTTGGCTAATTCCACTCTGTTTTGCTTATTGTCTCTTTTATAAGAGTCTCTCCCACTGTCATGAAACTCCAGAAAAATGAAAATGATATTCTGCCATTCAAGAAATCACATGCATATAAGAATGGTTACCAATATGTGTTCATTCTAATGAAATTGGTACAGATGGGCTGTGTACGGTGCCTTAAGTGTTAACAAAATACAGCCCTTACTCATAGTCAAGACGAGTCCAAAAATTCATAGGGCAAAAGTTATTTTTAAGCAGGCTGTTATTTCTAGCCATCAAGTACTACTTAACTATTTTGGGTTCTAATTCCTTAGGCAGACATAGTCAAAGAAGCCTGAAGAAGTAAGGTGCCTAACCACCAATGAATTTCTCATGTCCTTTAAAAATCCCAGCTACAGTACTTGCCTGCATAGTTAAACTATATTCTGCATTGTGCTAGAAGCAATGTCTTAGCAAAACAAGTTCTGTTAAACAAATACAAATTTGTTTGTATTCCAATTGCACCTAGGATCCCCAAATAATCAGAATAATAAAATAATGGGTAGAATGTGACTTTATCCATGCAGAACTGAATTTCAAAATACTAGGTTTTTTTGACTTAGGGCTTATGTTCCATCTCCCATTTTCACTACAATCTTGGATTAGCTCCAGTGCTCCAAACTTGGAGATACTTTTAAAATGATTATCACAAACAAATTATGTTTAGTCTAATTCATGTATTGTTTGTAAAAATGCAAGTCACTGACCCATATTAACACTGAAAAAAATTACAGAATGTTGTATATCATGCTAATGGGTAGCAGAGCTAGAAAGAGGTTGTGCATCATCCAGTCTAATCACCTGTATATTGCAGGATATTTTACTTAAAAAAACGAGTCCTGCAATCTCTTTACTCACAGAACTCCCATTGCTTGAACAATGGCTACAGCATTGGGGCCTACTTCATTAACTTGTCCCCTCTAATCAGTATCTAAGTATCTAAAATAATGGAGCCCTACCACCTGTTGGTCTAACTGCCTGGCTGTTATGGTCCCCAGTGCTCATCTCCACTAGCTGGGAGAGAAGCAAAGCAATGAAAGGGGCTCAAGTGCCATGAATGGCCAGGAAGAGTGTGGCGCTGAAGCAGCACACCCTCGCTTGTCACAAAGCAGTGGACACTTTGCCCATCTACTCTTTCAGGCTCAGCAGGCTCTTGGAGTGAGGGGACCCAGGAAGCAGCTATTCTCCATGGAATGCTTTCCCTACAGCTCTTTGGACTTCAGCAGATTGAGGCGCCATGAAGCTTAGGGGAGACTCCCCTGGTCACTTTTTAAGGCCTGAAGCTCCTCTTTTCCCACAAAAGACATGGCTTCAAAACCATGATATTTTGCTGTCCTAGCATTTCCTTTTTGGAGTTTGTATATAGGCAGGGTAGCATGGAGGAGCAAAACATTTTGATATCCAGTGTGACAAAGCTCTGTCCTTGTCTCCATCGGCCCTGCATTTCCTGACAGATTTCGCTAGCCTCAGAGGCTCATTGTGACCCTTCACTTAACCCTTCTCTCTCTAGAGACAAGGGTCACAGTCTAATGAGCCATTTTCATCATAAGCCAGCGAGAGAGGTGAGGAGAAGCTACCCTCCCTTGCACAGTCTCTGTTGTCTCCCGGTCTCAGTGATTAATCAGGGGGGCAACGGGGGAGAGCCCAGGCCCGCTCTCTACTCCGGGCTCCAGCCCAGGGACCCTAATAGTATCAACTATGGTAGCTGACCTTTTAGGAACAGGACACTTACAATTCCCTGGGCTATTTCCCCACAGCAGCCCCCACTTCACCTTTACCTCAGGCCTTCCTTCCTTCCTTGTGCCTGATATGGTGTGTACAGCTCAGTCTCTCCAACAGCGCAACTTCTCACAGCTCCTGACATGCGCACCCACCTGACTAACTGGGAGGCTTTTAACGAGTTTCAGCCAGCCCCTGATTGGCTTCAGGTTCCCAATCAACCTAGCATCCTCCCTTCCCTTGGGAAAGCTTTTAATTGGCCCCAGGTGTCTTAATTGACCTGGAGCAGCTGCCATTTACTTATCCTGGTACCAGGGATTTGTTTAGCCTGGGGCTAATATCTCTATCTCCCACTACTTCTCTATAGCCATCTGGCCTTGTCTCGTCACACTAGTCAAAACTCTTCAGTCCTTGTCTTCATCCCATTGGTTTTTTGTGCTAGCAAATTCTGACCCTGTGAATAATTTTATTCTTTAACTTTTCCTGTTACTTTGAAGTTATTTATCGCTTGCCCTTCTGTTGACCTTCTGTCTTTTTTTTTTTATAAAAAAAAAAAAATGCTTATTTTTTTTTTTTTTTTTTTTTCAGTCTTTCTCTCTGCTATATAGTTGGCTGTTGTTTGTTTTTTTTTTTTTCCCCCCCATGGGGTGGCATGCAGCATGCAGTCTCTAAGGTCACAGGGGTAGCAGGCTACTTACTACACTACTTTTTTTTTTTCCTTTTCACACAACACACACACACTTTTTTTTTTTTTTTTTTTTTTTTTTGTGCGCTTGCTGTTTGTCTACTGCTATTATCACCTTTCTGTCAAACAGGTGACTTTTTTTTTTTGATGTTTTTTTTGATTTCTTTTTTTTTTTTCTTCACTAGCTCACTAACTTACTCTACACTTGTTAGTAATAAACATGATCTTGCTGACACACATCACCACTCTTCTTGTTTCTTATTTGAATTTTTACTTGAATACAACTTTGGACAATACCATCATACACCCTTATATATATTATTATATATTATTATGGTATATTAATGGTATGGGAAGCAACTGTAACTGTCAATATAATGGCTAAATTTTTTAATTTTCAGATTTTTTAGATATGATATATTATTTATCATGGTATATAGTATATTCATATTCATCACTTCTTGTCTACTTGTAAAAGAAATAATTGCTCCCATCCAGACTTTTTTTTTTATTTTTTTTTTAGATTTTTTTTGGTTTTTAGGTGGAAGGGGCTCTCAGCACTGGACTTCATCTCACTGTTCAATTTCCTACTTTTTTTGCTTTTTTTTGCTTTTGTTATTCTTTTGGTGGTAGTCTTGTTAGTTCTATAGGGGTGATTTTTATCCATAGGAAATGAAAATGAGAGGAATACATAAATAATGAATGAAAAAACAAACACACCTTACAAATAAAAATTCAGGTTGTAGAAGTAGGCATTGTTTGTTTGTCACTGTTTGTTTTAAAATAAATTTTTTATAATAATATACTCTTAAACATCTCTCATATAATCCCCAATATAATACAATTATAATTTTTGTCACACAGATGTTATGTTCATTGAAAGAAAAATCACTGCCCAGTCTACCTAAGTCTGAGCTGCTCTAACTTCTCATGTAACTTGGGTAGACCAAACATTTTCACTTATTCTCAGGAGGAGAGGAGTCTTCTCCTTAGGAACCAATTTTTTACTTTTCTTGCCCATTTGTTTTCAACAAGTGGTGCTGTGAAAAGCAAAGTGTGGTGGTGTGAAAGTGGGTGGGTGTTTCCCATGGTGACAGGTCTCACTTACCCTTTCTGCCACCAGGGCAGTTGCTTTTCACCCCTCTGCAAGCAGAGGCTGGTGACAGCAGGTATGTTGGTTAATATGAGCCACAGTATAGACCTACGTAGCTGCAGCAGAAGCCATCATTCCAATTTTATCACAGTCTATGTGCAGTTCCTCAGTTGGGTCTTTAAAGGTCAACTTGGGGAGTAAACCCATAATATCTTACCCATCCTAGTGCTTCCTCTCATGTTTGCCTCATTCACTTGTTCAGCAGCAGGTGTTTTAAGTTGTGCAACCTATGCTCTTCCCTCTTATTGAATCCCTGCTACTAGGAAGAAGAGAGAAGCTGCTGCAGCACATGAGGGAAGGCTGTGAGTTACCATAGCATTTGGTCTACAGTTACTGGGTGATGTACCATGGACTTTCTTCCTGAGACAGGGCTCTCTCTTTCCCTGCTATCTCCCATTGTTCCATTCCCCTCTCCCTCTCCGCTTTTTAGGCCTTTTGGCTCCCAAGAGCTCCAAAAGATGCTAAATAGTTTGGGAAAACCAGGACATCTTCCTAGTTGCTGATTTTTATTTATTTATTTAGTTTTGGTCCTGTGATACATCCCTGGACATGTTCACCCTGTCATCCCTGCTTCCCATCAGACAATTGACAACAAGACATTTCCTTTAGACTACAGGCCTGGAAGCTAACTTGCAGCCCAAGAAAAAGCCTTTCCTAAGGTAAATGAATGTACAGGGAGCCCAAAGCACAGGCGTTAGTTTTATTTGTAATTCCTTGGTAGTCCCCTACTCTGTTCCCTTTTCTTTTTTAAATTCGAGTTCTTAGAAATACCACAGTAGGCAGGGAATCTCTAAATATGAGTGCTTTAGACGAGGCACCCTGGTTGTGGTATTCAGGACCCCTCCACTGGTAATTAAAGCTCTATTCAGAATCTTCATTATTTCTAGGTCTCCTATTGCGGGGCTCTGTTTCATAGCATATTAGACAAGCTTCAGTTTAAGGCGCAGTCAGTGAATGAGGTTCACTGAAACATTATGGAACTTCTGAATATATATTCTGGAACATTTTCCAGTCTAGGTATAGATCTGTCTCACCATAGTATCTGAGATGCCTTCTTTCACTTCTTTCTGACTGATGGAAATCAAACTTCCACCCTTTTAGCCTAGTGCCTGGAGTTTTTTCCATGGTTGGTTCAACATCTTGACCATGCTGCAAAGGAAGGACCTCTACTCTAGGAGTGATTCAGGGAGAGCCCAAGGAGTACCTGATTTGGAGTCACTCAATTTAATGTTTTGTTTTTTTTATTGGCTTTAGAAAATATAGCTACTACACTCTGGAACCTCCGTCTAGTTTTATGTATGCTGTATGCTATGTACTCTGCACTTTTGAACCTCCTCACTCTGTGCCCTTGTTTTGATGGACAAATGGTTGCCTTTTAATGGCCACCACTAAAGCCTGGGGGGAAGGGGGTTGTTCCCATCATCAAATTACCTCTTCTGACTCTAGTGATATTTTGATACTAAGATTATTTTGACAAGTCCCAAGATTTCCTCTGCTAATTCTCTTTAAACTCTTGAGTTCATCTTTCAAGCCCTGACTGAAGTTGAAAAGTATCAGGCAAAAATTAAAATCTATTTAACTATCCATCTGTTGTGTTTAATCGTTTTCCTCACAAGACTCTCAGATCTCCTTAATGTTATTGATTTTTAATTTAAAAAAACGAGCAGAACAGCTATTTTTGGAGATCTTGCCTTTACAATTTTTTCTGGTGATTGTGACTTCTGCATTCACAAGAATAGCTAGATGAAACCTTGAGCTTTCACTGAAGTAAGATTTGGTGTTGGTGAATCTAATGAAAATCAGGGACCCAGCTTGATAGAAATCCTCACCATTTCTAGATGTCTTTTTATCCATGCTTTTTCATTGAAAAAGATTTTTTAAAAAAAACTGTTCCCATGAAAATAAGTATAGCTTGGGGTTTTTATGCTCTGTTTTGTGCAGTAGTGTATAAACTGCAATTTACAGAATTATTTCAGATTTTCACTTTAATCCATATCAGGTTAGATTTTTGAACTGTCTAAATCTTTGAAAAGTTAGAGGTATCCAAACTTGGAACACAGATTTCAAGCCAACTTTTCTATAAAAAGATAGATACCATCACTGTAATAATCTAGTTCATGTGGGCCAAAATAAAATGAGGAAAACTGAGCGGTTTTACAAACAGTTCTTACTGGCTGTCCAGCTCAAGCTCTCTATCTGATATGTCAAACAAAAGCTCCCAACCCATTTTTTGAAAGCAAAATGTAAATGGTTCTGCAACCAACCCAAAGCAATCTAAGGAGACACTGAAAATATTTTCTTTTTCATGCTTCATTTTAAGGAGCTACAGAATCTAATGGCTTTTATTATTGAATGCTTTCTAGCTTTTTCCTAGTTTGACAATGAAAACTGTCTCAAAACATGCTTTTGGGGCCAAAAATGTTTTTAAAGTGCACCCTGATTTTGCATGTTGCTCTGAGCAGACCTCTACATCTGCCTGTGTAGAAAATTTGCAGGATCGGGCCTTAAGTATAACTAAAATAATTTAGTCCCGCTGCCTATAGTTAGAAAGCAATAGTATATGTAGGTGCCCAGTAGGTGGAGCTAAATATCCAGCAATATCAAACTGCTTACCGTTTAGCCAAAATAAAGGCCCAGTCCTGCAAGCTGCTGAGCACCTTTCAACTCACAATAGCAAGACCACTGTAGAGGAGAGAGATGTGGCCATCATAGAGCCTCTGTCCCTTTTGAATATGGCTGGTTAAAATATAAACTGTTTAATGGGATTTTTAGTGAACATTGTGTAATGATAGTCCCTTTTTAGTGATGAAAATTCTAAACTTATAATGTACAAATTGTAATTGCCATCTTAGGTCCCAACCCTGGGAACACTTAAGCCCTCTGTGACTTCATATGTGAAACCATTCTCCTCTGAGTAGTCCCATTGAACAGGATTAGAGCCTAAAGTAATGGACTTTCACTCATAAGTAGAACCAAGATGCAGAAAACTCAGTGGGAGTTAGGTCAGGGAACAGAATTCACATCTTCAATCTGTGGAGGAGCCAGAGGGCTGCAACACAGTCCCTTGGCTACATCTACTCATAGACTAGAGTTTTTGCACAACTGTGCTATTTCTGCAGAGTCTCTTACCATACGGTGCTCAAGTGGTGCAGGACAGACCATCTTGTATAGGCCCTCAACACTTGAACCTCTGTAGTATGAGGTTCTTCTTGTGGGGGTTAATGGGTGACATAAGCAGTACATGAAGGCTACATGGTACATGTGAAAAGCAAGGCATACAAAGATTTGCATGCATTCTATGCTGATACATAGTAGTAACTAATGCATCTACTTTTAAAAAACTCTTTGTATTGCAAAATTTCAGACTACTGTTATTCTAAACCCCAGATTTGAGGGCTATTTCAGAGCACATATAACCCAAAAACTAAGCTGCATATTAAGAAAGGGGGGAATTATATGTTAAAAAAAAAAAACTTAAAGCTAGTTTTATGTTGTTTGTGGTGCAGTAACGTTAGCAATCTAGCCCTGAGCATGATTCAGTATGGTTTCTAATAGTTATGTTGCCTCTGACAAGTAGTATTGTGCATATATATGTGTGTATATATATATACACACACACAAACACACACACACACACACACACACACAAAAGTCATGAAAATCTATATGCCATATAGAGACTTTTTGTGCAAAAATATAGGTTAGATATTCCAGTTCTGGAATTATCACAACTGTTTATAAAAACATGAGTCTGGATGTTAGATTTTTAATCTGCCTTTTAGAACATTTCAGCTGTCTAAAATGATCTTTCTAGCATGGTTAATTCACTTGTAAATGAATGTATAGAAAATTGATAACGAGAAAAAATACTTACATTTTGCAAATTAAGATACCCTGTCCTACATGAACAATTTTTAGATTATTAGAAATGTCTGATATTAATTCATGCCTTTTTAAATAATGACTTGATGTTGCAAGATTAGAAGCAATATGGAATGTAAATATATTAAAAAGTTAGGCTCTGCTTCAGCCAAAAGCATTTCATAATGAGAATGAACAATGGAAGCAACTTCAAAAAAAAATGCAGCATTTAATCTCTAGATACCATTGTGAATTTTGCATCAGTATCCAACGTTGAAGTAAATGGAAGTTTTTCAATGGGTGCTGGCTTGGGCCTGTGATGTATTTAAGCAATTTATTTATTTTATTTAAGGTATTAACACCAATGAGGCTATTCACAGAGGAAAAGTACTACTCAGCATGAGTAAGAGTGCAGCAATCTACCCCTGAGACTGAACTTTTTCTTGATTTGTTAGGAGGCACATTTGATAAAACAACCTATATTATTCTTATGTAGGGCTTGATCCCGCAGGGTGCGGAGCACTTTGGCCTGATCCAGCAAAGCACTTAAGCACTTGCTTAACTTTAACATTTCCCCACTGACTTCAATGTGGTTAAGTGTTTAGCTGTACAGGCAAGAGTGTTCAATACCTTGTAGGATTGAGCCCATACTAAGCTATGATGTCACAATTCATTTGGTTTTTCAGGAATATTATATCAGGAATTATTTGGCAGGTAGGGTACAAGTAGTGTATAACAAGTCCATTATGGACAATGGCTTTGTGTGCCTATCTATTTATGTTCTCTAAGAATTTACATATCCTTCAGGGTATTAGATCTTCTCTGTTACCTACATGTAATTTATTTCTCATGCAAGGATGCATTTGAAAAAAGTTGTTCCTAATCCCTGTATGATAGTGCAGAAATGAACAGCCAATGAATGGTTGCCTTTAAACTAAATGGTTTATGAAAATATTCTTCAGCCAAGTACCTTTAAAAAAACAAAACAAAACTGAGAACCGAAGTCAATTTGCACCTATTGTATGTGTAGTTTCAGGACAAGACCATATATAAAAGGAATAAAATGTTTTGTTGCAAAATGGATTTGTAATATTGAATTGTCATTTTGATATTGAAAAGGTGAGGGCTATTTTAAAAATGTTACAATGTAAAATATTCTGGTTGAAAGAATATAGGCTTTTTTGTGCTGGAGAATGATTGGGGGGAAAACTATTTTCGTAAGTAGAAATTTTGCTGTGGGAAAACTGGTGCCTCTCTTGCCTGTAATTGTTTTATCCATTCAGCATAAAGTGGATGGTTTTGAAACATGGTGATTGCCCTGGTTATTTTAACGTCCCTTTCTCAAGTGGTTATGTTGTTTTCAGATGCATTACAGAAAGAAGAATTGTTTGAAACATACCCTGCTTCCTTTGCCATTCATGGCACTTTATTGAGCCACAGGCAAGTTTATACAAACCGAGCAGCATCACTGTGTACAATACTTCTCATAAAATTACCAAACCAATGTTGAGTTTTTGAAGATGGTGCAGGCAGAGCATGGGGAGCAGTAGGCAAACTGCCAGGAGTGTGTGGTGTGGCAGAAAGACACTGTGATAGATAAGAGACAAGAGAAATAGGGAGGCAAGGGTGGGGCAGGAGGCAAAGGAATAGAGGTGACAAATGGGAAACAGGAGACTGTGGGGAAATGTAGAGGGAGATGTTGAGTGTATAGCAGCCATAGTTGTGCCCAGCAGGAAACCAGCAAGAGGTACCAAAGTAGGTACAGGGTCTGGGTGGACCAGGCTAGATCCAGGCCACAGCAAGGACTTCCAAACCTGCAGCAGCGCAGCTAGTTGGAGGAGTGGGGAGTAGAATGGAAGAGAGGAGCCACCACTGTAATAATTAATTTAGTTACAAGGAATATACACAGTTAAGACTGATATGCACATACAGGCACATTCTAAATTCTAGTGATTAACTATCCAAAAGACCCAATCAAATTGAACAAAGACATAACCTCAAAGACATGTCTGGAAGATGGAATGTATATATAAGTGAAACACATTTATTATATAACAAGCACCTCTGTATGCCACAGGAGAAGGTAATTATGTTCTTCGAGTGATTGCAAATGTCCATTCCACTGTAGGTGAATGCGCACCTAATCCACAGTTTGAAATTTATCAGAGGGATAGCCATGTTAGTCTGGATCTGTAAAAGCAGCAAAGAGTCTTGTGGCACTTTATAGACTAACAGACGTTTGGGAGCATGAGCTTTCGTGGGTAAATACCCACTTCGTCGGACGCATGTAGTGGAAATTTCCAGGGGCAGGTATATATAAGCAAGCAAGAAGCAGGCTAGAGATCATCTGCAAATTTGACACCATCAGCTCAGGATTAAACAAAGACTGTGAATGACTTGCCAACTACAAAACCAGTTTCTCCTCTCTTGGTTTTCACACCTCAGCTGCTAGAAGAGGGCCTCATCCTCCCTGATTTAACTAACCTCGTTATCTCGAGCCTGCTTCTTGCTTGCTTATATATACCTGCCCCTGGAAATTTCCACTACTCGCATCCGACAAAGTGGGTATTCACCCATGAAAGCTCATGCTCCCAAATGTCTGTTAGTCTATAAGGTGCCACAAGATTCTTTGCTGCTTTTAGTTTGAGATTTTTTTCCCTTCAGCAGTACCTGTCGGGGTGGCTTGAGAGCTCTCTGCTGCCGTGTGCCACTGTGTTTACATATAAGATGTGGAGCCAACCCTGACCCCCCCAACAATTCCTTCTTACCATCAGTGACAGTTGGAGTTGGAGTGATTTCAGTTGTACTACTGCAAGCTCTTCCCTCATATCTTTGTAAAGAGCCTGTTTTTCTTAGATTTTAGTAGTTGGTTAGCTAGTTATACTATAGAAACTTAACAATAAGTTTCTGTTTAAATTAGGTCCTTATTCTCACCGAATTTGAATTTCAGTATTGGGACCAGTAGTGAAGCTCACTCTCCAGGGTTTAAGACCTGTTGGTCCTGTAGTAGACCAATGCTGGTAAGCAGCTCACACCTGCTTGAAATTCTTGGGAAAATTCCATGTAAGTGACAAGTGTCACATTTGCAATGGGTTTAAACCTCACTCCCAGAAGGACAGAGCAACCAGACTTAAATATCTTCTGATAGAGGTGGCCATGTTCGGAGCGGGCTCCAGATACCATGGCTTCTGTCTAGAATGCACTGCTGAGTTGGCAGCATGTTCCCTGTCACCAGTGCCAAAAAGGCGGCACAGGGCTTCAAAAGACTCAGTGTCCTGCTCAGCAAGTTAATCAGTACCAAAGTCACCTAGAGGCAAATACTCTGGGTGGGGCTCTGTGAGGAGGCATGGGCTCCTTGTCTAAGAAGAAGGAACCTCTGCCAGGTCCATCAAGGCCGACACCTGAAATGCCTGTGGAAAAGTCTCGAAAACATGAGTGACTACTGGTACCAACAACTCTGGAGATATTTGCATTCTCTTAACCTCTTGGTACTGATGTCCCCTGCGGTGCAGGAAGGTTTCCAGCCAGTACTCATACCTAAGGCTCCTACTTCTGTTCTTCTGGAGAATGCAGTACCAATGCCATCTACACTTTCCCTACCTCACAAGATGGCACGGTTGAGAGAGACGCTGCCGATGGTCTGGCTGGTTCCACCATCTCTGGGCTGTGGCTGTCTTTCTATGGTACTGACAGGATCTGTTGCCCTGTTATCAGAGCAGTTGGAATCATCATTTTTCTCAGTGTCAGAGACTCGGTTATATGTGTCTCAAACTAGATAGGACATATATCCTTCGTGGGCCATAGATCTCTCAGCAGACTCAGCAATGGTCACCTGTTAAGGGCCAATGGTCCACACAAGGATGGGTTCCAAGACAGTCAATGCCCATGGACCCTGTAGGGTTTCCCTCCTCCTGCCCCAGGGCATTCCCTCACCCACCTCAGTTGGTCTCCTTGAGATCTCACCATGAGCATCAGCACTACAAACATCCTCTGATAGTCGGAACTGGACCAGTACCAAACAAGCAGAAGCCACTCTAGCAGTTCTGCCATCACAGGAGATAGATAGAGCTCGGACTCAGCATCCTGTTGCATCCTCTTCCTCATCATCAGATCAGGTGTAGGGGCAGTGATTGACTCTCTTCCATGGTACCATCTGTTCCTACCCCAATGTTTGCCAATCATCTATCCTACTTCCTATGTGCTTGGACTCTCATCACATCAGATCAGTGGGTCTTAAGCACTGTGGAAGTGGGATACTCCCTTCAGTTTGTTGCTATCCCCACTTTCCTGCCCCAGCAGGCTCTCCTTCAGGTGGAGGCCATAGAGGAAGTTCCTCTGTTCTGCAGGGGGGAGGGATTATTCCCTGTTCTCCTCATGCCCAAAGCAAGAGGCAGTCTCAAGCCTATTTTAGATTCAAGAGAGTTAAACAAATACCAGAAGGAAATAAAATTTGGCAGGGTTCCACTGGTTTCTATTATTCCTTCCTAAGAACAAGGGGACTGATATGCTGCCCTTTATTTGAAAGACGCTTACTTTCACAGGACAATTCACCACAATCACTGAAAGTTCCTCGGGTTCATAGTAAAAGGACCAATTCATAGTACTTCCATTAGGGTTGCCACCAGTCCAGTTTTCACCTGGACAGGCCAGGTTTTGGCTTGTGTGTCTGGGTGCCATTTGACAAGCCTAATGTCTGTTTCTTTTATCTGGAGGGGGGAGTCTTGGGGAAACAGGTGGAGCAGGGGGTAGGGCCTCAGGGCACAGGTGCCAGCTTCACTGAGCTCCTGGGGAGTTCAACCCCCTGCTCCACCCCAGGTCCCGCCCCCACCTGACACCTCCCAAGCCCCTGTCCCATCTTTTCCCACCCAGTTCTGCCCCCTCCCCGAGTGCACTTCATCCCCGCTCCTCCCCCTCCTCCCAGCACCTCCTACACACTGTGGAACAGCTGATTACAGTGGGCGGGAGGCACTGGGAGGGCGGGGGAGGAGTTGATCGGAGGGGCCACTGACAGATGGGAGGCACTGAAGCTGCTGGTGGTTGCTAAGCTAGGGAGTCGGCACCTATGCCTCGGGGGTCAAGTGACCAGTCATTAGAAAGGTGACATCCGTAACTTCCATTCAGCCTGTCAGCTGTTTTCACAAAATGCATGGCTGCAGTAGCTGTGTATCTTTGGAAATTAGGGGTCCATACATTCCCTTGCCTAGATGACTGGCTGGTAAAAGGCTGTTCTGAGTTGCAAGTGCTGTCCAGCATGATCATCAGCCAGTCCACCTTCTATGCCCTGGGGCTCTTGCTCAATCTGGACAAATCTATCTGAAACAAGTGCAAAGAATAGAATTTATCAGAGTGGTCCTGGACTTTGTGAAAGCCAGAGTGTGTCTATTGCAGTCAAGGCTCCAAAAGCTGCAGGGCTTAATCGTGAAACTAAACGCACATCCTGTCACCACAGTGCACATTTGTCATAGATTCCTAGGGCATGTGGCAGCATATACCTATGTGGTGCAACACACCAGACTATGCCTCAGAAAACTTAAAGGATGGCTAGTGTTAGTGTATACCTGGCGTCATCTGTCAGGACAGGACGGTTCACATACGAACATTAGTTTTGTCCTCTCTGGACTAGTAGAGAGACCCTCTGAGAGTTTGTATGGGGGTTCCCTTCATTCTCCTGCAACTAATGTTCACGTTAATCACAGATGTGTCATCCCTGGATTGTGGGGGAATAAATGGAGACTTTGCAGACTCAAGATCTGTGGTCTTCTCAAGATCTGAAGACTTTCTTAAACATCAGGGAATTGCGAGCTGTCAGTCTAGCTTGTTCAGTCTTCCGGCCACATTTTGTGGGAGAGAATCTGCTGTTGCTGACAGACAATGCACAACTACGTTTTGTGTAAACAGGCAGTGAGGAGTCTGATTCATTTAATCTCAGAGCTGCTTACCTTCCATGGGTGCTGAATACTTGGGCATATCAGATGAGCAGGTCCTTCTCTGGTCACCACAAGCAGTCACTCTGTCTGGACATTGCCAGAACCATTTTCCAGCTGTGGGGGACTCCCCAAGTGGACCTATTTGCAACAAGGACCTTCAGGAAGTGCCATCAATTCTGGGTCATTGATAGATGGGTTCCTGCCACCCTGGAAGAGCTCTCTACTCTGTGTCTTGCTTCCAATTCCATTACTTTCCAAAGTCTTGTCCAAGACCAAGCAAGACCATACTTGTATCATATTTATGGCACCGGGATGGCCTTGGCCACACTAGGACTAGACCCTCCTAATTTTGTCAGTCAGGCCTCCACTGTCTCTCCTGTTGGATCCAGGAATGATTTCCCAGGGCCAAGGTGCCTGCTTCATCCCAGCCTGCAAACCTTCCACTTGACAACATGGATGCTCATGGTTACCACCACGGGAAAGGGATTGTTCTAAAGACATACAATAGCAGGAAACCTTCCACCAGAGGGACTTACCTGCCTAAATGGAAGTGTGTTTCCCATCTGGTCCCACAAGAAAGTGTTCCTCCAGAGCAAGCTCCCATCCATCTTATGTACCTAACACATCAAGGCCTGGCATTTAGCTCTATCAAGGTCCATTTGGCAGATATCTCAGTTTTCCATCCATCAGTGGATAGTAGATCTTTCCCCCACCCCATAGCTGTCAGGTTTCTGAAGGGACAATCGCAAGAGCCTGTTTCCCAGTGGGTTCTGAACTTGGCACAAGCAAAGTTAATGGGGCCACTACTCTCAACTTGTCATTTCTATTAAAGTGGTGTTTTTAATTGCAGTTACCTCAGCAAGGAGAGTGGGTGAATTGAGAGCACTGGTATCAGAGCCTCCCTGTACAGTTTTCTGTAAGGACAAGGTTTACCTTCTCCTTCACCATATGTTCCTGACAAAAGTGGCCTCCAAATTTCATGTTAAGTAGGCAAACCATTTTCCAACTTTTTTTTCCCACAGTCTCATACTCATGGAGAAGAAGTCAGTCTTCATTCATTAGATGTTAGAAGAGCTTTAGCCTTTTACCTGACTAAGCCATTTAGGTCTCATCACAGCTGTTTGTCACAGTGGCCAACAGAGTGAAGGGCCGCACAGTATCCTCTCAGAATTTCTCCCTGGACTTCATGCTGTATTCGTTTTTGCTACTAGTTGACTAATGTAACTCCTCCAACTAGAGTATTGGCCCATTCAACTAGATGTCATGCAGCCTCAGCTGCTTTCCTGGCACAAGTACCTATTCTTGACATTTGCTATGTGGCAACTTGGTCATTGGTGCACTCGCTTGCTCATCATGAGTCTATAGCCCATCAAGCCAAGAACAATGCCAGATTCAGACATAGTGTTCTACAATCACTGTTCAAATAGATTCTGATCCCACCTCCAGACTGATCTACTTGTGTCTCGTCTACAGTGGAATGGACACGTGCAATCACCTGAAGGAGAAGAAACATTTACCTCTCTTTCCATACCTGTTGTTATTCAAGAGTTGTTGCACATGCCCATTCCTCGACCCACCCTCCTCCTTATTTCTTTCGGAGGCTATCCAGTACCAAGGAACCGAGGGGAGTTCGGGGGGTGGTTCCACTCATTATATCTGCACACAGTGGTGTGCAAGCAGCAGAGGGCGCTCAAGATGTCCTGACAGGTACCATTGTGGGGGGGGGGGGGGAATCTCCGACAACCGTGTGCTTGGGGTGCACTAACCTACAGTGGAATGGACGTGTGCAAAACATCTTGAAGAAGGACCGTTCTTATGGATAGGTTAAAGCCTCCCTGCTCTCAGAAGACAACTCAAGGTAAAGTGATAGTGGGGAAGTTTGGGGCTGTTGTAGGCAGTGCCTCACTTTGATGGGGCTTTCAGGAATGGAGGGTCACTCTATGTGGTGTTGGGCTCCTAGGAAGATTGGGATAAGCTTTCTGATAAGCATTCACATTTTGGAGGCTTAGCTGAACTAAACCAAAACCCAAGCACGAGAGCACTGCGGGTCCCTTTGAACTCCAAAAAAAATCTATGGTTCTATGGCTGGTTTGTACAATGGAAACTTTGACACAGCCTTAATGATAGACTAGTGCTGTTATAATATAGCTACGGTATGTAGGTCACTAAGAAAGCTTCCCGATCCTAGCCCTGTAATCTTGTGGTGCAGTATATAATAAGTGCTCACAGTAGAGTGGCTTACATGTCCAGTTGCTAATTAAGGAGAGTATTTTTAAGTCAGTCTAAATTTGTGCATAACAGATTTAAAGGGCCATATGGGCATGATGCTACTGATCCCTTAGCCAAATTGCATTATGTAGGAAAGGAGTTTAGCAAAAAGCTTGTCTTCCTTTAACACTGCCTGGAGCCCAGAGAGGGGGCAGCACTAATTTCAGGGGCATGGTTCATGCATGTTGGGCTGGATGGTAATAACTGAACTTTTTATTCAATATAATATAACTGCTCAGTAATTTAAGTCACTTCCATCCTCCTAATCCAGCTGCCCTTTGACCTCATTTTCTGATAAACACCACCATCAAGGTATTTATCCCGGAGCTCCAGCCAGATTGCACCAAACCTTTGGGGTTTCATTGCACATGTCAGCAGGTGGCTCCAGGTTGTATCTCAGAGAATGCTAAGGAGGAAGCAAGGTGTGCCTCACTCACTTGTTTTGGATATGGTACTCTCAAAGGTGCTGATGTTATCTGATGAGTGTGTGGACTGCCTGTGGGAATGGAGAAGGGAAGAATCACTCAGGTTAAAAGCTATTATTTGCTATTCACATACAATCACTGTGTCATAGCACATGTGCTGTACAAAACTGAGGTCTCAGCCTCAAGCAGCTTAAGCTACAATACAGGAAATTAGGGATCAGATCCAGCCATGTGAGCAAACTGCACTGGAGAGACCAGAGAGGAAGGCTAAATGAATAAATCAGCCTTTAAGTAGAGATGGACCCAATCAGGAACTCAGGATCCAAACTCTCTCAAACTTTGGGAGAATTCTTAGAACCTGATTCACATCCTATTGAGGAAAGTATACATTTAAATGCTCATGTCCCATTGAAATCAAAGAGATTTAGGAGTGTATTAAGTGCTGTCCTGAATGGGGATGGACTTAAGATGTGCTCAAGTGCTTTCCTGACTTGGAGCCTAAGATTGTAAGTTGTTTGGGGCAGGGATCCTATCTTTGTATGTGTTTGTGCAGTACCTACCACAATGAACCCTGAACCTGAAAGGAGCTCATGGGCACTACTGTATGACTCGCTTCAGTCACAAGGGTTCACTTCTGTGACCATCAGAAAAATCATTCATTTGCTAGGATGACTGGAGCTGGGGTTGTCATTTTGCTATCCAGGGCCAATCTGAACAGCAGTGCTAGCCCCCCAAAAGCAGTACTTCCCAAGTTAACATTGCAGAATCAGCAAGGCTGTGTGGCTGGTGCTGGAGCTCCTGTAAATACATCCTAAAGTACTGGCAGATTACTGCTGCTTGCATGACCTGGATGCCTCTTACTACAATATCACAGACTATCAGGGTTAGAAGGGACCTGAGGAGGTCATCTAGTCCAACCCCCTGCTCAAAGCAGGGAAAATCCTCAGACAGTTTTTTGTTTTGTTTTATCCCAGTTACCTAAGTGGTCCCCTCAAGGGTTGAACTCACAACTCTGGGTTTAGTAGGCCAACGCTCAAACCACTGAGTTATCCCTTCCCGCTAACTGCAGATCTTAAGTATTTTGGTTCCAAACTTAATTTCCCTGGACTACATCTTATGATATTGCACCAGATGGGCTGTACCAACTTTAAAATAAAAACAAAAACAGATTCTAGAAACTGTCTTCAGACAGGAGATCTGTGAGGAGTCTGTATCATAGAATCTCAGGGTTGGAAGGGACCTCAGGAGGTCATCTAGTCCAACCCTCTGCTCAAAGCAGGACCAAACCCAACTAAATCATCCCAGCCAGGGCTTTGTCAAGCCTGACCTTAAAAACCTCTAAGGAAGGAGATTCCACCACCTCCCTAGGTAACCCATTCCAGTTCTTCACCACCCTACTAGTGAAAAAGTTTTTCCTAATGTCCAACCTAAACCTCTCCCTCTGCAACTTGAGACCATTACTCCTTGTTCTGTCATCTTCTACCACTGAGAACAGTCTACAGTCCTAGTACAGCTAGGCTTGGGATCTGCTTATGTGCCACCCTGTTCCCACCCATACACTAAAATATAAGTACACATAAACACCACTGACCAAATGTTTTGCTGATCTGCGTTCTCTCACCCCCTGTGGATTTTCTGAGCTATCATCCACCGTGCTCTGGAAAATCATGATTTTTCTCAGGAGGAGACACTTACGAAGGGAGGACCTGTTAAAATATATTCCATAACAGAGATAGACTCAAGTCTGCACCTTTGTGGAGAGCCCCATTTTCAGACTCTTCACCTCACTCCAGCCCTGATAGTAACATGTTGAATGTTTTACAGGAGCTGCATAAACGTGTTGCAAATTCGGCTGCATTAGACACCAAAGCAGGACTTCTGTGGACTTATCTGAGCAATGACTGGCTTCTGGCAATGCAATTAAATGACTCCTGCTTCAGCCAACTTTCATTTGGTAGATGTCCAAGTTCGCAGGTGTACTGAAATCCAGGCTATTCTGCTCATTTCCTTCATTAATTTATTAGATGCCCATGTTGTGCATCTGGGAAGCTGTACATATGACAGCAGATGGCTCCTCAGAGCACAAACATTTGATCTCAGATTTTTATCTAAAGTAACACCCTCCTGGAAAACAGAACACTTTCTCATGTTGAGAGTTTCACAAACCTATCCAGGATGTTGTATTCCTCAAAGTGAGTGAAGCACAAGGTTATTTTAATAGCACTTTTAGCAGGGTGTACATGAAACTCTCATAACTAACAGCCACCCTTCATAGTTGCTGACTAAAAATTTTCGGGTATTGAAAACTGGCCTTATATGTTTGGACCCTGGGACACCCTTGAATTTCCCATGATTAGACCTGTTTTGGATGCAACAAATAAAAAACCCCAAAAAACTCCTTTTAAAAATTATTGTTTAGACTTTTTGCTTTTAAAATCTGTTTTTGTGTTTAAACTGTGTCAGGAAGCAAGTCCTTAACCCTAAAAACAAAGCTATATGGAAATGTTAGGGCTGGAATGGAATTACTGTTATATGTGAATCTTCTCATTTCTGAAACTAATGTGTTTTACAGTTAGGGTTGCCAATGTGGGTTGTATATATTCCTGGAGGTTTCATCACATGACATAGTCTTTAATTAAAGATTCATCTTTAATTCCTGGAAACTCCAGGAGAATCCTGGAGGGTTGGCAACCCTAATGACAGTAGAACCTCATCGTTATGAACACCAGCATTATGAACTGGCCAGTCAACACACCCCTCATCTGGAACTGGCAGTACACAATCAGACAGCAGCAGAGACACTACATTAAAAAGCAAACACAGTACTGTACTGTGTTAAACATAAACTACTAAAAAAAGGGAAAGCAGCATTTTTCTTCATAGTAAAGTTTCAAAACTGTATTAAATCAATGTTCAGTTGTAAACTTTTGAAAGAACAACCATCGCATTTTGTTCAGAGTTACGAATATTTCAGAGTTACAACCAACCTCCATTCCCGAGGTGTTCATAACTCTGAGGTTCTACTGTACCTGACTTCATCTTTAAAGAGAAAACATTGAAAAGTGAGATTCTTTACAGCACTCTGAACTATCTTTAACATTAAAAAAGCATTTTCATAAAAAGATGGTAGGGTTTGTGTGTTTGATGATGGGATACAGGCCTTTTCATCAGCCAAAAACACCCTAGGTTCAGAGCAATTGAGGACTAAATTTCCAAGTCGCCACTATTATTTTTTTTTAAAACCACAGCAAGACAAATAAACACTTTTGAAAAGAGTGATTTATGGTATTCATTTATCCCTGTCCTCATCACAAGGTTCATCAATTTGGATCAGTTGTTTACTATTGGAAGTGGTGCAGACCATGTCACAATTTGCTGTAGTATCAACAGAAATACTTACCTTGAGGAGACCGTGAGCGCGCACACACACACACACACACACACACAGGTGAGTGAGAGGGCATCAATGGCTCAGAAAGAACAACAACAAGGCTGATACTAATCAAAGGTGTGTGAAGGAAAAAGAGAGCTGGTGGTAGAGTGAATCAGTGGAAAACAATTTGTACCACCAGGGAAAAATCAAGGCCCCAATCTGGCAAAGATTTTACACAGATGCTTAACCTTGCATAATATGAGTAGTCTTATTGAAGTTGATGGGTGTGCAAAGCTAAGTGTGTGCGTAAGTCGTAAGAACACAAGAACGGCCATACTGGGTCAGACCAAAGGCCCATCTAGCCCAGTATCCTGTCTTCTGACAGTGGCCAATGCCAGGTGCCCCAGAGGGAATGAACAGAACAGGCAATCATCAAGTGATCTATCCCCTGTCACCCATTCCCAGCTTCTGGCAAACAGAGGCTAAGGACACCACCCTGCCCATCCTGGCTAATAGCCAGCGATGGACCTATCCTCTATGAATTTATCTAGTTCTATTGTGAATCCTGTTATAGTCTTGCCTTCACAGGTCTTTACAGAATCAAGGCCTAAGACTTTATGGTGCTCTCAAGGCACTTTGTGGTGTCATTTAATGTTGTTGTTTTCCACACAACATGTGAACATTTTAAACAGCTGAACTTAATGTATTTTTAAATGTGTTTATTTACTTATTGTCATGAAGAAAACTGTTGTTTTTTTAATAAAAGCAAAAACTCAGCTTTGAACAGAGTGTAAAAGTCATGGAAATCTGTTTTTCCCCACAGCTTGTGAAATTTTGCAACGCTGACACAGTGATTTATTTTTTGTTGAGGCATTGAGGCGAGCTGATTCTAGTGCTATTCTGTTGTTGCTCTAGGATTAAGAAAGGATGAAGAGGGATATTTTCAAAGGCACCAAAAGCAGTTAGATGCCTGGCTCTATTTAAAGCCAATAGCAATTAGACACCTGTCGGTATGCCTTTGAAAAATCTTCCCATACAGTTCTACATTGTTCACCAGTACCTATGCATGCAGTTGCATATGTAGATGTGTATGTGCCAGAGCAGAATGAACAAGAGAGACAGGCTGACCTCTCCTGCTGCCCTCCCCAATGCTCCTGGGACAGCCCTGTGTGGCCCCACCACCTGGAGACGGAGATGGAACCAAACCAAGAGACCAGAGACTCACACATGCTGCTGCTGAACCTTGTAGGAGAACGAGCTGGTTGAATTCACTTTGTCTGTCTCTCCCCAGTCTTCAGATATTCAGACTATGAATCAGCAGATGCTGAGTCCACAAGGAGTGCCTCACCATTTCTTTGGGACTCTAAACGCAAGTCAGATGACAAACTTCATTCCTTGTCCTTTCCCCTGTCCTCTTCCAAGTGCTCTGAGCATTCTCATGCTAACAAGTGCTCTAAAGCTAGGTCTTTGCGTCAGTAAATTCTCCAGAACTGGTTCAAAACATCACATACATAAGCACTCATTGGCTCCATCTGAGGCAGCACTGCTGACTCCTACTCCTCCAGGACCATCGAGTCCAGTGCTTTCATCAATATGAGGGCTGCCATTATCACTGCAGCTGGTCCAGACAGTCTTGGCACTGTCCACATTGCTGCTGCTGCAGGTCCTGTCACTTAAGCACCTGCCTGTCTCAGTGCCTTCAACTCTGCAGACTTTTCTATCTCTGAGAGGTTTGGTTTGTTTACCTGTACCAAACTCCCCACTATTACACCTGGCTCTGGTATTGAAGACTCCAGCTTCTTGGATACCATCAATACATCCAGCTCCAATGGCTCTGCCAGCACCTTCCAGGCAATCAACACATCTGGCACTGCTGGTGCACAGTCAGCACTATCAATCTGGTCTGCACTATCAGTGCAATTGGTGCCCTCAGTGCGCTCGGCACTGCGGGCATCGTTAATGCAGTCAGTGTGACCAGCATCATCAGAAGCTTTGACAGCATCATTCCATTCTCGCAGGATGGGTCCACCGACACCGGCAGCTCCACCAGCACCTGGATGTCTGCAGAACATTCGTTTTCTCCCTTGACCGCACTAAATCATCCAGAACTTTTCCCAGGCTCTTCGTAGCCTATGCTGAGAGAGTCAAAGGCCAACCAGTAGCAGCTCAGCATATCTCACACAGGATTTCTGACTGCATCAAACTTTTGTTACAATTTTGCCAAAGTCTCTCCTCCACCAAAAATAACAGCTCAGTCCAATTCCCTCAGCCTTTTTGAGCAACGTTCCCATAACAGACCTCTGCAAAGCAGCAACATGGTTGTCTATACATACCTTTTCCAGACATTACGCCTTCTCTAAGGTCTTTTGGGACGATGCCAACTTCAGCAAACCAGTATTGCAATCTCCATTCAGATAACCTGAAGTCCCCCACCACCTGCAAGGGAACAGAGTCACCTGCAGTGGAACATATATGTGCACTATCAAATGAAGGAGAAAACTTATCCACAGTTACTGTTGGTCTTCGAGAGGTGTGCACATATACCTTCTGTGACCCTCTGACCTTCCCTGCTGCTTGGGGCAATAACTGCACAAGTGGCAAGAAGAAATGGAGATGGAGACACCAGATACGCCCCTTTTCTGGCTTTGGCTCAATGCACAAGGAGAGCAGGGGCACATGTGTCTCCTAGTGGTCCTGCTGGCAAAAGTCTCCAACATGAGTGCACTGGGCACACATATACCTGCAGTGGACTGTATATGTGCACAATCACTAGGAAACATTTGTATTGTTCTTAGCTTTTGTAAGACCTTGTTTTCACACAGCCCAGAGTTGGGGCCAAATTTGACCTGACAATGTCCCTTTAATATTAAACTAGTATGATACTACAGCAAACAAATGTACTTTATTGCTTTATATGGAACACTTTTTTATGGCATGCTGTATCTTTGACTTTCAATACTTTGTTCCATCCACAGCGGCTGGGTCAAGGCTGTCAACATATTTAATGTATTTGCCATCAAGCTCATTATTACTTCTTGTGAAGGATAAGAGAGAACCTTTTGCTCGTGAAAAGTTAAGGTCATTTCCAGATCTGCTAGAGCAGAGTTATAAACTGGTCATTTATATAGTCAGGAGTTAATTGCAAGATTTTAACAATGAAAACAAACAATGTGACTGTTAGTGTCTATAAAATATGATAACTCAGTAGTCAGGTATTTTCTTCTGCTTAGTCACAAAGCAGTTACAACATGGGCATCAGGTGAGCTGGCTTTCTCATGCTGCCTGACAATATGACTCAGCCCTCTCAAGTAGCAGCAAGTAGGTAGTTCAGTTTCCTCTATCCATCCATTCTTTGACTTTTTGGTTGATGCTGCCAGTAAAGGTGTCAGTTACAATGAGGACATCCAGCCACTGAAAAGTGGATTGAGAATTCAAGCTCTTTTCGTTTCACAGAGTACAGCAAACAGACACTGGTGGCAATCAATTTTGGTCACTCACTACTGAACTGAGCCAAAGTTCAGTGCTCCTTTAGCAATCGTAAGCTTCCTCGTCTCCAGTGACAAGATCTTTATTCATTTCAGTAGATCACATCTCTAGAGCCAAAAGGCCGTCTCATTTTAAGGGACAGTTCTCTGACACGAATAAAGTTCCCTACATTCCTGAAAGACATTGTTCATGCGGTCCCTTATATTTAACTACTCCTACATATATGTTGGTTTTCATCCAACCTACTTTTTCTTTCAGACATGGGGTAAGTAAAACCAGTTGGTTAATGGTTTTCCATCTAAAAGTAATCTCTAAAAATTAGTATTTTCGGTACTGTCCTACATCAAAATGAAAAGCATTCTGTGGTCAGTGCTTCATGGATAGATAGCAAATTTTGTGTACACTCTGTATCCATCCCCATATAGAGGCACTGTAATTCAGACAGTTGCAAGGACTCACAGAGAGGGGAAATGAGAGGTAGTACTGAGTCAACGATGCTCAATGATAGTATTGACTCAATGGTTTTTAAAAATATTGTTAAGCTGGAGGGTATTGATGGCTTCCAGCAATTGTGTATTTGTTCTATGGGCAATCATAGACCTAGCTGAAGCTGAAGGGCATGCTAGTCACTTTTCATTCAGCAATTAAATTACCTTTTGTTTAGTGATAGCTGAAACACCAGAAGCCACTGCCCAAGATACAGACCAGCATAGCAAGGCCTGAACAGAAGTTGAGACATGGCTCAAGAGGTTTCCTTGGAGACTGATTGTAAACACAGGGGACATAGTATTGATTTGGTTGCAGCTGTTTGAAAGTATGTGAAAGGAATCATAAAGTGAGCAGGCAGAGAGAGACTCAGTGTGAGTGTGACCCGGGGGAAAGAGAGAGAGAGTTTATTTTGGGCAGAGTGCTGGCCAGATAGGCAGGCCTGAAAATTGTGAGTAAGGAAACTATCTTCTGTTGTTCTACTGTGGTCAGGGAAACAGGACTTGATGTACATTCTTTGTAAATAAACAGGATTTCACACACACACAGCCCTGACTCCTATCATCAATTGTGGGGAGGGATAGCTCAGTGGTTTGAGCATTGGCCTGCTAAACCCAGGGTTGTGAGCTCAATCCTTGAGGGGGCCACTTAGGGATCTAGGGCAAAAATCAGTACTTGGTCCTGCTAGTGAAGGCAGGGGGCTGGACTCAATGACTTTTCAAGGTCCCTTCCCGTTCTAGGAGATTGGTATATCTCCTATTATTATTAATTTCTCCTCCTAGCAGAAACAAGGCAAGACACCAAATATTGGTTAAGCACTCGGACCAAGGGGCACCCATATTTTCCAAAGTGCTAAAACTCATTTAGGGTCATTTGCTTGCCGAGGTTTTAAGAGCTATGTGCTCAGTCCATGGGTAGGAGCGGGTCACCTCACATTGGCCCAAATAATCCCTCCAGCCAACCCGGGTGTACCACTAATGGTCACTGTTGGGAGTTATACCAGGCCCTCCTCAATTAGAAATATAAAATGAGCCTCTCTGAGGCCTTTAAGAGGGGGATTAAGGGAATATGTTCCTGATTCTTTACCACTAAAATCAGTGGGAGTTGATCAATGGGAAAACTTGAACTGCTAACACTTCACCAGCTAGGTGGATAAACAGGGGACTTCAGTCTGCAGGGCTGGTACCGTTTTACTTCAGTGAACATTAGATCAAGCTCTGTACGAGGACATCAAAGAGCTATTAACGAAAAAGCAAAATACACCAGCAAGCCCAGTTCCAGGTCAAAACATATTGAGAATTGATTGTTTGCTTGGCCCTTCGTGTGATTTTCCTCAGCTTTCAGGAGCTCTCACTGTTAAGCAGCTGTGGATATTCTGCCAGTTGGGCTTTTCTTGCTATATTGTCAATAGCATTGAACAGAAAACACTGTTAGTTTTTCAAAAAGAGTAACCTCAAATTGTGTCTAAAGGTTTAGCTAATTCCTCCCTCCCTCTCTCCCCCCTTTTAACTCAATAAGCCTTTGGTTTTGAGGCCCATACTCCCTTCAAGTGTCTTCCTGGGCAATCTCTTGTCCCTCCCTCTGCTTCATCCCACTGCCCTCATCCGGGGAATGACACACGGATCTGAATCAGCATAAAAGTAAGTCTGTTGTTGGATCCTGCTGATCTGGCTGTTTAAAATGTAAATACTCTTTGTGGTGTAGACACTGTCTTAATTACTGCAGGATTAATTATTCTCATGGGAATGGCGTGAAGAAGGGATTGTACAAGACTAGGGATTAATACTGTGCTCTCAGAGCCAGAACATCCAGAATGCTTTTAAATGTTAGCTCCAGAGCCATGGGTCCCAACAGAGGGGTTACTGGCTCCTGCTACTCTAGCACTGAATATTAGGCTGCCTGGTCAGACTTGAAGACGTCGTCAATAGATCTGGGAGTCAACGGGGCTGCCCGTACCTATACTGGAAGGAGTTACCAGGTGGCTGAGATTCTCTCATTGAAATGCAATGGAACCAAGCTGCCTACTGGAGTAAGCATGAAGGTTGTGGTGCCTGTCAAGGGACTGTGTGGGGAGGGAGAGGTGGCAGGATGGGAGGTTTGAGTATCTCATCTGAAATAACCCATTGTGTAGGAGTACCTGAACTCTTGGACGCTCATTTGAACCAAATTACAACTCCCAACCTTTAGAGGCTTTCCCATTGCCAGTACTAGTTATTCCTTAAAAAGCCCTCAGAATAAAAGAAGACACCAACTAGAGCTCTTTTAAACTCACACATTTAGCATGTTATTTCACCAGAGAAAGATCCTGTTGCTCTCCTGGAAACTATTTGGATGTGCTTCCGTTAATACAGTTTGGGTATTGGAAAGTGTTTGGAAACAGAACTTTCCAAACAAAAGGAATAATGTGTAATATATCTGGCACAGTAGCTGAACCACAGGAATTCACTTTTTCCATTTCCTTATACAGGACAAACAAAGCAGGCTTAAAATTAGTAAGTCCCTGTTAGTCAGTGCATTGTGAATGTCACACTATCTTAATGCCACTGCTCATGGAAAGTGGTTTCAAAGCTAATATACAGGTTTTAAATAACTTGTCGGGTAGTTAGCGTATGGATTTTATCGTAATAAAGATGGACCTGCTATTTGGACATCCAGCGAGAAAGCTAACAACCTTCATCTGTATACACCTGGAGGTTTGAGATAGCGAGGTCCAGTAGGATTCAGTAACCGGAAGATTCTAGACACCAGTAGACTGTGATTGTAAAGATACCTGAGGGAACTTGCTAGAAGCTGAGTACTGGAATAAGATAGAATCTATGTGCTGAGTGATATGGTTTCATGGTGTCCTTCCAGAGATGAAATGGCCAAATTAATTGGACATATAAGTGGTGGTGTTAGTATGGAGAAAATCCATTTAATCACACCTGTCTTTTAAACTTTCCCTGCTTTTTTCCAGTGGAAGAAAGAGAGAAAAGGTAAAAAGGAAGTGCGGGGGGGAGGGTTGAGGAGAGGTAAAAGTCTCTAAAATCCCAGTCAAGTTTGGAAAACTGAAATGTTTTGGTTCCAGAAATTGAAATGAAACACACAACTGAAATGTTTCGACAGTGTTGATATTTTCCCATCTTTTTTTTTTCTTTTCAAAATCTGTGTGTTCCTGCAGAAAATTGGATTTTGATGAAACCCCATTTTCCACCAGGAAAATATTTCATTTTAAAAATGTTGACCAACTTTACTTATGATGTATGTGTGTGCATTCCAGAGTAAAATACCTTGCACTGGAAATCTGTATCATTTTTAATTTCAACTCTTCCATTTAAAGGTGCAATATTCCCTGAGGATGGTTATTTTTATTAGCGTAGTACATGTGTGTGCTACCAGGAAATGCTAAACCCACGAGAAACAGGTTACATACTGCTTGGTCAAGGCACCTTTCATGCATGGATCTCAGTCACAACAATTTAAGCTTCTTATCACCCTTCAGACTGAGGTATTATTAGCCCCATTTTGCATATGAGGGTGCTGGAGTGTGTGTGTTGGGGGGGGGGGGGGCGGAACTAAGCCAAAAACCATGACTTGGCCATGGTTACACAGTAAATCAATGCTGGAGAGTCTAGAGGACGTGACTGCCAGTCACCTGCTGTAATCACCCTTTAGGGAACAGAATATGCTCCACCCTTATTGTTGTAATGTAGAGGGGCAGGCCATATTAAACTAGTTCAGCAACAACCTTTTATTTAAGTGCACAGAGAGAAGAGTGTGTATAGTCTGATTTAGGGGCGGGCAGATCCATTTTGCTTACTTTTAAGCCCGTTTTGACTGGGGATTCAAAAATGTGATTTACATGTTCTTGGGTTCATGTTTTGCTTAGGAGTGAATTTGCTTATGGTAAAGAAAATTGTGTGTGTGCATGTGTGTGTGGGTGTGTAGCCATAATCCAGCCAGGGAGTCTGGCCTACAGAGTATAGGGGTATAGGGCACTCGGACTAGGACTACCCAGAGACAATAGAGCAGATCTGAGGAGGACACCAGTTAACATTGAACTGACTCAAGACCAAAAACATTTTGATTCAAAGTTGTCAAAACATTTTGTTTTAACCAAAAATATTGAAACAAAATATTTGGACATTTCTGAAGTGAAAGTTTTCAGAACTTTCCATTTCACAAAAAATTTGGCCATTTCAACTTTTCATCCTGATTTAACACACAAATTTTGAATTACTGGAATTTCCCATGGGACGGCCATTCCCATTTTTGACTATCTCCAGTGATAGTTTCTTTAGGCATGATAGAATAACCACAAGTGCCTTTTACCTTCTCATTGATGGTTTCAATGTATTTCAATAAATCTCAGAAAATAATCAGTAGATTCTGTAGGTATGTAATGGCACTTCTCTGCCATAGGCCTTCCAGCAACTGAGCTGAAAGGAGTGGTTCCTTTTTCTCAGACCCTCTGCTGAACCTGCATTCCTAATAGGTCCCCACCTCTTCTTTCATGTCTGCACCAGTGCAGGGCCAATATGCTGAGAGGTGGGTTTTGAGGACTTCAGTTTACAGTATGTGAATTGCCATCAGGTCATTTAGTTCAGTGAGACGGCATAAAATTCTTGGCCTATACTTGGATGTTACTTGTGGGCTACCCATTCTTCTTTCCCATTTATACTGCTCATATTTGTTCTAGCTTTGCAGGGGAGCTGGTCTGTCTCGTTCAGTAACACTAACATAGGCCTGGACTTCTGTCTCTAGATGGTTGGTGATAAAACATCCCATTGTACTTTTGGCAGAGTATCTGCCACAATTAATCTTTCTCATGGCATGTCTGGACATTTTGCAACGTCATTAGGTAGAGCTTCAGCCTGTGGCATTTCCTCCGTGTCTTGTTTATTGAAAGTATTAAAGATTTATTATACCTTAAATCAATTAATTATTCACATTACCTCTATTTATATGCAGCCCGAAGTGTGTGAGAGGTTTTATAGACAAGTCAGACAAGTCCCTGCCCTGAGGAACTTACAATCTAAATAGACAGAACACAGATGACAGAAGAGAAGTGGGATGCACTGAAAAGCAATGAGGCTGAATCATGAGGTTTGATATGAATCTTGTTTTGTGGCTATCATGCTATGCTGATACCAGGTAGTTACAGGGATAAAAGCCTGGCACCACTGAAGTCAATGGCCAGGACTTCATCCCAGCTCTTTTGTGGCTTGATTCTGCCCCACATTCCCATGGTTCATAGTACTTACACAAGTAGTTCCACTGATTTCAATAGGGCTGCTTGTGTGAATAAGAGTATCATGAAAGTGCTCTTCATATACTTAAAGGAAACCATCTCAAACTTCACTACCCGCCACTGTAAGTAAAAGTAGCTTTCTGGGACCTTATCCTTCTCTAACATAAACACACAGCTCTGTGTGTGTGTGTGTGTGTGTGTGTGTTTGTCTGTGTGCACATTAAAACAATTCCAAAACGACACTCCACTGTGCACACCTTTTCCCCTAAGGAGACGACAAGAGAACAGATATGTGACAGAGGTTAATCATGTTGCTTAATGTATGCTTGGACCTATGTGCAGTAGAGTAGAATTCTGTCCAAAACAACAGCATAGACATTTTAAAATATAATAATCGATAAATATGTCTATGGAGACTGTCTTTCCAGACAATGAGGATAATTAAGGAAGGGTGGTGGTGTGAAAATCACTGTGCTCAGGATTTAGTGGGGAAAAGGCAAGACACCTTGCATGCTGTTTTAAAGGCAAGTTTCAATAGATATTTACAAAAAATACATTGGCAAATGTCTCTTTTGTTTCTTAACATTTTTAAAACTGTTTCATTGCAGGGTCCTGGTGCTGTAGATTAACTTAATCTACATACTGCCCCCTCCTGTCCTGAGAATTGGTGTTTCTCTGATTTCCTTCCCCTTTCTGTTTGCTCTTAAACTCATCCATCATCACATAATATGGCCTGCCTTTCCATTCCATTCCACCAGTGTAACTAGGCTGACTTTACCGGAGTTAGCCAGTATATACTGGCATTATGGAGTGGAGAATCAAGTCCATAGACTAATGTCATCTATGGTATTTATAGTAAGACTTTACTGAATTAGTCTCATAGAGGCCAAAGTTGGGTTGGGGCATGATGGGAAGACAGATGAGTTGCCAAAGAATCAGGGAAGGAAGAAAGAGGTACTGTGATGAAAGGCACTTTAAAAATGCTGATAGACTATATAGTTCAGTTATAGGAGCAGTATTCCCAGGGGTATGGGAGGGGGCTGATTATCTAACCTCACCGATCATCACCAGACCTATCTGCCTATAAAGAGAACAAAACCAAGTTAATTAAAAAAAAAAAACCTGTGTTTAAAAGAAATTATAGATTGAAACGGGTCTTATAAACATTGTTCAAAGTGGTCACCTTCTCTCACTGGATTTTATGCAGAATGAGTTTCTCCACATCCTTATTGCTCTCACTTTCTGGAAATAGCAGCTTTCATGTTGGTCAGAATCATCCATGGCCAAAGGAAAGATGAAACTTTCAACAGTTATTCTCTTCAGTAATATTTGTTATTTCTCAACATTCTTCTTATAGCAATATTTATCTGTACAAAAATGCTTCCATTTTCAATTTAAAAATAACCCCATTTGATCTTGAATTTTAATTCAATTCTATTCAATTCTTTTAATTCTTCAATCAGGTATAGGGGAGTTGTCTACTAATAGGTAGTTCTGACAAATATCACCTGAAATAATCTATCATCCCTAGCATCCATTTCAGCTTGGAAGTATTGCTTGGTGGTGAGAGTTCCTGTATTGCCTTCACCTTTTCTGGGTCAGACCACACCCTTTTGCTTTATATTTCAAGAGATGTGTAGAGGAACCTTCCAGAAACCCCTGGCTGTGACTGGGAATGAAAACACTGTTGTGTCCTGTCAGCTTTGAGGCAATATCATGCAGAAGATTGCCTTGTTTACTTTCCTGGTTCCCAGTACCATAGTCTTTCCTCTAAGCTGTGCCACCTATCCTGTTCCAAGCTTCAGAAGTGGCACCATAGGTGTGTACCATTCTGTTGGGTCCATTATTTTCACTACTCTCTCATTTGTTTCCAGGGCCGCCCAGAGGATTCCGGGGGCCCGGGGTCTTCGGCGGCGGGGGGGCCTTCCCTTCCGGGACCCGCCGTCGAAGTGCCCCGAACACCCGCGGCGGGGCCCCCCCCACCGCCAAATTACCGCCGAAGAGGGACCCGCCGCCGAAGTGCAGCCCGGTCTTCGGCGGTAATTCTGCGGCGGGGGGGGCCCCTGCCGCGGGTCTTCGGGGCACTTCGGCGGCGGGTCCCGGAAGGGAAGGGCCCCCCGCCGCCGAATTACCGCCGAAGACCGAGCTGAACTTCGGCGGCGGGTCCCGCTCCGTCTTCGGCGGTAATTCGCCAGCGGGGGGTCCTTCCGCCCCAGAGCGGAAGGACCCCCCGCCGGCGAAGACCGGGAGCAAAGAAGCTCCTGCGCCCGGCCCCGCAAGACTTTTCCGGGGCCCCTGGAGCGAGTGAGGGACCCCGCTCCAGGGGCCCCGAAAAACTCTCGTGGGGGCCCCTGTGGGGCTCGGGGCCTGGGGCAAATTGCCCCTCTTGCCCCCCCCTCTGGGCGGCCCTGTTTGTTTCTGTCCTCATTAACCCTGCTATATCTTTCTTCAGTAGGTTGTTTGGGGAGTGTAAGATCTTATCTGCTTGTTTTAAAAGTTCTTTTAACAGGTTCTTGCCAAATATGCCACAAGCTCCCTAGATTCCTCTTACAAGATCTATTGTTCTGGCTGCTGTCTGACCTAACAAGTTATACACAGCAGACCTACAGATTATAAAAGCTACATATGCCTGTATAGGCTATGCCCTTAAAGGTGGTGCAAGCCACAGATGTGTCTCTGTAATTTTTTCTGCCATCTGTGCTGTTGATTATAACTAGAGTTTTCTCTGTCTCGGGGGAGGACCCTATTCATTTTGTGAATGTTTCCTCTGTAATGCCAGGTGCTCCTATTTTTATTATAAAGTTTAATAAAACAGTTAAACTTTTTCAGTTTCGCCATAAACTCGAGTCCCTCAGAAAGACCCAATGGGCAACAACCAGTTTAGCTGTGGTTTTGGTGTACCAGGCCTGTTCCCACTGACTTACCTTCTTGCAATTCCTGCTCATGCCTCTTCTGGCCAATTGGGTTTCATTGCACTCATGCACCAGTTTGCCATTCCTCAGGTATAGTTCCACTTCATGCTGTCCACCCCAGTTCACACCTCTGTCTGTCTGTCTCACACATACATTGTCCCTCTTCACTTGGAAGTCTTTCTTTGTAAGCGCTTCCAGACTCTCATTGCCTGACCTCTTTTTGCCATTTCTAACTACTTTACCATTTGCGCTGCTTTGCACAGTGATATCCTTCACTGCTTTAGTTAGAGGAGCCTTATTATCTAGGGGCCTGAACGTAAGTCAGTCTCTAATGCATGCGGCGATCCACAAAATCCATTTTTTCTACATGTTTGTGGAAATCCTTGTGGCAGATGTGGAGTTATGATATGCATAGTGATATGCATTGACATATAACATGTAAGAATGGTACGAATTTGCTCAAAGGCCTGGCCAGTGAGGTACGGTTACTGTGGTACTGCAGTGGGCATTAGAATTTCCTGTATGATTGGCAGTATGGATCTAACTTAAACTGGGGCAGTCAAGGAATGTTTATTATTTGCCTATAATGCTTGAATTCAACTGGGACTGTACAGGAAGGCAGCACAATGGTGCGGTAAATAAGAACATCCCAGCAAACAGTTGGAGGGGAGGGAAGCGGATGACTTGCTCTTCAAGGCTTCAGGCTGAAGTGGCACAGTTGTTCTGACAGAATGGGAGCCTGGAGATCAAAAGAGCACAAAACAGTTAAGAAGCCCTTCTGAAGGGAGGTAGGGAGATCATTTGCCAGAAGCTGTCTAGGCAGACAAGCTGGAGGAGTCTGAAGGAACTGGGCCTTCCAGGTGCAGAGTATAGTAAGCCTAAGGGAAAAGGTAAACATGCAGACAGTCCGTTTAAGTGATTTTAAGATCAGTTTTTTTTAAATGCTTTTTTTCTAAACACTTTGCTTGAAGAAAGATGCTTGGCCACTGGTTCCTGTAGTCATTGCCCCAGAGGGAACAGAACTTCAGGGTCTATGCCTACATCAGACCTGCTGAGGCAAACACGGTTGATCACAAGGGACTGCAACCTAAGGCCCATCTGAGAGTGGGAAAATCGCATGATTCCATCCCAAGAGACAGGAGATGGTCTGAGCCTGGACCTCGACGGAGTCAGGGGCGGCTCTAGGAATCCCGCCGCCCCAAGCAGGGTGGCACGCCACGGGGGGGCGCTCTGGCGGTCGCCAGTCCCGCAGCTCCGGTGGACCTCCTGCAGACGTGCCTGCGGAGGGTCCGCTGGTCCCGCGGCTCCAGTGGACCTCCTACAGACGTGCCTGCGGGAGGTCCACCGGAGCCGCCTGCCGCCCTCCCGCGGCACGCCACCCCAAGCGCGCGCTTGGCGCGCTGGGGTCTGGAACCAGCGCTGGACGGAGTGTGCCCAGAGAGCACAAGTGGGGTCACAGGTGTCATTTACCTGGTAACTAGAAGAGCGTATCCAGGCTTTGATGATCTCATCTACTTTAGTTGCTTTCTGGAGGGAGTGGGTGTTCTAGCGTACTGCAGTTTGTATTGACATGAAGCATTTCTCCAATGTTCTTAAGCAGTCTAAATTGTCTCTTCCCCCTCTTTCAAAAATAATTCCCTGTAAAATGATTCTGGGTGTGGCTGCCCACCCCATGAACTAGTGAGTAAAGCTGGGTAAAAAAGTGTTTGGATGAATCGTTTATTGGATGAAAAATGCAGTTTTTGGTAACATGAAACTGTTTGCAAATATGACATTGATATGACATTAATTGTTTCTGCCATTCACAAAATGGTCAGAGGAGGAGGAAGAGATGGTGAGGCCTAGAGGTTTAGGGACTCACATGGGATGTGGAAGAGCCAGGTTCAAATCCCTATTCTGAAGCAGACCCAAAAGAGACTTTTGCAATTCAATAAAAACTCAGAAAAATTTCAAATTCAGTTTGATGTGAAACACTTTTTTTCCCAGAACTGCCACAGAACCAAATAATCACTTATTTGCTCAGGGATCACCCAATGAAATGAATAGGCACCAGGTTTAAAACAAACATAAGGAAGTACTTCTTCACACAATGCAGTAAACCTGTGGAACTCATTGCTAGTGGATGTTGTGAAGGCCAAAAGTATAACTGGGTTAAAAAAAGAATAAGATTATGGATAAGAAGAATAAGTTTATGAATAAAGAATGTGTTTATGGAGGATAGGTCCAGCAGTGGCTATTAGCCAAGATGGCATGGGATGCAACTCCATACTCTGGATGTCCTTAAGCCTCTGACTGCCAGAAGCTGGGGTTGGACGATGGGATGGATCAATTGATAAATTGTCCTGTTCTGTTCACTTCCTCTGAAGCATCTGACACCAGCCACTGTCGGAAGACAGGATACTGGGCTAGGTGGACCATTGATCTAACCCAGTATGGCCAGTCTTATGTTCTCTACTAATGAGTTAACCTGTAGCTCTGAGTTATCCTCTTTGACCTTGGTGGCTATGTGGAAACTGCTTAAGTGCTGTTGCAAGTGAGCCTAGTCTGGCAAAGTAGACCCTTATAATTAAGGATTTTTCCCCATTTCTTTTCTCTTTTTGCCCTGTGCCACCATGTCATGCAGAGATAGGCAGTGCACATGAGATTACTTCAACAGCAATCTTTTATTTAAATGGAAAAATGTAAAGAATTCATATGGTCTAAATATTTTTCTGACCTGTCCATCTCTAAGCCTTCAAGCTTCATTTCTCTGTAGCCGGCTTTGATCTTTAATATATAGATAGATACACACTTTGATAATAATAATCTTAAAGCTATAGAGTTATCATTCAACTCACCAAAGCAAGCAAAATGGTAATTACAGAAGTTTACAAATTCTGTATCACCTTTCAGCGTGACGAAGCACAAAATGTTTTTACAGACTTCAGTCTCGTGCGAGAGAGAGAGAGAGAAATCACTTACCTACCACTTGTATCCTATAGCCTTTCTGCCTCACAAACACTACACCACAGCGCTCAGTAGCCGAAGCAAAGAATAATTTGTGGTGAAACTACAGCAAGCATTTTAGAGAAGCAGAATGAAATTACTCTTGTTTAAATTTGGCCGTGATGCTGGGATCAGCACTTGTGCGGGAAGTGTCAGGCATCTCGAATGACCACCTATGGGAAGAGCTTGGTTTCACAGCCCCTTCCAGTAAATAGCACTCCCAGTGGCACAGAGCCCCTTAACATCTTGCTTGAGGCATTATATTCTTTCTGATTTGGAGAGAAGTGCTAGCTGCTGAATCACTAACACTGGATCCTGGAGCGTCTCCATTTTACATGGGGCCTCTCGCCCAAGCACTGAGCAAATCTTATGAAAGCTGACAAGCCTGCAGTAGAATGGTTGCAGGGTTAACACGGATGGACACTTCTAGTAACTAAAATATTTCTCTTTGGTGAGAGCCTTAAGCACCTTCTGACGAACAAAAAGTCACTTAAAAAATCATCCGGGAAGGGTTGAATATCCATGATGTATCCTAAGATAAGAGTTTGCATGGGCAAAAATTTGCTCTGCCAGCAGCACAGGAGCATGTGTGATTTTCAAAATTGCAAAAGTGAGATTTAATTCCCAAATAAAGAGGTACGAAGTACATGAGCTCACTCAAAGCACTCCACTTCAAAGAAGTATTAAACACAAATGTCCGTTGGCTCTGCGGCAGAAAGGTGGACCAAAATGAATGAAACCTGACCTGGGAAATATTTGGTTCACATGGATCCTAGTTCTGGTCACCTCAGCAGTGAATGGCAAGATCAGGCATATATTACACCAGCATGAGTAATGTTCTCAGCTGAGGGATGACCCCTAGAGGGTGCCATTGCAGCTTGAGTGTAAATTAGAGGAGTGTTTCTCAAACTTGGAACGCCGCTTGTGTGGGGAAAGCCCCTGGCGGGCCGGGCCGGTTTGTTTATCTGCCCCGTCTGCAGGTCCAGCCGATCGCGGCTCCCACTGGCTGCGGTTCGCTGCTCTGGGCCAATGGGGGCTGCGGGAAGTGACGCGGGCCGAGGGACGTACTGGCCGCCGCTTCCCGCCACCCCCGTTGGCCTGCAGCAGTAAACCGCGGCCAGTGGGAGCTGCAATTGGCTGGACCTGCGGACGTGGCAGGTAAACAAACCGGCCCGGCTCGCCAGGGGCTTTCCCTACACAAGCGGTGACCCCAGTATGAGAAACACTGCCTTAGGCTGACTCTTACACTAGGGGAAGGCAGAGCCCTAGAATCTCAAAAATACTGGTGCCCACATGGAGCAATGGAGAATCTGTGTTAGAGTGTTTGGGGCTTTTGCTGTAGAAAACTTTTTTAGAAGGGAATACTTGTCTTTACCAAAGAAATCTAAAGCTTTCCCCATGGAGATTCATACATGTGCTGATCCCATGGAGAAGTGTCCTACAACCTTGTGCTGGATCTTCTGGAAGAGAAGGTGTTTGTCCTCCCCCATCCCATCCCACTCCTACCATAATGCATTGCCCCAAACAATTATTTCTCCACTTTATGGAAAAATCTCTCCAAAGAGCAGTTGCAGTACAGGAGATTCCATAAACAGGCCATTCATGATCTCTGCTGGGCATGACAAGGGGATTTAGAAAATTAGAGAAGGTGCAATGTCCTGCCTGCTGTGATCAAGATTAAATCAGCTGCAGCCTTATTGGGCTACCAGGTCCCTTTAGACCATCGCTGGAGACAGTAGCTATCAGCCCAGCCATAAATGGTTTTCATGATGCTATTCAGAAGAACTATAACCAATCAATGAGATTTCCCATGGAAAGATTTAGCAGTAAACAGTGCATGAATTTTACAACATCCTGTTTTTATATTTCAATGTATCCTGTTTTACAGATTGCACAAACTTCTTCCTCCATTTGCATGAACTGGATGAGGGCTTATTGAGAAAGAGGAAGTGGAGTGTAATGCCAAATGTCAGATTTTAGATGTTGTAATTCCTGGGATGATTTCGTGATTCAGCCCCAGGGAGTTAACATTGTATCCATTCTCTGAGCCCGGACAAATCACTCAGTTGTGGCTAATTGAGAAGTTGTTATTAACTATTTATTGGGTGATGGATATTTTTGTTTATTTCATACTCCCCCACCCCGCCATTATTATAGCAACTTGTTACTAAAGCCAACTTTAAATTAATAGTCAACTTCACAAATGGTATCTGATTGGGGGTAGCCAGAGGATTACTACTGCAGCCAAGAGTCAGGAATCAAGATGCACCCACTACATACCGGTAGTTACTGAAAAGTGTAACCAAAAGCTAGACCAAGTAAATGCACCTTACAGAGTGCCCTGAGGTCCACTAAAAATGGCTCTGACAAACCCTCACGGTCCGGGGGAGTGAGCTCCCAACGCACTAACCCTTCACTGAGAGCATATGGTGGCAGCAGTGGAATGTTCAATCACAGGAAGTACAGGCGAGAACATCCCCCACCCAACAATAATTGCCACAGTCAGATCTAGCATGAGACACCTTGTCAGGCTGCTTGATCCCAGCCCAAACAAAGATTTAATGATTATCTCCAACAGCTCCGATGGTATCCGGAAGCAAACAGAAAGCTAGTGTGAACATGTCAGCACAGGAGTTGTGTGCTCATAACATCATGAGCCAGCAACTGCACTCTTCACTGGCTGAAGATGCTGGTTAAACCTAAAGAGAAGACTTCAGCAAAGCACATTGCAACAGATTGTTCTAGAGGTTACAAAGACATGGATGATCACGGCAAGAAGGGTCACTACCTCTTGTCCTGCCATACATGGAAAAAGGCACTGCAAGCCACTCAGTTACCTGGGACTCAAGCAAAATACGAGCTATTCCTGAATTACCCTGTATCATTTTGATGAGTAAGGACACCAACTTCAAGCTCTTGAGGCATGTTTTTTCAGATATGTGGCAGTATCTTCCCTGGATTCAAAGAATAAGACAGTCCACACACCAGTGCTGTAACTAGGGCAAGGCGAGTGAGGCACTTGCCTCAGGCGTGGAAGGTGAGGGGCGCAGAGTGTCTCTCATTTGGCGGCAATTCAGCAGCAAGTCCTTCCCTCTGAGAGGGACTGAGGGACCTGCCGTCAAATTGCCGCCGGTTGTCGGAAAGGGAGAGGGGCGGCACGTCTGGCTCTTTGGCGGAAATTCGGCGGTGGGTCCCTCCGTCCCTCTTGGAGGGAAGGACCTGCCGCCGAATTGCCGCCGCGCCGCTGAAAAGCTGGATGTGCTGCCCCTGTCCCTTGCCTCAGGTGCAAAAATCCCTAGTTACGGCTCTGCCACACACAATGAAGCTCTCTGTGTCTCTAACACTCCCAAAGTATACCAGGTAAGGATTGAGCCTATAGAATACACTAGAAGAATTGCTTTGACAGTCTGTTCCTGCTTACTTATTTAGCATCTCTGATGTTGTTACTTCTGGTATCATATAAGCTACTGCCTCCTCAGTTGAGGCTGTTGGTGCCAAGTCTGCACAATGTCTGGCTACACATCAAGGCAACGCTCCTAGGCCCAAGTCTTTCCTTTCTTACGGCATTGTAAATCAGAAGTAACTCCACTAAAGCTAATTGGGTCAGACCAGTGTAAAATTGGTGTAAAGGGACATCAGGGCCTCTGGAGTATGCTAAAGTAGGGAACATCAATTCCAACGCCTCAAAGAAGAAGTTACTGGCATACAAAGTTGGTTCAGAAAAATCAAAGCGGAGTGGGAAATCCCGCTCTGTATTACTGCTCTGGGTCAGTGAATAAGAAATAGAGAGACTCTCAGACATTTCAAAAGGGTGGTAATTTTCTGGGACTGTTCACATTAAATGTTTGTTCAAGAGAAAAGTAGTTGAAACAGGAAGGCACGCATGGCTGCTGCTGAAGAAAAGCATACTTATGCCTCATTGGAAAGGAAAGCTTTATTTTGTTTTTTTTTTAAAAGAACAGTACGTCCTTTCTAAAGACATCTGTGATAATGCAGCCAAGGTCAATGAGAACTCACGTTACTTACTGCACCACATCCTCCCAGTTGCATAAGTTAAAGTGCTATGTATAGGGTAGCTTTCATCTTTTGATTTGACTCGTTGGGGAAAGTTTTGCCTTTATTAATTTGCACAAGTGGACAGGACTCTTCTCCTTCACTCCAATAGGGTCCCTTTTTGTGCTCGAGGATTTCCCAATAGGTACTAGAATATATATATGTCTGTGGTGCAAAGAAACAAACAGAAAACCTGGTGACTGAATACCTTTGACATAGACTAGATAAGAAGTTATATATGTGTTACTTTCTTCTGAATTATGTGCTCAGATTTGTACTACCCAAGGAATAATGTCCTTAGGACTCTGTCCTGCCCTCTTACAGCAACACGTAGTGCTACAGATGAAGTCAGTTACGAGATACATGCCCACATAATGCTCCTTTTATGGACTGGGTGAATAATTAAAAAAATTGTGAATGAAAGCACTGTTTGGGTCACTATTATTTGAGAGCTTTTATTAGCTATTATGAGTGGTCAGACAACTGCCGAGTATTTGTGGAAAAATCATAAATCTCAGCAGGTTTCACAGATGTAATTATGAATGTATATAGGAAGTGATTTCTTTATTATTGTACTGTTTCAACTGTTTCAGTTATCCAGACAGGAAACAGAGGGAATATTAATTGGCTACACAGCACAAATAGTTAATGGCAAATAGTCAAAGTGACTATTTTGCAAAACTTACTGGGTGAAAATTCTTCATTCAATCTGTCTGGTGGGTAATTATGAATAATAAATACAAATGAAGATCACCTCACAAACCATTTGCTACATAAAAGGGGGCTAAGGTTATTATCCATAATGAATAATTCAACAAGCTGTTCAGATCATAAATAAACAGTTGCCCCTAGAAGGGACTGAAAAATGTGGCAAAGAATTTTTCTCCTTGGAGGACATTTTTGTTTCACTGCATCCCTGTCTCTAACTTGGCAATTCTCAATCATATTACTGACACTGAGCCAAGTAAAACACTATTTAAATGCAGACTTGAATGTACTGAGCAACAATACAAGTCACAAACAATACAATGCATTAAATATATGCGCAAAGATTTTCGAGTGTTTTGCCCATAAGCGTTATAATAATGCCCTCAATAATTAAGGCAAAAAAATCCAGTATTAGTGAAATAAATAAAAAATAACATGCTAGATATTTTTATTAGTCAAAGCACATATTGACAAAGGTGAGCAGTTAAAACCTATTAGGATCTTGGCCCTATTGACATTACCTGTATGATAAAATAACGCTCCAACAACTTAGTCATAATACAGCAGTGTCATTGTTTCTGAATTCCCCGCCTATGTGGTGATATGACAGCTCTCCATGGTTCATTGAAAAAATATTGATCTGCACACATTTTCTGGTGTGGCTTTTTTTAAATTTTATTTTATTTTATTTTTTTAAGAGACCATGCCTTTTTACAGCTATAGACTTCTGGATACAGTGGGATCTATTCTGATGGGACTTACTTTGTGGAAGTAACATTTTTCTAATCCTTTGGCCACCTGGATTTTTTACCACACAGCTGCTCATGATGTGATGTGTGGGAGAAGGGGCGGGACAGCAAATGTTATTGGAAGAAGTGACTGGCCCAAAACCTAATGTTCGGATCTGGATTTCATGCATTCCAACATTCAGGAGGGTCTGGCAGTGCTCCCATTAGAAAAGAGAAATGGAATCTGTGAAAAGGGGAGAGAGATAAAAGATCACAAATATAAAGCTTTGAAAGTACATCAGAAGCTTGTTGTTCAAGATGCACGTGGCCACTAAGCTGAATTAAATACACACCTCAGATATGTTAAATCATGCAGAGTCTCTGAGTTTAGCAGCTTTATGAAAAGTGAAATCCCTCTCCAACTGGATTCAAGCTTCCGCATGTCTCTTTCACAATTTGCATGGTATGAATAGATCACTGCATATTCCTCCCCTCCCACCACCCCCAACCCCTCCCACACAGAGTTAGTAATTTTTGGTGGGACATTCTCCAAGTCAACAAATCCCTGTGCACACTCTTACCAGTGGAGGCTGCCTCCTTGTTGTTGAATGCCAGAAATCGACCTTGTGATTAGCTGTGACACTCTGAGTCCCTTTTCCTGACCTGAAGAAGAGCTCTGTGTAAGCTCAAAAGCTTGTCTATCTCACCACCAGAAGTTGGTCCAATAAAACATCACTTAACTTCTCTCTCTCTAGCAGTATTTCCAGTTATCGTTAAGACTATCAAATTTCCACAATAAAGGGCCTTTTCTTAAGATTCACTGAGCATCTCCTCAGAGGTGGTGAGCTGCATCAACTCCCACTGAAATCAATGGGAGTTGATGGAATTGGACCCATCACCAACACTAAAAGGAATTCCTGTGCCAAGAAGTCTTTGGGTGTCTAAGCCTTGTTGATTCTGTTCCCATCTTTCCTTTCCCCGCGTTATGTTGCATACATTATTTAACATCATAGCCATAAATCCAAGTATGTTTTGGATGATTCTTCTGTATTCATGCCATTATTTATCTTCAGTTTCTTCAGGGCTTACTCCACCTACAGAATTAATGGTCTGAACTGGCAAATTAATTTCACTAAGGCCACCTCATCCCCCCTGCCCTGGCCACACTTCTTATCTAGCCAGAACCACCCATTCTTTAGGCTCCACAATCCCCTATAGCCCTGCCCCCTGGGAGGTTATAGCCACATGCCACAGCCTCCTCCCCGATGGCCTTTCTGTTTTGGGAACTTTCTGCCACAGTTTTATTCGTAATCCCCGTGATCCATTTTTTGTGTTAATGTGGTGGGAAGAATAACAAACAATTTAATTTCCTCAAGTCAGTGACACTGAGAACCTGCTGATTCCATTATGAATGCAATAAATTATTTTTGCCCTTTTGTTGTGTAGTGGGTGATATCTGATCGTTGCTTGTTCACTATGGAAACTGGAGTTCATTGCCCTTCCCACGGTGGGGTAGCATACTTGAGTTACAGATGGGATGTTAGATATAATCAAGGTGAGGTCTTTGTTTCACTATCATTACTTCTCCAGGGTTGAATGAGCCATGACGTTGTATAACGATAGACCAAATACTCTAATTCTATATCTGTTATTTTGTGCAGCTTGCATCTGATGGCTCTACTGACTTTATTTAAATCAATGAACTGAAGTTGTTGTTTTTTTTAATATTTTCATAATGAGCTCAAGTTTTTTGTTTTTTGCAAAGCTGTTTTTTCCATTTGTGTTAACTAATGTCACTGGAAGCCCAGTTTTAAAATATGGAGCTCTACCCCATAAACCTAAAATGGCTGTCAGTGTGTCAACTTTGATTTCAAAAGTCTTGTCTTTTAAGCTCAGCTGGTTTATGATAGATCCACAGGGAGTGGCTTTAAATCCTTCCAAGTAAATATATGAGGTATTGTTTTAGCCATGCTGAATTTAAGATAATCCTATATATATTTTTCTCCAAGTTTTCAAAGTTAGACATTTAAATCTCTACTTAGGCATCTGGAGGAAAAAAATTAAAAAGTGCTTAAAGGATTTAGGCCCTTGTCCTGTTGCATAAACTCCTAGATCACATAAACACTTTTGAAAATGTTACCCTTAATAGTTGCCCAAATTTCAGAATTGAAGAGCACCCACAACCCCTCCGGAAGTGGGAGATCAGCACTTCTGAAACTCAAATCACATGTTAAAGTATCCATGTAGGTATTTAGATACATTACTTCAAGCACCAAATTGAAAAATGTGGCTGTACTCTCAATATAACAGGTGTGAGCAAACTATTTTGTTTTTCGGTATTAGTAGGGGAGGAGCCATGTTAAAATCTATTTGTCAGTCTAGTTTCTCCCATTGCTGTAGTATCGGAGTGACTGATATATATGAAAGCATTTAACTTTCAAGAACCCCTTTGACATATGGAAGTGTAATCTCCATTTTACAGATGGGAACTGAGGCAGAGTGATTCAGTGATGTGAATACAATAACTCAGGAAGTCTGTGTAAGAGCTAAGAACTGAACCCACTTCTTCTCACTCCCTGTTTAGAACCTAACCTCAAGACAACCCAGAAGGAGATCATGCTGAATGGTTTCTCAGGAGGAATTACACACCTAAAAGCTTCTGGATAGGTGTAATGGGAACAAATTAGTCTACGCACATGTGAGTATTGTGCACATTTCAACAGAATGAATGTTGTTGAGGTGGTAGGATGCATGTGCCATCATGTGTCAGCTAGCACAAAGTATGAGATAATTGTAGGCTTGAGGCATCTTCTGTGTGAGTGTAGGAAGTTGGATGGGATCTCTGTGGTGTATTATTAAGAGTATAGCTCTGCTCATCTCCTTAGAATAACAATGAGGGTGTATGTGAGGTGATGTGAGACGCAATCTTTTTTCCCCTAAATACACCTCTACCCCAATATAACGCTGTCCTCGGGAGCTAAAAAATCTTACTGTGTTATAGGTGAAACCGTGTTATATTGAACTTGATTTGATCCTCCGGAGCGTGCAGCCCCGCCCCTCCGGAGCGCTGCTTTACAGCGTTATATCTGAATTCGTGTTATATCGAGTGGCGTTATAACAAAGTAGAGGTGTATATGATGCAAGGTCTTTCTGAGTGCCTGGGAGCTACAGCAAGGGATTGGAACTCCTCAGGCATAGTATAGCGAGACAGGAGGGTATTAGTTTCCTGATACAAGATGAAAAAGCCTAAACCATCTTGTTTACTTTTGCAAAATCTTCCTTAGGCTGATATCACGTTATATCCGAATTCGTGTTATATCGGGTGGCGTTATAACGGGGTAGAGGTGTATTTTTTATTGTTTTTTCTAATGCTCAGAAAGGCAAGGAGTTGATTGAACAAACAAATGCAAAGCACAGTGCAGCCTAACCTGCAGCACTGAGACATTTCTGCCTTGAGGACTCTACTATATATTAGATTTATTAACATAAGCAAATATATATTCATGTTTCACTGGAAATGAACACCGTCATGCCAAAACAGAATGGGACAGGTTTCACATTGCACTCCATGCCATTTAAGGCGTTTCAGTGGCATATAGCAGCTGTCTAGTTGTGTGAATTGGCATTTGAGGAATACCCTGAGTGACATGGAGTGGCCTACACACTCCCAAGGATATAGTATAGGTGTTGGAGGTGAGTCAGGAGAAGAAGGGGGCTATTTTTAGCAGTGGAATGTCCCTTTAGGGGCCTTTGCAGCATACTTTGGAGCAGCCTTGAAGCTGCTATTACTTAAGCTGAGGCCTGGGCTTAGAATATGGGGAGGTGAGGTGGTATAAAACTGCATATGACTGCCCCATTCTGTTTTTGCACGGAGTGGAGTTTGGGACAAGTAGAGAAACTGACCTAATGTTTGAAAAGTGAAATTCTACTGTGTCTCACCGCCCACCCTTCAGGCAGTGAAACAAATGTATGTTCTTAGTGTGTTTCCGTAGTCCTTTAATTCCTTAGTCTACTCTTTGAATTCTCCCATTCCCAGGGACAGGGGCACTGCTGCAGAGCAAAGGGAGTTCCTCCTGGGATGAGAGGGAAGAAACAATATTTGCTCTAGGATGAAATTCTACATCCAAAATAGCATACTCAGGGGTGAGGACTCCCTCCTGCACACCACCTCAGGCAAAAATCCCATTGGCTTTATTCGGATTTTACCTTGGTCAAGAGACAGGGTTGGCTCTGTTACCATTATCAATTTAACCAAAAGTCCTTTACATGTTTTGGTATGTGTTGTGTGTTTTAAAAAGGGATCTCTTTAAGGAGCTAGTCTGTACTCCTTGGGTGGGGGGGGAGGCGAGAAGCATCATTTAAAATTCAAATTTTTTACAAGTAATTAGCCCCATTCGGTCCTTGCACCTCTACTGAGCTGATCAGTTGCAGTAGCAGCTGCCAATTACAACAGTAGTTATTGTGGTATGGCCACCTGTCTGCTCAGAATGGAGCAAAGACTATTCAACTTGATTGGTATGTTCTTGTCCCAGTTGCAGAAAGTACAGATTCCCAGGTCAGAATCAGGCAATCTACTGCTGCGAAAAGACTCAGCTCCTGTGTAGGAATGTGTCTGAGAACTTTATGGTGGTCTCAGAGTTCTACCTCAGTGTGATTTTTTTATTTCAGTTATATTTATTCTTATCCTTTATTAGCTGTATTTTCAGCACTGAGGGGAATGAATCAAGGATCCCGGATTCCAGGGCTACACTCCACAAGCAGAGTAAAAAGACAGCCCAGGTCCCCAAAGAGCTCGTATTGTGGAGCTGCTTGAAACTGTATTTCAAGGTTCAGTACGGAGTTCTCCTGTGCATGCTCTGCAATACCCGATAACTGCAGTTTGCTTTCAAGAGATCTGGTTGAATGAATTTTAATTTCTAGTTAGTGGCACAGTCTTCCCACCAGTTAAAAGATGAGTTGTCAGCGGTATAAACTGTAACACCCTTACCTCTAAACCAAATTCTCCCTGTACCGTCAGTCATTAAATGAATGATCACTCATTTGGATGACACATCTGGCTCTTCATAAAAATTGAATGCTCTGTCATTTCTTTATTGGCATCTAAAACACACTCTTATCTACAGGAGAGGGAATTATAGTTACCGACATTATGTACAGTGGAAGCTACTATAAACAGGTTGTACAATTTGTTCAGGTTTAAGCACATTTTTAATTAAACAATCCATTCTAAGCTGTAGATTCAATCTCAGCTGGTGTAAATTGGCATGGTTTTCAACATAGTTACACCAATTTACACCAGCTGAGGATCTGGCCTGTGATAGTTAACTTGTTTCTGTAGTCAAGCAAGCTGTCCCTCCCCCCTTGCCTCCCCCTGCCCCCTATTGCCCCCCCCCCCCCCGCCAGCCCGTAGTGTGGTAGAGGAGGATGTGGCTCGAGGACCTGGGATTATGGGGAAGGAATTTGATTGATTGGTGTCCTTGTTGTTATTAATCTGATGGGCATACATTAATGTTGGAATATTGGCAGGTCAGTAAGTGTATTAATATCTCAGCTGTGATTATCATGATTCTGAGTTATTCTATTTTTGGCTCTATAATTTGAGACAAATTAAAGGATCTTGATTTTCAGAGGGCTGATGTTAAGGTCCTTCAAAATATCAGTCCTCTTTAAACTGTCATAGGCTGGTCACTTAAAATCACCAGACACCTCAGTATGTTTGCACTGAAGTTGAAGCTTATGACGCTGAGACTTTGCCAAGAAGAGGTTGTTGGAAACCTTAGTGAGAGCAGTTTCAACCGAGTGAAATGGGCAGAAGCCAGATTGGAGAGGAGCCAGGATGAAGTTGGAGAGAAGCTTGAGGCAATGTTGGTAAAAGAGGTGTTACAATAAATTTTAGGATTAAAGGGAAGAATAGAAATGAACAAGCAATTCAAATGACTAGCTAGGGATGGGCCCAAACCAATATTTGATCTCTCTCTAGTGGGGAGAATCAAAGACTGAGAATGTGAAATTTTCTAATCCAAATTGTCCTAAATTTCAATGTGATCAGATCTGGTATGCATATTCATGAGAGAGAGAGAGTATGTTCTGGTCCATCTCTGATATGAGTGTATGTTCAATGTGAGTGAGTTGATGTTTCTGTGGGGATCTTAGCTTTTAAATGTCGGAGATATATGTTTAAGTTATTAGCATTAATGTTTCCTTAACATTAGGTTTTTGCATTTGATTTCCTTTTACTTTTAAATACATGAAAAGAAAATGAAGTAACTTGGTTCAGTTTTCTTGTGTTAGTGCCTCAAGCAGAATACCAATGAGCCTGTTACAGTGTGTGTGTCTGATCAAATCCCACATCCTAAGAAACTTAATTCACACCAGTGGTGTGGTTATTACAAGCCCTTTATTGGTGTGAACTACACTATGTTCCTTAATGTGCAATGTAATCCTTTTAAATTCTAAGAATTCCTTGAACCACCAAGATGGGAATGCCTACATGTGTCCTCCAACCTGCCTGGTGTTTGGATTCCCTCCAAGACCTCCAATCTACCAAGCCTACCCCAGATAGATTGGAGTAGTGATTTGTGGATTGTCACCGGCATGGGATCAAGGTAAGATCTAATATCTTGGGGTATCATGGGATTTGACAGCTGTTGGAGTTACTGGATTTATATTTGGGGAGAAGGTGATAATCTAGATCAGTTTGGCAACTAGGAGGGGGATTCAAGCCATAGTCACTGCGGTTGGCATTTAATATGAACGGGGAATTGGATGACCACACCTTGCAAAAGTACTCTTGATGTACGAAGGCAGGACTGAGAAGGAGAGGAGAGAAGGATATCTGGACTGTGTCCAGCCAAGGAGGTTCAGGATCAAACAGGCCAGTCCATTTTCTCTCAGTGTGAGCTGGGGGACTAGCTTGGCACAGGTCGGTCCAGGAGCAAGGGAGTACAAAGGTGCCTTAAAACTACTTTTCTGCCCCCACCCCCACCTCCACCCCCACCCCTTCCAGAGCCAAACAGAGCAATCCTGGTTCTTGGCCACTGGGCCCGGCACTACATATACATTATAAATAGAGGCAAGAGGTGTATCACTTCCAGCTGATTTTCCTAGGATTTTATAGTGATGATAATGGTTTAATATAGTATGATGCATGGGAGTTATGCCAAAGATAGCAATCTCATGAACTACATGATTCACTATTCCATTGCTAACAAAAGCCACTGGAGCAAGTCCTTCACTAACCTTTCTGATAGACACTGAAAATGCCCTGAACAATAAGTTGTTATTCCATACACCGGCTCAGTGCTGCTTGTAGGAGGGTGACAGCAAAGGCCAGTTTGACCTTGTTTGCAAGAAACCAGAAAGCAATTTGAAAGAGCTGCAAAGCCTTATTTTTTGTGCAATGTTACTGACCAATCGCCTAAAACAGGCAGCATCTGACTGATCTGATGGATCCCATTGCTCAGCGTGTCACTACTGTATAGAGTGTATTAAAGAAAATGAAAACACTGCTTGTTTACAGACCCAGTAGGGTATAGAAACCTTGGGCTAGATCCACAAAGGGAGTTAAGCGCCTAACTGCCACATCAGGTGCCTAAATCCAAAATTTAGACCCTCCCACTCAGTTGCTGCCTAACCCTGTAGGTGCCGTAAGTCCCTAGGTGCCTAAATTTCTGCTGATAAAGTCCTCTGAGAACCTGCTAGGGAGTATGTACACAGCCATCTCAGCCTTAGTGCTCGGGCACCTAGCTGATGGGTAATAATTGGAGATATACCAATCTCCTAGAGCTGGAAGGGACCTTGAAAAGTCATCAAGTCCAGCCCCCTGCCTTCACTAGCAGGACCACTTTTTGCCCCAGATCCCTAAGTGGCCCCCTCAAGGACTGAACTCACAACCCTGGGTTTAGCAGGCCAATGCTCAAACCACTGAGCTATCCCTCCCCCCGATGCCTAAATCACAATGGAATTCTTCAGACTAGAGATGCCCCTGGCCTAACTCGCCTGGGGGGCTTGGTCTGGTAGGCATTCTCAGAAGCTCCCTATCAGATCAAGCCCCGCACAGGACGAAGGGGGAGGAGAAGGTGTGGGTGGTGCTGCTGCACAGTACCCCTGCGCCAACAACTTTTAATTATTTATACACAGGGAAACCACTTCAATAGGTGAGACTGTGAGAGGCCTACTCCGGAACAGTACATAGCCTAGAGCACGGGCCTCAGAACCAAGTTCAAATCCCTTCCCTGCATCAGAAAGAGCAGGAAATTGAACCAGGGTCTCCTACATCCTAGGTGAGTACCTTAACCACTGAGTTAAAGGTTATAAGGGATGCGGTGGGAGGGCTCCTCCTCTTCATAGTTTAGCGACAAAGAGCTTAGGTGCAAAATTCCAGGAGAGGGTTCACAGCTGTGACTCCCGAGTGGAGAGAGGCACCTCCGGCCCAGACTAAGGCCGCTCTCTCTCTTTGAAGGGCTTAGGCCCCATCCTTCTCTTCAGTGTTTGCCATTGGCTAGCTTAGCCAACTCTCCACTCAGCATGTTGGAAACAGCACTTCTTTAAACTGCACTAGGGAACGTTTAATACACACCAGCAGGACCAATTCATGTGCAACATGCTTTAGAAATCACAGCCCTGTTGTAGTGCTCATGGGCCCACCTGTAGACAAGCCTAAAGGTGTCTCTGATCTCAGTAATGTTATTGCAAATATCAGAACACATTGGTCTTTCTACTGGAGAGGGCATGAGAAAAACAAGCCCTGACCATTTAGTAATGCCAACAGAGATACTGAGAAATATCTTCCTTTTAGCACCCTTTTAGTACATTTAGGGCACACTTTGTGCTGTCTTTAATTGTTGTGTGGCATTTACCTAGTAATGTGACAGGCACTTGATAAAAACCTATGCCAGAAAGGCAGTCTGCCAGACAGTACAAGTGACAGGATTTAACCGGATGAAATGGATTAACCGTAAAAATGCATCTTTCTATCACCAAAGATTGGCATGTGGTTTGTGAGTCCTGTCTCCAAAATGTCATGTAGGAAAATGAGTTCCTCCACATCGATTGACACCTCAGAGCTGATTAGTCATTTTTAAAGAATGTGTTTAGTCAGGTTAGGCAGCTGAAGACAGATCTCTAGCCATGAGATGCAAACAGTGATCACGAACTGTTTTTGTTCTTTTCTCTTTGTATCACAAATAGTTCATCCAACAAGAAAGATACATAAATAGAATCCTGTACTGCGCTCAGATATTCGAGCTGTTCTATTTCTGCGTAACTCTGCTACATTGGTTCCCAACTTTTCTTCTGGTGGCATTCACCTTATGACAGATGACTGCCCCCCACCATTTCAACCCCCGCATGCCATGCCTTAGCACAGTGCCTGTCCCTTTGCTCTCTCCTGTCACTATCTGCCTGGGTACACTCTTCTTTAATCCTTCTCATCTTTGTTCTTGAGTCTTTTGTGTTCTCTTTTGATCTCTTTTCTTGCAACTCTCCCTTTGGCATACAGTAGTTCTCAACCTTTCCAGACTATGATACCCCTTTCAGGAGCTGGAAGCCTGATCCCCATCTCTCAGAGCATGTACTTTAGCTTCTTGGAGCCCCTAGTGGCATGGGACCCCAGGCAATTGCTCCGCTTGCCATGCCCTAATGCCGGCCCTGCATTTGTGACCCCCCCAAAACCTGCCCGCAACCCCCTGGAGGTCACAACGCCAGGTTGAGAAACACTGATCTATATGAGTTGATGTACCCACCCACCCCCCACCCCGGAAGACCTCTGTGTACCCCCAAGGGTACATGTACCCCAGATGAGAACCATCACTCTAGCCAACTAATAATATAGAGTCAGATGCAGCTGATTACTAATCCAGGCTGTCACCTTCTGCACATGTTTACATGGCACTTTGATTTTGTTTATGTCTGTGCACTGTTGTCAGTGAAGATTTACTGATGTGGTTACCAAATACCATACTTCTTCCTTAAGGAGCTATAGTGTTCACCTTAACTTCTGCTTTCTTTGTTGAGTTCTTCTGTATTCATTTAAATCTACTGGAGATGATTCTGACTTTGAGGGGATGGAACTAGAGCTGGGTGAATAACTGACTTTTTGGTTTGCTAGCAGTTCCTAAACAATTTTAAAAAAATTGTTTTGAGTCAAATGAAATGTTTATTTCCATTTCAAACTTTTAAAAGGGTTTATTATTATTATTATTATTTATTAAAATAAAATTTAAGGAAAATTCAAAACAAGAGTAGTTTCTAATTGAAAAACCAAAACATTTTGAAAATGTTGAAACAAAACATTTTGGTTTTTTCAGAATTTTTTTTTTGGTTGTTTTTTTTTGACTGAAACAATTCAGTGAACTTGACATAAATATGCAAAATGTTTTGGTTGACTTGAATCTTCATTTTTCACCCAAAAAAGGTTTGGTCAAAACATTTCACACAGCTCTAGCTGTAACTAGCTCACCTTCACCTAGAAGAGAACTCCACACATGACGGACATGATTCAGTACCACATACTTCTGTAGCATTGTTAGTAGCCTTGCTTTGACTAGAGGCAGTGTTGTCTAGTAGTTACAGTAGGGAAGTGTGTGACCGATTCTCTTGTATGCCGAGCTCTACCATTGACTCACTCTTTGCACTTGGCCAAGTCACTTGCCCACCTCAGCCTCCATTCATATGTCTGTATAATGGAGGTTATAGTACATCCCATCCCTCAGGGATGCTGCAAGGTTTAACTAACTACTGTTTGTAAAGTGCTTTACGGACCCTGAATGGGGAGCATTATATGAATGCTAAGTGGTGTATTAAAGCAATTATTGTCCTTTTCATTTTAACAACCTGCTTCATCTTCAGGATACACAAGTCCGACAGGAGGTATATTTTAGTGTCTACGGCCACCCCATGGGGAAAAAATGTGCTCCACTCTTCTGGAGAGGATGTGTGAGAAGTATTTCAAGATGCTTATGTGTTAGTCTTCGTTTTTTCATTTTAAGTACTGGTCACGTTCCAGACTCTTCTGTAGTCCAATAGTCCTACAAGGACCACTCAATTTTGAAGGACTATGTACAATGAATAACACAACTACGTAAAGGACGTAGGCGCTGGTAATTTTGTTATTAATGCAATATTTTCTGTTTTGGAACCTATGCTACCTTTAGTCAGAATTTAGTCAGCCGGCACACGCTGGGAGACTTACCAGACGTATCTGTTACAGGCATTTAGGGAGTATGAAGGGCACGTTATGCTACATTTAATCATATTTTAAAAGTGAATTTAGGGCTCACGTAAGCTTTCCAGTTGAGCTCATCCCTTCATTTCACATAGGCCCTGAAGCCTTTCAGGCAGTAATGCCTGCCAGCCAAATGTTCCCTCTGCTTAGCCAGTGGAAATGGACACGCCTTAGTCCTGGATAGCAAACTTTTTTCAGGTACTGAACAGAAGCAAATAGGGTGTTCCACATCACAGTCTGCATGTGTCTGTTTGATTTAAGGAGCAGTTGCTGGAAGTGGCTTCCTCTCCCTTTAACACTAAGAAAGATAATGCCAACTAGGGGTCTCACAGGACCGAGATGTCTGTAAAGGTCATAGCATTTATATCAGCCATTTTGCAGATCATTTTTGTTTCCCAAAATGTTTCATTCAGTATATCAATGCAGAGCTAAACAACAACCTGTGAGAGACTTTATAATGCAACTGAAGAATGAGCCATATTCAGAGAGTGTCAGAATGATTGTTCTGAGCTTCTGTCCTCTCTCCCTACTTCAGACTCCAAAGAGGTGTGGGGCACAGGGAACAGAGGGAGCTGTGAGGGCTGCAGGATGAAGTATGTTGAAAGAAATTTTGATAGATGCATGAGGTGTGTGCAGGACCTGTGGAGTCAGTCATGTGGTGTGCCTTGGGGGAAGGGGAGTGATGCCAGGAGAGCAGGAGTGTGGGTGACTGAGGGGACGTGCTGAAGATAGGATGAAAGGAAGGTGGCTGGGTCATTGTGTGGCTGCCCTGGGGTGATTACTGAGGAGCAGGGGAACACTGGGTGCAGGCAATGGAGCCAAGAACTGAGTCTCCTTCAGGCCAGGTGCAGGGTGCTGTACCAGGTGCAAGTCACACTCCCCTTTCTTATTTTGTGAGAGGAGGCAACTCACTTTCTGAGGATCTGCTGTCCTCTGGGATGCTGTGTCTCTGGGCCACCTGACCTCTGTGCCCAGCTGGCCCCCAGCTCGTGCACAGAGCTGCTCCCAGCCTCCCTGTTCCCTGTGCTCACAGTCTGAGGTTGGCTCCCGGTGCCCATATCGCAGGTTCCCGCCCACATACACACATAATCTGAGGCTGGTTCCCAACACCCAGACTTCAGGTTGCCTCCCACTCATTCTCACAGTGAGAGGATCTGGCTTACAGCACCCAGATCACAGCCTCCCGCCCTCTTCCAGCTGCACAGCCTGGTGAGTTTGCATGTTTTACTGTTTGCCTCTCAGCCTTTGTACAGATCAAGGGGACAGCAAGTAGCTGGGCAGCTGTGCCTGCTCAGGACTTTTTTTTTTGCAGGGCCCCCATAGGAACTAGGAGTGAATTTTCCCCTGCTCTGACCCCAGTGAAGCCAGAGACAAATTTGGCCCTAGATGTCTCCAGAGCTCACTTGCTTCTGCTTCTCTTTTTCTCAGCAGTAGCTGGAATCCTGAGTCTTGACTGTATTTTGCTAAGACGGGCTGGTACTGCAAAATAAAGTTCAATGCAAAGGGGCTGGAGTGAGAGTGGGGGAAATAATAATGCTCATAGGAGCCACAGTTCACATAAGCCTCCCTCAAAGGAATTTGTGGCGATGAATAAAAAGGGAGAAGGTCTTTAACTTGATGGCCTGGAACCTTACAGTCCATGTGTTATGCATCAGCCTATCGTAGCTAGATCTGGAGGGACAAAGACTGTGCGCATGATTTTAGGCTGTCATATTGTATGAGTGAAGTGGGGGTTGAATTTCTATCTTGTAATCATATAAACATAACATTTTGTAAAGGAACAAGCCAACCAGCCTAGCCCCGCTGTAGCTGTGTGGCTGTCTAAAGTGGAGTTATGAATGATGGTTGAGGATTGGGTGAACAGTGAGACACATGTCAGAGGGGTAGCCGTGTTAGTCTGGATCTGTAAAAGCAGCAAAGAGTCCTGTGGCACCTTATAGACTAACTGACGTATTGGAGCATGAGCTTTCGTGGGTGAATACCCACTTCGTCGGATGCATGTAAGACACAGGAAGAGGAATGATGACAATATAATCTGGTCACACTTGGAAGTTTATTAAATTACAATTGTTGAAGAAAACAGTCTGAGTGGGTGTACAGGAGTGGAAGCATAAACCTACCTAAAGCTACGTCTACACTATACACTCTTCTGGCGGTGTGTAGTTTACAGGTAGCTACGTAGTTTATGAAAAGCACACCATAGTGCGCAGGGCTGGCTTTAGCAAGTGTGGGGCCCAATTCCTGGGGGAGCGGGGCTTGTACTCACCGGGCGGCACTCCCAGTCTTCGGCAGCACTTTGGATTGCCAGCCGGGAGAGCAGGGCCGCAGGGCTGCCACGCTCCGGCTGAAGCTCCAGCCGGGGTCCCAGGGCTGCCACGCTCTGGCTGAAGCTCCAGCCGGGGTCCCAGGGCTGCCGTGCTCCAGCTGAAGCTCCAGCCAGGGTCCCGGGGCCATGGGGCTGCCGTGCTCTGGCCAAAGCTCCAGCCGGGGTCCCAGGGCCATGGGGCTGCCACACTCTGGCCGAAGCTCCAGCCAGGGTCCTGGGGCTGCCGCGCTCCAGCTGAGAGAGTGGGGCCACGGGGCTTGCCGTGCTCTGACCGGCACTCTGGTCAGGGGAGCGGGGCTGCCAAAGACCCCAGCAGAGCTGACCGCCACTGGGGTGAGTAAAAAAAATTAAAAAGGCGCCTAAGGCGTGGGGCCCGATTCCGGGGAATCGGGCGAACCAGCCTAAAGCCAGCCCTGATAGTGCGCAGCTACACAAGTCAGTGACAGGCTCTGGCAGAAGGAGGCAGTTGGGAAAAGGTATCAGCTGCTCCCCACTGTGAGAGCCTTTCACTGAAGCTAGGAAAGGATCTGGCAGGGGGAGGCAGGCAGCAAGGCAAGGCGCAGCCATTTCCCTGCTGCCTATCCCCCTGCCAGAGTCTTTCCCTCCTGCTGGAGTCTTTCCCTGCAGGACCCAGCAGTGGGGGGCTGGCAGCCTTTCCCTGTGGTTCCCCTCCCCCACAGTCAAAGCCTTTCCCTGCACCTGTACCCCAGCTACACACCCACACCCTTCAGGATGTCTTTACTCTACTGGCTTAATCCGTGTTTTACCATCTACACTGCTATTTATACCTCTGCTGGGGGCTAAATGTTTGTGTACACTGCACACTGCTGAAAGAACTCCACTGTGTAGATGCGCCCTGTCTATCTTAGGTGTTTCTCTTGTGCCCATCACCATGATATCTAAACACATACCTAACTATGCCCAACATTTATTCAGTGCAGTAGTAAATTTTACCTGTTTCTGTTCTGTCTCTGGATGCCAGATTGTTGCATACATTTCTAAAAGCCATATGAAAAAATGAGGGCTCAGTTGTGGAACATTCCAGTCTCCAGAAAGCTGCTCACCCTAGCAATCTCTCTGAGTGAACAGCCAGGGAAGAGAACCACTTTCACTCTGACGTAATTGGTTACAATTATGTATAACGGGTAAGGACAGAACTGTTGCAAGACATTTTATGGGAGTGGTTGTGGGCAAAGAGCAGTGGTAACATTTATGTGTTGGATTGACACACAGGCTTTCAGCCCCTAATCACTCCAATCTGAAAAGATTACTACAGTGCTGTATTTTCAGAAGACAAATACTTCCGTAGAGATTTCAAAGATAAGCTGCTATGGCTGATGGTCATACGGCAGGAAAGATATTAGGGTCAGATCCCCAGCTGGTGTAAATCATCCTAGCTCCATTGACTTGAAGGGAGTCAGACCAATTTACACCCAGTGGAGGATCTGGCATTTAACAGTTATCTGTCTCTACATTGCACACACTATGAAAATCTGTCACTTTCTAACCTCAGCACGCATGAAAATCCTAAAAAAATGTTGAGCCTGATCCTACCCACTTTATGGCCAATGTCAATATTCCCCTGGTGCAAGATCAGGTCCTTTTATGAACATTATAATAAGATCTCTTTTACTGAATGACAACTGTAAAAGTGAGCTGGGGCCAAACAGAATTTTTCAACATTTGTTCCTTGGAATGTATGCTTTCTGATGAGGCATGAACCTGTCAAAATAACCAACCTAGATGAAATATTTAGAATACATACTGCAAAGGAATACTGATATGTTGAAATTAACCCTTCAAGTTGTGTTGTATACATTGTACTTGTAAGTATCTCACATAGATGTATCTATGCTTTTAGGGATGAATTAGTGTTTGACTGTCTTTCATTTCTTAGTGCAGCCACTCCATAGTTACAAATGCTTGTATTTGGTAATGAACTGACTGATAGAAATAAGAGAAGATTTATTATGGTACTGTAGTACTTGAACTTTCACTTGAAACACCTGGAACCAGGTGTGTTCATGGGCAGTCTTCAAACCCGTTCCCAGCAGTCTCATGTCATGCAGGTGGAAAACCTGAAACACACAGAGACAATTCACCTGTATCGCCATCAAGTTGAAAAGTGTGCTCAGTTTCCTGTGTTTGTGGGTAATGGCTTTATATCTAGTTCATCTAACACCCACATTCTGCTATTGCACTGCTACAGGAGATTGTTCCTGATCACTCCACTGAAAAGCAATCTATTTTTAAACAAAAGGATCCTGGTGGTTTGAAAGCTTTATTTACCAACTTTCTGGATTGCTACATGAACTGTTTAAGCACTAATTTGAAAGGCATCTGCTGGCAGAGAACCCCCTCTGATATCTTCCTTCACATACATCTGTCAGGTGCTACCTCAGGCTAATTTCTCTTTGGCAATAGGCCCCCACAGGATGAAGATACAAATCAAAAACAAAGTGGCCATTGGATGCTTATTTAGCAATTTTAGTTTTCTGAAGAATTTTCTCTGCCACTAATGCACCTGTCCCATCCTCTCCCATTCTTGCTTTACAGGTGACAGGGCTCTTTGTCTAGGCCAGAGAGAATTAATTGGGTGATAATTGGGTAGCACATGCACATAAAGTGATTGTTGGGGGGTAATATGGAGGACTGAGCAGTGTGACTATAGTTCAGTGTACATTTGAATAAGGGAAAGGGGACACTGACTGTCTAAGGCCTTGTCTACAAGGGTATTTTGTACCAGTGCAAGTCACAGTTTGCACCAGTGCAGCTACACTGGTGTAAAAAATCCTAGTGTAGAAAAGCCCTCAATTTAAATCATCCCAAACAATATCCACAGACAAATAGAGAAAGGAAACATTGGGCCAAACCCTCAGCTGATGTAAGTCAGATGGAGCTACGCTGATTTATAGCAGCTGAGGCTCTCGCTCCTTCTGTTGTAAATAGTGCTACATTTACAAATAAACATTTTAAAACACATTGAAACTAATGGAACGCTGCCTGCAAACTCTCCTGCTTTTCCCACTGACAGAAGTGCTGTATGAGCTTCCTGCAGGCCTGCTCTATAACACAGCTAGCCTGTGCTTGGGTGCTAATTTAGTTGTGTCTACAGCAAACTGAAGTGAAGCTGGAATGTTTGAAAGACACTGGAGATGTACTCGATTGCACAAATGAGGAAATCAAGTCAACAAAGTGGCAGCTAGGGATATTTTTGTACCTACATCAAGCAGCAACTGAGGGAATGAAATTTAGCTCTTGACTCAAAGAGAGTTCAGAGGGAATCCCTCATCTCCTTACACAGTAAGGCCAGGATTTGGAGGAAAAGTGGACAAGACTCCCATATTGGGAATAAACAGAGCATGAAAGAATAGAAGTTCAATTTCATCCTTTGTGCAACTCCATTGTACTCAGAGTTATTGCCACATGCAAGGGTTGATCCTTGTGTGAGGACCACCAAGGAAGTAAAACTGTAGGCCTAATTCACCCCTGCAATACTCCAGTTTTACACTGATGCAACTTGACTGGTTTCAGTGGAGTCACACGAGTACTAAACAGGAGTAATGCAGTGGTGAACAAGGCCTTGTATTCTCATGTTTCAATGTAATATCACCTTCTGACCCTTCTTAAGGGTCTTTCTATCTAGGGTGACCAGATGTCCTGATTTTATAGGGACAGTCCTGATATTTGGGGCTCTCTCTTATATAGGCTCCTATTACTCCCCACCCCAGTCCCAATTTTTCACACTGTCTGGTCACCCTATTTCTATCCAAAATCCCGCTGGCACTTTAAAACCAATAATAAATGACTTAAAGCATTTCCTAAAGTCCTCATTTGTCTCTTGCCCACCCAGAATGGAAGTAGTCCCCAGAATTTCTTTTTGACAGTTATACTTGCACAGCTATCTTTGAATAGTCTATCATGCCCATCCATTGTAGATCAGTGGAGAAGGAGTAAGTGTACACAATGTCCAAATGTAATGTGCAGTAATTCACACACTCCTCCATTTGCAGTTTTTTAAAATTCACACATGTTCTGCAAAGTCATCACTTTATTTACTATGAAAGTTCAGTTATCTTGGAAGCATTGTCATGTGTAGGAATAGAGTTAGCTGAGGGTTACAACCCATTTAAGTTAATCAGTCCTTAAAGGTTGCTCATGTCTGTTAGTCTATAAGGTGCCACAGGATTCTTTGTTGCTCATGTTTGTTAATATTTTACGTTAGCAAATAGTTAAATAGCTCTCCAGAATGAACGGTCAGCTAGGAGAGTCAAAGAAATTATTTCTTGTTCTGTTTTGGTTGGGTGGCACTTTCCATTTTACAGTATTCAGAATGTTGACACACTTCCCACCCAGTTTGTAGAAATAATTCTCTCTGAGAAAGGCTTCAATTTCCTTTTTTCTTTTCTTTTTTGCTTTTAAAGGATCTGTCAACAGCTGTGAAATGTGAATGTATTTAAGCCTGCTGAGCTCAGGTTACCAAGACGTAGTTTTCTGTAAGTAAATTTGACCTGTCAGAATCCTTTGTCTAAAGCAATAATTTGGATTCGGGTATTATTTCCATCTTGTGGGCAGATAATATGGACCCTCGTCAAAAAAATGTTAACTCAGCTTCTATGTGTTGTAAAAGCTAATCAGAGGGTTCCTATGCTGTAGAACAGGGGGTCTCAAACTGGGGTTTGGGTGGTTGTGAGCTGTCAGTCTCCAACCCAAACCCCGCTTTGCCTCCAGCATTTATAATGGTGTTATAAATTAAAAACCTTTTTTATATATTTAAGAGGGGGGGTCATACTCAGAGGCTTCCTATGTGAAAGGAGTCACCAGTACAAAAGTTTGAGAACCACTGCTGTAGAAGGATACTGTTGCTATGTGAAATTTGATGGCAAGCGTTTTGTTTCAGTTCACATCTCGACTGAGCCATACTTTCAAGTTTCAGCATTGACCTGAACCACCAAGCACCCCAAACGGCCAATTTTTGTCTGATTTCAGTTTGAAATCATCAAATCTCATGTGGTTTGATTGAAACCATTAATCTTTCCTGGAAAATGTGAGGCGCAGGAGTCCCTGCTTTCTCCAAAATGTTTACAAACTTAAGCTGGGTGTCAAGTTTGCAATGAACCCAAACCCAGGGGAAATGTTGCATAGTTTGGGGTTTCATAGCAAAAGGTTCACACAATTCCAATGCTGAAACCAACATACTGTTCTTGTATTAGTGTTTCGTTTTGTTTACTTTCATAGCATTATATTTCAGGTAAATAAATGCAGTTTTATAAAGGACAAAATCATAGGATCAATTTCTTTTTTTCATTTCCAGTGCATCATAGCATCTCTTTGCAGATGTCATAGAGAGAGCGCTGGGTAAATAATAGATTTTTCTGTTTGCTGGCAATTAAAAAAATGTTTTTGGTCAATTGGAAAAGAAATGTTTTGAAATTTTTGTTGAATCAAAAAGTTGAAAAAATCATTGAGTCAAACAACCTGTTTCAAATGTTTCATTTCAATTTTGACCATTTTTTGTTTTGGATTGTCTCCTTTTTAAGTTAAAGGAAAATGCGGTGACAGAGTAGAAGTCATTTCACATTAAAAAAAATCAGAACTTTTGTTGCTTTTTTTTTATTAAAAAAATTAAAAAAATTGGATTCTCTTTTCAGGCAAAAGAATTTGACAAAATTGACATGAATTTGCAAAGGTTTTGGTGTCACAGAATCTGCAGTTTTCATCAACCCCCTGCCTCCCCTTCACGCAAAAAGTATGCCCAGCATTAGTCATACACTATCTAGAAACAGAAAATGTAACCTGGCCTCACAAGATGGCACATATTGGAGTGCCTTTACTCCTAAACTGAGGGTTTGGAGTGAAAATCACTCCTGTGTAGAGGGCCAGCACAAGATCTGTGCGCCACTCAAGTCCTACTTAAGCCCTCAAAATAATGCTCAAGTAGTATGTAAGACCTGCATAAATCTCGTACTGGCCTTCTGCCCAGGAGCAAATTTTACCCTTGATGTAAATGAATAAAATACAGTACATGGCTAAAAAAATCCCATTTAAATCAGAAGAGCCTGTGTAAATGGACCACTCTGTTTTCATATAATTAAAACTGTATAAAGAACTGACAGCTCCTATAATAATACAAGATTACCATCAGTGAAGTCACCTTGAACTACAATACCTGCTATTCAAAAAGTCTAAGGGCATAATACAATAAGGAATGTTTGTTTTAATTTATTACAAAAGCTAAATTATGCCTTATACTAAGATTAAAGTGACATGTCAGTTATATTGTCTGGTTAGGGAGACTTGGGTATTGCAATCCTGATTCAGTGAATAAGAACAATGTAAGGATTTACTGGACAGGATGTCTGGTATTGAGACTCTAAAGGGGGAAATGATCATTAAGCTTCTTGTGTAAAACTCTCAATCAAAATAGTATTGATTACCAAAAATCTTTGATTCCTTGTGCCAAAGTGATTTGACTGCACTCTATATGGCAGTATTCCTGATTTGCAAGGATGTCACCAGAGGTCAGTTTAACCATCCAGCAAAACTCAGAACTGCATGATGGCTGTCTTTGAGAAGGACTCTCTGAATCAGTTACAGGAGGGTGGTTGTTTTTTGTTTTACTGGAGGTAAGGTGGCAAAGGGAAGCATTTTTCATCACCTGCCCCTAGGAGCTCCTGCACTGGAGGCTGCTGCCTCTTTCTTCTGTCACCTGCTGTTTTCACAGCTGCCTCCTGGCTTTTCCACTCCCTATTCTCCCCCAACCTCTGTTTTACTGCAGCACAGTGGGGAAACAGAGAGAGCAGTAGTAATTTATTTAGGAAGTTTGTACTTCCATAGTAAACATTACTATAAATTGACACATTAAGGGACAGGTCCTCAGCTGATGGAAATTGAAATTAAATACATCTTCACTGAATTTAATAGAGTTATGCCAATTTACCCCAGCCGATGATATGGTCTGAAATATTTTGTTTCCAAGTTCAGCATTCTCCCATGAAATAGTTTTCTTCTCTAAGAAAGGAAGGCAGACAGGATATTTATCAGTTGTATAGAATTATTGCCACATTGCGTTTTAAAAGTGTACCTGGCTTTTATGCTTTTCTAGAAATCACCACGTCAGAAAGGAAAGAGTGACGGAAGAAGATGGGAACGCTGTCTAATAATACAGCACTGAATTCACTCCTCTCCAAATTACTACAAGAATATGTAGACCAGACAAATAACTCTGCATCTTCTCAGGCTGAAAAACCCAGTGACAATCTGGAAATCATCTATGTGCTCTTGTTGTTTGGTTTCTTTGGCTTTTTCACATTTGGAACAATGTTTAGCAACATCCGCTCCAAAAAGCTTGAGCACTCAAACGACCCATACAATATGTACATTGAAAGAGATATTTGGCATAAGCTGGATGAGGCAAATTTTCATGCAAGAATTGTGGAAAGTTATAAATCGTGCTGTGTGTTTGAGAACCAGCTCGCTGTGGAGCAACCTATCAATCAGATTCCTCAGGTGAAGACTTCATAGAGAAATGGGAGAAGAGATGGTCTGTTAACTTTACAGGCATAGAGCCAGATCTTCACCTGGTACATATGGAAGTAGCTCGTGGCCCATCGGTGCAAAATAATTTTGCATGTTCAACAAACAATCTCTTTCTGCATAGCATCTACCATGATGTGGTAGCACTGCATTTCATATACTCCTTGTTCCATGAAATTGGACAATCATGCTGCAAAGCTTTCAACCTTGAATATGGTTGCAGTAATCTCTAAGATCAAGAACAGTAGGAGCCAGATCCTCAGCTGGTGTAAATCAGCATAGCTGCATTGTTCTCAACAATGAGGCTAGTTTAAAAAGTGGTTTATACTTTGAGACTGTATCCCATATTCTTACAATGATCAAAATTTAGAACCTGCTAGTAGCATTTGTAGTAACCTGCATGAATAAAACAATAATTCATCTAGCACAAGCTAGAAATGTTAACAATCAAGTAGCATCTAGGCAATTACACCCTTTCAAAATATGAAAGGCTGATCAATAGAGCTGGTTGAAATTTGTCATTCAAAAATGTTTGAAGGAAAAGCAATCAGGTTACTAAATGAAACATTTTGTGGAAGATTTGTTTCTTTCCAAGTTTTCCATGGTTTTGATGAAAATCTGAGAAAAAAATTGGTTTCCAGTTTTGCATGTTAAAAAAAAATCAGAAAATTATTCTGTGAAAAATGTAAATACAATTTTCCAACTGACTCTACAGATCAACCCAGCTCTGTACTTTCTCCCTCCTCATGAAGAAAGATTATGCACTAGGGATGAAATTCACCCAACTGCACAAGGTGAGCACAAAGTCTGTGCATCACTTATATTCCGCTTACATGCTATTTTGATGGGATTTAAGTGGTGCATAGATCTTGTGCTGCCAGTGCACCTGGTGAATTTCATGCTATGTGATGAGTTTGTTTAGCAAACCTCTGATATTTAAGCCCCAATTCAGCAATGCACTTAGAAATGTGCTTAACTTCAAGCTTGTGAGTAATTCCATAGAGTGCTCCAAAATAGCAGTTTCACATTCAGTAAAATTCCTTTATTACACAGTGGCCAAAGCGCAGCCCAGCTCACATCAAGAAGATTTTTCTACCTATCCAGTGCCATTTGTTTGGTACTGAGTCAAGCTGAAATGTGTCAGCTGAACTCAGCAACTTTGGGAAGGGGAAAACCTAAAACAAACAGCAGGAAGCATTACTTGTCTCCGCGAAAACAGGGGAACGTGCCTTCCCCAGGCAACGCATGCTCAAAAATAGGGATCTCAGCACCTCACCTCTGTGCCTGGTCTCAAAGGAGCATGGTCTGAGCAAAAATGCTGTTTCAGCTGCACATCACATATACAGTTTCTAGTTCCAAATTTCTTATAATTAAAGGGAGGTGGGAAGACAGTCCCCCACTGGGTCAGGGTAACTCGTGTAAAGAGCCACTTCAGCGGCAGAGACAAATAGGCAGGGAGCTGGAAAGATAAGTGCAGCACCACAGGATGTGCCAGGCCACATACTTGGAAGACATATTGCTGTAATTCACTGACTGTTCTCTTTCTACGCTTAGGTACTCCTTAAAGCCCGACATTGTCATTAGAAATCATCCTACTATTAAAAATATTGCTTGTGCTATTAGTGTTTGTGCTTGTTGTGCTACCAACAATAGCTGAAAATAATTGGTGGAGATTGTCACAGCAGTTTAGGGGATTTAGACAAGTACCTTCCATTAATCTGAGTGGAAGGTATGTGTTTTATGTGCCCCAGACTGCTCTAAGAATCTCAGTCATTGTCATTATCCGATTCACTTTTTCTAGAACAAAGCAACGTATCGAAACACCCTCCGACTTTGGGGAGAAGAGCCTTCCTGGCTTGGAACTTTTCTTCTTAGTGCTATTTATGCTGTTTATTTATTTTTTGAATTTCCCTCAGCTTGAACAAACGAAAACAGACTAAGCAGTTTTGCTTAGTCTAGTTCTGCACTCTAGTTCTAGTTTTGCACTCTAGTTCTCCTGCAGTAGGCCTGTACTGTACAGTTTAGAGTGAAGTGTTGCTGGGAAATGTTTAAACCTGAACAAAAACCAACTAAAACATTTTAACAAATTCTATTAGTTAGCTTTTGTTGAAAGTTTTTTTAAACAAATAACTTCCCGCACCTAAGTTTTGACCCTAAACTACATGACAGAGTCCTTGTTAAAAAGAATGTACATTACTTGCAATATTATTAGTGGTGAAGGTGACTGACATTTTTAGTTATAATAACTTCTATGTTGTTTTAAAACCTATAATTTTCTTTTTTTATAAAAAGGGAGAATACAATTTTATAGTAATTATTTCCTCTATAGAGGAGCTATTAACTGGCTTTCCAATGGTGGTGTAAAAGTGTACCATAGACTTTGAATGTTAACTTTTATTCTTATAATTTTTTTCCAGTTTGTTTTGTGAAAATCATTTTCCTTTGTACAAACTCAATAAAATGTGTAATTACAAAACTGGTGTAGCTTCAGATGTCATTCCTCATAAGATCATAGAATTGTAGGACTGGAAGGGACCTTGAGAGGTCATCTAGTCCTGTCCCCTGCACTCAAGGCAGGACTAACTATTATCTGGACCCTTATCTAGACAGGTGTTTGTCTAACCTGCTCTTAAAAACCTCCAATGATGGAGATTTCACAGCCTCCCTGGGCAATTTATTCCAATGCTTAACCACTCTGACAGTTAGGAAGTTTTTCCCAATGTCCAACCTAAACCTCTCTTGCTGCAATTTAAGCCCATTGCTTCTTGTCCTATCCTCAGAGGTTAAGGAGAATAACTGTTTTCCTTCCTCCTTGTAACAACCTTTTATATAATTGAAAACTGTTCTCATGTCCCTTCTCAGTCTTCTCTTCTCCAGACTAAACAAACCCATTTTTTTCCAACCTTCCCTCATAGGTCATGTTTTCTAGACCTTTAATCATTTTTGTTGCTCTTCTCTGGACTCTCTCCAATTTTTCTACATCTTTCCTGACATGTGGCGCCCAGAACTGGACACAATACTCCAGTTGAGGCCTAATCAGTGTGCATTAGAGTGGAAAAATTACTTCTTGTGTCTTGCTTACAACACACCTGCTAATACATCCCAGAATGATGTTTGCTTAAGAGTTATATAAAAATCTGTGTTTGTTTGAATAACTATTTACCATTCTCTTGCTTTCAGTTTTCAAGCATATTCAGCAGTGTCATAGCTAAGCACCTTTATATCTTCATTATAAGTATAATTATAGGCTGTATAATGTAATTGAGAAATAATGATGTCATAGGCCAGATTGCTGGCTGGTGTAAATGAGTTACCCCAGGGTGAGGATCTGGCCCAACTTTATATGGAGGAAAATACCCAATTGGTTCATCTTTTACATGCACATCACACAGTTTTAACAATATTTGTAAAAAAAAAAATCCAATTAATTAAGGATTCCCCCCAAGGCAGAGCTCTCCACACCATATGAACTCTGTTACCAGGTAGTACTATGGGCTTGGCTACACTTACAGCGCTGCAGCAGCACAACTATACCTCTGTAGCAATCTGTGATGACGCTACCCACGCAGATGGGAGAGCTTCTCCCATTGGCGTACATACCCGACTTCCCCGAGAGGCGGTAGCTATGTTGATGGGAGAATCCCCCCGCCCCTCCGTCCATACAGTGCTGTCTACACCAGGGTTAGGTTGGTATAACTACGTCACTCGGGATTTTCCACACCCTAAGCGACAAGATCATAGCAACACACATTCCTAGTGTAGCCCAAGCTTATGGGGGAAGATGCAGGAAGAGTGAGCATGGGGGTGGGTGTGGAGGTGGATGGAGCAGGCTTGCCTCTACATTCCCTGTAATCTGTGGAAGGGGGTTCCAAATGTGATGGCCTGGAGAAGGAGCAAGGGAGATTGGACTAGATTCCACCAGATCATAATTTAGCTTAAAAACTGGGCTGAATTCTTTGTGAGTACATGAAACCTAACACATGTTGAGAGCTAACACCTGTGAGCTAGACTGCAGTCTCTGCACTTCAAAGCATCGTGCAGGTCTTGTAAACTTAACTCCAACTTCCTCTATCATTAATCACTGATTAATTCAGGATGCATGATGCTAGAGCCTTAATTGCACATGAATATTTAACAGAAGCAAGAGTGTTAATTGGATGAGTAACACTTATGGATATGCAATCAACTCTTTAGTTGGTAATATTTGCACAGACAAAAAATCACCACCAACAAAAATATAGTTATAAATATCATTAACTAGCACTCACGTTTCCTGGCATCCTGGTGAGTACTGGTGAGCTGAAAAAGAGGCTACAGTCATTGGATACATTATTTGTTGTATATTATTTGATCAACACTTTTTAACTCAGTAGAATGAGAATTGATGTCCTCGGGAACAGGCTGGATAGACTAGTCAGGAGGGGGATAAGAGAATAAGAGGGTAAAACAGAGGGACGATCCGAGTACTCATTTAGCACAGAATCAAGATGTTGAGAACAAAATTAATCAAAGAACCAAAGAACATGAAAAGAAGAAATTCTTGAATTATCTATACACCAATACTAGGAGCCTGGCTAACAAATAAGAGGAACTGGAATTGGTCATTTCTGAGCATGAATGCAATCTAGCTGGTATTACTGAAACCTGGTGGAATGACTCTTACAGTTGGAATGTTAAAACCAATGGTTATAAGCCATATAGAAAGGACCGAGTGGGCAAAAGGGGGAGAGTGAATGGCACTCTATGTAAAAAACAGCATTACCTGTTTGTGAGTCACTGATAACTCAGGAGAAAATAATCTTGAATGCTTATGGATCAATGTCCTAACAGATAAAGCACAAGATGGGGTATTCGTTGGTGTCTGCTACAGACCATCAAATCATGCTGGGGAACTGGATCTCCCTACACATCTATCTATAATGAAAGAAAGCTGCATGTTCTTCTTCGAGTGATTGCTCCTATGCATTCCAGTTAGGTGTGCGTGCCGCGCGTGCACGGCTCTTCGGAACATTTTTACCCTAGCAACTCCGGCGGGCCGGCTGGGCGCCCCCTGCAGAGGCGCCGCTATAGCACTGGATATATACCTCAGCCGGCCCGTCCGCTCCTCAGTTCCTTCTTACCGCCCGTGACGGTCAGTTGGAACAGTGGAGTGCTCCCTTTCCTCCACAGCCCTAGCGTTTCTCTACTCTTGAGTGTACATAGTTGTTTAGTTTAATTAGTTGTTAGTTTAGTAGAATAAGTTTAGTTAGCTATAGTATAGAATAAGGGAATAAGGGGGGTTTACCCCTCTTCTTCCGCAACCGGTGCGGGCTCATGCCCAAGGCACCGGGGTTTAAGCCCTGTGCGACTTGCCAGCGGCACATGCCTGTAGGGGACCCACACGACTCCTGCCTGTACTGCCTCGGGGAGACCCACCGTCCAGATAAGTGTCCTATCTGCACGGCCTTTAAGCCTAGAACAAGAAAGGAGTGGGACAGTCATTTAAAGCAGCTCCTTATGGAGGCAACGCTCCAGCCTCCCGCACCGACCCCGGTGGCACCGAAATCATTATCGGCGCGCAGCGCACCGGTGGCCCCGAGCCGCTCCGGTACCGAGGCTCCTCGACCTCCGCAACTGGCACCGGCGACCCGGCACCATTCCCTCTCCCCAACGAGGAAACGTAAGCCGGCGAAGACGGCCTCGAAGCCGCATCCTCCGGGACCAATAGCCCAGCCACCACCGACGCCTCCGGTACCGGCTGTGGCGGTGCACAGACCGTGCACGGTACCGTTGACTCCGGCGCCACAAGGGCCGTTGAGTCCGGTACCACCCTGCTCCCCGGTGCCAACTGCGGTCGAGCTAGAGCTCCCGTCCACGCCTGAGACGTTCTCGATGGCGAGAGAGCTCATCGAGCTCACAGAGGCACCGAGTCTCTGGCCCCCGGCACCGCCGGTGCGGGCTGTTAAGTCAGAGGGTAAGCCGGCTATGATGCGGCCTCCTTCCCCTGACGGACGGGATAGACGGCGCTCCAGGTCTCGGTCTCGATCCCGAAGACGGTCACCGTCACGCCGCTCCAGGTCCCGGCACCGCTCACCATCGCGGTACCGTTCACCTTCTCGGCGCCAGTCGCAGTCCCGGTACCGCTCAACATCGCGGTACCAGTCGCAGTCCCGGAGACGCTCCCAGTCCCGGTCGCCAGCCCGTTGGCACCGCAGAAAGTCCGATTCCCGGCACCGTTCCCGGCACCGTGACTCCCGAAGCCGCTCCCGGCATCACCGGTCGAGATCCCAGTCGAGCTCCCGGCACCGGTCGAGCTCCCGGCACCGCGGCAGTCGATGGTCCCGCTCTCCATCTCGGCACCGCGACGACCGGCATCGATCCTCGGCACCGTCCAGGGACAGATTGCCAGCATCGACGGCGCAGTCCGTGAGTGCCTCCGCTCCTCCGTGGCCGTCTCGTCACTCCTTGGTCGCTTCGCGGGCAGACAGCAATGGCCATCTTCAGGCTGCCCTGCAAGGACAAGTCCACGGTGCGCAGCAGTGGGGCTTTTGGGTCCCCTGGGCCCAGTATGAAGCTCAAGGGCTCCCTTTCCCCCCGCGGACCCCAGCCTCCGAACGCAGGGTGCCGGACGCCACAGTGAGCGGGCCGCCCCCATCACCACCAGGTGAGGCCCAGTCGCCACCTGGTCCTGCGGAGCATCCGCGGTCCGAGACAGCTGCCCACCCCATAGAGGAACCACCTTCGGAGGCCATGGTCCAAGGTCGGTCCTCGTCATCCTCGCCAGACGAGGCGGTGGCGGGGGCGTCTATGGAGGACCCTCCACCTATTGACTTGCAGGCCCACCAAGACCTTCTTCGCCAGGTGGCGAAGGCTATTGACCTCCCCGTGGCGGATGATGACCCGGTGACTAAAGTAATTGGGGCTGAGGCCCCAGTGCAGGTGGCCTTACCATTCATCCGCACTATTCAAAAGAACGCCACTACCATCTGGCAGTCACCGGCGTCCGTCCCTCTCACCGCTCACGGTGTAGAAAGGAAGTACTCCATTCCCCCCACGGGGTACGAGTATTTGTATACCCATCCTGCACCAGACTCACTCGTGGTCCAGTCAGTCAATGACAGAGAGAGACATGGCCAGCCAGCTCCAGCGCCGAAATCCAAGGAAGCTAGGCGCATGGATCTGTTGGGCCGAAAGGTCTACTCAGCGGGGGGTCTCCAGCTCCAGATCGCCAACCAGATGGCCCTCCTTGCCCGATACACCTTCGACATCATGGTGTCCCTGGCGAAATTCTCAGAGCTGATCCCGACAGCCTCACGCCAGGAATTCTCAGCCCTCCTGGAAGAGGGCAAAAAATCCTCCAGGTCCTCCATCCAGGCCGCTCTGGACTCGGCGGACTCGGGAGCCAGAACCCTGGCCTCAGGAGTGACCATGAGGCGCATCTCCTGGCTGCAGTCCTCCACCCTGCCACCGGAGGTGCAGTACACTTTACAAGACCTCCCCTTCGACACTCAGGGTCTGTTTTCGGAAAAGACGGATTCCAGAATTCAGACCCTCAAGGACGGTCGAATTGCCATTCGCACTCTGGGTATGCACACACCAGCTACCCAGCGAAGGTCATTCCGGCAGCAACCCTACCGGCCCTTTAATCAGCCCAGGTCGCGACCCTATAATAGCCGGCGACCCGGCCTGAATCGCCGTAGACCGTCGGGCAACAGGCGCAACCAGACCCACCTGCCTTCGAAGGCCCCTCAGGGCCCCAAGCAGGCATTTTGATGGGACGCCCGAGGACGGCCCATCAGGCTCTGTACCGGATCCTTCCCGATTATTTTGCAACCGCCTTTCCCACTTCCTTCCGGCGTGGTCCCAAATAACAACGGACAACTGGGTACAATCCAGTCTGGTTACCGCCTTCAATTTGTTTCGCCCCCTCCTTCCCACCCACCTTCCCCGTCCCTCTTCAGGGACCCCTCTCACAAGCAATTCCTCCTACAAGAGGTCGAGACTCTGTTGAGCTTGGATGCCATAGAGGAGGTGCCTCACGACATGCGGGGCAGGGGATTCTATTCCCGATATTTTCTCATCCCCAAGGCGAAAGGAGGTCTACGTCCTATACGGGACCTCCGGGAGCTCAACAGGTACCTGCTCAAGCTCAAGTTTCGCATGGTCACCCTGGGGACCGTCATTCCCTCCCTGGATCCGGGAGACTGGTTTGCCGCCCTCGATATGAAGGACGCGTACTTCCATATCGCGATTTACCCTCCCCATCGACGCTACCTGCGGTTCGTAGTCAACAACGCGCACTACCAGTTTGCAGTGCTGCCATTCGGCCTGTCCACCGCGCCGAGGGTCTTTACCAAGTGCATGGCAGTGGTTGCCGCAGCCCTCCGCCGTCGTCGCATACACGTCTACCTGTATCTCGACGACTGGCTGGTTCGTGGGACATACCGACAGCTGGTAAAGGACCAGATGACAGAGATACTATCCCTATTTTGGTTCCTCGGCCTTCTCATCAATGCCGAGAAGTCCACCCTAGCTCCATCGCAGCGGGTGGAGTTCATCGGAGCGGTCCTCGACTCCAGTTTGGCCAGGGCCTGCCTCCCTCAATCTCGGCACCAGACGATGGTCTCCATCATCCGGGATCTTCTCACCTTTCCCACGACAACAGTTCGGTCCTGCCTGCGCCTCCTGGGCCACATGGCATCCTGTACGTTCGTTACCGCATACACGAGGCTCCGCCTTCGCCCTTTTCAATCTTGGCTGGCGTCGGTATACCGCCCGCACCGCGACTCGATAGACATGGTAGTCACCGTCACAAAACCGACACTCGCTTCGCTCAGCTAGTGGCTGAACCCAGAGGTCGTGTGTGCAGGAGTCCCGTTCCGCCCTCCTCGCACATCCTTCACCCTGACCACGGATGCCTCGGCGTTGGGATGGGAGGCTCACCTGGGCGACCTTCACACCCAGGGTCTCTGGTCGCCCCAAGAGCTCGCTCTCCACATCAACGTCCGGGAGCTGCGAGCGATCCGTTTGGCGTGTCACACCTTCCGCGCCCGTCTGCAAGGCCGCTGCGTGGCAGTGTTCACGGACAACACGACGGCAATGTTCTACGTGAACAAGCAGGGCGGAGCCCACTCCTCCCTCCTCTGCACGGAAGCGATGCTCCTGTGGGACTTCTGCGTGACCCACTCCATTCACCTGGAAGCGTCATTTCTTCCAGGAGTGCAGAACACGCTGGCCGACCATCTCAGCAGGTCGTTCCTCTCCCACGAGTGGTCCCTTCGTCCAGATGTGGTACACACGATTTTCCAAAGGTGGGGATTTCCCCAGATAGACCTGTTCACCTCCAAAGAGAACAGGAAGTGCCACCAGTTCTGCTCCTACCAGGGTCGCTCTCTGGGCTCCCTGTCGGACGCATTCCTTTACTCATGGATGGATCACTTCCTCTACGCCTTCCCTCCGTTCCCACTCATACACCGTGTGCTACTCAAGCTTCGGAGGGACAGGACCCACCTAATACTCGTCGCTCCGGCCTGGCCGAGACAGCATTGGTACACCCTGCTGCTCGAGCTCTCCGTTCGGGATCCCATTCCCCTTCCATTATGGCCGGACCTCATCACGCAGGACTTCGGCAGACTCCGCCACCCGGACCTACAGTCCCTCCATCTTACAGCTTGGTACCTGCGTGGCTGACCTGCGCAGAGAGGGACTGTTCGGCGGCAGTACAGCAAGTCCTGCTTGAAAGCAGAAAGCCTTCCACTCGCTCCACCTATCTCGCGAAATGGAAGCGCTTTGCGCTCTGGTGCGACCAGCGCAGCCTTAATCCCTTCCTAGTCCCTATCTCTACAATCCTGGACTACCTCTGGTACCTTAAGGAACAAGGACTCACGGTCTCCTCCTTGAAGGTGCACCTGGCAGCCGTGTCCGCCTTTCGTCCATCCATAGAAGGTCGATCCATCTTCTCGAACCAGATGGTTTCCCGCTTCCTTAAGGGCCTGGACCGGTTGTACCCGCTGATACGACGTCCTACCCCGGCCTGGGATTTGAACCTGGTTCTGGCCAAGCTTATGGGAGCCCCCTTTGAGCCCTTGGCCACGTGCTCCCTGCTCTACCTCTCGTGGAAGACGGCTTTCCTCATCGCTATAACGTCTGCAAGACGGGTGTCCGAGCTCCATGCCCTCACAGTTGGTCCGCCGTATACTGTCTTCCACGGAGACAAGGTGCAGCTTTGACCACACCCGGCCTTCCTCCCTAAGGTGGTGTCGGCCTTCCACCTCAACCAGGAGATCTTCCTTCCGGTCTTCTTCCCGAAGCCGCACGCCTCCCCTCGGGAGCAACAGCTTCACACCCTGGACGTCCGCAGGGCTCTCGCTTTTTATATCGAGCGGACGAAGCCCTTCCGGCGTTCGACCCAGCTGTTCGTAGCGGTTGCCGATCGCATGAAAGGCGAGCCGGTCTCCTCTCAAAGGATTTCCTCCTGGGTGACGGCATGTATCCGGACATGCTACGAGCTTGCTCGCGTGCCTGCATGCCGCCTCACTGCTCACTCGACGAGAGCGCAGGCCCCGTCTGCCGCCTTCCTGGCCCATATTCCTATGCAGGACATCTGTAGAGCGGCCACCTGGTCTTCTGTACACACCTTCGCTTCCCACTACGCATTGGTGCAGCAATCTAGAGACGATGCAGCCTTCGGCTCAGCAGTCTTACACTCTGCCACGTCTCACTCCGACCCCACCGCCTAGGTAAGGCTTGGGAATCACCTAACTGGAATGCATAGGAGCAATCACTCGAAGAAGAAAAGACGGTTATTCACCGTAGTAACTGTTGTTCTTCGAGATGTGTTGCTCCTATCCATTCCAGACCCGCCCTCCTTCCCCACTGTCGGAGTTGCCGGCAAGAAGGAACTGAGGAGCGGACGGGCCGGCTGGGATATATATCCAGCGCTATAGCGGCGCCACTGCAGGGGGCACCCAGCCGGCCCGCCGGAGTTGCTAGGGTAAAAATGTTCCGAAGAGCCGTGCACGCGCGGCGCGCACACCTAACTGGAATGGATAGGAGCAACACATCTCGAAGAACAACAGTTACTACGGTGAGTAACCGTCTTATCATGGGGTAACATCAATTTGAGTGACATATGTTGGAGGCCTCTTGCTCCAGTAATGAGAAATTCTCAATATAGATGACAATTTACTAACTCAAAAACTGTTGCAACCAACATAGGGGACTTCTATATTAGACCTGATCTTAATAGGTAGAGAGGAACTGATCACAGAACTAAAAATTAATGATAGCCTACATACACATGATCCTGACTTGATCAGATTTTTAATGTGCAAACAGAATAAAGTTCAAACCAGTAATATATATACTTGGTACTTTAAAAGGGCCAGTTTCACAAAGCTGAAAACAATTATGAACCATATTAGCTGAGAGGAAATATTTAATCAGACAAATGTGAATGATAACTGGGAACTGTTTACAAACACTTTACTAGGTGCCCAAAAAGTCACAATCCAGTTTTATCCTTATTGGATAAAAAACTGAACTAGTTTAGAGGGGAGTGAAAGCAGCTATGAAAAATAAAACTATATCTATAACAAATGTAAGAAGAGGGAAGCTGATAGTGACTATAAATCAGAAGCTAGGAATTGTATTACATTGATAAGGGAAGAAAAGGGACACAAGGAGAAATCTATGGCCAGCAGAGCTAAGGACAAGGAGTTTTTTATAAATGTATATAACAAAAAGAAAAAAATCCTGACAATAGATGGAAATAGTAGAATTATGAATAATAATGCAGTAAAGTAGGAAAAGTTCAATAAATTTCTGTTCTGTACTTGGGGGAAAAAAGATGATGCAGGCTCATCATATGATGGTGATAACATTCCTTCCAGTCCCCTACTGTATCAGGAGGATGTTAAATATCATCTTTTAAAGTTAGACATTATTCACTCATCAGGTCCCAAGAACATACATCCAAGAGTTTTAAAAGAGCTGGCTGAGGCACTCACTGGACTGTGTTTGGTTTTTCAATAAGTCTTAGAACATTAGGGAAGTTCCAGATGACAGCTAATGTTGAGCCAATATTTAAAATAGCTAAATGGCATGACAGACTGATAGGTTATTATAGGCCTATCGGTCTTACATCAATCCTAAGCAAGATAATGGAGTGGCTGATATGGGACTCAATTAATAAAGAATTAAAGCAGGATAATGAAAATCAACACTGGTTTATGTAAAATAGATCTCTCACCAGGGCCAGCGCTAACTTTTTTGCTGCCCCAAGAAAACAAAAAAAGCGCCGCCCCGTCAGACCAAAAACAACCCCCCTCAGCACCGCCCTGCCAAAACAAAAAGAAAATCATCCCCCCGGCCCCCGGAGCACCGCCCCGCTGAACCAAAAAGAAAATCAACACCCTCCCCCAAGCACCGCCCCGCTGAACCAAAAGAAAAAAAAACCCAAAACAACAACAACAAAAAAACCCCGAGCGCCGCCCCGCCGAACCAAGATTGGCCACCCCTTATAAGGTGCCGCCCCAAGCACGTGCTTGGTTGGCTGGTACCTGGAGCTGGCCCTGTCTCTCACACTAACAATATCTTTTTTTAAAACAGAGGTGGGCAAACTTTTTGGCCTCAGGGCCACATCTGGGTATGGATATTGTATGGCAGGCCATGCATGCTCACAAAATTGGGGATTGGAGTGTGGGATGGGGTGAGGGCTCCAGCTGGTGGTGCAGGCTCTAGGGTGGGGCCAGAAATGAGGAGTTCATGGTGTGGGAGGGGGCTCTGGGCTAGGGCACAGGGTCGGGATGCAGGAGTGGTGAGGTCCAGATGGAGGTGCTGGCTCTGGGATGAGGCCAGGGATGAGGGGTTTGGGGTGCACAAGGGGGCTGTGGGTGAAGCAGAGGGTTTCAGTGTATGGGAGGGAGCTCTGGGCTGAGGCAGGAGGTTGGGGTGTGGGAGGGGGTATGGGCTCTGGGCTGGGGTTGCAGATTCCAGAGTGGGGCCAGAAATGAGGGGTTCAGGATATGGGAGGGGGGGGGTTCAGGCTGGGGCAGGGGATTGGGGTGTTTGGGGAGGTGAGGGCTCTGGTTGGGAGTGCAGGCCCTGTGGACTGCAGCTGTCTAGAGTGCCTTCTGGAACAGCTACATGACAGCTACAATTCCCTGGGCTACCTCCCCATGGCCTCCTCCCAACACCTTCTTTGTCCTCACCACAGGACCTTCCTCCTGATGTCTGTTAACGCTTGTGCTCCTTAGTCCTCCAGCAGAACATCCTCTCACGTCCAGCTCCTTACGCACACACCACTAACTGGAGTGAGAGCCTTTTTATACCAGGTGTCTTGATTAGCCTTAATTAATTCTAGTAACTTCCCAATTGGCTACAGGTGTGCTAATTAGCCTGCCTGCCTTAATTAGTTCTAGAAAGTTCCTGAGTCTTCTGGAATAGTCCCTGTTATCTTACCCAGGGAAAATGGACCTGCTTAACCTGGACCTAATGTATCTACCTTCGACCACTCACTTGTAACCATCTGGCCTGACCCTGTCACAGTTGATATAATTTAATTAAATTTTTGTAAGGTGTTTGACTTGATACCACACACATTTTTTATTAATAAAAATTGAAGAATATAAAATTAACACGACACACAGGTATCTGTTGTTGGCCCTACACTATTTAACATTTTTATTAATGAGCTGGTAGAAAACATAAAATCATCACTGATAAAGTTTGCATATGACACAAAAATTGGAGCAGTGGTAAATCTGGATCACTTGGTAAACTGGGCACAAGCAAACAATGCGCGTTTTAATATGGCTAAGTGTAAATGTTCAGTGACTTTGAAAAAGATTTTGAGGTCCTGGTGGATAATCAACTGAACATGAGTTCCCAGTGTGACACAGTGGCCTAAAGGGCTAATGCAACAAACATGGAAATCTCAAGTAGGAGTCGCGAGATTATTTTACCTCTGTATTTGGCACTGGTGTGACGGCTGCTGAAATCCTGTGTCCTGTTCCCATTTCCACAATTCAAGAAGGATGTTGAAAAATTGTAGAGGTTTTAGAGAATAGCCATAAGAATGACTAAGGCCTGGTCTACACTAGGACTTTAATTCGAATTTAGCAGCGTTAATTCGAATTAACCGTGCACCCGTCCACACCAGGAAGCCATTTAATTCGACCTAGAGGGCTCTTTAGTTCGAATTCGGTACTCCACCCCGACGAGGGGAGTAGCACTAAATTAGACATGGCTATGTCGAATTAGGCTAGGTGTGGATGCAAATCGAACTTAGTAGCTCCGGGAGCTATCCCACACTGCACCACTGTGTTGACGCTCTGGACAGCAGTCCGAGCTCAGATGTTCTGATCAGCCATACAGGAAAAGCCCCAGGAAAATTTTAATTCCTTTTCCTGTCTGGCCAGTTTGAATCTCAATTCCTGGTTGGACATCGTGGCGAGCTCAGCAGCACTGGCAGCGATGCAGAGCTCTCCAGCAGAGGAGTCCATGCAATCTCAGAGTAGAAAGAGGGCCCCAGCATGGACTGACCGGGAAGTCTTGGATCTGATCGCTGTGTGGGGCGATGAGTCTGTGCTTTCAGAGCTGCGCTTCAAAAAACGGAATGCAAAGACCTACGAGAAGGTCTCCAAAGCCATAGCACTCAGAGGATACAGCCGGGATGCAACGCAGTGCCGCGTGAAAATCAAGGACCTGAGACAAGGCTACCAAAAAATCAAAGCGGCAAACAGATGCTCCGGAGCCCAGCCCCAGACATGCCGCTTCTACGAGGCACTGCATGCCATTCTCGGTGGGTCTGCCACCACTGCCCCACCAGTGACCGTGGACGCTGAGGATGGGATAGTGTCGACGGGCAGTTCCTCGGCGATGTTCGCCAATGGGGAAGATGAGGAAGGGTTTGTGGAGGACGAGGCAGGCGACAGCGCTTACAATACTGCTTTCCCCGACAGCCAGGATCTCTTCATCACCCTCACAGAGATCCCCTACCAACCCTCCCCGGCCGTTAAGCCGGACTCTGAATCAGGGGAAAGATCAGTCGGTAAGTGCTATAAGCATGTAAACATTTATTTTTTTAAAAACAGGAATAAAAACTATATGAAAAGAAGGTCAATGCATATAGGGATCGAACAGAAATCCTCTTGGGACAGTTCCACGAAGCTCTCGGAGAGGTACTCGAAAAGCTTCCGCAGGAGGTTCCTGGGGAGAGGTGCCTTATTGGGTGCTCCGTGGAAGCACACTCTTCCGCGCCAGGCCATCCTGAGGTATAGTGGGAGCATTGCCTCGACCAGCATGGCAGCATAGGGCCCTGGTCTGTGCAGGGATTCACGCAGCATGCGCTCTCTGTTTCTCCTGCTGACCCGCCTCAGGGTGATCTCGCTCGGCGACTGCTGCATCTAATTAGGGGAATTACTTTAATGTTACTATTGTGAATGCTTGACTTTTCCTTTGCATAACAATGACCGTCGTTTAACAGCCACGTGGTGGAGGCTGCAGAGGAAAAGCATACAGGGATCTTTCCCGGGGACAGCCGCGAGGGGCTGGAACAGGGTCAGACTTTATGCTTTCCAGATTGCCTGCAGCAGGAGGGCACTGCTATCCATTAACTGTTAAGCAGCCTAAAGTTTACGGCTTACCAGGCCTGGCTGCTACACGGATTCTGCTGTCCTGCCCCGCTTGTCCGATCTCCAGTGCAAGACCCCAGGCAATGAAAGCGAATGCCGAAAATTCGAACTTGTCCTGAGAGCACATGAGATTAGGTGCCCTGTATGGTCTTGTTCACAGAAACTGAGTAGACTGTGTTGAGTGTTCGTAAACATGTATCTTTGCAAGGAAATCACTTCCTTTTTCCCATCACACAGCTGCGGCTCTTTCCCGAACTGCCCCGGCATCCCCCTCACAGAGGCTGGCGCAGATTAGGCGGCGAAAGAAAAAGACTCGGGACGAGATGTTCGCTGAACTGATGGCCTGCTCCAGAGCCGAGGCGGCCCAGCAGAGCCAGTGGAGGGAGACCCTCTCTCAGCAGCAGCGCTCACACAGCGAACGGGAGGACAGGTGGCGGCAGGAAGACCAGCAGGCGACTCAAACGCTGCTTGGACTAATGAGGGAGCAAACGGACATGCTCCGGCGCCTTGTGGATGTTCTGCAGGACCACAGGCAGGAGCAGAGAGCCCCCCTGAACTGTATCTCCAACCGCCCTCCCCCGCCACAAAGTCCTGTCCCCCCCTCACCCAAAATCACAAGAAGGAGGGGCGCTAGGGGCCGTGAAAACTGTCACTCCACCCCAGCAGAGCGCTCATGTACCAAACAGCTCTCATTCCCTAAAGTATGAGAATTGCTTCCCTTCCTGGCTCACCCGATCCCAAATCCCAGTTTCATCCCCCAGCTGTGTAGCTGAGTATTAAAAATAGTTTGCTGTTCATTACTGTTTCCGTCATGTTTCTTTGCAGAAGACTTTGTATGAAGGTGGGGGGAGGGGTTTGTTAATTGCATAGGACAGCCACCATTAACAGGGTACAGACATGGGGGCAGGATCAACAGCAGGTCACACACAGAGTGCAGTCACTAGGCACCCGGGTCACTGTGGGAGGTGTCTGCTGCCCCAGGTCAGTCTGGGAGGTGTATGTTGCCCCAGGTTCCGAGCGCCTGGCATCCACAAATGGCAAGGCAGGCTGCCCGTACCATGCCCTTCCACCCTAGCCATGAGCCTCTCCGATGCCCTGAGCCCCAGCCAGAGCCATCATCCCCCTACACCTACCCACCCTTCCCACACACCCCTCACCCCTTCCTGCAAACCCACCCCTTCCTGCACACCCTCCTGTAACCATCTTCCCCCCAGAGACCGCTGTAGGAGCAGGAGCCTGTCAGTCCTCGAGTGTAGAAGCGGTCTGTACATCACTGCACACCGTACCCACCACAGTCTGCGTCCCTGTTTGAACCCTTTAACGCGAATTCATTAGTAAAGAAAACTTTGTGAATTAAAAATGTTGCAATAAATTTATTTTTAAACGTCTGTTGGAAGTGGGGGAACCTGGGGAACGGGGTATGTAACCGCTGAAAAAAGTGAATAGTAAGTGAAACAGGGGCAGGTTCAGCTTCTCTGTAAAGAGACTGGACAGTCATAGGTTACCCTGCTCTCTGAGGAACCTAGCTTTCAAAGCCTCCCGGATGCACAGCGCTTCCCGCTGGGCTCTTCTAATGGCACGGGTGTCTGGCTGAGCGTAATCAGCAGCCAGGCGATTTGCCTCAACCTCCCATCCCGCCATAAAGGTCTCCCCCTTGCTCTCACAGAGATTGTGGAGCACACAGCAAGCTGCAATAACAATGGGGATATTGGTTTCGCTGAGATCCGAGCGAGTCAGTAAGCTCCTCCATCTCCCCTTGAGACGTCCGAAAGCACACTCCACCACCATTCTGCACTTGCTCAGCCGGTAGTTGAAGAGCTCCTTGTCACTGTCCAGGGCGCCTGTATAGGGCTTCATGAGCCAGGGCATTAGCGGGTAGGCTGGGTCCCCGAGGATCACTGTAGGCATCTCCACATCCCCAACACTTACTTTGTGGTCCGGGAAGAAACTACCTTCCTGCAGGCGTCTAAACAGACCAGAGTTCCTGAACACACGCGCGTCATGAACCTTGCCCGGCCACCCGACGTAGATGTTGGTAAAACGTCCCCTATGGTCCACCAGTGCTTGCAGCACCATTGAAAAGTAGCCCTTTCGGTTAATATACTGGCTGGCCTGGTGGGCCGGTCCCAGGATAGGGATGTGAGTGCCATCTATAGCCCCACCGCAGTTTGGGAATCCCATAGCGGTGAAGCCATCTATGACGACCTGGACGTTTCCCAGGGTCACTACCTTTGAGAGCAGTAGGTCAACGATTACGTGGGCTACTTGCATCACAGCAACCCCCACGGTAGATTTGCCCACGCCAAAGTGGTTCGCTACTGACCGGTAGCTGTCTGGCGTGGCAAGTTTCCAGAGGGCTATGGCCACTCGCTTCTGCACAGTCAGGGCTGCTCGCATCCGGGTGTCCTGGCGCTTCAGGGCAGAGGACAGCAAGTCACACAGTTCAAGGAAAGTGCCCTTACACATCCTGAAGTTTCGCAGCCACTGTGATTCATCCCAGACCTGCAGCACTATGCGGTCCCACCAGTCCGTGCTTGTTTCCCGGGCCCAGAATCGCCGTCCCACAGCATGAACGTGACCCATTGCCACATTGATCTCTGCGGTGCGGGATCCCATGCTTTGTGAGAGGTCTGTGCCACTCTGACACTTCATGTCCTCACCGCGCTGCTGGAGCCTCCTCACCTGATTTCCCAGCAGCTGACTGTGGAAGAGGTGGAGGATAAGGTGCGAGGAGTTGACAACAGCCATAAGTGCAGCGATGATCGCAGTGGGCTCCATGCTCGCAGTGCTGTGGCGTCCGCGCTGTCACTGACCAGAAAAGTGCGGTAACAGATTTCCCGCCGGTGCTTTCAGGGAGAGAGGGCGGGAGTGACGGTTGAATGACAACAGTTACCCAAAACCACCCTCGACACATTTTTCCCCCAGCAGGCATTGGGGGCTCTACCCAGCATTCCAATGGGAAGCGGGGACTGCGGGAACTGTGGGATAGCTGCCCAGAATGCACCGCTTCCAATGTCGACGCTTGCCCCGTTAGTGTGGACTCACAAAGTCGAATTAGTGTCCTTAGTGTGGATACACAAATTCGAATTCATAAGGTCGAATCCACAAATTCGACCTAAGTTAAATCGAACTACTCTTGTAGTGCAGACATACCCTAAAGGATTAGAAAACATGCCATATAGTGATAGACTCAAGGATCACAGTTTATTTAGTTTAAGAAAGAGAAGGCTAAGGGGTGATGATTATAGTCTATGAGTACATACAGGGGGGAACAAATATTTTATAATGGGCTCTTCAATCTAGCAGAGAAAGGTATAACTTGATCCAATGACTGGAAGTTGAAGCTAGACCAATTCAGAGTAAGATGTAAAGTTTTAACGGTGAGAGTAATTAACCACTGGAACAACTTATCAAGGATTGTGGTGGATTCCTCATCACTGACCATTTCAAAATGAAGATTGGATATTTTTTCTAAACTAGACATTCTAGGAATTATTTGGAGAAGTTCTGCGGTTTGTTTTATACAGGAGGTCAAAAAAAGATGATCACAATGGTCCCTTCTGCCCTTGAAATATATGAATTGATGAAAAAAACCAAGTAGCTCTAGAGGCAGACATTATGAATGTAGCCTGGGTTCATGCACCGATGTGAGGTGGTTGATTTCTTTTCTCTCTTCTCGATAACTCAGGTGTTTTGTGCCTTGCTTCAATGACTTGTATGTTTCAAATACAGAATATTAATGTTGGCTGGTGGTAACCAGTATGTCTGTGTGGCTGATTACTTCTCTGCAACTTACTATGTGTTAGCTTGGCAACCATCTGTGGCTATTGTCTGATATTTGTAAGCTATGTAATAGGAATGTTGTTTTTTTTAAATCAATAGTTGCAGAGGGTGGGAGAAAAGAAGTAATATTATCCCTCTTGTATGGGAAAGTGAGGCATGGGGCACTCATGGGAGAGATTCTGTGTTGTGCCTTTACGAGGTACAGTACAGAAATCACAGCCTACAGGAAGGGAAGCTAAAGTGGTTTTAAACCATCTTAGTGCCAACCCAGGCCTGGGCTGTTGAGGCGCCCAGGATAGCTTGGACAGCCCTGGAGAGCTCGCTAAATCACAGCAGCCTCCCCAGAATGCTCTACAGGCCTCCCTGCTGTCCAGAATCACTGTAGCACTGTATCCTTTTGCTTCCAACACATCCCTCCCGTGCCCAGCCTCGGGTAGCCATTCGGCCAGTTTTAAGCCAGATAGTCCTGTTTTGGTAAGGTTGGGTCCTGTGTCTGGTACTGACAGGAAACAGCGTGGTTTTGTCCGGTATCATTGTGGATGCACGGAGAACTCCATTTTGCTCCGTGCGCTGCTCCGCCCTTGCCGTGTGACCTTGAATGCAGCACGTGTGCCAGGTCATGCCAGCGGGGGCGGGCTTTGGTTTCATGCACCCGAGGGGATATCCTGCACTCTGGGGATGCATCAGTGGCCACCCTACCCAGCACACCTCCTGCACTGGAGCAAAGGGGTCATGGAGACAGCTTTTATGGCTATCTTCCACTGTGACTGCACCCAGGGTCAGATTAACAAATAGGCTAACTAGGCATGTGTCCAGGGCACAAATTCGTGGGGGTGGGGCCAATTTTTTTTTAACCAATGCAGATTTGCACGTGAACTGAAAGAACTTCACTCACTTGAGTGAGTGGTGTTGCAACCTGGGGCACTGGGTCACAGTGTGACGCAGGTTTGGCCCAGATGTGCCTCCCCTCCGCCCCATCATCAACTGGTCCAAATTTGAGTGAGTGGCATTGCGACATAGCGCACGGAGTTGCAACTCTACTCAAATTTAGCACAGCCACCCCTCCATCATGGGGAGCAGTGCTCCAAGGAGCAGCCAGTCCCAGCAAATCCACAGCATGCCCAGCCCAGCCACGGTGAATGTGCTATATGGCTCTTTATTGCCATGTATTATCATATCAGAAGGTGGAGGCCAAGAGTATATATGTTTGCCTATGGCTCAGAGATGAGTTAATAAAGCCCTGCCTGCAACAGGGGAATCCTCACTTAGCCAGACATTGGGGGCCAGGGCATCTATGACCCCTTGACACTGCGCCACCTCTTTTATCTGACAAAAAAGCCAGAGTGGGGTGAAGATCTCACCGTAAGTGACATACCCAAAGTCACAAACAAAGCCAGATCTTCTGACCCCCAGCCCAGAGCCTTAGGCACAAGACCCTCCTTCCCCTCTTGGAGATGTGGATTGTCTCCGGCCCGGGTGCTCCATTCCTAGCACACACAAAACTCTCATTGACGACAATGGGCCTGGGATTGCACACAATGAATGTCTTGGTGCTAAAGGCAAGCAATATCAGACCCTTTAATATTAACTACTCTCTGCATGAAATATTTCACACACCAGGATAACTGGAGTGTGAAAGACCGGGGTGGGTTCCTCCTTTCCAGCACATTAGAACTCGCTGCAAAGTTATCAAAACCATCTCTATTTGGAGTTGCTAGGATCAAACTAGCTGTTCAGGGAAAACACACCCAAACAAATGATTTGAATATGAGCTTTGAGCAATCAAAGGTAATAGAACATTCTTTACTGTTGATAACCAGTGTAGCAATTATCTTGTACAATATTTCTAAGGCATCTTGTTTGGTTTCTATGTGTTATTATCACTATACTAAAATCACTCCCTGATCTCCTTACCCAGCAGAAGCCATCTGCTCTGTTTATATTACTGCAGTGAAAATTGGGTCAGCTGAGCAAGACACTGAGTAACAGTATTGCTGCCCCCAAGGGTTCAAAAATCAGGAGTCAGTCCCCAAAATATCATTTTTAAAAAAATTAATACAGGATGATGTTTATTTGCCCTCTTGTTTTTGAGTCTTTAAAGTTCACAAATCTCAGGCTTTTCTCTACAACCATGAGGACTCAAAACTTTTTTTTTTAAATGAAGATGACAATCTTGTGTAATCACCTGGCTCGAGGAGCTGGGGCTTTAATACAAACAGCTAATAGCAAGCCTGTCTGATGCAATTACCCAAGAGACTAGCACAAATTTGATTGCTTAGTAGAGGTGGTGCTCATTAAAGGTCAAACTGAATTATCCTTTAAAGTGGTTTCTTTAGACAGCAGTTGTTTGCAGAAGGTGGTTCTGAGTACTAGCTTAACTGTAACTCAAAGCAGGTTCTAGCCAACCAACTGTATGTAACAAGAAGTACAATATCTTGCCAGCATCATGCTAAAGTTACTCAAGGGAAATAATTGTCTCTGCTGGTTCCACGTCAAGTTTTGCAAGGACATTTGTTTCTAAAAATATGTTTAGGTATGTTTCTGGATATCCTACAGGTTGAATGAGATGGGAAGGGATAAGGAAATTTAGCCTCAAAGATTCATACATTCCAAGGCCAGAAGGGCCTTTTGTGACCATCTAACCTGACCTCCAGCAGAACACAGGCCAGAGAACATCACTTAATAATTTCTGTATGAAGCCCATAGCCCTGGGTTGAGCTAGACCGTATCTTTTAGAGAGACATCCAGTCTTGACTAAAACCCTGGCAGAGGAATAGTCAGAGCAGCTGCCACAGATGCACAGGGACAGCTGCAAAGGGCATGTCTACACTGCAATTAAAAACCTGTGGCTGGCCTGTGCCAGCTGACTCATGGAGCTCGGGCTAAGGGGCTGTTTAATTGCAGTGCAGATGTTTGGGCTTGGAGTGGATCCCAGGCCCTAGGACCCTATGAGGTGGGAGGGTTCCAGAGTTCAGGCAGTAGCCTGAGCCCAAACATCTATTCCACAATTAAATAGCCCCTTACCCGAGCCCCACGAGCCCGAGTCAGCTGGCATGGGCCACCTGCAGGTTTTTAATTGCAATGTAGACACACACTAAGAGGTCCCAGGAGGCTCAAAAGTAGGTATCATTGTTAAGGCTGCAAAGAATCCTTATAGACTAACAGACGTTTTGCAGCATGAGCTATCGTGGGTGAATACCCACTTCGTCAGATGCAAGTAGTGGAAATTTCCAGGGGCAGGTGTATATATATGCAAGCAAGAAGCAAGCTGGAGATAACGAGGTTAGTTCAATCAGGGAGGATGAGGCCCTGTTCTAGCAGTTGAGGTGTGAAAACCAAGGCAGCATTGTTAAGGCTGCAGATTGTCATGGCTTGAAAAAAGTCACAAATAACATTTGTCCGGGTCTTTTTCTGGGTCTATGACTCACTCCGCAGCGGCAGCTCCAGTGGCACCTGTGTCCCATGGGGCTTGGCCTGGCGCCCTGCTCTGGGCATTGCAACTTGGCATGTGAGGTCACAGCATTGCTCAGGTTTGGTCCGCTCAACCCTCCATCAGGATGGGGGTGGCGAGGGAGCAGATGGGCCAGACTTCAGTGAGTAGCGTTGTGACCTAGAGCACCGGGTCGCAGTGCCGCTCAGGTCTGGCCCTCTGTCATGATGAACGGAGGTTCAGGTGGGCCAAACTTGAGCAGTGCTATGACTACACCTGCCAGGTTGCAATGCACAGAGTGGGTGACCAGGCCTAGCTCCACGGGACACAGGAGTTGCCAGAGCTGCCTCTGCAGGGTGAATGCAGGGAGGGCTTCTTGTCCAGTCCTCCCTTTCCCCACCCTGCATCCTCTCCACACTGGGCTAGGATTGAGGTGCTCAGAGAAGAGAGGGTGCTGCAGTACTTGGTGCTGCTCTGGATGGTGGCCCACAGTAAAAACCTGTAGTGGGACCCATCGATTCTGTCCCTCCACCACTGGATATAAGAGATGGAGAATCCACCACTCTCTCCACAAAACCTATATATTAGACTATGGCCATACCTCATTGGAAAAACTGGATCCTCTGATTGTGAATTTGTCGAAGTCTCCCATTTGGTGGAGTGAGGGGAAATGTTGGTGTGCACTTCCTGTATCACTACGCAGAGTTAATTTTACATTGTGTAGCACAAAGGTCATGACATCAGCAAGTGCCTAATTGCAACGTTATCAGACTCAGCCATCACCACAGCACAGGGTGCTGGATCAGATTTTCTGCTGGCATCAATCTGCATGACTCCATTGAAGTGGCTATGCTGATTTACATCGCTGAGAACCTGGCCCATTGTTTCTGGATATAGACATTCTCTTTCTATTTTTCCTTTGTGTCCATTTTAAAGCAGCAGTGTAATGTCAAAACATTCCAGATAAGGTGTGTAATGTGACTGAGAGATCATTCAGTTTCATGCTTGTATACCTCAGGTGAGATGCAGTCCTATAGTCTGTACTCAGACACATTGAAATCAATGGGAGCAAGGGCTTTACGTCTGGGTCTATGTTTTGCCCCTGATATTTCTATGTATCATTTATATATTACATTTTCATATTAAAAATTGGATCTGGAAATGCAAATAAAATTCACACAAAGAACACAGCAAAAAGCAATATTTATCTCCAATAAATCTTTTGAGCTCAGTTCTCCTCTCTGTTCCTGTGCAGTTGCACTGAAGTCAGTGGGGTTGCATAGGGGTGACAGATGAACTGGGCCCTTCTTTGGTTCAGGAAGATCAGAAGACTCTAAATACTTCTACCATTTACTACCATTGATGCAATGTAATTTATACATCTTAATAAGATGCTTCAGCACCAGTTGGCCATTAGGCCCCGAGGCTGCCCAGCACACAGCCACAGAAGTCTGCCCACATCCTCACAGAGCTCACTCCACGACAGAGGCCTTAAATGACAACATTAATTGTCTGGATTGTCTATATTTCTCCCCAAAGAGGTACAAAGAAAGGTCTTTCTAATGTCAAAAATACAGCAATCCCTTCCTAAGTCCAAATCCTAACCTCAGGTGATCATAGCTGATGATGTCTCTAGAGCAGCTGGTATATTTGAGTGAAAACTGGCAGCAGAGATGCACTCCATTCTGTACTTCCCAACATTTCTTGTGGTGCTACTGCACCATGTAGGCAACAGAAAAAGGATCCTTCTCTTAAGGAATTGCTTATTCCAAAATGAACATGAAACAGCCTCTGAATCTCTTCTCCAGAATTCTTTACATGCAGATTTCTCTTTATTCCCTCTTTGGAATTCAGCATCAGTTCCTAGAACTCACCAAAATACAAGAATTTATATGCCTGTCAAAATTACAAATGGAGTCCAGCATACAGCATCAGAAACCTGGTTTGTGTCTGGCAATGAGCAGAGAGAGGATCTCACCACATGTAACCTCCTTGGCAGTATCTGAATGAGAAGGCTTTTGAACACTTTACAACAGGGAAAGCAGATAGAAACTGATTTCAGAGTAGCAGCCGTGTTAGTCTGTATCCACAAAAAGAACAGGAGTACTTGTGGCACCTTAGAGACTAACAAATTTATTTCAGCATAAACTTTCAGCTGAAAGTTTATGCTGAAATAAATTTGTTAGTCTCTAAGGTGCCACAAGTACTCCTGTTCTTTTTGCCGATAGAAACTGTACTCTAATGTACTGCATGACCAACCTAGCTAAACAAATATCTTGATCTCTACCCTTTATAGAAATCAAATGCCAAGATGCAGTGCTGTGAAAGAACAGATGCTAATTTTTATTGCATTCTTATATTTTCATAATGCCTTTCATTCCAAAGGCAGAATACCTGTACTCAAAATGTTTTGTCCTCCTTTCCTGTGTATTTGTGTGTGCAATTCAAGGAGCTGGTACAAACTTGAAGTCCACACCCAGCTACCTGAAAAAGCCCTTCTCCCTTTTATACTCCAGGGGTGAAATCCGGGCCCATTGTTGCAGTGACAATGCTTAGAAACTGTACTCTAATGGACTGCATGATCAATCTATCTAAACAAATATCTTGATTTCTACCTTTATAGAAACCAACTGCCAAGATGCAGTGCTAGGAAAGAACATTTCTCTGAGCACTTGGAACAGATTCTATTTTTTATTGCATTCTTATATTTATAATACCTTTCATTCCAAAGGCAGAGTACCTGTACTCAAACATTGTGTCCTCTTTCGGTGTACTTGTGTGTGCAAATAAAGGAGCTGGTACAAACTTGAAGTCCACACCCAGCTACCTGAAACAGCCCTTCTCCCTTTTATCTCCAGGGGTGAAATCCAGGCCCTGTTGCAGTCGGTGGCAATGCTGTCTGTGACAGCAAGGGGTTAGGCTGGTTTTACCCTATGAACTGAACTATCTGGGACCAGTGGTGGAGTTTTCTCAGTTGTGGGCCTCACTTGACAGATTTCAGTACCATTTGTAGTCCACCACAGCCCTGCTTTGCTGGCCTTCAAAGCATAATTTAAGGCATATGCATCTGATTAAGGTTTGGTTCCTGGCAGTGTAATGGCCAATAGCTATCAGCCTTGGTAGCTCTGCTGCTCACTGTTGTTAGCACTGCATTATTTATATGTTTTAATTGTTTGGGGTCCCAGCACATGGCTGCCAAAGCAAGTGGTGCACTAAAAGTTAATACAATCCTAGGGGAAATTAAAGTGACAACTGCCTGGTAAATTGCCCCCCGGCCTCCGTTGCAGCACCACTCTCCCAGTTCCTTTGCAATGCTCACCCTCCACAATGAGGCATCCAGGAGGGAAGTTATGTTGTCACCACTACTTCCTGTAGCACCTGCCCTTTCTTCCTTCAAATCATCCTACATGCCCATTCCCTCTTCCTGTTCCACAAGTAAATAGGATGAGGACATCGGCACTTATTTGTTCTTTCCTTTTCCCGAGCTGTCTCTACCTCTTCTTGGCTCGCTCGTGTAATTAAACAGCCAGAGTAAATAAAAATGGGAGAGAAATATGATAGCGAAAGCACACCAGGATTTATTATTGACACAAGCTGGGAGACACCTTGTGGGTTGAGTTAAAAATCTCATGCAAACTGAGGTGTGAATGAGTCCCACATTTGAGATAGCTTTAAGAGACAGTTAAGAGGCCACGGATAAAACAAAGCCTAACAGAATCTGCTCAGAAACTAGCACCAGGTGGGTGGAAGTTTCCCCTGGGTATTGTGTATGGGTATAGGAAGGGGGCAGAGAACACACAGAAAACTGAAAAAGACTGATATGAATGAGCAGCTGAAAGCACGGTGGTTGACTCTGGAGAGGTTTTTTGGGTCAAGGGTATAGGCTACAAGTATGCACTTAGTGCTGAAAGCAACAAAAGCTGTTTCCTGTTATTTATACATTCTTTGTAAATAAACAAACCTGCCTCAATGAGACACCTGATTATCACTAGTTTCTACTCCCAGCTGGAATATCCATGGGGCCCCAAACTTTGACCAGCTGCTCATGTCGAAAGGGGCAACACTATGTACATTTGTGGGGTTCGGCAATTGCGCATTGCGGTTTTGATTTAGCAAGGGATTTAAGCACAGGCCTAGCTTAAAGCACATGAGTAGTCCCAGCTGTAAAATGAGAAGAATGTTCCTGATCTCCTTTGTGAAGCATGTTGAGATGTACTGATGAAAGTGGTATGCAGGAGAGAGAGATTTATTATTTATTAATAAAGTCAATGGAGCTCCATACATGCATTAAATTATGCATGTGCTTAAGTACCTTGCTGAATCACAGCCTAGCCGACCATTCAGGCAGAATTTCTTGTTTGATACCTTCTTCTCCCATTTTAGAACATCAGACTGACTCCTTTACAGCTCCTCATTTTCACCCTCTAGCTATCCGGACATTGTTTTCAGGTGTCCTGCATTACATCTGGATTTATATGAACCCAGAACAGTAGCAGAGGAGTCCATCATAACCAATACTATTACAAGGTTACTAAACAAAGAATGCTGGTAACTTAATAGGCCATAGGCATTTAATCAAAGATGTCTGTTGGTTCCTAATGAATGTATTCACAAGTCTCTGAAACGTAGACAACTGGGACCTCCCCATACGGGGGGCACAAGCTAAAGGGGAGGACATATGACCACCCCATATGTCTCCCCTGCCTAGTGACCCCTCTCGCCCTTCACCAAGCTTGGGGCCACAGTGCTGTCCCCACCCCACTTTGCCTATGTGTGTGGGGGCTCTCTGCCTGTACACCCTCCCCCCCGCAGGCTTCTGTGAATTTTTGTTTATTGCCCGTGACCTGTCCGTGACTTTTATTAAAAATAATTGTGACAAAATCTTAATCTTAGTAATAAAATATGAGAAAAATAGTGTTTGCCCATGGCTGTGCATTAGTTGTGCCATTGATGTTACCACAATTCAGTACAGTTAGCACTGATCTTCCATAGTTTGATTGTACTCTGTTTATATAAATTAGCATTGCTCATTCTCTAGTTGAGAGTAGCTCTCTGAACTAAGAGGTGAAAACATTATCTAAAAGTTCTCTAGTATGAGTACCATCTAGTGGTCACATGTTGCATTAAAGGCTAGTGCTGTTAATGTCAAGATCAAGAGGTAGCCTATTGTGGAAACAGGATATGAAGCACAGAATGGTATTGCTGCCATGAAGACATCATTATAAAGCTTTGCTGCTTAAATTGTATGACTAACGATTTTAGGATAGGAGCCAAAAATGTGCACATTTGCCCACGACAAAGGATGCAAGCCTCTTTTTTCCCCTGAGTTACAATTAAAGGGCCATATCCCGTCCTCTAATGTCAATGGAAGAGTCACATGAGAAACAAAGATGGGATATAGCCCACAGATAACAATTTTTTAGATAGCTGTGGTAACTGCTATGTGAAGAGATCTTAATGTAAAATGAATCTAGAAATTGCCAGGTCATGACATTTTGAGGACTGTGGGCAATATTTTCCACTGACTTATTTCTTTTAAAATAATTGTTTCAAGATAAAAGCTTTGACCAACTCTTGCTGTGGTCAGCACCTCTCAGTATCCATACAGCATTAGAACATGGGCTTGTGTTGTAAAGGAATAGTATGAGAATGATGGGAGAACTGCAAAATGTTTGATGCAGCTGAACATTCAGATGTCTGGGTGATTAGCTGCCTCTATTCAGTCTGCCCTGTTGCAATAGAGCTCTCCCAAAGCAGGCCTCCTCACACAGTTTTAATCTTTGCCCCTCCCTTCTCTGCCTACTCCCTTGACTATTTTCACCATGTTCTATGTTTGTCTAAGGGCTTGCCTAAATGCAAAGTTGCACCAGTTTAACTGTACTGTATTGAAAACTGTTAAATTTGTAAGCTGGCGCTTTAAATGCTCAGGGGGTTTCCTGGTCCTGCTTGCATGCTAGGGGCTATGGAGGGAAGCGAGTGATCTGGGCCTTGCAGCAGTCAGTCTACAGACGTAAAGTGGGGTGAGTTGTGCCTCTGTTTTGGGGAGCAGCCTTCTTTCTCTCTCACTCTGTTTTTGTGTTCTTGTGGGGTATCGTGCTGGATTCTAACACATAAAGTGGTGTTATGTTGCAAGCTTCCTACAAGAGTATTTTATGTTATCTAATTTCTCTGTTTAAATGCCAGGAACATAAACTAGAGCTCTGATTTTAAATCAGCTTAGTTAAACTGGTGCAAAACGCTGTGTAGACCCTCTTATTTTGGGTTTTCACTAGGCTTATTTCAGTTTAGCTTGAACTAATAAGGAACGGGTTTAAAGTAAACTAAAATAAGCCTTTTTAAAAATGAAATAAGAGTGTCCACACAGGGGTTTGCACCAGTTCAACTACACTAGTTTAATTAAACCAATGCAAACTTATGTAAACAACCATTAATTTACTTGTAAGTTCTTCACAGCAGGGACCATGATTGTTTATTAAATCTCTGTGAAGTCCCATGCAAAATGCTGCTGCTATATAAGGGTCAGATTCTGACATCTGTACAATGAGCAGTACCTTGCTTTTCAAGCAGGTTCCAGTGGGACTACTCCCAGAGCCAGGTGCTACTCAACATGAGTAAAATTGGATGATTTTGGCCCTAAATCTTTAATAATAGCAATAAAGATACACACTGCTTCCTGTTTTGATGAAATCAGAAATATTCTACAAGGAATCTTTTAATTGTATTTTAATATTTATAGTTTCGAGCCTGGCTGAAAAAAATAGAGGCATACACACATTAAAAATAATCCATTTACAAATATTTATTGAACTTGTAGCACCTTCTGTTCCATTTGTTTCAAGAACAATCTACTTAGGTCACTAGTTCAAATCCACCCAGGTCAGTAGTGACCAAAAGTTGTTTGGTGTGTTGTAGGCTCTACCAGCTCCTAAGGGAGAGAACTCCATTTTTTATCTTCACCACGGGTTTTTCTTTGACTGTCTCAGTCATGTTTCTTTGTGTCCCTCTTCTGCCTCAGGCCGCCTCCTCTCTCTCTTTCCCTTCCATTTTTCTGACTGGCTCTTTCCTTTTAAATTGTCTTTGTTTCTTTCTCATTCCAGCCTATGAATTTCTGCTCCATGTGCTACTTTCCTGTGTCAGAGCTACAGCACATGGGAAGGCATAGGGGCCGACTTTGTGGGTGTGCCAGAAAAAAAATAGTGGGTGCTCAGCACACACCAGCCACAGCTGTTTGGCAACTTAGGGCAGGCTTGTGGGAAGGCAAAGAGCAATGAGCGGTGGGTGGGAGGGGGCAGAGTTGGGGCGGGGAGAGGTGTAGTGAGAGTGGAGCCTTGGGAAGCAGGGGGAACAAGGGTAGGGCTTCAGGGGAGGGAAGAGGCAGAGCAAGGATGGAGCCTTGTGGGAAGGGGCAGAATGGGGGTGGAGCCTCAGGGCAGAGTGCAGATGAAGCACCCTTGGGGAAAACTTAAAGTCAGTGCCTATGTGGGAAAGGTGCCTGAACAGAGGAATATAGACATACCTAATATGTCAAACAACCCCTGAACCTAGGGTGACCAGATGTCCCGATTTTATAGGGACAGTCCTGATTTTTGGGTCTTTTTCTTATATAGGCTCCTATAACCTCCACCCCCATCCCGATTTTTCACATTTGCTGTCTGGTCACCCTATCTGAACCCTACCTCCACTCAGGGGCGGCTCCAGGCCCCAGCACACCAAGTGCGTGCTTGGGGCGGCATGCCGTGGGGGGCGCTCTGCTGGCCGCCAGGAGGGCGGCAGGCAGCTCCGGTAGACCTCCCACAGGCGTCCCTGCGAAGGTCCGCTGGTCCCGCGGCTTCAGTGGAGCATCCGCAGGCACACCTGCGGGAGGTCCAGCGGAGCCGCGGGACCAGCGGACCCTCCGCAGGGATGCCTGAGGGAGGTCCACCGGAGCCGCGGGACCGGCAACCGGCAGAGCGCCCCTCGCAGCGTGCCGCCGTGCTTGGGGCGGCGAAATGGCTAGAGCCGCCCCTGCCTCCACTGTACAACTCCACAGTGGGCTGGGATCCCCCCTGAACATACCAACGACAAGAAAAAATCAAGATAAGAAAACTGCCCCTTCCTTCCACTTCAGCCATAGATAAACCCAACCCTCTATGTTGTTAATCTGATTCATGGTCCAGTGTCAGACTCTGGGTGGATAGGGGGATGGGGCTTTTGGCTGAGAATTCTAACTATCCTTTTCCTCAATCAATTATCATCATCTGTCAGTCATCATGATCATCACATGCTGAGGAAACTAAGAATCATCCAAAGACTGATGAGCTCATAAATAACAATTATTCAGAGTTGCTTGAAGTATAATTATGGGCAGAAAATTGACTGCAAAGGTGGCACCTTCTTACTCAGCAAATCTGTTCCCTGTGAGAATTCAGAGTTCCATCTGCTGACAAAAAATGTTTTTACTGCTTTTTACTCTTGTTAGATCTTCAGAGCCAACACAGCTATGACAGAGTGAGCTGGATTCTATTCTGGTTCATGCAGTATCAACAGACTTGTTAACTAAGTTCCAATTGAAGCTTCTTTTTTGTAGTGCTGATGCCTGAAGCAAAATGGACCCCATTTTGACTTTTACATCTCAATTTATCTCTAAAGAGCTGGCCTGGAGAAAAATGTCTTTTCATTAGTAAGTTGATTCATCAGGGTCTGATGTCATTGAGAAATAATAAGCATGTAGCTCCATGGTGGCATTTCTACAGCATCCGTTTTCAGATTATAATCACAAAGCTGGTGTGTAGGAAAAAATTGGGGTACAAATTTTGCAAGCACAAACAACATCTGCAAAAGGGAGCCCAGACTTCTGCAAACGTAGGTCAAAATATCGAACAACGTGGTGACAAGCACAGCCCAAATATTCCCATCCCAAACAATATCTCTATATTTTCCCTGCAATCACACCTTCAGGCAGAAGTGTGACTGAATTGAGGAGTCTTTACCATCCTATACATGGTATACGTTTGAATGGTGGTAAATATACGTACCCTCTTAAATCACTTCTGGAGATGCTTTTTAGCTGAACCACTTCCCCTGCTTATATCCATAGCTGGATCAGCATCTCTTTTGGCCAAACCGCATGGAGTATCATTAACAGTGACTCCACATCCTGCCTTTGCCTTAATGGAAGCCAACCCATTGGGGATGGGATGGGAAAATGTGGACTTAAGAATAACCTGTATTAAAGAAAAGAAGAGCAGGTGCCTATGTTTAGCTGCCTGAGACTTCTATCACCGGACTAAATCAATCAGTCATAATGTAATTGAGCTTTATCTAATTACACTCTTTGTATAATGTGAGCACGTGGCAAATTCCAAGGGTGTTGAGCTGCCCTGCGGTGGCTCACAAGCATGAGTAGCAACCTTAGGGCAGGAAACAGGACACAAACCCCAAATTGGTTGTGATTTCTATACTTAGATTTCACCAACCAGTTATCAAGTGTGGACTCCTCATGCACTATAACAGCCTTACTATGCAGTCACAGACAGTCCTCTTGAGTACTCTGACCTAACTTGCCCCCCAGGTAAGCTTGCCTTTGTGATAGATGGTCCCTTATGCCAAAACTCACAACAATATTCAGGTTACTGCCAATCCTAAAGGACCAGTCACTTACCCCAGGCCAGCTGCACTTTAGATCTTACACCAAAGACATTTGTAGCCAATCCTATAATAAACTAACACACACTTTATTAACTAAGAAAAAGAAATGTGAGTTATTTCCAAGGTTAAAGCAGGTAAACATACATGCACAAATGAGTTCCAGTCTGAAGTTTTAAAAGGTAATAGAAGCTTCTATAATAAGCAAGTTCTATGTGTCCTTTAGGGCTAACCCAGGCCAAGCCCTGGGGATCTTTTGCCTTATGCTTAGTAATCCTTGCCCCTCAGAGTCCAAGCATCATTAAAGATACAGTTTCTTCTTGTTTCTCCCCCCCGCCAATGTTCAAGCTGATGGGATGAGTTCACGCAAGTTCATGAGTCTCCTCTTCATGGAGGTGGGAAGGAATGCATTTAATAAAGCCTTTGTTCTTTGGTTGCAATGGGCCTTCTTGGTGGGCAGGGCCTAACCCCTTCTGTAAGAGGCCAGCATTTTACGTTAATGTCTCTTCCCAGTTTGATGACTCACACAATTAGAGGATTACAATGCAAACATTTAATATACTTTATAACCTGAGGTACAGATGTTTTCAGTGAGATTAATACATGCAGCATCCTACAAGCGTTTCATAAATTCTAAACTCTAACCACATTTTTATAACTCTAATACCTATTTTAACAATTCTAACACACGGGTGAGCCGGCCTGGTCTCCAGCTATGCGTTTGTCAGTCTTCATTTGAGTCCTATGGGCATTGGCATGAGCTAGCAACTGGTCTGCCAGAGTCACGAAGGACTCTTGTAATTCACTCTACATGTTTACTGTGTAAGTATTTGTATTTTGCATATGGCTATGGACAGTTACATGAAGAAACCTGATAGTCCTGTTAGAATAACCAGTAATGTGAAATCAGTAAAGTTAAAAATGAAAGTTATCATAAAAGAGAGACACTTCTTGGAATATCATGCAAACAGGCCTGGATTCAAACCAGCCCTTCACCTCACACCTCCACTTGGACTAAGATAGAAGAATAGGACCAGCTGAGTGGCATGGTACTGTAATAGTATAATGAGATGGGCTATAGAACACTTTAGCTCAGAACTCTGCTTCCCCAAGCCACTGAAAACCAGAGGTGTTGTGCTGATGGCACATTTGACCTGTGAAAGAGGCCTGTGTATTGGACTGCTCCAGTGGCACAACACCTGCTATTTGATTTTCAGTAGCAGAGAGTGGGTACAGCATGGAATTATTAATACCTTCCATCCACTATAGCACAGAAACTAATGCACAGAAACAAAGCTTCTGTGGGCTTGGCTACACTTGCAAGTTAGAGCACATTAAAGCAGCCCCAGGCACCCTAACTCACAACGCTGGCAAGGCACTTAGAGTGCCTGGACTCTGCAGCTGGAGCGCTCCTGGTAATCCACCTCCACAAGAAGCATAATGCCTGCTGCGCCTTGGCTGAAAAGCGTCACTGTGAACGAAGTGTTGCATTACTGCGCTTTGATCGGCCTCCGGAAACATCCCAAATTCCACTCTTGTCATTGTTTTGAACTCTGCTGTAGGAATGCAGATATGCCCTTTCAAAGCTCCATTTCTGACATCCGGCATGCTTATCTGCTCTGGGACAAAGCAAGCCATTAGTGTGGAATGCTGCTGTTGAGTGTGTGTGTGAGAGAGAGAGGAGAGGGGTCTGCTGCTGTCTGAACTTACAAGACAGCATACCGACATGCTTTCAGCCTCCCCAAAAACCCACTCTCTCTCCCCCCACATACACACAACACACTCACTGTCACACTCCACTCTCCCCATTTGAAAAGCACATTGCAGCCACTTGCATGCTGGGCTAACTACCACAATGCACTGCTCTTGGTGGCATTGCAAGAGCTGCTAATGTGGGCATGCCAGTGCGCTTAAATCTGACAGTGTGAACACCCTGCAGCGCTTTCCCTACTGCACTCTCCAAGGGCTGATTTAACTCACAGCGCTCTACATCTGCAAGTGTAGCCATACCCTAAGTTACAAATAAAAGCATTAATGTGAGTGTTGATGACTCTGAAGATCCTTTGGCACATGAAATTCTGGATGCCTTTCCAGGCCCATCCACAGCACATTGAAAGGTCCATAATTTTCTAATTTCAGTAAAAGGAATTTTAAAGCAATTAGCCTGCGTTCTCGCTAATGTCCCCACACACTCTCTGCAGGCCTCCCCTGGCCCTTCTGCATAGCAGTGCTGTAAGGACACATTCCGTTCACTTTGAAAGACTGCATAGAAGCAAGAAATAACAGCTCAGTTCACAGGGATCTTATGTATTGTTGTAAGGCTGATAACACTCCCAAAGCTCTTAATTAGTGTAGAAATCAGACTAAAAGTTCTAGAAGATTTAGGACACTGTTTAGAAGATCAGACTTTTCACTCTACATGTGGGCCAGAGCCTCAGCTGGTGTAAATAGCTGTATCTCCATTGAGGTCAATGAAACTATGACAATTTACACTCACTGAGCATGTGGCCCATATATTTTTATTGAAAAGCAGTAAATATTTCACTGGTACCCTGCTAATAATTACGGCTTGGTCTGGGCTACAAAACCATGCCCTCTATATATATAAGTGGTATCTTCTGATATACTTCCACAACTCTCTTCCTGGAGAAATCCTGCATTTTCTCCCTCTTCTGCCCTGCACCCCAGCGCTGTCCCCTGACTCAGCTCCCTCATGAGTTGTTCTTATGGCTGCTGCTATTCTGTCCCAGGCCATTTTCATGCTGCAGCAGAAGCATAGTGATGAAGGGCATGAAGAGAAGGAAGTTACTGGCATTGCAGTTATGTTTTTTTTGTGCTTTCAAACTCACTCCTACTTTTGTTCACAAGAAATACCAGCACTGGTGCACAATCTCTAGTGCCAGATCCAGATTGCACAATCCAGTGCAATCTCCAGATGACTTCAGAATGGGTTGTCCCTCCACATAATCAGGAAATGAAAACAACAAGGAGTCTGGCGGCACCTTAAAGACTAACAGATTTATTCGGGCATAAGCTTTCATGGATTAAAAAACCCACTTCTTCAGATGCATGACTCCATGGATCTGAAGAAGTGGGTTTTTTACTCACAAAAGCTTATGCCCAAATAAATCTGTTAGTCTTTAAGGTGCCACTGGACTCCTCATTATTTTTGTGGATACAGACTAACATGGTTACCCCTCCGATACTAGGAAAGGAAAGAAATACAGATGAGGACCTTAGAGAAGCATGATGCTACTTTACTTGCTCTGGTTGGATTTTGTCTTTTTTGGTGGCAGTGACTTTAGATCACCATTATCAGCAACAAATAGTTTGGGACTGAGCCTCACAGCAAGATTTAATAATATGTCTGACCATCATCCCCCAGCAATGGCTGCTGCTTCTTAAAGGTACAAACAACATGATGCAATGATTACGGTAGCACTGGCTTCTAATAGCCTCTGTCTGACTTACTTCCTGCTCTCTTTTTGAATAGGTAGAAAGTTAATGATGCCCTTTCTTATATCCTTTATCTTATTTAATCCTCAATCTCAAAAATAACAACCCCTCACACACACACATACTGCCCCCAAAATCTTTCCCTTGTCCCTGGCAAAAGACAGTAAAAAATTCTTGCATAACCTTTGACTTTTGAACCTATTCACTCTGTTGATTTGCTTGTGTCATTTTAAGTTGGGCTTTGTCTAGACTAAATCAGAAGCCTTAATAGACTTGAGAAGAATGCAATTTAGATCCAGTAGAAAGTGTCATTTCCCAGTCCTTGTGTGGTCCTGTTGTGTTTGATTTTGTTTTATTGGCTTTTAGAAGCTGCCCAGCATCTTATCCTGACTTTAAACGTTCAGAATCTATCACTATCAAAGTATGGGCTGACTGAGAGTTAGGGTAGTGAGAATAAAGAGCATTGCTGTTGCTAGCTAAACAGCATCTTACTCAGTGAGGCATCTGGGGTTGAGGCCCTGACGATAACAAACACTAGAAGTAGGAATAGGCCAACTGGTGCTGTCTGGAATCTTCGTCCCTTCTCTAGTCTGCCCTGATAATTTTGGGAAAAGATCAAATAAGGAGAACCTTCCCATACACCTCAACTTGGTCATGCTCCTCCTTCCCAGATTGCTCCTCAACATACTGCCAGTTTCTTCCCAATACACCATCCTTAGAGCCATCTAGCTTACCCTCCTCCCCCAAAAACTCTCTAACATGCTAACAATTCCAGGAGACCATCACGTAGCCCAGGGGTCGGCAATCTTTCAGAAGTGCTATGCCGAGTCTTCATTTATTCACTCTAATTTAAGGTTTCATGTGCCAGTAATACATTTTAACATTTTTAGAAGGTCTCATTCTATAAGTCTATAATATATAACTAAACTATTGTTGTATGTAAAGTAAATAAGGTTTTTAAAATGTTTAAGAAGCTTCATTTAAAATTAAACTAAATGAAGAGCCCCCGGACTGGTGGCCAGGACCCGGGCAGTGTGAGTGCCACTGAAAATCAGCTTGCGTGCCACCTTTGGCACACATGCCATAGCTTGCCTACCCCTGACCTAGCCATACAAGCTGCATCTCCAACATACCACAGCAAAATGTTTAGAATGCCTCATTCTTACTTCTCATTCCTGAAGGCTGAATACACGACCCACACTGCAGGCTGCTGGAGTAAGCAGACCAGATTCTATCCAAATGATACATGGAGCAGATTTAACTTAGTTGCAGAGTTGGTTGAAAAACAGGACTTCATTCTGGGGAAATTGTTCCTGATTATTTTCTCCTTTCTCTTAAATTGATGACTGAAATTTTGAATTTTGACATTTTTTGCCAGCTCCCTAGCTAATCAAAAACAAGATGAAATGTTTTTAAAAATTGTCATTGAAATTTTTTTATTTGAAATTTCAGTGAAAAATGTCATCTAAATTGCAATTTACAAAAATTATTGTCGAGCTGGACTCAGTTGTCTTCAATAGAGCTACACTAAATTTTCACAAGATCAGAATAATCTGTCCCAGCCAGTATAACTCCCATGGCAGCGTCTGATCTAAATTAAATAATGTTGTAAACTGTTTGTGAGTTACAGGTTGGTCATAAAATGGGTGTAGATGGTAAAGTAGTTTAACTTGCACTGATTTGGTATTGAGACGGCGTGCAAAGGGAATGAAACACCCACAGCCAGGAGGCAGAATGGGGTGTGGCAAGCAGTAACAGGAGGGTGCAAAATGAAGTGTGGTAGGGTAGGGTGGCTTCATCTTACATATTCTTTCCAGTTCCAGTTGTACTCTTGCCTCATTCTTTTGCCTAACAAGACTTACATTGAACAAGAAATCTTGTTGAATAAAGAGATTTTTCATCCTGTTTTGTGAATGCCTGTTGACTACTTTTAAAAGCAACTCATCTGTAATCTACAGAGCAGCTGCAGAAAACAAGACCCCAGGCATAATCTGTTTTCATAGCTGCTCTGTCCAGCAACAAATATCCATTGAAAATTAGGAATTAGTTTGTATTCCTATCAGTACTGAGACAATCAAGCCACAGACCTTATGATCAATATATTTACGTAGCCACCTTAACTGAAGATATATATGGCAACATGTGTGTGCCTTCCATGTTGTACAAACCTAAAATTCTGATAATATTATGTTACCACATTTCCTTGATGACTGTGTCACGTGTAGCATGCCTGTGGTTATTTGCTAGAGGAAAGAAGCAGAAGCCACGCCTCTCTCTCCTTATGTTCTTAAAATATTTAAATACAGGTGTCAGCGTGGAGCTAGCTTAATTTAATATCCAAAAGAGAAGCTGCTCAAAGGACATACCCAAGTCTGCAATGTAAGTAGCCAGCTAAAATGTCTATACATTTTATTACCATTATTGCGAGGTGTTTGTATCTGGCTTTTACATTACACAGTAATATATGGCCACAATTTTCAGCAGTAACTGACTTTGAATGCCTCACCCCTTGGGTACCCAACTTCAAAACATCTGAAAGGGTATGATTTTCACAGTTTGCTGAGCACCTACCTGCTTGATAAAAATCATCCACCTTTGAAATGTCTGAAGTTGAGCATCCAAAAATTGAGGCACCCAAAATTATGTCATTTTTGACAAATTAGGCTATATATAAGTTGTGTGTATTTAGTGTGTTCATATACTTGTGTGTGTATTTCTCTCTATACATATATGTGTGTGTGTGCGTGCATTTCTGTGTATGTTTATGTGTATATGCATATGTTGCTTGCAGTTGTTAGGCTCATCTAGGTATATGTCATCAAATACATTCCCTGCCATTGCAAGGGCCTCAGGCCTAGGTCCTTCCTATTCCCTGCCCGTGGCACACAATAGTTTAGCATCCTGAGGGCTGTAATACTTTATTCTAATCCAGTTTATTGGGCTCGATACAAGGGTAACTGCATGGGGTTTAGTGGCCCGTAATATTCAGGAGGACAGACTAGGTGATCTCATGTGCCCTTCTGTCCTTAAACTCTATAATTCTGTGTCTGTGTGTGTGTGTGTGTGTGTGTAATGCACACACACCTTGTCAAATAATGTAAGTTTCCAGTTCATGCAGGGGGGTTATACATACAATTTAAGTTGCTACAAGTACTGTACAAAAAAAATATTTTTTTAATTTCTCCTTGAGACCAACCAATTTGAACCAAAGGTCAATACAGATCTGATCCTGCACCAATGAAGTTCATGGGAGTTTTGCCATTGATGTCAATAAGCACAAGATCAAGCCCAAAATACCTGTTCCCTCTTCCTTTATTGTACATGTTTGCAGGTGCTGTTCTTATCAGTTGTTTTACATCTTTTGCAAGAAAGTCCTGAAGAGGCTGCTGAGTACAAGTCAGATTGTGTTGTATGTTTAACCTGTTATTAATTACGTGTTCATTACAGTAACAGCGGGTGCTTTATCTGCTCTTGTGATGTCAGCAGACTCAAGTGCTCGTCGTTGTTTTCTGTGGGCATGATCACACGCTGTCATCTTTTTTCTGTTATATTTTGTTATGTATCACTACTATTAACATTGTCAAGGCAGTTTCAGGTAAAATACAGCATTCAAAACATGCCTGCAGGTTTTCACTGTTCTGGGTCAGCGAGTCCCACATTGTTCAGACATCTCCACGGTGTCTCTACTATACCAGTGGTTTTCTGGAAAGTGGAACACAACTGATTTATTAGTGAGTGATCCCGGTGACATTGCACAAATAAAAAGAATGTTATTGAAACAACTTTTAAAAAAAAAATATAGCATACATTTGCAATATAAGGCTAGATCCCCAGCCCTGCTCAGACAGTGCCGAGAGGCTGTGATACCATCTTAAATGGTCCCCTATGATTGGGAGAATCTGTGCATGGTATAATGCTGGCTTATGCACTGCCCATGGAGCTGGCTGGTGAGCCAAGGGAAGCAGGTTGCACTATCTCAAAGGACAGTACACCTCTACCTCGATATAACGCTGTCCTCAGGAGCCAAAACATCTTACCGTGTTATAGGTGAAACCGTGTTATATCGAACTTGCTTTGATCCACTAGAGCGCACAGCCCCGCCCCCCTGGAGCGCTGCTTTACCGTGTTATATACAAATTCATGTTATATCAGGTGGCATTATAACAAGGTAGAGGTGTATAGGATGCAAGGTCTTTCTGAGTGCCTGGGAGCTGCAGCAAGGGATTGGAACTCCTCAGGCATAGTATAGCGAGACAGGAGGGTATTAGTTTCCTGATACAAGATGAAAAAGCCTAAACCATCTTGTTTACTTTTGAAAAATCTTCCTTAGGCTGATAACTTTTTGCTTCTTTCCAGGCCACATGGAGTTCATTCCCTACTAATTACTCATCTCTGAAAACCAGGGACCATAAGGACACCTGTCATATGTAGATAGTGTCATGAACACAGATCTCTGCCACAACTGAGCTCAGGTAACATTATCAGATTTTGAGGGTGGAGGTCATGTTCTGTGGGCAGTTTAATCGAATTTGTTGTTGTAATTTTTGGTAGGGGTGCCACTGTATATGTGTGTGTGTGTGTGTGTGTGTGTTTTGTACCATTGATATTTATCCCAAATGCCCACTGAGGTTGTGATTTATTATAATTCGCCTGCTACATTTTTGGTACCTGTCCTTGCGCTTGTAAATCTGTATTTGCTATTATGAATGTGTCTGGTGTGAAGTGGAAAAGTCACACACTGGACTCTTGGGTCACAGGGGCTATTTGAATGTTAATAGCATTCCAGATGGCCCAGTCACAACCATGAAGGTAAGGTAAACACAGCCATTAAAAGATAATAGTCCCAAGGAGGGAGGGGGGAGGTTAACCAGGGATTGTTAACCTGAGTCATTCAGGATGTTCCTGCAACTTCATGTGCCCAGTCACAGTTAGCATTTCAGTTGATCAGGCTTCCAAATACTCACCAGGAAAGGGGCTGGAGAGGAAATGGCGTACTCTCTTCAGTCAGGAGTAATCTTCCTCACAGGGTGAGGAGATGCTATAAAACAGCTCTCCGGGGAGAGAGGGTCCATTTTGGGACAGGCAAGCTGGCTGGAAGGGAAGAGGAAGGTTCTAACTGGAGATGCAGCCTGCCCTGAGGTTGGGTCCTGAGCATGATCTCTTCCACGGGTAATCCATATTTAATACTGCTGAATGGCTTGCATGGCTTTGCTGTGATTAAAGGGTAGTGCTGGTCTGTAAGAGCTTTCTCTACTGCCCACCTCAGATGTTTGATATTTAACTTCTTTTTATTTTGGTTCTTCATCTCCTGTACTTCTTTAAAATAAGTGTTGCTTTGGTTTCATATGATAGGCATTGGCTCTGTTTTATAGTGGGGGAATGAATAGATGGAGCCAGATCCTCAGCTGGCATAAATCAGCATGCCTCCATCGAAGTCAGTTTGCTACACAGATTTTGTGCAGTACCAGCTGAGGATCTGGACTGTAATATCCTCAGAGGAAAGAAGTGAGTTACTGGTCACATGGGAGAGAGAAATGGTGGCTTCTATTTATGAAGGATGTCAGAGAGGCTTCTGTATGTACAGTGTAGGTAGGGTGACCAGATGTCCCAATTTTATAGGGACAGTCCCAATTTTTGGGTCTTTTTCTTATATAGGCTCCTATTACTCCCCACCCCCGTCCTGATTTTTCACACTTGCTGCCTGGTCACCCTGAGTGAGGGCACTAATTGGACAAAAGAACTTGTAGCTAACTTGGTACCATCACAGCTGTCAATGGCATGTCCACTCATTGAACAAAGGTAGAGTACAGCCCTCGTTTGCCTCTCATTTAGTATTATTATTAATAATCATATATTACTTTTAGTACAGTAATACCTACCAACCCCAATCACAGATTAGGGCCCCTTTGTGCTAGATATTGTGCACGTATGTTGCACACTTGTGTAATGCCACTGATTGCCATAGAGTTGATTCTGATTCACAGCACTGTGAAAAGAGAATCCCCTCCATGGAGTTTTCTGTTTTCTTTACCAATGTAATAGCCAATACATTCACCCCGTGATTTTTGCATTAACCTCTTGCTGATTTTATGAGAAGTTCTGTGCATGGAAGAATGGTACATTGTGGTCAGTATATACCTAGTGTGGTTATTACTTGTTTTGACTTGGGTGGGGAACTAATCTAAAATGTGTCCATATCAGTGTCAATTTTGAGCTGTCCTTGAGGAAGCCAAAAGCATGAAATAGGCTCCTTACAGTTGCTTTCTTTATTTCCAGAGTGGAACCGTAAAATGGATTTCAACCACTCAGAAACAAACGCTGTCCTGCGGAATTTTCTCGAGATGTACGTGGAAGAGAGGAAAAGCGTTAGGCTCAATAATTTCACCAGCCCGGCCTTGAAGGAGCAAGAGGAGATAACAGCCTCTTTTTATATCCTTATCATCGTTGGCTTTTTTGGCTTCCTCCTTTTCTCCCTGATGATCAGCAATATTGTTTCCAACAAGCCTGAAAACTACATTGACTATCTCTATTCTGGGAAGTTTAACAACCAGGGAAATGAGAAAGGACTTCACAGAAAAGAAAGCAAAGACATATCGGTAACGATTAGCGACAAAGTGATGGTGGACCCCAACAACACTAGGGAATGGCAAAAAACTGACAGCAATAACAATGAGCCCGAGGCACCAAGCCAAGAAGCAATTCTGAGAAACATATGAAAGAGCATTGATGGACCTTCTTTAAAGAAGGAACAGGAATCAAAAGGTGATCTTATTGTTCACAAAAGTGAGATACTGGTAGCACTGGCTAGTGCCAGGACGTGCACAGAGCAGTATGGTGCAAGCTTCCTACATGCAGCTGTGAAAGCACCTCCTCAATCCTGATGTGCAACACAATGCCCTTGCGATGCCAGCGCTGGGCCTGTGCAAAAGTGACTGGAAATCAAGTGCAAACTTGTGTGACTCTTTTATATTCTCTTTTCTAATGTGTTTTTATAATGCGTCTCTCAAAAGAACAAAATGCCTCCCTCTTTATGCGCCTGTCTTGTCACTGCATGTGCTAGTGGTTTTTCTAGCCATGTTGGCATTATTATTATTATTCATTATTTATTTATTTGTTTAGCACCAACCATCTCTTCGTGGCTGTATGCTATACAAAAATAAAGACTGTCAACAGTCTCTGGCAAATGGTGCTATGGTCTAATGCAGGACTGCCATAGATCCACAGGGTCTGGTCTGTGCCCCCACCTGTAACCAGGGTGCCACTTGGGATCGAGCCCTTTAATGAGCCAGGCCCAGGGACCTACACAGTTCCACTAGGGCAGGCCTATCGTCTCCAAGGCTCTGAGACTAGTTCTTCAGCAACAGCGATCCCTGAGTCTCTCTTGGTGACTCCCTGAAGCAAATCCAAATGAACCAGACTCCTGTGGGAGGTTTGTACTGTACCCCTTCAAGGTGCAATGCTTTCAGGGAGTATTTGCAGTGACACCAGGGAGCCTTCTCAAAACAAGGTAGCAGGTTATTAGTCACCTGGCATACAGCATCTGAAAGTCCTTAGGTTAGCAAACAGAGGCAGAGATTAAGCCATAGTCCATTCTGGCCAAACCAGTGCCATGAGCCAGCCAAGCTGTAATAGAATCCATCTCCTGCTTCCTCACCCCACCTCTTTTTCCTTAGGCTTTGTCTACACTGGCACTTCATCAGCAAAACTTTTTTTGTTCAGGGGTGTTAAAAAACACACCCTGAAATGACAAAAGTTTTACCAATGTAAAGCGGCAGTGTGAATAGAGCTTTGTCAGCAGAAGTGCTCTTCTGCCGACAAAGCTGCTGCCGCTCATAGGGGGTGGAAATTTTTTGTCGGCAGGAGACCACCTTTGTTCTCCAGTTCACATATCCCACCTACCAGAGTTTCCTGCTGCTAGGTGTTGATTGTTCAGTCGTGTGTGTGTGTGTGTGTGTGTGTGTGTGTGGGGAGATCTCCTTGTCTCTCTGGATCCTCTGTTGATCTGGATCTCACTCTCTCTCTCTCACACACACACACACACACACACACACACACACACACACACACACACACACACACACACACACCCCTCATGCCTCCTTTGCTGTTCCAGGAGCAGTGCTAACCCTTTTGCACTCACGGAGAAGCAATGGGAAATACAGAGGGAAACTGAGACATGCATAGGCTTCATTAAAAACATTACAAAAAAAATCCCGCTTTGTCACAGCAGGACACACCGGGAAATCCAGGGATTGGAGCAAACATAGTGTGATTTAAAAAAAAAAAAAAAAAGTAAATTGAGTAAAGATACTTCTTGTGGGCCTTGAGGAAGAACTAAGACTTGGATAAAGAGAAAGTGCTCACTTTGCAACCTGGTCTGAGGACGGTATTTGACATAATTCCTCCCATCCCCCAGGAAGCCCCTTTGTGTGTAGAAGTGGGAGGGGCTACCGATGCAAGAACTGTGGCCCCACGTCTTACTCTTCCTCTTCCCCCTGGGGCCCTGGCCCTGCTTCTCCTCTTTCCCCTAAGGCCCCACCCCCTGGCCAGGCTGGAAACCGGAGCTGGGCCATGGTAAGAGCCACCCAGGAAGCAGCCCCAGCCCATGTTCCCACCCCCTGGGGTGTGCTGCCCAGGGCAGGTGGAGGGTCTGGGGCTTCCCACAGAAGCCCAGGCTCCCTGAGTGGCTCTTACCATGGCCTGGCTCTGGCTTCAGCTTATGGCCTGGCCTGAGGTCTGGGCCTTGGGGGGAGAGGAGGAGTGAGGCGGCTCCATGGCAAGAGGGAGCTAAGGCCCACTTCAGCACCGCCCCCCTCCCCCAGGAAGAGGCTGGTGCCGCTAGTAGGGACTGCATTTTGCAGTGGGTTTGCTGATCGCCTTATCAGCGCTGCTGCTGCCACTCCGTGCCTGCCCTAGGCTACTACGTCCATGTTAAAAAGTGGATGGGCATGGCCCTCCCACATTTAAAAGTGTGTGGGGGGGGACACATGGCTCCCCCTGGTTCCGACGTTCCTGTCCAAAGCTCATTCAAATCAATGGGATTCACTTTGTTGACTTCAGTGGGCTGTGGATGAGGCCAATAGTTATGGCTGGGGGCGGGGGGGGGTGGCGGCAAGGCAGAAGGGCTGTTATCAGGCACTGTGGCACTTCCTGTAACAATTCCAGTGGAATTTCATTAGCGAATTCCCTCTACATTTAATACTAGCCCTGCCAGCAGAAGCTCCCAGGAATCCTCCACTCCTGCTTCCTTGTGGCAAGCAGGAAGTAGGGCACAAGCATAGCTGGGGTTCCAGTGGCAGCAGAATGTGTGACAGCACCAGCTTAGCAAGCAGTAACTAGATTGGATAGATGCCCCAAGAACCACAGGCTTCACGATGTTGGAGGGCAAATGCCCATGGCCACCTCTGCTGGGCCACAAACCCCTTGCCTCCTCCACTGAGGGATAGCCCCTCTGGAACGCCACACGTTTCAACTGTAGTGGGGTTTGCCGAGTCAGACGATCCCTCCAGGACATTTTTCAGTGAGAGAGGGGGAGGATCACAGCCTTAAATGCCTCCGAAATATCTGCTATACATATTGTTGCCCCTTTGGCCGGAGAAGCTAGCCAGTATTTATGGCCTTGCAGGGCTGTTTCCGTTAGGAGAAGAAATGGATGATATTTCTTTGGTGCAATCCTGTTTTTTAAAAAAGAACGTACACCCAGTCCTGTGTCCCTGAACATGCAGAAACTAACAACAGCTCACAATTTCCAAGTTTGCCCCCTCCCATAAGTGCAGAGCCTCTGTCGATCTGCACCCATGGCCACACTCACAACTGCTTCTCTTACTGTCCAGTAGCTTTTCTCAAGCCATTTTTTGCCTCTAGTACACATACAGTTTGACAGCCAATCCCCTAGCCTAGCACTTGTGTTTGCAATAGGGGAACCTCTCAGTCCATATAACTAAGCTTCTGATCAGGCCAGGGGTGCCATTTCAGATTGGGGGGTGAGGGAGGGGACAACTTTAACCTTGATTCCAGGGGCTACTTAGGTACCTGAAAACGCTAGGGTTTTTTTGCAGATAACTTAGAAATTAGCTGCCAGGACCACACTGTATCTAATTCCTATATAAAAAAAGAAAAAGAAATATTAGACCCACTCAGATCTAATATTAACATGTTTTGAAATCTTGTGTCAAGTCACTTAAGGGACACTGGTTAGGTTTACAATTTTAATGTATATTCTTACTTTGTTGCTAATTTTTTGAGTATAACAATTGAAACAATTCTGGTAAAATCTAGATTACTTTCTAGCACTTTTTTGCAGTTCACGAAGCTTGGAATAGATCATTTAACTTTGAAAATATCCTACTAAGGCAAGGCCCCATAAGTTTATACTGCAACTGCCTGGAGGTTACGGGGTGGGGGTGTTCTAGTGCTGTTACCCTATTACAAATAATTAAGGCTACATTTTAGTCATGGGTATTTTTAGTAAAAGTAATGGACAGGTCACAGGCCATAAACAAAAATTCAGGGCCGTGACCTGTCCATGACTTTTACTAAAAATACCCACCCTGACTAGAACTTGGGCAGGGGGCCATAAGTGCTCGGGGGTAGCGGACTGGGGACACCGTGGATTTTGGGGGAGGTGGCCCGGGACCCCCACTGGTGCTGGGGGAGGGAAGGGCCCGTGGTGTGTGGCCCGGGACCCCTGCTGATACTGTGGAAGGGGGGGGAGGTTGGTGGGGCTAGCAGGGGCTTCCTACCCAGCTCCGCATCCCTGCAGTTTCTAGGTGGCAAAGGCAGGGGCCAGGGAAGGGGCTCCACTGCTCCTGCCCCAAGTGCCGGCTGCCGCAGCTCTCATTGGCTGGTAACCGGAGCCAATGGGAGCTGCAGGGGAGGGAGGGCTGCAGGTGCAGGCAGCACGCGGTGGTGTGTCCCCCCCCCCCCCCCCCCCCGCTGCCTAGCACCAGCCCCACAGAAGTCACGGTGGTCACGGAAGGTCACAGAATCCGTGACTTCTGTGACCTCCATGACAGACTCATAGCCTTACAAATAATAGACTAGAAACTGACTTTAAACAAGAGTGAAAATAACACTTTCAGGTCACTTTCACTTCTGTTTAAAGGCTAGTTACTTTCCAGAAGGCTCTTAAACACAACACTACAGTGATTGAGTTGCAGTTTTCACAGGATACTATTTAAAACTAAACACCAAGAACATTCCACATTCTAAAGTTGAGAAAAAAAATTGAGACTTCTGAGGTATATCAGGGCCGCGGCAGGGGCGGCTCTAGCTTTTTTGCTGCCCCAAGCATGGCAGGCAGGCAGCCTTTGGTGGCATGCCTGCGGGAGGTCCCCAGTCCCACGGATTTGGCAGCATACCTGCAGGAGGTCCGCCGGTTCCGCGGCTTCGGCTTACCCGCCACCAAATTGCTGCCGAATCCGCGAGACCGGCAGACCTCCGGCAGGCAAGCTGCCAGAGACTGCCTGACTGCCGCCCTTGCAGGAACCGGCAGGGTGCCCCCCACGGCTTGCTGCCCCAGACGCACTTGGAGCGCTGGTGCCTAAGGCCGCTGCTGGCCGCTGCGGGCAGGAGCTCTAGGCAGCTCTTCCTCTTGAAAGAAAGTTAGAGGGTCGCATCTTCTAGCCCTTAATCAAATAAAACTTCTATTGCCATCAGCGCCTCCACTCATAGATAATTAACATCACAGTGAACATGTCATAACATGTGTTCAGTAACTATACACTTCATATTTAAATATCTCAGCCATTTTATCCAGGGCTACACATTTTATACACATTGGCTCAGGGATTACATATTCTGGCATATTCTGAACAGTGCTGAGCACACAGATGGTGCCCAGTGAATAATACAAATCATGATAATAATCATCTACTTTATGGACTCTGTGGATGCTATTTCTGTTCTTTGTTCTGGAATTGGCCTGGATACAGCGGAAACCCTAAGAATTTGAGGCATAAACACATCTGATACTCATATGACACTTTCTGATTCCTTCCTTTTCTTGAACTCAGCAGAAAATATGACAAAACAAAATGGTTTTCTGTTAAAATTGCACAGCAACCATTGCTCTACAGCCCAACCTGGGGCAGAACCTGCCACCCCTTAGGGGGCTAAGTGATCTCCTCTCATCAGGCTCTCATTCTATCTTTCTTCATCCTTCCTGTTTCTAGTCTCTGTGCTGCTTTTCATGCTGTCTACCATGACATCCTTCCCAATTGCCCAGGACTGTTTGCTGGAGTCTTACAGAACTGGCTGCCTTGGTTTTACTTCCATCTATCAGAGCCCTCTTTTTTTGCAGTGTGAAGCAAAGAGATAGGCTGGTCCAGTGGATAGGGAACTAGCCCTTAGAGAGTTGGGTTCTACTCTCCCCATGGACTCCTATCTGACTTAGGGACAGAGTTTCAAAAGTTTTTAGGCATCTAGTGGGGTTTACAAAGCACCTAACCTCCTAGGTGCTTTTGAAAATCCCACTAGGTGCCTAAATACCTTTGAAAAACTGGCCTTTAGTCACTCTGTGCCTCAGTGCCCCATCTGTACAATGGGGATAACAGCACTGCTCTACCTCACACAGGGGTTGTGAGGAGAAATAGGTTAGACATTCTGAGGCGCTCAGATACTATGGTGATGGGGCCACATAAGTACCACAGGTAGAGTGGGAACTTCTCTATGCCACTGCTATCCCTTCCCTTGGTTTTGGCCCCTTCTTTTCACCTATGCCCCTCAAATCTACCTCTTTTGTGAATGTAACCTGGGCTCAGAGGGGTTGGCTGTATTTCTCCTGAGTCCCCTGCGTTCTCTCTTCAAACACCTCAAACACCTGCAGAGGGATTCCTGTTTTACAGGCTCATGTAACAACTTCCAGATTCTTAATTTAATTACAAGCCCTTTCTTATCTTAATCACCCTGCCTCTGTTTGTAAACAAAATACTGACTCCTTGCCTGAGGGGCACAAGCTGGGAGTAGCACCTTTCCTCTGCTGAACTCACATTCCACACAAATGCTGTAGTGCAGTTAAGAGCTCTGCCTGGGAACACACCTCCTGTACAAAACTTGGGGGCAGGGGGAGGAGCCCGCCCTGCCTCCCTTAAATGGCTTTCCTGATCAGGCCTTGCTATGTGGCCCATTGCCTTGGGTGGTGGCTTCCATAGCTTTCAGCTATCTCACTGCATAAAGGGGCTTAATTTCTCCTTCTAGTTAGCCTGAAAGAAAGGTGCTTAGCACACTTAGCTTTCACCAGGCCTTTGATTCTCTATAGACACTCAAAGAACTAATGGCAGCCATCAGTACCTTTTAGCACCGCCCATTTCAGCTCTATCAATGGTCCTGACGGAGTTTAAAATTATGACACCCTGAATGACCTATCCTAGATAGAAAGAAAATAAATAATTTAACAGTTAATTAATTATTTACATATTTACATATTGTCTTTCTGTCAGGACGTTTGACATCGCCAACACAAATCAATGTTCCCCCCCCAATCGAATTTCAGACTGGAAATAAGGCATACATTTTCTAAAAGCTCTGCTCTAGGAATTACTTGGGGGAAGTTCTATGGCCTGTGTTATATAGCAGGTCAGACTAGAAGATCTCAATGGTCCCTTCTGGCCTTGAAATCCATGCATCTCCTTGGAGCTCTCCTCTTCCTGCCTGATCTCCTTTCATCCAAATGAGATGGGCCATTTTTAATGGGCTCCTGAAGAGTATCTATTGTTTCTGTTGAGTCTGTTAGCTGGAATAGACTTTGCCCAGTCTGTTTTCATGGGGAATTTATCACCGTCACAACTCTTCAAGCCTCAGCTTCCACAGCTACATTGTCCGTTTCTGGGGACAGCCAAGCTGAGATTCAGGCCCACTGATACCTTCTCAAATGGCCCTTATGGGCTAACTTTTGATGTAGTCTTGGGACCCAAATAAATCCTATACATTGCTTCACTCATTTGAATCAGTAATGTATAAGGTCCTTCCTCAGATTTATCCAGTTTAGGGCTTCTACCTTCCCTCTGGAACCAGACCAGCTCCTTTTTAAAAGTTTCCCCTTATGACCTTATATCATATAGCCTTTTCATTTTATCTGAGGCTCTCCTCAACATTTCTCTAGTAAAGGGGTAAGCTTTTTCAGTTTTGGACGGTACAGTTTCTACACAGTCCAAATAGTTCAAATCCCTTTGATTCTCTTCAGGAACTCCATATAAGAGGTTTGCTGGGGTCCTTAGCTCATGCCTAAATATGAGGTGTGCTGTGTATGCTTTGCACTGTCACTGACTGCAGTTCTATAAGCCATCTAAAGGAATGGGATAGGCTGGTCCCAGTCCCATTGGTGCTGTTCTTGAACCCCACAGTCCTATTGAACCTTTCTACCATCCCATCAGATTGTGGGTGTAAGAGTTCTGTGGATCTCCAGAATCTCGCAAGCCAACTGAAGCACTCTGGAGTCCAAGTTTCTCTCATAATCTGTATGCAACTCATCCGGGACCCCAGATCAAGAGAAGAATTTATTCACTAGACCACTGTCACCTCTGCTATGGTCAGCCACATGGCTTCTTAATGGCCATTGGCTTCATGCCATTTTGTGAATAACTAGAAGCAAAAATTGCCAGCCACTGTCTCCAGCAAAGGTCCAAGCACATCAACAGCAACACGCTGTATTGGTGGCCCGCACAAAATACTGCTGCATAGAAGCTCTGTCCCCATCACCCACTGGTTTCTCCATCTCTTATACAGTATTTTCTCTTTAAACTCCAAGCTGTCCATTATGACTAGAAAATGTTACTGTGGTTTCGTGAGGGGACGCTACATTTCAAGATTGTTTTGTTTGCTGGTATTGTGAAATATTTGGCCATAAAAAGAAGGATTGTTATAAATGTAACAAAGCCAAGACAGAGTCACAAGTGCCTTGTGAAAGTCCCTCTTCCAGTTCAGGAGATGGGGGGACATCAAGCTGGCAGCGCAAAGCTTGGAGGTACAAATATCAGCTCTAAAGTTTTTGTTTAGATCGGGGCAGTTAAACAGCACATTATCCTGATATCAGGATCTTCTCTTTAGGAATCTTTTAACTACTCTGAAGTCCACTTCTACAACTCCACATCTGCTGTTTCAGTGAATGAATAAGGAATATTTGCATTTCTGCAAATTATGGGGAGAGAGGTCAACAGCCAAACTCCCCGTATTGCTGTTTAACTGCCCCGATCTAAACAAAAACTTTAGAGCTGATATTTGCTTTCCTTAAGTTTTGCATTATGGCCAATTTCTCATGTTTTACAAACCAGATGTAACAAAGTTTCCAGTTGTTCAAAATATCATGAACCAGATTCAAATCCCCTTTTCCATCATATATATTAGACACAAAACTGTATTCACAGGGATCATGACACTCTGCTTCCACCTTCTTCACTAGCAGCTGGTTCCCTTTCCATTGGGCTAATGCCAGGAAAAATACAAGCAGGTTCTGTGATGAATTCCACAGCCTCATGAAGGGTCTTTGACCTCCTTTTGGTGATCTTGATCTGCAAGTTCAAGATCATCTGAATTTCTATATAAATTGGTTCATTGTTAATTTATCCTGGAAGGCTTCAGTGGTATCTGGGTGCTCCAGGAATACAAGTCTTCTCAGGTCCTCTGCCAGTTCAGATAGGGTCTCTTCTTTCTTTCTTTTTCTTCTAGCCCTTAGCTGTGCCCTGACCAGCTCAGATTGCTGGCTAACTCCAAACTGCATATTAAGGTCATGTACTAGATCAGGATAACTCAGCCTTTTTTCTGGTGATTGAGTTCTGCAGCACCATCATAGCCGGGCCACTCACATTTCTTGCTAGAAAGGCTCCCTCCATCCCCCCCTTTCTGTTCATTTCCCCAACCATTCATTTGAGTTATGATGTTAAATTGAGCCAAATCAGCTTCCCAGGGAAATTTTCCCTCAAAGACAGTGGGCTTTTATATTACCTGAGCTGGAACAATCCCGCCTCTCTCCTCTGGGCCTCTACGTATTACAAATGGGGAAGAAAACTGTTGTAAATGTCCTGTTTTACCAATTCCTTTGGCTGGCCCAATTCCATATGTAGGTAGTTGACTTCCATCATGGTCTACAACCTTTTGAATTTCCTCTCCAGGGATATTTTTTTTTAGCTCCTTAAATCCTTCTGCAGCTCATCTCTGTTAACAAGTTCAAAGATGACCAAAGATTTTTCTGGGCTCTTCTCTTTTCTGGAAAACCTTTTGGTTCATAATGGATTAGATTACTCATTGATCCATCTTGCCAATCCAGCCTGGGAATTTTGTAGTTGGCTTTCCAAAAATGGCCAGACACTATGTAGCTTCTGCCCCGACAAAGATTTTATCTCCAATTGCAGGTCATCTTCTCTCAGTCCTTGCTGGGAAACAAGCAGATGTAGTTTAAATTGTTTTTGAGATCTTGCCAGCTCTTGTTTTAGGTCTTGTTTTAATTTATTTTGTAAAGTCTTTCAACTCTTGCTTTAAGTCCTTTTGGTTACCGATGATTTCTGTAAACACCTCCGTTATCTGTTCCATTTTGGTTCAAGGGGAATACCAGCTCCCAATTACTCTCCTTGGAAACATTATCCTGCTCCTGATACCAGAGTTGCCCATTTGGCCTCAATGGTTAACCAATATTCATGGCCTTGCAGGATTGTTTCTGATAGGAGGAGACATGGATGATACAAGTCAAGGATAGAGCTGGTTGGAACCGAGAATTCCCATTCCACAGGAAATTCTGAAATTTCCCCCCAAAATTGTTCAGAATTGAAATGAAAAAACAAAATGTTGTCATTTGCCATGAAAAGAAATTCTGATGTTTTGTTTAGGAACAATCAAACTGACATTTCGTTTTGATCTTATCAACTTGACTTTTATGTTATTTAAGATAATATCTGAAATGTTCTGACACATGACATAATATAATAGCCAAACATTTTAAATTGGTAATTGGTATTCTCATTGGTATCTGGTAATTGGTTTGGTAATTGGTATAATATAAAAATAAAACAAAAAAATAAAGTAAAATAAAAAACAAAATTAAAAAATATAAAAATAAAATAATATACAAGAAAATAAAAGAGCTATATCTAACAGCAGAGCAGCCAGGTGTGCAGCCAACTTAATTTCTGATCAGGCCATGCCATGTGGCTCATTGCCTTGGGTGGCGGCTTCTGTTGTTTCCATCTATTTCACTACATAAAGGGGCTTAGCTGCTCTTTCCACTTAGCTTTAAAGAAGGGTGCTTAACACACCCATGGGCTTTAACCAGGCCTGTGATTGTCTATTGTCAACAGATCAAAAACTCATTTGATAGTAGATATTATCACCTTCCAATACAACAATATAGTATCAGAGGGGTAGCCATGTTAGTCTGGATCTGTAAAAAGCAACAGAGAGTCCTGTGGCACCTTTAAGACTAACAGATGTATTGGAGCATGAGCTTTCGTGGGTGAATACCCACTTTGTCAGACGCATGTAATGGAAATTTCCAGAGGCAGGTATAAATATGCAGGCAAGAATCAGTCTGGAGATAACGAGGTTAGTTCAGTCAAGGAGGATGAGGCCCTCTCCTAGCAGTTGAGGTGTGAAAACCAAGGGAAGAGAAACTGCTTTTGTAGTTGGCAAGCCATTCACAGTCTTTGTTTAATCCTGAGCTGAATGTTATGAATGTTATTTCCTGATGGTGTCAAATTTGCAGATGAACTGAAGCTCAGCAGAAGCAACAAAGAATCCTGTGGCACCTTATAGACTAACAGACGTTTTGCAGCATGAGCTTTCGTGGGTGAATACCCACTTCTTCGGATGCAAGCAGTGGAAATTTCCAGGGTCAGGTGTATATATAAGCAAGCAAGAAGCAAGCTAGAGATAACGAGGTTAGATCAATCAGGGAGGATGAGGCCCTGTTCCAGCAGCTGAGGTGTGAAAACCAAGGGAGGAGAAACTGGTTCTGTAATTGGCAAGCCATTCACAGTCTTTGTTTAGTCCTGAGCTGATGGTGTTAAATTTGCAGATGAACTGGAGCTCAGCAGTTTCTCTTTGAAGTCTGGTCCTAAAGTTTTTTTGCTGTAGGATGGCCACCTTAAAATCTGCTATTGTGTGGCCAGGGAGGTTGAAGTGTTCTCCTACAGGTTTTTGTATATTGCCATTCCTAATATATTTCCTTATAGACTAACGTCTGTTAGTCTATAAGGTGCCACAGGATTCTTTGTTGCTTCTACAGAACCAGACTAACACGGCTACCCCTCTGATACTTGAAGCTCAGCAGTTTCTCTTTGAAGTCTGGTCCTGAAGTTTTTTTGCTGCAGGATGGCTACCTTTAAATCTGCTATTGTGTGTCCAGGGAGATTGAAGTGTTCTCCTACAGATTTTTGTATCTTGCCAATCCTAATATCTGATTTGTGGCCATTTATCCTTTTACGTAGGGACTGTCCAGTTTGGCCGATGTACATAGCAGAGGGGCATTGCTGGCATATGATGGCGAATATTACATTGGTGGACGTGCAGGTGAATGAACCGGTGATGGTGTGGCTGATCTGGTTAGGTCCTGTGATGGTGTCGCTGGAAGTATAGAGCAGAGCTGAGATCAGGTTCAGAGCATAGTCACTCACTGTCACTGGCTGCCTTCTCACCACTCCTTGGTGGGGGGCTAAAGCAAGTTTTCTCCAAAAAGCGTTAGCACTGCAGCCTCACTGCAGAGCTTCTTCCCCACTTCAAGGGACACAGGGGCCTGTAGGCAAAACAGAGGCAGAGAATCTGACCAGCTGGTGATGACCAGGAGGCAGCAGGTTGGGGCCTGTGACTTGGGAATACTAAGGAAGGCACAAGGAGGGGGCAGTATGGAGGAGTGGAAGTTGGCTGCTTGCTTGTTTTCAGGAGCAACAAGGGAGCTGTTGCGGGGGGGCAGAATGAATTTATTGGGGAAGAGGGAGGAGTCCCAAATTGTTTAGTGGTTGGTCGGTTGATTTTATTTGGGAGATCAGAAATGATGTGTATCTCTCTGAGGGTGGCGGGGGTCAGGAATATTGGGGGGGAAGCAATGAGGGGGTGTTGTCTAGTTGTCAGCCCCACCATTTACTTTGAGCACCAGCCGTAACTGGTTAACAAAAATAACCAATGAAAGAAATGGAGGCAGAGAAAGAGCAATGGGAAGACAATAAATTAGTGTAGGGTCTCAGATCTGTGGCATGACACAGTTATTTAGTTATTTCCTCCTCCATGGAACATTGCTCTTCCTAATGGCTCCTAAAGGTCTGCTGTCTCCATGTGTGTAATTCCCACTGGCTTATGCCCACAACAGCTGTGTATAGTAGAAGGGGACAAACCCTGGAAAAAAAGTGAGACCACACAGAAAGCTTTTCTGTTCCCCTCCTTGCTGCCTTGCCATTTTTTCCTAAAATATCTACACTGCCAGTAAATTACACCGGGAAAGGGGCATAGTTAGCAGCTCTTCATGGCATATACCTCTCCATACTCTACACGAGCAGCACAAATAAATGCTGCTTGAAGCACACAATCATGGGCCTTACATAGAAGGAGCACATAAGGCCCATGTACATCAGTTAGAGGTATGGGTGCATGTGGGAGAGGAAAAGAAACTTGTTAAGGTACAGTGTATGGGATCTTACACTCCAGACAAGACACTAAAGTCAACTGAAATCAATGGGAGCTGTGAGTGCTCCGCCTGTCTGAAAAACAGGCCCAACGTGTCTTGAGTTGGGCACTCAAAAACGGAGGATCCCAAAAATGAATTGGACACTTTTAAGAATATAGGACCAGATTTTCAAAAGTGCTCAGCACTCACAGGTGGAGCCAGATTATCAGACTACCTTAGCTGCCATTTAGGTATCAGATTTTTCAAAAGTGTTCAGCTCTCAGTACTTCTGGCCACTCTCTGAAGGTGTGTAACTGAGAGCTCAGACCATATACGTTAGTGACTGGCCAAAGGTCACTATGGAATTGGTGGAAGCACCAGGACTAGAACCTAAGTCTCACAGTTCCTGGTCCGTGTTGGTTTCAGAATTTGGCCCATGAGATGTAAATTCACCATGGACTGCTACTTTACCAAGTAACATTTTGACATAAGTAACAGTTTGAGACTGTTTTGTGCTATTGGAGATGTACAGAGCAGACTTAATGGGGACCAGGACCTGGCTCTTTGTGTTAAGTTATTTTTCTGTTAAGGTGCCCATAGACCTCCAGGCATGCATGCTTATAAACCACATTACACTTAGTATTGGATGAGGGCAAGGGTAGAGCAATCTGAACCAGGATGCAACAGAGAGCAGTGCCTTGCTGTATGCTAGTGAAGATTGGTTAGAAGCTGTTTAGGGTGACAGTATGTGTCACTACAGTTAAAAGCCTTTACTGGAGCTGGAAAAGCTGACAAGGCAGAAGATTGGGTGTGGAACCTGAGCATGCTTTATTGCTATTTTAAAACTCTCAATTTACCTCCCAGTCAACCCCATAAATCTGCAAATTATAAAGTGAGTGGTAAATTACCAGAAGTCTTCCATCATAATGATTGTCTCTAGAAATTTACACTTGCATACATTCTCTTTAGAGAGAAATCTCTTTATATTTTAAAAATTCCATATTCCAAATATTCAAAGGAACTGATAGAATTTTTGATTGCTTTGTGCCTGTAACAAACAACACTCACCGCTGTTTGTTAAGTAATTGAGAGGGGCTTTGAGTCACAGACTTTGAATCCAGATCTGAACTTCTACAATATTCAAAAACATTCAGATCTTGGGCTTCGGCCTGGATCCATTTCCACTAAGAACTCTGTTAAACTTACCCTTGGGGAGGGGGTGGTGACATTCATCCCTGTGTAGAGGAAAAACTTAAGTGAGGCATAGGCCTTGTAGGAATTACACTTCATATGAACATATGTGCAGAAAGATAGGTTTGAAAGCTATTGTGGTATATTTGTGGCTATTTGCATCTATGTGTTATGAGAAACCTTCATTTCCATCTCTTTGTTTGTTCTATGTAGTTTCTTTGTTGGGTTTTTTGTGGTTTTTTTTTTGGATATTAATTCACATCTGCTTATTTATTTTCATAGACAAATTGTGGACAAGATTCTGATATCTTTTCCTAGGCTGAGCAATACCCAGGGGTGCAAGTAGGGAGGTACCCTCTGGTACAGCAAGAAATTTTTAGCGGGTACAGGGTACCGGAAAGACTTGGGGCTAGTCCCCCCACCCCCGGGTGGGGATGGGGGTCTGCACTCTGCTCCTTAAAGGAGCAGAACGGGGCTAGGGAGAACATTCATTCGTTATATGGCTTTAACATATGCTAACAAACTTAAACAAAGGTTTAACTAACAAACTTAAACCTTTATTTAAGTTTGTTAGCATATGTATTGTGCTGTTACATTGGTCAGGAGTCCTCAAGAGGGGGATGGGGGGGGGACGTAAGGTGTTTAAACAATGTTTTTTATTCTGTTTTTCCCCATTCATCTGAATTATTCATGCCATCCATACTGAATCACATCAAGTCCAAATCATTAGAGGAATGCCTCTGCTTGCACAGACCAGAGGATGTTTGGATTCTGATGTCAGCCCAGATCTGCAGCCTGATGGGAATCAGGCGTTGTCCCCAGTGTACCTAGAATTTTTCTTTGCAGCCAAACTAGTCTACCATGCATTTTGTTAACTGGAACTGGAGCAGCAAAACAAAGACAACAAATGCCTCGTTTTCCAGCTTTGTGAGTGAGAGAACTATAAGTGAAGATTATAATGCCAGACACTGACAGCCTTAAACTAGCTGCCTCAGGAATCTGCCAAGAACGTTGCTGAAAATAAGTTCCTCATCTTAGCAATGGAGCTAAGACTTATCACACATTTGCCCATCTTTATTCGAATGAAGCTCCTTCTGATTTAACAGCTCAGGCATTGTCAGTTTCATCCAGAACAATTTACAAACTTGGAACCTAATCCTGTAAACCCTTAATCATTTGATCGATCCCAGTGAAGACAATGGGACTATTTGCATGACTATGGACCACTTTGGTGGGCTCGTAAGAGTTTCAGGAGTCTGTTCCTATGGGGAAGTTGAATCCCCCATTGAAATGCAATGTTTGGGTACAATATCATAAAGCAGTTTAGGATACAGTTCTACTTAAAATTTGTCTTTTAATAAGTCATACATATGCTGAAATGGCTCCTAACTGAACTCCCATATTCCATATAAACAGACTGAATACTACATATTTGGGGGAAAGTGAGTAGTAAGCATGTTGATGTTTGTATATACAAAGGGGGGTGTTGAGGGGATGGGGAGAGCATGGGGGCCCCAGGCTGGGGACAGGGTGAGGAAGAGTCACATGGAGGGTCATGTGGGGAGGTCACGTACCCCCCCCACCTTGTGTCCCTCCCATGAGTACAGTACCAGCAAGAAATGATTTCTCCTTGCACCACTGGCAGTACCTGACTCCACACACGGTAAATGGGACTACCTGCAAGAGTGGTGGAAGCTTCCTAAAAGTGTGTGTGTGTGGGGGGGGTCACTAGCACCTGAACCATGGACCTGCCCCTTGTGCTGTTCCTTCCCCTTGAGCCCCCGCCCCCACACCACTTCTTTCCTCAAGTCCCTGCCTTTGCCCAGGCCCTTGCACCAGGCACCATTCCCCCAGGCCCTGCCATCACACGGCCTTTTCTCCCCAAACCCCGCCCTTGCACTGCGCCTTCCCCTGAGGCCCCACCCCCATCCCACCTCTTCCCACCATCTTTGTACTTTCTGTGTTGAAAGAGAACACCAGATCATTTGAGATAAGTGCAGGAGCTCTATCTTCTCTTCACCTGGGCCATATTTTTCAAACTTGAGTGCTTAACTCCATGCCTAACAGAATGTTGGGAATCTTTAGGAAAGGAATAGATAATAAGACAGAAAATACCATAATGGCACTATATAAATCCATGGTACACCCACATCTTGTATACTGCGTGCAGCTGTGGTCGCCCCATCTGAAAAAATATATATTGGAAAAAGTACAGAGAAGGGCAACAAAAATAATGAAAGGTATGGAACAGCTTCAATATGAGGAGAAATTTAAAAGACTGGGACTGTTCCAGCTTGGAAAAGAGACTACTGTGGAGGGATATGGTAGAGGTCTATAAAATTGTAAATGGCATGGAGAAAGTGAATAAAGAAGTGTTATTTACTCCTTCTCATAGCACAAGAACCAGGGGTCACCAAATGGAATTAATAGACAGCAGGTTTAAAACAAACAAAAGGAAATACTTCTTCACACAATGCACAGTCAACCTATGAAACACGTTGCCAGTGGATGTCACGAAGGCCAAAACTGTAACAGGATTCAAAAAGAACTATGTAAGTTCATGGAGGATAGGCCCATCAATGGCTATTAGCCAGGACAGTCAGGGCTAGAACACCATGATCTGAGTGTCCTAGGCTCTGTCTGCCAGAAGCTGGGAATGGGCAACAGGGGATGGATCATTCAATGATTGCCTGTTCTGTTCATTCCCTCTGGGGCACCTGGCATTGGCCACTGCAGGAAGACAGGATACTGGGCTAGATGGATATATATTGGTCTGACCCAGTATGGCCGTTCTTATGTTCTAAGTACTTGCAGTTTCTATTGATCTCATAAAGTGGGAACTGCAGTTGCTCAGCACCTCTGGAAATCAGGCCACTTATTTCGGTGTTTATCTTTGGACACCTGCGTTTGAACATTTTCAGTGGATCTTAGACAAATGTTAAGACTGTTATTTATTATTTGTTTTATTGTGTCATCTAGAGACCCTAGCTGAGATCAGGGCCTCTTTGTGGAAGGCAGCGTACAAACACCAAGTGAAGGACAGCCCCTGCCGCCAGGCGCTTACAATGTAAACAGACAAACAGGGAAAGGGGGGCATGGGGAGCAGATCAGTGGCAGAGCTGGGGGAATAGACCCCAGATCTCACGAATCCCATCCAGTGACTTATCCAAGCTGCCTCTAAGACATTTGGAAAATGATATTGAGATGCTTGGTTTGTGAATAAGGTGCTTTTTAAAAGCCAGAAATTGTGTCTGGAACAGACAGCTAAGTGGGTGTAATAAGAATCTGGCCCTTAAATGGCTACTATGACTAAGGTTAGTAAATAGGGTAAACCCTGTTGTTTCAGTATAAATCAGTCCTAGCATTTGCTTTGGTATTTTTTGTAATTGTTATAATTTAATTGCTTCACTCGCTCTTGCTGACCATGACAGGTACATGTCTCCTGACGTTCCAAAAATGTCATGACATTTTCGTGGGACATCAGTAAGAATGTCAGTGGAATCTGGCCACTGCACAGATAAATGTTGACGAGGAAAGACCAGCTGGAAAGTAATTAGTCACTGATTTATTAAATGATTGAATTTTTCATTTCTTATTTCATATGAGTCTCCTTCATCCACCTCACTCATGGTCTTCATTGGAGCATAACTGTGAAAACAAGATTGATGCTAAATTAAGGGCCATACAATCAGGCCAGCATTTTCAGGAGTGTTCACTTTGGATGCCTCAGCTTTTGGGTGCCCAACATGAGACATATGGCACTTGATTTTAAGAGGCACAAAGGATCCACAGTCCTATTGTGTTGTAGTAGTTATAGTGGTAGCATGCTTCAGTCTAGGACAGGGGTTGGCAACCTTTCAGCATGGGTGTGCCGAGTCTTCATGTATACACTCTAATTTAAGGCTTCGCATGCCAGTCATACATTTTAATGCTTTTTGGAAGGTCTCTCTATAAGTCTATAATATATAACCAAACTACTGTTATATGTAAAGTAAACAAGATTTTAAAAATGTTTAAGAAGCTTCATTTAAAATAAAATTAAAATGCAGATCTGATCAGTTTAGTATGATCCTTGCCCTTGCTTTTCCTTGCTGAGTTTTCCAATGTCTGGTGGCACATATTTGGATACTTTAAACTGCACACAGGCTTCTGAGTGATCAGTTGTTAACCAGCTGGAACTCCAGATTGGCAGCTGAGGTGAGCAGAGCCGGTGGCTGGTAGGGCTGAGCAGGGCCAGAGGCCTTAACCCTGTCTGGCATGGGGTCTGCACTGGAACTCCAACTGGAAGCAAGGTGCTGCGGCGAGGGACCTCGGCTGGCAAGGGGCCAGCAGCCAGAACCCCAGAGCAGTGACTGAGTGGCTCAGCCTGCCACCGCTGCTCTGGGGCTCCGGCTGCTGGCTCCTGCCAGCTGGGGTCTCAGCCAGCTGCCAGCCTGGGGTTCCTTCACCCAGACCGGCAGCGGGCACTGAGTGGGACCGATAGCAGGGCCTCGGCTGGCAAGGGGCCAGCAGCGGGAACCCCAGAGTGGCGGCGGGCTGAGCGGCTCAGCCCGCGCCGCGTGCCATCAAAAATCGGCTTGCGTGCCACCTTTGGCAGCATGCCATAGGTTGCTGACCCCTGGTCTAGGACAAAAGTATACTTGGTAGCATTGTATCAGTGCTGTCTCCCTCAAAATGAAAAGTGTATCTCACAAGGCTTTCTCTATTAGCCAAATTATTAAGTAAAACAAATGTTCACCTTTTCCAGTTATCATGGTTGGGGAAGAGACATATACATTCTAAAATGTTCTGAATACTGTACGAAAGAGGGAAAAGTGCCTGTCAGTGTAATGCAGGCCAGGGCAGGCCTGTTTCTCATCTCACACCAGTTTTATACAGATGTAACTTCACTGACATATCAGTGCAGTTCAACATCTTTTAACGTGAAGTGAGAATCTGGTTCACTGACTCTAAAACACAAGTCAACTTGGAGCAGTCACCATTTCAGTTCATTTCATGCTGCCAAGGCTTCTTAAGGGCAGAGAGCAAAGAAATATTGACATCAAACACTGCTGATGTTGTTGTCAATGTATATGACAAGGTTGTAATTATGTTTCTGGAACTCCTCTGTAAGATGTAGAAATTGCACTTGGCACTAGTTGAACACTGACACCAACTACAGGTGTGTATCCTGCTCCACAAGAGCTTGGGGATTTGTCAGTTCAGGAGACCTGGGGCCACTTGTTCCACACGGGGGAAATGTTTACCCCCACATGCCACATCTTCATTGTGCCAGCAAATGGAGGCGAGTAAGAAGCTGCAGGGATGAGGATGGAAGGGAGAACAGAAGACCCACAGGAGTGGAGGGAATTGCCAAATCCCTGACTTCATTGCAAGAAATTCCCACCGCTGCCAGGAAGTGGGGGAAGTGATTGGCAACACCTTCAGAGCCATCACCAGAGAGGGCAGTGAAGGAGAGAGGAGGGAGTGTGAGGGGAATGTGGGGTGGATGGGGATGCAGGGGGAGGCAGAAGGCTACAGGTGCATGAGGTTGTTGGGGGCACAGGATGTATAGGGACATAATGGGAGTGCAGCAGTATATGGAGGTGAATGGGATGCAGGGATGTGGGGGTTGAGGGACATGGGGGTGGTGGCTCTGGGAGGTGGAGAGGATGGGTGGGAGAGAGTTGTAAGGGGTACAAGGCTGGGATGGGTAGGTGTGGGGGGCAGGACTGGATGGGACGGGGAGGGATGCAGCGAGAGGGATGAGGGTACGGGGGGGTTGGGATGGGAAGGGATGCAGTGACAGGGGCTGGGGATGCAGCCCCATTCCCAGCACTCAGAGATGGGGATACATATACCTCAAACTCCTGGGTGCCGGCGACTGGGTGACAGACAGACCACGGTTCGCCGCAGGGCAAGCACTGCAGCTTGAGCCCAGCCGCGTGAGGAGAAGGGGGCCGGGCAGCAGCAAGAGAGTCACACGCCACGTGGCCTCTCAACAGCCACCTGCTGAGTGCTCATGAGATGCGCTCGCGCTATTTCCTTCACTGCCCTGACCCAGCCAATGGGAGCTGCACTTGCATGTGGGGGGCAGGGCAGCATGCGAACCCCCCGGTTGTCCCTAAGGCTAGGAGCCGGACGTGCCGGCTGCTTCCTGACCTGGGATCCACTTAGCAGGGAGGCTAGCAGGGAGTCTGCCAGCCCCACTGCATGGCGCAATGATGCTGCCAACTGGACCGTCAATGGCCCAGTCAGCAGTGCTGCCCAGAGCTGCCAGGATCCCTTTTTGTCCAGGTGTTCCGGTCCAAAACTGGACACCTGGTCACCCTATTAGTGCGTAGAGTTAACCTCATGTATATCTATGTAGGATTGGGGCCTAACACTGAAAGCCTACACTCTGCTAATAAATATACATAGGTGTTGACTTGTGATCTAGTCCCATATGATGGGTATGTATTGTAGGTTCATCTAACATTTTCCCATGTATGCATGATCTACATCTTCCATCACTTTTCAGCTGAGGGAGTTGCAGACAGCTTGCATCTCCAAATTGCTAGTTTTGCATTCTCTGTTTAACAAGGCTACAGCGAATGGCAGGCTCACTCATTATCCTTAGCAAGCAGAGCCAGCTTCAAAACCTGGGTGACGGGTCAGGTGCATTAGTCACTGGAGATGGAGTTCCTGCCCTCCCTTCACATGTATTTTGGACTCAGAATTCTCACCAGCTGGTTCAAAATAAAGGCAGTAAATGTCCACTTGGGGAACAGAGATGGCAAGAAGAGGAATTTTACGGAAGTGATTGTGTGGGTCGTAGGGTATGCTCTGTTCAGAGAGGGCAAGAACATGCATGCAATATTCAGAGACTGAAGAGTTTGTGCCAGAGAATTTAATTGTGTAATCCAGCCTAGAAAACTGATAATCTGCCAAAGTTTAGTGCCTGGCAAGTAGATACAGGTTAAGGGTGAGCAATTTAGCAATCCTGCGGTTAGCACTTCCAGATTTTTACAGCAGAAGCAAACCTGTCTGTACCTCTAAAGGTAGGGGGAAAGTTGGTAAGAAATTAAGTCTTGAAATATACCTCACCCATTTTCAGACCTCCATGCAAAAACTTTCTTCATCCCATTCCCCCAGCCACATACACACCAGTCTTCAGGAGCGAGGGAGATGAAGGAGATCCACCAACATGCCATCCCCACATGACCTCCATCCCCAAAGTAGCCTTAATTTCTCCCTCCCATCATTCCCCACTTTGTCTCGTTTCCTTGGGTGAGAGCAAGGCTAGATTCACAAGGAGGACTTAGGTGCTGGCAGGAGGGATCCCTAGTTTGTGAATCCCTCTGGTGCTTAGGCATGAGTTAGCACCACACTGCTGGGCAGTGTCAGCACTTAGGCAGCTGTGCTCAGGCCCAGCCACTGAAATTTAGATACTACAGGCACTTTAACAGTGGAAACTTAGGATACATCTTTGCAGCAAAAAGACCCAACCCAGCGACAGTGAGTCTCAGGGCCTGGGTCAATTGACTCATGCTCACACTATGTGAGTAAAACTAGCTGTGTAGATGGTCAGGCTCGGGCTGAAGCCTTGTCTCTCAGACCTTCCCCCCTCGCCTGGTCTCAGAGCCCAAGCTCCAACCCAAGCCAGGGCATCTACCAGGCTATTTTTAGCCCCATAGCATGAGCCCAAGTCAATTGAGCTGGGCTCTGAGACTCATGGCTGTGGGCAGCTTTTTGTGGTGTAGACGGAGCCTTAAGCGCCGACAGAGTTAGGTGGCAGCTGAGCAGGGAGATTCTGAATGCCAATGGCTTCTAAATATTGGACGTAGTCATCTAAAGTGGCAGTTAGGCATCTAAATCCCCCTGGTGAATCCCACCGTTCTACTTGCCCTGCCCTCCAACAGCATCAGGACAGGCCAAAGGACTCTTACTGCCACTTTGGCAGGTGTGTTCCGCCAGTGGCTGTGGTAACACCTCACTCCAAAACCTTCTCTTTTGCAAATTGTTGTAACAGTGCACCCCTGGTTGACCATTGACAGCGAAGATTAAACCTTGGACCTCTAGATCGTAATCCAGGCCTGCCTGCATGGCTTGAGCTAAAAGCCCTACCTTAGCCAAGGTTGTAACAGGGTCATCAACCTCTGTGTGGCCTAGTTACCACCACAGGGGGCAGATGCCACACTAAGCTGGGATAGGTTATGTTAATAAACACGAGGAGGTAGGCGGGAAGAGGGGGTAATTAGCCTGACAGAGCTATTATTTCCTGAGATCGCGCTGAATTTTGAACAGCCATCTGAAAATGCTAACACCATGCACTGTCTGTTATGATGCTACTGAATAACACCACTGTAATGAGAGCCATTATGAGATCATCACTTTTCTACCCTGTATCATCAGAACCTTCTGTGAACTTCAAAGTACTGGGGAAAGCAACATGTATCGCTTTGTAAATCCTCTTTTAAAGCATATCATTCACAGGAGTTCCTTTGACACTGCTGCGAGGAAGCAGTGCCTGAAGTATTTAAAAGCTCTGAGGACTCTGCAGTTTAATGGTCTCAACACCATCTTCTTAGGAGAAACTGATATTTCAGAATCTCTCATAACAGGGGAAAAAATATTGCAGGAAGACAGTCTGAATTGGCCAACATGGACACTCATTCATGCTGCAAGCAGTCAAGGCTGGGTGCCTTGGAGATACAGAGTGTTGCTAAGAGATGAACTGCCCATGAAGCAGGATGAAGACATCTTTCAGGAATTCTGCGATTCTCTGAACAAGTTCTATGGGAAATGCATCATTGTAGTGAGAGAGAAAAGGCAGCCTAGTGTGCTGCAGACAAAAGAACCCACTGCTCAGGAGAAGATAACTCACCCGCAGGTCCCATCAGTCATTTACATGTCCAGCATTGAGTGCTGCCCTCAAATTGCTAAAGCCAATGGCCATGAGCTTCTCTCCGTGCCTTTGCCCTACAACTATCTCCACCCTATGGATGTTGCGTGGTCTTCTCTGAAGTGGTTTATTATTAACAACAGGAAGGAGTTTTGTCTGAGGTCCATTGAGAGAACGTATTCCTACAGGTGTATACTTTTCAGTGACTTGCTTGAGAAAGGACTAGAGAAGATGACCCCAGGCAAATGGAAGATGGCGACTAACAAAGTGCGGAGATGGGAGAACTACTACCTTGATACATTTGCTTGAAGGTTTCCTCCTGCAAACATCAAATGCGCTTTGATTTAAAAATAAATAAACTAAAAGACCTATTAGTGTACCAGCTCTCTTGAGCCACTTCCCTCCTTAGAGGCCACCCTAAAACAGAAACATCAACAATGATGTTAATAACAAACATCAGGTTAATCTGAATTGTAAACTCTTTATGTAGTCCAGGACTAGGGTGGGAAATGGTGTATAAATGCTGGGATGGATAGACTTAATTCCCTTAATCACAGAGATGGGCCCAAACCAAAACCCAGAATCCAAACAGCTTGATTTTGGGGACAAGTTCGGATGCTGATCAGGGTCTGAATTTTATGGCTTTCTTCTTTCCTTCACCAAATCAAACCCCAGAGTTTGAGTTGGGTCCTGATCTGTATCTGAATTTTGTATCTGTATCTGATCTCTGACCCACTTGGGAGATCTACTAATGAGTAAAGTACATCTGAGGTGGAAATGCTGAACAGGAAAAACAAGCCAGAGGAATTCAAGTTACAGTTGACTTTAACATAAAACATAGGTATTGGCACACCACTTCAGACGAGTATCTGATAATGGTCAGCACCAGCTGTTTCAGAGGAAGATACAAGAAACCCCATAGTGGTCAATTATGGAATAACCTGCCAAGGAGGAAAGTTTGTGTCTAACCCCTGTCTGTTAGTGATTGGTTTATATCCCTTTGGATAAAATATCGCACTCAGCCTAATGTAACAGTGTATTTTTCTTATCCATTTAAACAATTAATCCTTTTTTGAATCCTACTAAGTTCTCAGACTCAACGCCTTGTTGCAGAGGTTAAGTCTGACTTGTTTAAAGGAGTATTTCTTCATATCAAAATTAACCGGTGTTGCCTTTTCCATTTCACTGAATGTTCCCTTGTTCTTGTAAATAAGTGTGCATGATTTGCCTTCTCTACACCATTCATTATTTTGTATACCTCTCCCATGTGCCTCTTACACAGAAAATGATAAAACTTCAACTCAAAAAAACACATTTGGATCACATGATGCTTTTCCATTTTTATTCTAATGGCCTGACTGATGCACTGAAAATCCAGGCAATTTTTTCCATGTGTGGAAACCACATAATATATTATAGAAATTAGAGGTGGAAAAGTAAATTACTTAATTAGGAAAACTAGTCCATCCCCTGGGGGATGACGGTGGAATCAGAGCAGTATCATTTCCCTACCGTATATTTTCTAGTACTGTGTGAATATATGCCTAAAAGTGTGTCTTTTCATAGCTTTGTGTTCAATTGCTATAAACTGCTGCTCTTTTGGGCGGGGTGGGGTGGGTGGGAGGGTGGAGGGGGAAGTGGCCGTGACAGACTAAATGCTGTAAATGGAAATGGCCCAAGTATGGGCATATGTTACTGAAGGAGTAGAAAAAGTATGAGAGGACAAGCTTTTATTGTTCAAATACCATGGGCCTGATTCTGATTTTGCACTGGTGTGAATGAGAAGTAGCTCCTCTCAAGTCAATGGAGTTAAATTGGTGTGAAAACCAATCTGAGAAGAGAATCTGGCCCAGTGTGTCTTTTGAGTGATGAAGGACAATAATTGCATAGCCAGCACAGTATTAATTATTTCATTAACAAAGTGGATGATATACAGCACATTTTTGGAATGTCTTTCTTGACTTTAAACAATAATACTACACTATACACAAGAATAAAACTATCTGATCTGGGTTAGACCAGGATAAATCCAAAATAAATCCATTGCATTACTCTGGATTTACTATGGCAGAAGTAAGATCAGAATCTGAACCAAACACTAGAACAAAACAAACACTTCACCAATACAGTGCCTCCCTACTGAGCTGATGTGCCTCCCCTTTGCACAGTTGTGTTTTTCTTTAGGAACAGATTGAGACACCTTTTACTCACATTGAGCCATCCCCCCATAAGTCAATGGGACTATCTGCAGAGTCAGGCACTACTCAGTGTGAGTAAAGGCCCTTAGATAAGCAAGAGACACTCTTCCCCTATCGCATGAGATTCTTCATTGTCATCAATCTCGGAAATAAGACCTTTCTCTGGAAGCAATTTATGTCGTAGTAACACAGTAACTTTTAAAAGCTTAACACAGGCAGGAGCTTATCCACCGTGACATTGCACTCCATATGTTTTATGGAAATATGCTAATGAGTGTGAATATAATGTAACTGACTTATGCTTCATGCAAAAGGTCTCTTGTAAGGTATCACCACCACAAGTACTTCTAATCTACTGAGTGTGTTCATCCTATTTGTATGAATGTATCATTCTTGTTTCTGAAACTAGGAATATGAAATATAACTCTGGGATCCTATTGTAATTATGCAAAGTGTGGGCCATTAATGGTGGTTTAGAATCTTGACAGCTCCCATTGACTAGGACAATTGGTTGTAGATCAGGACTGCACAACATACGGCCCGCGGGCTGCGGCCCGTGGCCGGGATTCAAAGGGCTCTGGGCTGCCTGCAGCCGCAGGGAGCCCAGAGCCCTTTAAATCCCAGCTGCGGCCGGGATTCATAGGACTCTGGGCTGCCCGCAGCGGTGGGGAGCCCAGAGCCCTTTAAATCTCAGCCGCGGCCGGGATTCAAAGGCTCTGGGCTGCCTGCAGAGATTCCCGGCGGTGGCTGAGATTTAAAGGGCTCAGGGCTCCCCGCGGCTGCGGGCAGCCCAGAGCCCTTTGAATCCCGTCCGCGGCTCCAGCAGATGGGCCGGGGCTGGGATTTAAAGGGCTCGGGCTCCCCTCAGCAGCAGGAGCTCTGGGCCCTTTAAATCCCTGACCTAGCCCCGCAAAGCTCTGGGTTCCCCCAGCCGCCGGAGCCCCGGGCCCTTTAATTTGCCCCAAGAGCTCCCAGCCACCTCTTCAGCTGGGAGCCCCTGGTTGATTTAAAATCAAGTATCACCTCCCCACCCCCCAACTTTCCTTTTTGGCCCACAGCTGTTTTGGTGGGGCGGCGCTGGGGAAGGAGGGTTTGTTTCTGCAGGGCTGGGCGGTGCTGGGGCGGGGTGTTTCTGCGGGGCCGCGAGGTGCTGGGTGGGGGGTGTTTCCGCGGGGCTGGGGGGTTTCGGCCCTCAGCTGTTTTCTTTGGAGTAATGTGGCCCTCACCACTTTACGAGTTGTGCAGGCCTGTTGTAGATGGTTTGTTTACCTGCAAGCCTTCTTGTGGAGGTGTGGGCCAGCCTGTGGGTAATGAAGAATAAGGTCTTACAGTGACATGTGATCATTTCACCTGAACTGGAATCCATCTTAAACCTGGTGTTTTTCCATTTAGAAGGAGGGGTGGGGATCCAGAGAGACAAAATATTTCCACCTTGTGCCAAAGCTATAAGAGGGGGTGCAACAGAACAAAGGGGGCTGCAGTCATGAGAAAACCCCTAGTTACCACCTGAGCTGGAACTAACAAGGACTGTACCCGGGAAAGGATTGGGCCCAGACTAGGAAGGAGTCTAGGCTGTGAGAGAAGAACATCTCTGAGGGTGAGATTGACCTGTATTCAGTTTCTTAATGTATTAGGCTTAGACTTGTGCGTTTTTGCTTTCTTTTGCTTGGTGACTTACTTTTTTCTGTCTGTTATTACTTGGAACCACTTAAATCCTACTTTTTATACTTAATAAAATCCTTTTTTAAATTAATTAACCCAGAATAAGTGATTAATATCTGGGGAGCAAACAGCTGTGCATATCTCTCTATGAGTACTATACAGGGCAGACAATGTATGAGTTTACTCTGTCTAAGCTTTAGACAGAGTAAAACGGATTTATTTGGGGTTTGAATCCCATTGGGAGCTGGGTGTCTGGGTGCTGGAGACAGGAGCACTTGCCGAGCTGTTTTCAATTAAGTCTGCAGCTTTGGGGGCATGGTTCAGACCTTGGGTCTGCATTGCAGCAGACTAGCATGTCTGGCTCGACATGGCAGGGTTCTGGAGTCCCAGGCCATCAGAGAAAACGGGCTCAGAGGCAGTTTCAGCACATCAGGTGACCGTCCCAAGGTGGGGTGGGGGTCTCTGTGACTGAACCTGTCACATCCACCTTAAGTTCTTTTGCACAACTTAGGGAAATTGCAACCTATTCTCTATAGGATTTTGCAATCCTTTAAGATGATGAAAAACCACGTGGCTAATATAGCTCTTTGGGACAGCACCTAGCACAATGGGATTCTGGTCCATGACTAGGGCTCCCTAGGCAGTACAGTAATACAAATAATACATAATAATATAGTTCTGACTGGGCTGGTAATTTAGAATAACAAGCATTTTCTATGACTAACCATTTTTAATAATAGGATATTAACAAATAACATGCACCCAATTCCCAGCAGAGGGCATTTAAACTAGCATGGATGAGTGTAATAAATTCTTTATATGGTTTTAACTTGCTGTGATTTCAGTATAGTCTCACTAGTACCAGCCCTTGTAGTCCAATACATTTGAACATTACCTATTATCAAAGCATATATCTTAATTCCTATCCACATCTCTCTTTGTGTGATTAAACTGCACAAGTAGGATAAAGTAATTTAAGTAACTTTGAATAAAGGTTAGAGGTCAGATGAGAGGCGGATGCAAATTCTAATACTGATGAAAGAGCCATAGCAGGTGCCCAAGGCAAGCAGGAATGCAAATAGCTTGAAATTACATGGACCTATGTATTAATTGAAAGAAACCCAAGGAACCCATTGAAATTACTATCTCACTGGTTAATTGGTTCTGAAGTGGAGACACTTTTTCAATGAGCAGCCTCTCAATGAAAACTTTATTTGCTCCAGTTCATGGAGCAGGCATGCAATGACTAGATCACTTCCAAATTTCCTAGTTCTTTGTTTACCAATATGCCCAAGTACTTCATGCATGGAAGTTTAGTAGGTCATTAGGGCAGAATTGGGAGAAAGGGGAGTGGATCACATGTTTACCTCTTAATTTTAAGCCCAATTTATTTTTACACGCTTACTTTTGGGCATTATAATCTAGTTCCTGGATAGTCTGCCTGGGTTTAAGCTCTCTTATGTTAAGAACAAGTGAGAATGATGTAAATTATTCTATGAACCATGTGCAAACATAAGAAATAGAAATACATTTCCAGTTTTCTCCAGCAATAGGACAGCACTCGATTTTTTGTAGGAGGTCCTCTGGAATTCATCATTTTCCTGTGCTCTACAATGGCTCAACATTATGACAGACCTTATTTTGTGGTGGTCTCTTGGAATCCATTAATGCCACACTCTATAAGTTGGCCATAAGTGGCTGCTTGAGCATATTGCAAGGTGCTGCTTCCCTAGCTGCTTCTGGAGCCCTTCCTGTCTGTGCTGGCCCTAGGATTACAGAGATGCTTAGCTAATCCTCAGTTTGACACAGAAAATGGGCAATACAATTTTAAATAAGGATCAGCTTCAAAGTGAGTCAGTACTTGCAGCTATCAGCACATTTTACTCCACCCTGCTTCACACGCAATGTGAAATGGGTAAGCACTCACCTCCAAAGCCCGAGCTGTACTTCTCAGTTCAGACTGGATCTTGACAATTGCATTTGATTGCTACAATACTACATGGAGCAAGTCCCACAGTGGAGGGGACGGACTGGAGGGGCAGTCACCAGGAATTAGGAAGAGAAAGCCATGAGAGATCGGAATGGAGAAGCAAAGGGGGGAACAATTTATATATAAAGGGAGAGCATGGAGCAGAATACAAAAAGGGGTTTTAAAAGACAAACACGGTGAACTTAAAAAAAAAAGGTGAAAAAAGGCAACATGAGTAGAAATAGGGTGACCAGATGTCCTGATTTTATAGGGACAGTTCCGATTTTTTGGTCTTTTTCTTATATAGACCCCTATTACCCCCCACCCCGTCCCGATTTTTCAGATTTGCTGTCTGGTCATCCTAAGCAGAAAAAGGGGAGGAGTATCAAATGTCAAGAAAAAGCATTAAAAAACAAGACACACAGATGTTAAAAAATGAAGCCCCCACTATCATTCTTATAATCAATGAAAAGTAACAATTATAAATAATTTGCAACTACTACAGTCCTATTTATCTGAGAATCTCCAAGCAGTTTATAGACTTGATTTTAGCCTCACAACAGGTGTGACATACAGCCTTTGATGTTGCTACTGGACGGTTACAGAGATGTTTGCAGTGGATATTGTCTCAGATTCAAACAGGAAAAGAGCCATATGGCGTCAGAGACCAGAATATGCCTAATTATTTATGTCTGCAACAAACAAACTTTTCATAAAATGCCCTATAAAGTTTCTAGCTTCATGGAGTATGAATACTCTGACAACTGCAGACTATTCATGTAAAAGAATTAGATTTTGCTGTTGGATATCTACAGTATATATTCGTTCATAAGCTGAATATTTTTGGTAAAAAAGTGACGCATCAAAGAGCGGGGGTCGGCTTATAGATGGGTCTACGCCAAAATTTGATGATTTTAAACTCTATGGAATCATTGACTTGACGATCTAATACATTGTTGTTTTGTTTACCTGGAGCACCTGCAGTCATGGAGCCCCTAAGGGGCCAGGAACCAAAGTTTGCCAACCCCAGAAATAGAGGGTCGGCTTACGAAAGGGTCATACAGTTTTTGCTATTTTTACCTATCTTGGGTGGTTGACTTATAAACGAATGGGCTAATGAACGAGTATATACGGTATATTGAGAAAAATATGGCCACATTCCTTGGGTTCTGCTCTCATAAACTAAGTAGGGCTGCTCAGTACTTGGACGGGGGAACCTATAAGAAATACTCTCTTGTTGCTGGAAGTAATAATACCTAGTTCTTGTATAGCACTTTTCATCAATAGATCTCAAAGTGATTTACAAAAAAGCTCAGTATCATTTATCCTTGTTTTACAGATGGGGAAACTGAGGCAAAGATCCTCAAAGATATTGAAGCACCTGAATGACTTCAGCAGAACTAGGAACAGCACTCAGGTCTCCCAAATCCCAGTCTGGTGTACTATATTAGCTGTATTATTGAACCAATCCCCTGGTAGACATGGAAATGTGAGCCTGCAATTTTTCTGGAGATACGGCATTTTAGCTGCATATTCTTCTTCTAAATAAGTATAAACACCAGAAACCTCTTGGAACTGCAATGGCCCATCCCTGAGTACCGTGTCCAGAGAAGATGTAACTTTCTACAATATTAAGGGACACTGCTTTTCAGGAGAAACCTAAAGCTGAGGCCCTAACCACTCAAGGTTTAAAAAAAAAAAAAAAAAAAAGCGACACCAAAACCAGGCTGTTAACACCATTGTTCAGGCCAAATTCCAGAGTGGGTAATTCCATTCTCTTTATTGAACATATCTGATGCAGTTCCAGCTGGACCCCCTTTTTCTTCACTTTCACTTTGTATTAAAAAAAAAGCAAAGTATTAAATAAAAAAACCCCAGAGTAGCATTGCTGGGTCAAGCCATACTTACTCTATTCAAGCAGTCCATAATGCACAATGTTGCTGATTTTTATCATGAGTCTCACAATACTTGGTGTTTTTCTTAAAGCCCCAGCTGCTGGAGTCCGTGACTATATGAGACACTCAGCTTTCTTGGAAAAGTAACTTTCTAGCCCTCATGGTTGTGGAGAAGCTCTTTAAAACCATGATCCATTAAGACTTGAAAACCAGTTTGTTTCTGAAGTGCAGACACCAGCAGACCGCTGACATTTCTGGGAACACGAACACACACCCATGCCATCCCTTTGCTAAGGTACTGCATGTTTGGTTATGGTTGGGTTGCTTAATTTCAGGGCAGAGCTAAAGCACAAGGAATGCAAGTGGCCAGCCTTTGAGTTACAGATAGGGTGACCAAATGTCCCAATTTTATAGGGACAGTCCTGATTTTTGAGTCTTTTTCTTATATAGGCTCCCATACCTCCACCCCGTCCCGATTTTTCACATTTGCTGTCTGTCACCCTAGTTACAGAGCATGCAGGCAGGGACTCCTGCTCTGGCAGCAGAATCAGAGGTAGAGGGAGGGAAAAACCAACTCCCCACTGGCTTCCTCACCCCCTGCAGCCACGGGACAGGATGAGGAGGTAGTGCTGCCTTTGTTTTATTGTCCTCCATTCACCATTGGCAGGTTGGGGTCCCACAAATTCTAACACCAGCCTCAGTTGCTTTGTGCACTAAGCAAGTTTCTTTCCCTTTTTTTTTTTTAAAGTAGGCCCATGTTTTGCTGACTCTGCACTGGGGGCAGCTGTTTTGAGGGAGGAGGTGCCATTGTTACATAATCACAGTTCAGAGTAGAGACCCACACTCCAACACAGTCAAATGATTGCTATCCTAAGTGTGTTTAAAAATCTACTCTTGGACTGTAATAACCATGTATGCCGCTTCCTAGAATGGGGATCATTTTACCTACAGGACTCTAAAAATCAGGGAAGATCATGAAGATATGATCCAAATATGTTGGCATATGAGCTCTGATCCATTCAGTCATTACCTGACAAAGCATGACATCCTCTTGAAGCCAGTGGGCTTTCTCTGAAGGGTTGGGCTTTACAGTTTGATTAAATATCTTTTGTGTGTGCTTTTTCCCCAGACGGTGGAGCAGAATGGAACTGAATGCAGTGGAGTCATTAAAGGAGACTACACGCCATGTTCATACATGCACATGATCCAGAGGCAGATATGGAAACTGTTGCAATTCACTGTGGTTGCCACATGATGGCCCTAGGCAGTACATAAATATTCCATGGACAGGCTTGTCAACTGAAAACTGTTGGAGACTCACAGTGCAAGACGAGTTCTGTACCACCACAGACACTTTCACCTTTCCACACCTTCTCAGTTTCTGTCCCTGGTAGATGTATACGTTTTACAAAACGTGGATTGTCAGAGACTATCACGGAGGTAGCTAGCTCGACTGCTAGGTTTTTCTAAAAAGTCATCACCGTTACTGGTAGCCTATGTAATTCTGTGCTACTGAAACCCACCCCAGAGCTGCACCTCAGTTACATGAGCAGTAAACAAATCAATACCCACAATATCTACACCAGGGGTCAGCAACCTTTCAGAAGTGGTGTGCCGAGTCTTCATTTATTCACTCTGATTTAAGGTTTCGCGTGCCAGTCATACATTTTAATCTTTTTAGAAGGTCTCTTTCTATAAGTCTATAATATACAACTAAACTATTGTTGTATGTAAAGTAAATAAGGTTTTTAAAATATTTAAGAAGCTTCATTTAAAATTAAATTGCAGAGCCCCCCGGACCGGTGGCCAGAACCCAGGCAGTGTGAGTGCCACTGAAAATCAGCTTGTGTGCCACCTTTGGCACACATGCCATAGGTTGCCTAGCCCTGATCTACACAGTCTCCAATAGCTAGAATTGCTTGTTTGAGTTCACCAGATACAACAATGGGCAGTCGCAGAAAGAGGGCAGCAGTGAGCCACTGTTTGGTCACCTCTTGCACTATACGGAGGCCCAAATTGTGACCTCAGAGCCACAGGCCTGATTTTTCCCTCAAATTTCAGACACAAGGGTGAAACTTTGGGAAGTTATAAGCCATTGATGAAAGACTCTTTATAATGGAAATACTGAGGCAGCTGTAACTATTGGCATCTCTAAGTGTTCTCTGTGTAGCAAAATAATGCAAGCGAAACCTCCAACTGCTCAAAAGGGCAGAAATTGCTGAGTTTTATTTCCTTATGTTAAATTCTTCTCACACCTTCTATGGGTCATCTCAATTATCACTTCAAAGGTTTTTTTTCTCCTGCTGATGATAGCTCATCTCAGTTGATTGGACTCTTCCAGTTGGTATGCATCCTGCCACCTTTTCATGTTCTCTGTATGTATAAATATCTCCTGTCTGTGTGTTCCATTCTATGCATCCGAAGAAGTGAGCTGTAGCTCACGAAAGCTTATCCTGAAATAAATGTGTTAGTCTCTTAGGTGCCACAAGTACTCCTGTTCTTTTTGCGGATACAGACTAACACGGTTGCTACTCTGAAACCTGAGTTTTAATAGTTATGGTTTGATTTCTGCTATTACTGTTACAGTACAGCACTGTGTGCACTAGGCGCTGCAGTTAGGGTAGATCTAGGAAGACACATAGATATTGTCCCTACAGCTTACACCCTGGATTGGTTCTGGGTCCAGGGGAGGGACTAGGCATGCCCTATGCTCTCCTCTGCAGCCGGTGCAGGCTGCCTTGAGAAAGGAGCAAGGAGAGTCTGGGGCTTTCTATTATCTGCATCCTGCAAGCGCCACCAGCTTGTAGCACTTGTGATGGATTTCCTCGTTAGAAGTGATTGTCTTTCTGCACTCCACAGCTGATTTTAAGAACAGCCTCTTTTACATCACCTGCCTTAAGTGCAGCATTTCTGGTAAGCAGAGACTCAGGCCGCTCCTATTGAGGAACCTTTATTGAATAAATAGAGGATGGGGCTTCCCCTGCAAGATGGGCCTAGGCTGCTACCCAGTGCCCGAGGGCCCTGCCGCTCTGGGTTTTGTATGCCCCTCCGGATGCCCAAGGGCGCTGCCACTCAGGTGTACGTGCCCCTCCCCCGCCGCTCACGGTGTCAAAGGTCCCCTCAGTGCCAGCTCCATGCAGATGTGACTCTGTCCCAACCCTGGTGCCTGGCTCATGGGTTCACACTGGGCCTCTCATGCATCCACCTCTGGGGCCAGTGCTAAGCTCTGCTCTCTGTAGGGAGGACCTGTCCCAGATGCCCTTCTGCACCATGTGCATCAATGAGAGTCTGCGCCTGCACCCACCCGTCACGGCCGTGTCCCGGCGCTGCACCGAGGACATCAAACTGCCCGACGGACGTGTCCTACCCAAAGGTACCAGCCTCCTTCCCTGCCCCCCAGCCAGGGGCATGGCACCAGAGCTGGGCCCATAACCCCTGAGGTGCTCAACCCCTCCCCTCCTTCTCCCTCTCCTCTCTAACGAGGCAGTTTCCTCTCTGGCAGGGAACGTCTGTCTGATCATTATCTACGGGACACATCACAATCCTGCTGTCTGGCTGGAGCCCCAGGTATCGCTGGTCACTCTGTTCTACCCTTTGGCTCTACTCCACCCCATGGCCACTTCCAGCGTGGCACTAGGGAGCGCTGTGCTGCAGGGGGCAGGATTAGGGGGCTCGGTAGGGGGTGCTGTCCCCTGGCAGTCACTGCTGACCCAGTGCCTCACATAGCACTAGGGGGCGCTGTGCTGCACGGGGTGGGATTGGGGAGCTCGGTAGGGGGAGCTGTCCTCTCACAGTCACTGCTGACTCAGTGCTCCGGCGTGGCACTAGGGGGTGCTGAAACACCAGCAGTCTAGCAGCTACCTATTCCCAGCGACCCTCCCCAGAGAGGAAGCTTCCCCCCACCCCCGAGCTTGCCTAGAGGGGAGTGAGGGTCGCACCCCCATTCACACTGGGCAGGGCTGGGTCACTGGGCTCGGCCCGGCTCTGAATGCTGGGTGGAGGCAGAACCATCCCCGCTGCCAGCGCATGGTCCCAGTGGGCAGCTCAGTCTTGGGGAGCCTGGTGTCCATGCTGTACTGGGGGCGGGAGCTGCTTTTGCTCCCTCCTCAGCTCAGGGACCCCCCCCAGCTCCCCTCACCATGCCCTGTGCTCGCTGCTCCAGGTCTATAACCCCCACCGCTTCGACCCAGAGAACTCCAAGAACAAGCCCCCACTGGCCTTCATGCCCTTCTCTGCTGGACCGAGGTAACCTGCCTGCTGGGCTCAGAGCCCCTCGCCGCACGAACTGCCCCTTCCTCCTTTCTCCTCCCCTCCCCCCCCGGCTGCCCACCAGCGAGCGGCTCCCTGTTGGTGCCCTGGCTGCAGTGAAGCATTGTGGGATACACAGGAGTTGGCCTCTGATCAGTGCTGGGGTCAGCTGTTATTGCTGAGGATCTGCCCCTTCTCCCACAGGGGGGTTGGGCTCCCCCCAGCGTCTGTCTGTCCCTGCGGGCAGTGCGTTCTGGGGTGTCTGTCCCTCCTCCCCCATCCCTGCTCTCACATGGCGTGTGGTTTCTGGGCGAAGAGCACCGGCTGACACACCTGGCTCTCTCACAGGAACTGCATCGGGCAGAACTTCGCCATGGCAGAGACGAAGGTGGTGCTGGCGCTGACGCTGCTGCGCTTCGCCGTGCGGCTGGATGAGAGCAGGCCTGTGCGCCGCAAGCCCGAGCTGATCCTGCGCAGCGAGAACGGGCTGTGGCTGCACCTGGAGCCGCTGGGGCCCAGCCATGAGAGCCGGCCCCCGCAACGTACTCCTAGGACCATCCACTGCCACCCGCTGCGGGGGATCCAGCCTGCTCCACACAGCTCAGGGGCCTGCCGAGTGGCAGACCAGGTGGGGATCATGGTGGGGCCAGAGGTTAGCAGACACCTGGGAGTCAGCTCTCTCCTCTAATCTAGACCAGCCCTCTGTACCAAAGCAGGCGCTGTGGGGTCCAGGCATGGGGCCCCGAAGGTGCTGCAGGCTCCTTTCAGACACCAGCTGCTTAGCCCTCTCCCACCTGCCCCTGGGAGCGAGGGGTGACAAACGCCTTTCCCCAGCCCCGCTGGATGTCCACGGCCACCTGGTGACTCAATGTCAGAGCTAGAAATGGAGCCCAGCAGCCTGGCTCCCAGCTCAGCCCACTCACAGCCTAGGCGACCCCCGTGGCCTGCGTTCCCTGCCCCCACTGGCCAGAGTCAGGGTGCCCGGCAGTTCGACCGCTAGCCTAGGATGCGGGAGACCCGTGTTCACTTCCCTGCTCGGCCACACAGGGAGCCTGCGGCATTGGGCAAGTCACTCTGCCTCTGGCCCTCAACTCCCATCAGTGGGAGTTAATGGCCCTGCCCACGGGGGCTGAGGGTAAATGCAGTCGGGGGGTGAAGTGCCACATAATTATGTTGGGCATCTAAGACCACGTGGTCAATAACCCTAAATGCTGTGGGCTCGTTAGTGGATCAGCTCCTGTGTTCCCGCCAGCCCCCCCCCGTGTCCTGATGCTGCTGCCTGGAGCTGAGAGTCTGGTCTCTCTCTCACTCCCTTTCCCTGGAGGGTAGGAATCTTCCCTCCCGCCTGCTCCCCCTCTGTCCTGCTCCCCCCACTTCTGAACTCAGCAATCCACCTGCCTGGTCTGGGGCAGGAACAGCTGAGAGGCCTGCGGACAGGTGGCTCAGTGCTCTGGCCGATCTTCCTGAGGGGCCCCCAGGAGCCTGGGTGAGAGCTTCTGCCTTGGGCTGCTGTGGATGGCTTTGAGGTGGGGCAACAATCCAGGGGGCAGCTGCCTAGCAATCGCAACCTGCTGGCTGCAGTCACCCAGAGGAGTTGGGGCAGGGAACCTGTAAGTGTGTGTGTTTTTTCTCTCTCTCTCTGTAGTGCCCGGGGGGCTGGCTGCAGACCCAGCAAGGACCTACTCTCTGCCACAGGGAACTCATGGTTCAAGGAGACAAACAGTGGTTGAGGGCTGGGAGGAGGGGGCCGGGTGTGGCCCCTGGGGCAGCTGGACCTGGAACTGGGGGACAGTTGCTTTCATGATATTTCTAAGTTCGTTCCCGAGCATGGTGAAGTCCAGGGCCCCTGCTGCAGGGACGAGGCCATGGGGCTTTGGGATCCAGCCTGAGGGTTTCAGGATCTGGCCCTCGAATCCGGTTACTGAGCTTTGGGTTCTGTCCCTCGTCCACATGGTGGCAGGCTCCAGAACTGGGCTTATCCCCTCCCTCCCATCTCTCAGTCCCCGCTGCCTCCTCAGGCCCAAGACTTCAACCGCATGCTCCATTCCTTGGCCGCAGGGCTCCAGGGCCCAGGATCTGGCCAAGGGTCTTCTGGCTCTGGTCCCTAGCTGTGAGGCAGCGGGTGCCGGCCCCAGGCTCACCCACCCCCCTATTGTCCCGGCCCACTCTGCCTCCTCCGGCCCTGGGCTTTGTCCACATGCTCAATCCCCAGCCACGGGGCTTCAAGCTCAGGCCACGGGATCCGGCTGCAGGGTGTTCGGCTCTCTGGCTCTGGCTCTTGGCCATGCACTGGCAGGTGCAGGCCCCTATCTCACCCCCCCACCTCCATTAACTTTGGCCCCTGCTGCCACTCCCACTCCCCCCATTGTCCATGGGACCACTGCCTCCTCCAGCTCCCTGTCTGTTCCCCCCACTGCCCTGGGGCTCCGCTGCCTCCCTACCCACCTCCCCATCCAGGGCTTAATTTGTCTGTTTGTTAATGTCACTTTTCACAGCAGACTGAGAAGCGAGCTGGGAGGCTGTGAAAAGCGACATTAACATACAAGTGTCACTTTTCACAGCAGCAGATTTACTAGCTTGCAAGGCTAAAAATAACCAACACAACCAAAAAAGCAAAAGAAACTACAACAAAAAAGACAAGAACGTGCAGAGCCCCTTGTTTGCGTTTCTATTCTGCTTAGGGCCAGTGAAGAATAAAGACAACTGGACTTTATTTTTACTATTCAGTCTGCAAAAAAAACCCAAATCCTCCATAAATAAATGACACTGCTTTGGACATGGGTATGTGCACATTTGTTTATTTTTCCTAATATTATTTAAGTATTTTAGGAACAAGGGTCAGAGCGGCCACCAGCAAGAGTCGCCCCCGCTGGTGCGGGGCCCTTGCGCAATGGTTGGGGTTAAGAAAATTGGGGGAGATGAAAGAACTGAGTGTTGACCTGTGAGCAACTGGTTCTTGGAACACCAGGGTTGTGCAGAGTCGCAGTGTGGTGCTATCGAGCCAGCTTCATTTGCTACGTGGAAAAATGGAGCAGGATATTACACACCATGAACTGGTTTGCTTCATTACTAATGTGTCGTGTAACCAGTGACTGGAGTCTTTGTATTCGCACATTTGTGTCTGAACGGGGTGGGGGCCCCAATGTTCTTTGTGCCCAGGCCCTCAATACATTTGAACCAGCTCTTCCTGCTGTGACCCAGAGGCTGGCGCCCAGTCACTGGCAGGGAGACTCTGGGCAGCTGAGGGGAGCGAGGGGCAGCAAAGTCCCAGGTCTCATTGCCCAGTTGTTTGTGTTATACTCCCCCACCCCCCTCTTCTCTGCCTGCGGGGTTTGACAGCAGCACCCACATGGGTAACGCCACCTGCAGCAGGGAACCTTGGGCCGGGTTCCCCAGCACACCAGGCCCAGCACTCCAGGTGTTTGAACGTGGCAGAAAGGCTGATGTTCAAACAACCCAGCGGCTGAAAAATAAAACCAGAATAACAGACCTCCTGGATGTAGCTGCTTCTACACCATGCAGGCAGGAGCCCAGCCCCAGCTGTGCTGCCTGGGCAAAAGGGCCAGGGGTTAACCCCCCCCCCCACTGACCCTGTCCTGTGAGACTGCTGGGGTGGGCGGGGGGCACTCACTTTGACAGTGGGTTACACAGCTGTTTACTAGATGGCAGCAGGATATTGGGGCTCAGGAGTCTTGGGTTTTGCGTCTGTCTTGCGGAGGAGAGACAGGAGTCACAGCCTGTAGCTGGGTGGCAGGACTCCCCGAGTCTACTTCTGGCTCTAGGAGGGGAGTGGGATTTAATGGATTATAGTGTCAGAGATTTCAAGGCCAGAAGGAACCACTGTGCTCAGCCAGTCTGCCCTGATCTGTTAGCCAGAGACCCTCAAGCTTTATTTAAGAACTCCGGGTGATAGAGAATCTGCCCTCCCCTCTGAGTCAGCTGTTCCTAGGGTTAAGTCCCCTCCCTGTTAACCATTGTCACCATATTTCCAATCTGACTTTGTCTCACTTCCTCCATTGGCAGCCATAGGTGTTAGGCTGGTAAGGCATAGGCATACGGGAAGGCAGAAATGCAATGAGCCTACACTTCCCAAGGCCTGGAAGATAATAGCTTAGCTAAATTAATTAGGGTGTAAGGCCCAAAAGCCTTAGAGTCAGGGCCGGCTCTAGCTTTTTTGCCACCCCAAGCAAAAAACAAAAGGGTGGCCGGAATGTGCCGCCCCAGGATTGGCTGGAATGTGCCACCCCTTAAAATGTGCCGCCCCAAGCACGTGCTTCCTCTGCTGGTGCCTAGAGCCGGCCCTGTTTGGTACCTCGGTGCGGTGAGAGTCTGGTGTCTCCTTGGGATACACCACCAATGGTAACCCCAGGGAGGCCACACCTCTGTGCTACACAGCACTACAAATTTGTGTCAACCTAAATTACGTTAGCATACAACCATCACAGTTATTACATTGCTTGTGCGTGTGCACACTGCACTCCTTGAGTCAGTGGTGCGTGGTCTCACCAGGAGTGCTTGTATCAATGCAGAGTGCACCATGAGTAGCTATCCCACTGTGCAACTCACTGCCATTCCAGCCCAGAGTGATTAGAGAAGTTTCTGAAATGCCTCACGAGGCTGAAACGAGTCACACTGCGCAAATCCTGCAGGCTCAGGCGCCCCGTGCTCACAATACTCAGGAGAGTAGTGCAGAGCTGTGCATGCTCCATGCTTCTGCCAGAGATAGCAGACACTGAGAAGGGACGTGCAGGTTTTGGGGGATTTTGAAAAGAGGTGTGAAATATTATGGGATGCAGAACACTGCATTATAGGAAGTTGAACACATGTTCCCAGTCACCCCTGTGCGTCCTCACTATGAGCGCTTGTGTCAATTCAGAGTGCAGTGCATGTCTGGAGTGGCTCACGACTGTGAGTGCCTAACTCAGAGCAGACTGCCAATATCAGGGCAGACACCCCAAGCTGGTGGTGTGTTCTACAATTAGATTTCACCAAGCCAGTAACAACTGTGAACTCCTGGATCATAATATGAGCCTTACCATGGAGTCACACACAGATCTTGGGAGACAGGCCAGTCCTCGCTTATAGACAGCCTCCCAACCTGAAGCAAATACTCACCATACAACATAAACACTAACCCAGGAACCTATCCTTGCAACAAAGCCCGATGCCAGCTCTGTCCACATATCCATTCAAGTGACACCATCATAGGACCTAATCACATCAGACACGCCATCAGGGGCTCGTACACCTGCACATCTACCAACGTGATATATGGCATCATGTGCCAGCAATGCCTCTCTGCCATGTACATTGGCCAAACCGGACAATCTCTACGCAAAAGAATAAATGGACACAAATCTGACATCAGGAATCATAACATTCAAAAACCAGTGGGAGAACACTTCAACCTCTCTAACCACTCAGTGACAGACTTGAAGGTGGCAATTTTGCAACAAAAAAGCTTCAAAAACAGACTCCAAAGAGAAACTGCTGAAGTCGAATTAATATGCAAATTAGATACAATTAACTCTGGCCTAAACAGAGACCGGGACTGGTTGGGTCATTACACTAATTGAATCTATTTCCCTATGTTAAGTTCTGCTCATACCGTCTATGGGCCATCTTAATTATCACTTCAAAAAGTTTTTTTTCCTCCTGCTGATGATAGCTCATCTCAATTGATTAGACTTTTCCTGTTGTTATGCATACTTCCACCTTTTCATGTTCTCTGTATGTATAAATATCTCCTGTCTGTGTGTTCCATTCTATGCATCCGAAGAAGTGAGCTGTAGCTCACGAAAGCTCATGCTAAAATAAATGTGTTAGTCTTTAAGGTGCCACAAGTACTCCTGTTCTTTTTGCAGTCCCTTTAGACTCTCCAGTCTATCCTGCCATCGAGACAAACTGGGCTTAGTGATAAATGGTCACTAACACCAAAAATGACACCACATTCAGGTTGCTTCCAGTCCCAAGAGACCAGTCACCTATCCCAGATCACTTGGTACTTTCAATCCTGCATCAAAGTGATGCCTGTAGCCAATCCTGTAAGAAACTAGCGAAAGGTTTATTAATTAGGGGAAAGGACTAAGAGCGTCATTTACAGGTCAAAGCAAGCGAACATGTACAACCAATGAGTTACCATCTGACTCCTGAGAGTGACAGAATTGTCCTCATCTGTCAATTCAAAGCGTCTTTCAGGGCACCCCAGGAGGCAGCCCCTGGGGATCTCTGGCTTCAGTTTCAAGTCTCTGGCCCTTCAGAGTTCAAACAGCCACAAAGGTGCCGTTTCTTCTTGTCAGGGATTTTTATTCCCTTTCCCCACAGTTCAAGGTGATGGGAGGAGTCCATGTGCACATCCCTCCTCTGGAGGCGGGGAGAGCAATCAAAAAAGTCTTTTGTCTTCTGATGTTCCACAAGGGTTTGTCTGGTGTCTGTGGGCCTTCTTGTGTTGGCCAGACGATGACAGCTCCTGCGGCAAACTAGTATTTCACACCTGGTGATGTTTCTCTCCTCTCTTTGAGGGCTTCCAGTTTCAGAGCAAACACTGAAACTTACCTTATGAATTGGGATACAGATATTACCAGTAAGATTGATGCAGCAGCAACAAACAAGCATTTCACAGAGTCTAAACACTGAACACATTCTGATAAGATGAATCCTTATTTTGGGCAAAACTAACCTGGTCTGGTCTCCAGCTCTGAGGCCATTTGCTCTTAGCTAATGCCTGCAGCCTGGACAAGAGCTGGCTCTTGGCTTGTCAGCCTCAGACTCGGTGCCTAGGAAATCACTTAGGAGTCCTGCACTTAGGACGGAAGAATCCCATGCACTGCTACAGGCTGGGGACTGACTGGCTAAGCAGCAGTTCTGCAGAAAAGGACCTAGGGGTTACAGTGGATGAGAAGCTGGATATGAGTCAGCAGTGTGCCCTTGTTGCTTGGCTAGCTCCCAGTCCCAAAAGAAAGGGGAAGGGTCGATGGGAAATCAGGACCCTGAGACTGACAGTCCCCAGGGGCAATGGGGAGAGGCCAGTGCTCCAGGTTAGCCTGATTGACAAGGCAGGGCAGGCTAATGTGGGTGTCAGGAGGCCAGGGGGGTCCTTTCCATGTGAGCTGAAATTGCCTGGAACAGAGTGGGGCTGAGCTAAGGAAAGAGCAGGAGCCTGAGCTGAGCTGGGGAGCAGAGCTGCACCGGCCAGAGCCAGAGAGAACCAGAGAAGCAACCCAGGGAGCAGATCTGTGCTGGGAGCAGGGCCACAGAAGCAGTCCAAGGAGCAGACTTGTGCTGGGAGCAGAGCTGCAGCAACCAGAGCCAGAGGGGCCAGAAAAGCAGCCCAGGGAGCTGGAGGCAGAGCAGCAGCAGTGCTGGGGCTGCAGCTGGAGCAGTGAGCACAGTGGGGAGCGAGGGGGAACCTGGGCAGCGGGCACAGTGCAGGGAGATGCCCCCAGCCAAGAGGCCTTGCAGGCCAGACTTGGAGGGGGATCATAACCCTGATGGGGGGACTAACCCTGGGAAGAAGGATCCTGCCACCTAGAGCCAGAGGGCATGTGGCCACTGCCAGAGCAAGCGTCCGATCCACAGCATCCCTGCAGCACAGCCAGGGATTGGGCAGGAGACCTGGGAGGGTGAGGCACAGACTGTGAACTGCCCTCACATTCCCTAAATATGTAGCATTCTATTAGTTATATGCTGGTACCTGGCCAAAGGGGGCTTTTTTGCTTGCTTTATTATCCTGTTGTCCCTTTGTTGTGCTGTTAATATGTGTCAATTAATTACAGTTAAGGACCAACTTGTTCTTTGTCTGTACAGGTCCTAGCGCAATGGGATCCTGGTCTGTGACTGGGACTATGAGGCAGTGCTGCAATACAAATAATCACATGCTGATCTACAGAAATACTTTTGTACCATGGCCATCCCCACTGGCTTAAGAGATTAGTCACTGAAAATGGAAGTATGTGAACTTGACATCTGTAGTTAAACTCAGTCCCCTTGTCTCCTGCACTGAGTGTTCTTTCTGCTCAATACACACTCAACGGTAGCATATCCACATAATAGGGTTATGAAGATGGGTCTATGGGAGGGTTTGACTTCCTCTGCCATGGGCTGCTATTGCAGGAAGGAAGTTTGCTGGGAAGAGATGGGTTCCATCTGACCAAGAAGGAGAAGAACATCTTCATGCGCTGACTCACCAACCTTATGAGAAGAGCTTAAAATTAAGTTCAGAGGGGGCAGGTGAAAAGAGCCACCAGGTAAAAAAAAGTGACTTTAATAGAGGACTAGATATTTGGGGAGAAGTAGATGTGGAAAATTGCAGTAGAATTATAGGAGAAACAAGAGGGAAATCCATGGGGGCATCTGCTTAAAATCTTAGATGTCTATAGGTTGGATATTAGGAAAAACTTTTTCACTCAGAGAGTGGTGAAGCACTGGAATGGGTTACCTAGGGAGGTGGTGGAATCTCCTTCCTTAGAGGTTTTTAAGGTCAGGCTTGACAAAGCCCTGGCTGCGATGATTTAGTTGGGAATTGGTCCTGCTTTGAGCAGGGGGTTGGACTAGATGACCTCCTGAGGTCCCTCCCAACCCTGATATTCTATGATTCTATGAGGAGTAATAATAATGGGGAATAAACAGTAAGAACTGGGAGTTTTAGTACATAAGTCATAACTGAGCTTAACTGGCATCACAGATACTTCATGGGCTAAATCTCATGACAGGAATATTGGTATAGAGGACTATAGCTTGGTCAGGAAGGACAAACAGGAAAAAAAGAGAGGAAGTATTGCATTGTAGACTTGTTCTGAGGTCCAGAAGGAGGTGAGAAGCAGACCAGTTGAAAGTCTCTGAGTAAAGAGAAAAGAGGGAAAAACAGCAGTGATGTCCTGGTAGGGGTCTATTACAGACCACCAAATCAGGAAGGGGAGGGAGATGAGGCATTTCTAGAACAAATAACAGAAATATCCAAAACACAAATCCTGATCATAATGGGGGACTTTCCCTACCCAGACATCTGTTGAAAAAGGAATATGGCAAAACACAAAATTATCCAGTAATTTCCTGGAATGTACTGGCGACAATGCTTCCTTTCAGAAAATGGAGGTAGTAATCCGAGGGACAACCATTTTAGACTTGATTCTGACCAACAGGGAGGAGCTGGTTGTAAATGTGAGGGTGAAAGGTGATTTGGGTGAAAGTGATCATGAATGATAGATTTCATGATTCTAAGGAAACAAAGGAGTGAGAATGATAGAAGAAGGACTAGAAAAAGCAGACTTTCACATACTCAGAGAATTGGTAGGTAGCCACCCATAAGGAAAATATTTGTAATACAGTTCAATAAGGTTTCATCAGGCTTTTTGATCAACCAAATTAAAAAGCAAAGGAAACCAACCAACCACACTCAAGGGTCACTGTGCATTCTTCAAGGCAGTTTCTTCTCTTTCTTTGTTTGGTGCTTTTATTTTATATAAATTCAACCAGGAGCAGATTTTCAGGTAAAACCAATACTGGAAAGTGTGGTAAACTGAGAGAGGGACCAAACCAAAATTCAAAATGATCTTGAGAGAATGAGAATTCTACACTGGAGCAAATGTAGCCACCTATTGAACTGCTTACATGTATGGGCCCAGATATTGAAATGTATTTAGGTTCCTAAAAGCTACTGATTTCAGTGTGAGTTAGGAGCCTAAATACCTTTGAGGATCTTGTCCATGTAATTACAGCACATACCAGCAGCAGATTGTGTGGTATGCTACAGTCACATCGATGTCATAATAGTGCTTGAAAAATCTGAACTGGCTATCCTGGCCATGACAGACTGAGAGGCCAGCTGCCTATCAGGAGCTCTTTGGAGAAAGGACTGGAGGAAGTGGTGAGAAAAGACTAAAACATGAATAATCTTGTGAGTGAACAGGAGGTAACTGAGAGAGGTAAGGGTCAGCATTGTATTTTCTAGATCCAGTCTATATTCACATACACATTCAGAAAGCCTAGGCATACAGATAGATTAGTTGTAATGTTCTCCATTTGTATGACCAGAACCTCAGCTGCTGTAAATCCATGTTGCTCTGTTGTCTTCCTTGTAGCTGTGTTGATTTACACCAGTTGAGGACTTGGCCTACAGCCTCTGGACCTGGAAACTTTCCTGAGAATCTCAGTTTCTATTGAATGTTATGGGGGAGGTCTGACTAAGCAAAACTCTTAAAGCATGTGCTTAACTTTAGGTCTTTTTGTTGGCTTAGAGTTAAGCATGTGATTAGGATGCTGAATCAGGGTGTAGGTGCCTTAATATGGATTTAGGTGCTTAAGTTTAGGCACCCAGTTTTGAAAATTTGAGCCATAAATTATTATTCTGTATGCTATCAAACCTCATCAATTGATAGTAAAGAGGGAAAGGAAGATTATTTTACATGGGGATCTACTTGAAAGGAACAAATTTTCTTCATTATGATTTCCTCCCAAACACACTGGGTCCTTCAGCACACAAACCTGGTCATCAGGAGGAAAGAAGAGAATTTACATGATTCCCAGGTCGTCTTCTCCTCACAGTGTTTGGGCACCTGCAGAATCTTTACTGGATAGTGAATTAAAGAGGCCAGCACCAATTCTACTATCAGTGGTAACCAGCCAAATCCTTTTATTAAATTTCAGGTGTTTATAATGAGGTTGTTTCCCTCCTGGCACACATGGATGACCAAGATAAGGACAGAATTGCCCTCAGGATTGCCTCTATAGCTAAGACCAACCTGGCTAGTGTTGTGAGAGTTCTGCTGGAGAAATTGCAACAGGATAAGGTAGGGCAGTTTCATGAAATTAAATCTGCTTTCCATGTGTCCACACCAAATTCTGCCTGACTTCCTGGGGGAATGCATGGGGGTAATTCAGTATAGAACTTGGCCTGGTGCACCAGCAGCATAATCTGTATTCACCCTTCTATCCTCCATCATGCAAAATGCTGTTATTACAGATCAGGCTAATATAATGCTCTATAAAAAGAGCATTGTCCGTTTTCACACAGTGGAGTACATGGGTTGTATATAGTAAAAGTACACTATAGGACCTGCAGTAATCTCTTCCAATAATACTTTGCCCTTCTTTAGCATCTTCATCCAAAAATCTCAAAGCACTTACCTAACACTAGTGAATTAAGACTCACAGCACCCTTATGAGAATGGTAAGCATGATCCCCATTTACAGATGATTTGTGTCACAGGGAATTCAGTTACTTGCTCAACACCACTTAGCAAGTTAGTAAAAGAATGTGAATAAAACCCAAGTGAACTGACTCCCTGCTCTTATTCCTAACCAACACTCATGTCATCATAAGAAAGATTATTGAGATTATAGCACTGAAGGGACCTTATCTATATATTTTCCGGGGGGGGGGGGTGGATTCTGCAACAAAAAATAAAAATGATGCACACAGTATTTTAACATTTCTGCAAATATACAATATAATTGCACCAGTTCAAATTATTTATTTCAAAATCCCTGTCAGCAAGTATGTCTGTATCAATAGACAACAAAAAGGATTGAGGAAATCTTTTTTGACAAATAGATTCCTTACTATGCATATTAATACAGAACTCTGAGTAACAATTCACTTCAACTCACTACAGAGCCATATTTCTTGCACCCCTCATGGCTTGGTGGAGTCAGGGGTAATGGAGGAGCTGAGGGAGAGGGAGGTGAATTGCTGGGAAGGAGCCTGGGTGTGAACTTGGAGGGTTGCTGGGTATGGATGGGAAAGGTATGGAACAGTTTTTTTGGGAGGGGCGGGGAGGAATTGTTAGGGAGCTCTCCCCATGCAGACCCTGGCTGACTCCTAACCTCTCCCATTCAGTAAGGCATCTGCCCCTGCCTCCATGTGTTCCTGCACCCTCATGGGTCCTTGCACCCCTTGTCCACATGTGTTCCTCCACCCCCACTCAGATACCCACCCAACCATCCCTTGTCCCTGTGTAGCTCTGCACCTCCTCCCCCATCACTATGTGGTTCTGACCCTCCCTCCCCCCTGTAACACTGGGTCTCCACTCCCATTCAGCCCCTGCCCCAGTCTGTCCTCCCCCACTAGCCCTTATGAGCAGAACCAAACTGCTTGTCTTGGCCTCCTAGTACTTTAATTATTTGAATTACTTGATTAATGATGAATCTCTTTTGGTTTTAAAGAATAAAATTATTGCCTAATCCAGAGCTACTCGTATTACATAGTGCTTATGTATTCATAAATTATCAGTGACAATTTTCAATTAAACAAATCCTCCTGACATTTAAAAATGAATGGAAGGAGCTTCTCCCCAGTGGAGCTGTGTGTTCTGATTGCAGTTTGCAGAAGCCTCCTTTTCAAGCATCACCAATGGAATGTTTAGCCAATCGAGAGATCTGATTGGCTCTGAACATTCCAAAGGGCTTTATGACCTTGGCATGCAGGTCACCTAGATATAGAGACTCCCAGGAGACAGAGATGGAAAAGATCTATTGGATCATCCAGTCCATGTCCCTGTGAATGCAGAACCATTCCAAATGGCCATTTCCCACTGGTTTGGCCAAACTAATTTTAAAAGCCCCTAATGACTGAACTTCCGCTATTTTCCTAGGAAGACTATGTCATAACCTTATAGACCCGTCTCACAGGTGAGGCATTTTTCCTGTTATTAAAGTCTAAATTGTATGTCTTTTTTTAGTTTAATCCCATTACTCCTACTTTTACCTAAATGCAGTGATGAGCTGCCAAAATATTAACAACCGGTTCCCTCCTCCTCACCTCATGAGGGGGTCGTGCCCCCCCGGGGGTCATGCCCCATCCAACCCCCCATGTTCCTTGACACCCCCCTGGGACCCCTGACCCATCCCTGTCCTCTGACTGCCCCTTGCAGCCCCATCCAATCTCTTCTCTTATTCTTGATGGCCCCCTGGGACCCCTGCCCCATCCAACTACCCCTTCTCTGTCCCTGACTGCCCCTGCCACCTCATCCAACCCCTGCTCCTTCCTGACTGCCCCCCGGGACCCTTGTCCCCATTCAATCCCCCTGTTCTCTGCCCTCTGACCACCCTGACCCCCCCACAACACACCGAACACTGCCTCCCTGCTCTCTGCCCCCTTACCACACTGCCTGGGTCCGGGTCCGCTCTGCCGGGACCTCGACCAGTGCCGTAGGGCCTGACTCCCCGGGCCGGAGCCGCTCGGCCGGCACCAGGGCCGGAGCCGCCGCCGCACCGGGCCGAGCCGCCGGCCCGACTCCGGCCAGGCCGAGCCGCCGCCGCACCGGGCCGGAGCTGCGGGCCCGACTTGCCAGGCCGAGCCGCTCGCCGGCACCGGAGCCGAGCCGGGGCCCGACTTGCCGGGCCGAGCCGCTCAGCCGGCGCCGCTGGGCCCGACCGGCCGGCGCCGCTCGGCTGGCGCCGCGGGGCCGGGGCTGCTCAGCCGGCGCTGCTCGGCCAGCACCGCGGGGCCCAACTCCCCAGCCTGGGCCGGGCTGGAGCCGCTCGGCCGGCACTGGGGCCGGAGCCGCGGGGCCCGACTCCCCGGGCCGGGCTGGGCCGGAGCCGCTTGGCTGGCACAGGGGCCGAGCCGGGGCCCGACCGGCCAGGCCGAGCCGCCGCCGCACTGGGGCCGGAGCCGCGGGGTCCGACTCCCCGGGCCGGGCCAGGCCGGAGCCGCTCAGCCGGCGCCGCTGGGCCCGACTCCCCGGGCCGGAGCCGCTCAGCCGGCGCTGCTCGGCCAGCACCGCGGGGCCCAACTCCCCAGCCTGGGCCGGGCTGTAGCCACTCAGTCGGCACTGGGGCCGGAGCCGCGGGGCCCGACTCCCCGGGCCGGGCCGGGCCGGAGCCGCTCGGCCGGCACTGGGGCCGGAGCCGCGGGGCCCGACTCCCCGGGCCGGGCCGGAGCCGCTCGGCTGGCACCGGGGCCGGAGCCGCGGGGCCGGAACTCCAGCCGGGGCTGGGGAGGCCGGGGCCGCGGGGCCCGACTCCCTGGGCCGGGCCGGAGCTGTGGGTCCGAGCTGCTCAGCCGGGACCAGCCCCAGCCGGTGGTGCTTGGCTGGGGCGCTTGGCCAGGGCCAGGGCGAGCCGGACTGGGCCATGCACACACTGTCCCCTCCGCGCCCAGCTTACCTGCCTGCTGCATTTTTCAGGCTTCCCGCGAACATTTGATTCGCGGGAAGCAGGGGAAGGGGAGGAGAAGAAGGGTGGAGCATTCAGGGGAGAGGGTGAGGTGAGTTGGGGACGGGCCGGGTGGACAGCTGCCCTAGCCTTTGTTAAATTTAAAAGCTTTTTAGAACCATTTGTCCTGGAACAACCGGTTCTAAAAAGGCTTCTAAATTTTACAACCGGTTAATCATAGAATCATAGAATCATAGATCAGAAGGGACCAATATGATCATCTAGTCTGACCTCCTGCAAGATGCAGGCCACATTAGCCGATCTCCCCACTCCATTAGCAAGCGACCCCTGCCCCATGCTTCGGAGGAAGGCGAAAAACCTCCAGGGCCACAGCCAATCTACCCTGGAGGAAAATTCCTTCCCGACCCCAAATATGGCGGTCAGCTGAACCCCGAGCATGCGGGCAAGACTCTCCAGCCATACCCTCTGGAAAAAGGTTAAGAATAACATATCATTGACCCATTGTACTATTTACCAGAGTGGCACTTAATTAACCTATTGACTAAGCCCGGTATCCTATCATACCATCTCCTCCATAAACTTATCTAGCTTAGTCTTAAAGTCATGGAGGTCCTTCGCCCCCACTGTTTCCCTCGGTAGGCTGTTCCAGTATTGCACTCCCCTGATAGTTAGAAACCTTCGTCTAATTTCTAGCCTAAATTTCCTAACTGACAATTTATATCCGTTTGTCCTCGTGTCCACATTAGCACTGAGCTGAAATAATTCCTCTCCTTCCTGGTATTTATCCTCTGATATATTTAAAGAGTGTAATCATATCTCCTCTTATCCTTCTTTTGGTTAAGGAAAACAAACCGAGCTCCTCAAGTCTCCTTTCATATGACAGGCCTTCCATTCCTCGGACCATTCTAGTGGCCCTTCTTTGTACCTGTTCCAGTTTGAATTCATCCTTCTTAAACATGGGAGACCAAAACTGCACACAATACTCCAAATGAGGTCTCACCAACGCCTTATATAACAGGACTAGCACTTCCTTATCCCTACTAGAAATACCTCGCCTAATGCATCCCAATACCGCATTTGCTTTCTTAACGGCCACATCACATTGCCTGCTCATGGTCATCCTACGATCAACCAGGACTCCTAGGTCCTTCTCCTCCTCCGTTACTTGCAACTGGTGCGTCCCTAGCTTATAACTAAAATTCTTGTTAGTCATCCCTAAATGCATAACCTTACACTTCTCACTATTGAATTTCATCCTGTTACTAATACTCCAGCTTACAAGGTCATCCAAATCTCCCTGGAGGATATCCCGATCCTTTTCCGAATTGGCAATACCTCCCAACTTGGTGTCGTCCGCAAACTTTATCAGCCCACTCCTACTCTTGGTTCCCAGGTCAGCAATAAATAGATTGAATAAAATTGGACCCAAAACCGAACCTTGAGGAACTCCACTAGTGACCCCCCTCCAACCTGACAGTTCCCCCTTCAATCCTACCCTATGCAGTCTCCACTTTAACCAGCTCCTTATCCACCTCTGGATTTTCATTTCAATCCCCATCCTTTCCAATTTAACCAGTAATTCCTCATGCGGTACCGTATCAAACGCCTTACTGAAATCTAGATATATTAGATCCACTGCATTTCCCTTGTCTAAAAATCTGTTACTTTCTCAAAGAAGGAGATCAGGTTGGTTTGGCACGATCTACCTTCGTAAATCCATGCTGTAACTATCCCAGTTGCCATCGGCCTCCTGCTCCGTAACCACTCTCTCTTTTAAAATTTTTCCATGACTTTGCATACTACAGATGTTAAACTAACAGGCCTGTAGTTACCCGGGTCACTTTTTTTCCCCTTCTTGAATATAGGAACTACATTAGCTAATCTCCAGTCCAACGGTACAATCCCCGAATTTAGAGATTTATTAAAAATCATCGCTAACGGGCTAGCAATATCACTCGCTAGTTCCCTTAATATTCTAGGATGAAGATTATCCGGGCCCCCCGATTTACTTCCGTTAAGCTGTTCAAGTTTGGCTTTCACCTCCGATACCATAATGTCTACCCCCATATCCTCATTCCCATCGGTCCCTGTATCACTATTCCTTAGCCCTTCATTAGCCTCATTGAAGACCGAGGCAAAATATTCGTTCAGATATTGTGCCATTCCAAGATTATCCCTAATCTCCACTCCGTTCAAAGTTTTAAGCGGTCCCACTTCTTCTTTCTTGGTTTTCTTCCTATTTATATGGCTAAAAAACCTTTTGCTATTGGTTTTAATCCCCTTCGCTAAGTCCATCTCCACCCGTCGCTTTGCCTTTCTCACTGCTTCCCTACACCCTCTGACCTCAATAAGGTATGTTTCTTTGCTGATCCCTCCCATTTTCCACTCCTGGTACGCTTTCTGTTTTTCTTAATGACCCTCTGAGACGCTTGCTCATCCAGCTCGGTCTAAAACTGCTACCTACGAGCCGTTTTCCTTTCTTGGGATACATGCCTCTGACATCTCCTGCAACTTCAACCTGAAGTAACCCCAGGCGTCATCTGCCCTTAGATCCCTAAATATGTTAGGCCAGTCCACTTCCCTAACTAGTCGCCTTAGTTTAGTAAAGTTAGCCCTTTGAAATCATAAACCCTAGTCTCAGATGCACTATTGATTATCCTCTCATTTATTTTGAAACGAATTAGCTCATGATCACTGAGCCAAGGTTGTCCCCTACAACTATTTCCTCAACAAGGTCCTCGTTGCTCACCAAAACCAGATCTAAAATGGCATCCCCTCGTCGGTTCAGCAATCACTTGATGAAGGAATTCATCAGCTATCACGTCTAGGAAAAGCTGAGCCCTATTATTGTTACTAGCATTTGTTTCCCAATCTATATCCGGAAGTTAAAATCCCCATGATCAAGCAGTTCCTATTAGTGTTTACCTCCTTAAAAACATTAAAGAGCTCTCTATCCGTCTCTAGGGTAGATCCCGGCGGTCTCTAGCACACCCCAATCACTCTCCCGGGTGAGGCTCTAGTAGTTTTCTTCCCCAATGTGACCATTGCCCAGACAGACTCAGATTATCCATTGCATTGCTAGTTATTTCATTACATTTCACCTCATTATTGATATACAATGCTACTCCCCCCCCTTTACCTTTGCATCGGTCTTTCCTAAACAGCACATACCCTTCCATACCTGTACTCCAGTCATGGCTACCCTTCCACCATGTTTCGGTTATTCCTACGATATCCGGCTTCAATTCTCGGACCAAGAGCTCCAGTTCCTCCATTTTATTACCTAAGCTTCTTGCATTGGTGAACAAACATCCTAATTTTTGCTGTTGGGCTCCTCTCACTCTTTTCACCCAACTCGGTAGGGACACAGTACTACCAGCATGACCTGTAGATCTAGTATCCGTCCCCCCCCTCTTCCTTACACCTGCCTGCCCCCCTCTGGCTATATCTGTTGTTATCTTCTCGGGAACCGGTGCGAACCAGCTGGAGCTCATCACTGCCTAAAATATTCCTCTTCCTCCTTGATGTTCACAGGCTACATATAGGTGTATGGTATTATCATGTCTCCCTCATAGTTCTCCTTTTGCCGCATCTGCCTTTGGCAGTTCTTTCAGTCTGTCTTCAGAAGTAGAGGTCTGCTCAGGCCCAGTTTTGAAGCCCAACCTGAACTGGCCCCAAGCCCACTCACCTCACCTTGAGAGGGTTGAATCATTTTCCATCCTGGTCCCAACCCTTCCCCCCAAACCAGATATTGCCACTGCATCCTGCTCATGGAGCCGGAGCAGCGGCAACGATGTGCATCGATGGCTTCATCCTCTGACACTGCCCCCTGTTGTGCTGATCCCATGAGCTAAAGGAGGAGAGCCGACCTGACCTGAGCCCAAGAGCCAGTTGTTTTTTCATCCAACCTGACCCTGATGCCTGTAGTCAGGTCCCATAGGATTTGGGTCAGGTTGCAGGGCTCTATTCAGAAGTCAGTTCTGCCACCCCCCTGCATTCTTTTTTTGCTCTCCCATGAATTACTTCCAGTTTGTTGCTCTCTCTGGGAATGTGGTGCTAGAAAATGCAATAATCCAGATGCAGTCACACCTTAGATGAACAGAGAGGAACTGTCATCTTCCTGCTTTGTGCCATGATCCCTGTGTGGAAAAGACCCAACCCACATGGCTCTTTGCAAGGGGTAGCCGTCACCCCTTGCATATACACGTTGACTTGGTTTTTCACTGTCACCCCCAGGGCACTTGTTGCTTCCCACTTTTCTCCCTCCCATTATGTCAGTTACATCCTTTCCAGATGTGCTAGTTTGCAGTTTTTTGAAAGGAATCTTGTTCTCTGCTCAGGTTTTTAATTTCTCTGTGTCCCTCTTTATTTTTTTTCTGTCCCAGCTGATACTAAACTCCCCCATATTTAGTATCATCTGTGAATTTCTACACTGATGGGCCTCATAAAAGACACCTTTAACTGTGCGACTGTCAGTGTAGATCTAACTGCTGAGCTAATTTCCGCTAGGAGCTGTTGAGGACTTACTGCGGGAGTTGGGTATTTTGTAATTACACATTTACCAATTCTGTCTGGAGTGACTAGAGCAAGGGCAAGGGGCTCCTTTTTATTGTTTGTTTTTCAATAAATGAAACTCGAGAAGGGGGCAGTGAAGGAGGCTTCTTCTGGCTTTTTTCTCTGCAGGAAGATTAAAATATGTCAATTGTTCGGCTGCTTCTGAAGTGCTGCTAATATGGTGATTATGGAGGGCATGGCATGTTTTACACCAATTAAGTCAATGGAGTGTGAGCATGCTGGCTGAGGAGTCAGTGTGGCCTCGGGGATAGGACTCTGGATAATGACTCAGGAGATATGGATTCTCTTCCTGGCCACAGACCTGCTCTGTTATGATAAGACTTGGGCTAATCATTTCATGTTTGGATTGGACGCTCTTTAGGGGCAGGGGCTTATTTGTCAAATTACTGTGTGGTCATCAAGAAAAACTTTTCCGAATTTTTTTTTCTCTTTTCTGGTTTGTCCCCAGCAAAACAGAGTAGCCATTTACTATATCCTGGAGGAGGTATTACAGCAGGACACTGGGGGCCTAGAGATAAGGCTAGTGAAAAACATTGTAAGCCTAGCCTCAGACCAGATGAGAGAGACTCAGGTAAGTTAGTTCTCCTGAGCTACTAATCAAAGGATCCAAAGCTTTAACTAATTAAAACTCTCTTTTTTGGGGGGGGGGGGTAAACTATATACTGAAATGAAAATGTATTCTTCTGTTAGAGGCCCACACCTTCCTCCAGACCAAAGCCCAGGTCCTAGACAGCACTTGTGCACATGCATACGATGGGAAAACTCACATGTGAAAATTACACATGTGCTTAAGTGCTTTGCAGGATCAGGACCCGAGACACATGATCTCAGACACAGAAACAGGCCTGTGGTTTCTTAATGAGCACGTCTTTCCCAAAGTCTACTAGGGATTTCATTTTTGATACTGATGTTATGTGGGAGGCGCTCTGATACTATAGGGATAAGTGGCAGTATAAAGCTCTAAGACAGACAGAATCTGAGCTATCTCCAAAAGCAGCAGCATTGGATTTAGAATCTAGTTTGGCAGCAGGAAAACCCATGGAAAAATCTCTCTCTTGTTCCAAAGGAAGTCAGTCTCCTTTTGGGGTACAGTTTATTCCAGGAAAGCTCTCTGAATATCTTGAAGCTGTCTGTGTCCCACTACCTCCTCAGGGAAGGGCAGGGCAAAATATCACGTGACTAAGGTGACCAGTCATCCACCCACAAGGAGCTAATAATGAATAGTCTAACTAAGCAGCTTGCAAGCAACTCGAAGGCTGAAAATTGTTTAGCCAAACGACTCAATGAATATTTATGACTAATGACTGTATCCGCAGAAAGTTGGGTGAGTTCATTCGGAACTTATGCACAGAAATAAGATCTTGACTCATATAAACAACTCTGGCTAGTGCAACCGGCTTCAGTTACTTCAGTCTTTCTCTTTGTTTTGTTTTGTTTTTTTTTGTAGGAAGCAACAAATGAAGTAAAAGTGGCAGCTAGCAACACGTTAGTGACTCTGGCAAGCTGCTATTTTGATCATGTCATGTATGAGCTGCACTGTCATCTGAAACCACCGAAGCTGCCTGAAGAGTTTATTTTAGTTACGCTGGGCAACCTGTCATCAGCCTATGGTATGGTAACTTCCATCTTTTGTTTCAAAGTTATCGTCTTTCATTTAAGGACAGGGGATTACTCTCTCTACCTAAAAATGTTGCAGCTAAACAGAGCTCTGCTTGAGTGTGTGCGTGCGTGTGTGGAGAGACAAAGGATTCACTGCTCTTGCTAGTTCTGGCTTCCAGATCATGAGCTGTCCAGATGGCAGTGGAAGCTCTAACTTCTGCCCCCAACTGAAGTTCCTTAAGGATGGGAATGAGTGGAAGATCAGGTCTAGTGGAGCTCTTCTCCACCCCACTTCCCATCCGGCCCCAGTGCTCTCTCCCCTTATGCTGGGAGTGAGTTGAGCATCGGGCATAGCTGTGCACTGGTGCAGGATTCCTCTCTTCAGGGTGAATCCCCCACTGGCTTTCAATGGCTCCTTTAAAGCCAGTCTGCTCTGCTTACGCAGCGCAAAATGACCCAGGAGCCCATAGTATCCTGCCCCTCAGTGTTTCTAAGTGTGTTCTAAGAAGGCGGAGAGCAGCCGATTATCTATCTTCCTTCTCTTCTGCCTTTCTCTGCAGCACGTAAGTGTATCCCTTTTGTGAGAGTGACCCTGAACACCATGTTCTCCATGCTGGAGTTCGTCAAGGATGGCAGGCTGAGACAAGCATTTTGCGGTGGTAAGTGCCAGCACTTACTGCAGGTGCCCCAAATGGATATTTAGGGGGTCTTGGTACAGATTGGAGTGACTGACCAAGTTTGCAAACATGCCCTGAACTGTGCTCCCTGCCCTGGATTGCACCAGGTGGTGCGTTCCTTGGCTCCCGCAGCACTCAGTGAAGTTGGGAGTGCTCCTCACTTTGCAGGAGGCACTGAGCATTTGTAAGTTCAAGCCCTTTATGACTCATGGATATAATTTAAAATAAACAGACACAAAGGCTGAAGCTGCCCATCTGCCGGCAGTCTCCTGGGGGAGGAGGTGAAGGGAACAGATTTCAATACTGTACATTTAAAAATCCCATTTCCCACTCCTTCACCCATTCTCTCCTCTTAGTTTCTTTATCATCATCTCCTTTCACCCTCTTTCTCTGTCTTCTCTTCCTCTCCACTTCTCTCTTCCTTTGCTTTTCAGGTGATGCTCAGTAAGGGGTTAATCCTGTGCCTTTGAGGAAATGGGAATTTTGCCATCGACTTCATAGACAACAGGATTGGGCCCTAATTCTTCTTAGCAAGGACACTAGATACACCTACCTTTAGGGCAAAGTGCTCCCACTACCTTCAAATCCCAGTAAAGCCAATGGCAGTTAGGGGCACTGAACATCTTTCAGACAAACTGTAACTCGAGATAAAATCATCCAGTGTTAGAGTTAAATAAACAATAACTGCAGAGGACACGAGTCGTTCAGAGGAGAGCTTGCTGAAATATTTTGATTTTTAATTATATTTTCCATAATTTTTCCCCAACTTTGATGAAAAACAAATGTGAAAATGTCAGTGACAAGTCTGATCAGGAAGTGTGCATCCAGTGTTTCTGAGTATCTAAAGAGGTGGCTGGATTTTTTTGATTTTTGAAAAATAGAAATGATTTTTAAACTTTGCAATTTTGAAAGAAAAAATCACCATCAGTAAAGATTTGTAATTTAATTTAAACTGTTTTTTCAAGCAGCTCTAATTAAGAGGTAACAAGGAAGGGAGAAAAAATTGTCTTCAGATGCTGGTAATTGAAAAAAGATTGAGAGATCTGCAAATTAAAAGCCTTTTGAGAAACAAGACACGGAATGGGGGGAAGAGAAATAGCTCAAAATTGATGTTGGATTTCAGCGTCTAGTCCTGAACAGAGCAGTAGCTGCCATGGAATTGTAGTAAACTCTTGGCCTGGGTGTCTTCATGGATAAAGCAACTTCTCCTCGTTACTAATGTGTCCTTTTCACATTGCCTGTCTTCTCTCCGTCCATGCAGTTCTGGAACAATGGTCAAGGGCAGTACGTCTCTTTTTGGCTAACTGGGAAAAGTGCTCATTCCCCAAAGTGGGCCAATTGCGACTCTGCAATCATTTTCTTCCCGTCTACACTCATGTGACCAGCAACTGGCTGACCTGTGAGGAGCCGGAGGTGAGAATTGCTGGTTCTCTAAACCTTTAGCAGAAATTGTAACGTTAAATTCTGTGTGTCTGACACTCATTGTGATGATGGCATTTAGTGGTAGGTCCTTTTGGATGGAACAGAGTGTCATGTAAAACATCTAAAACCCAAACATTTATAATGTCACCACATCATGGAAATTCTGTCAGTACACAGTGTACATGGATTCTAGTTTTATGCACCTAACGTGCAGATAAACACGGGATAGTGGCTTAAATTAATTCCTCCATTCAGCCCCAGTGGAGTTCCAGCAGGGATGAGTTGGCCTAGAATGCATACTAATCTGGGGAATATTTTACCTGGTATAGTTGTGAGGTGCATTAGGATATAATCCTGAAACCAACCCTACGAGTCCCGGTTCTTTAGGAAATATTGAGATAGGCCCATTCCTACAGTGGAACAAGGGAAGTTGCAGGCATTGGAAGTAGAAAAGGTGTGCCCATTGGATGATACTGAATGAATTAGTAGGAACATAAATTCTGTGTCTCATCTATGCAGCTCAAGCAGGCTATCATCAAAGCCCTTGGTCCCATGATGAGCCTCCTGCTACACAAAGAGGAGTATCAAGATCAGATATTTGAACACCTCTCATGGCTCCTTGAGCAATATAACGAAAACATTGATGTTTTTCACGTCACCAAGGTGAGGTACCACTCCTTAAGGTAACTGTCTATGTGTGTGCATGTATGAACTGCACAAGGAATTTGCTGCCAGTGGGGTTTCCTGGTTGAGACAGTGACTTGTTAGAAAATAAATATCCACACGAGTTCTGGGTTTATACACATGGTGAGCCAGGCAAGAAGATTTGTAGGTAAATGCCTCTTATGAAAAGCATCCTCTGTTTCCTGGGGAGGATGATAAGGAGATAAAAAACAAAACACCTGCCCCCCTCCCCAACAAGATCCTCCCTCATGATTTCCCAGTACATCCTGTCAACTCTGCATCTCTCTTTTAGTTCATAAGCTCCCCAGAGCATGGTCTGCCATATGTTGTCTCTGGTCAGTACCAAGCCAATGGTCAATGGCTGAAAATTAATACTAAGGAGGCTTGAGGGTGATTGCTTTGGATTATGTAACTAGATGGATCTAAAAGCATTGCCTGTCTATTTCACCTCCCGTTCTATGCAGTGCTGTTGTAGCCATGTTGGTCCCAACAGCGCCAAGATGGGTGAGATAATCTAATTAAAGATATTGTCTCACTCCCCTTCTCTCTCTATTTCATCTACCCTGAGTACCACATGAGCAAGAATTAAGGGGCCATATTCTGTCTTCAGTGCGGCTACACTGTTGTAAATGAACTCACGAGACAGCTATAACTTCTTGGTAGTGATATTTACTCACCATCTCTGTTGGTTGAAGCTTTCTGGTACAGTATGTGGTCACTTTTGGGGTTGAAATACCCATGATTTGGAGGGAACCAACGCATGATGGACTTGTTTGATAGCATCAGAGCACTACAGAACTGCTTCAATATAGTAAAATCTGTAGATGGCATCAGAGACATTCTGGAAGCTTGAAGCAGCAAAGGAGAAAAGTGTTTAGATGCAGGAAGGAATTTGATTGTCACCTTTTTTATCAATAACCTGGCAGAGGACATAAAAACATCTCTGATAAAGTTGGGAGATGAGATAAAAATTGGGAAGTGGTAAAAAATGGAGAGGACAGATTCACAGAGATCTAGATCACTTGGTAAACTGGGTGCAAACAAAGGTGCATTTAAATATGGCTGAATGTAAATGTGAGCATCTAGGCACAAAGAATTTAGGCCATACATACATGATGGGGGATGCTGTCCTGGGAAGCAGTGACTCTGAAAAAGATTATTCATCATGATCACCACAATCAGCTGAACATGAGCTCATGCTGTGGCCAAGAAAAGCATAAAAAGGGGAATCTCTAGGAGGAGTACAGTGGTTATTTTACCTCTAAATCTGGCACTTGTGTGACTACTGTTGGAATACGGTGTCCAGTTCTAGTGCCCACAACTCAAAAAGGGTGTTGATAAATTGGAGGAGATTGAGAGAAGAGCCACAGTGATTAAAGGATTAGAAAACATGCCTTACAGTGGTAGAATCAAGGAACTCAATCTATTTAGTTTAACAAACAGAAAGTAAAAGGGTGCGTGATTGGGTTTAGCTACCCAACATTGGTTCAACACGGGATAATCATACTTTATGGGTTAAGGAGGCCATGGCCCCTCATCTCTGCTGGGCATGCTTCAGCTGGAACCAGGATATTAAAGAGAGCCACTCAGCTCAGTCTGGGATGGCTGCCGAAGAGAGCAGAGGTGCATTCAGGAGCAGTGCCAGGGTTTTTGGCACCCTAGGCGCAGGGCCGGCTCTACCCATTTTGCCGCCGGTCCCGCGGCTCCGTGGACCTCCCGCAGGCGTTCCTGCGGAGGGTCCGTCCCACGGCTCCGGTGGACCTGCCGCAGGCATGCCTGCGGATGCTCCACGAGAGCCGCTGGACCAGCGGACCTTCCACAGGCACATCTGCAGGAGGTCCACCGGAACCACCTGCCGCCCTCCAGGCAAAATGCCGCCCCCCCCAAATCCTGGTGCCCTAGGCGACTGCCTAGCTCGCCTAAATGGAAGCGCCGGCCCTGGGTGCATTGGAGGCTCCTGCAGAGAGACTGCCAGTGCTCCAGGATTCAGAGGTCAGCCAGACTGTGGCTGCAACCGACCTCCAGCTGCCCAATGCCAGAGATGGAGGAGAGACCACAGAATTCCTGAGTGGAAAGAATCCTAGGTAGACTAAGCATTGATCCAGTTGAGGCACTGGGCTTTGACTTGGCGTGTTTTGGAAGGATCCCCGCTGATTTGGTGGCAGATACCCCTGCGGCAAGACAGGGCCCTGGGCTGGGACCTGTGGAATATGTAGGACCCAGTGGAGAAGGGCTGGCCACTAGGCAACACTTCCCTGCTGCAAAAGGTGGTTCTAATGACTGGCCACTAGGCCGCATTGCTCTGCTGCCAAGGGTGGTTCCATTGACTTTGGCCACTAGGCCGCACTGCTATACCTAGAAGGGGAGCCCTACAGACTCAGGCTGTTTGGCCGTGGACCCTCACTGAAGGGCTGCTGCGCTGATCCCAACCATTAGGCTATGCTGCCATAGGAGTCGGGACTGCTGCGGTGGCTAAGGAGACTAGGCCAGCTGGGCCGCCCGAGATCTACTTCATTTCCTCCACAACCTGGTACCACCCTGATGGGGTGGACCTATCCTCTGACAGGTGACTTCATGACAGTCTATAATATCTTACATGAGGGACTCATGTTTTATAATGGGCTCTTTAGTCTAGCAGAGAAAGGGGTAACTTGATCCAGTGGCTAGAAACTGAAGCAAGACACATTCAGACTGGAAATGTGGTGTCCATTTTTAATGGTGAGATAATTAACCATTACAACCATTTACCAAGGGCCGAGGCAGATTCTCCCTCACTGACAGTTTTTAAATCGAGATTGGGATGTTTTTCTAAAAGCTCTGCTCTGGGAATTATTCTGGGCAAGGTCTGTGGCCTGTGTTATACCGGAGGTCAGACTAGATGATGGCAATAATCCATTTCGGCCTTGGAATCCATGAATCCCCTGAATCTGCTTCAGTCACTACATATTGCTCCTGTGTGTGCCACCATCTGACTTTCACCCTCTGTTGCAGAGTCTGAGCCAGCTCTTGGAGGTCTCTGGTGAATATAAGATCCCTCTCCCTGACGGGAAGTTTCAAGCCATCTGCAGTGCTCTGCATAACCAGGTGAGGGGTGGTTTTGCTTGGATCCCTTGAGCTTAGGCACAGCAGATCTGAAGCATATTAACAATCCAAATCTATGAAATGATAGTGCAGAGCCTGGGGACTGCCTCATGCCTTACTGATTTCTGCAGGCTCAAGAGTAAGCAGGTAGTGGTCTCACTTTCTTGGCTAATATCCAGCTCAGTTTGTAAAGCAATTTTACCATAAGCCGATTATCAGGGGGAGTCAGAGTTGTACAGTAAACACTGTGGCTGTGTCTTGATTCGATGAGCTCTGCCGTTCAAAACACTTTAGCTTCTCTCATCTAATGTATTGGACATTGTGTTTGATTCTTGCTGTGCGTTCAGTACCATCCACCTGGGGTTCAGACCTCTAGTTGGACAAGTAGGAAGTGGAAGCTTAGAAATTAATTGAACATTTTCTTTTCAATTGCTTCTGATAAGATTTTCTTTGAACATATCCCTTCTTAACACAGATCTGTTCTCAAGCTAGGCCGCTCAGCATGGAAAATCACACAGAGCTGGTCCATTGTGTAGTTCAACTAGGTAAGGGGAAGAAACTCTGAGTTACACAGTAGTTTCCTTGTAACTTCCTTACCTTTGTAAGGTATGGTAACAATAAGAGTTCTATCATCAGCGAGGACGTGATTTCTTCCCTTGCAGCCCGTTCTTCTCCAGAGGATCTGATAGCCTTTCTGCACTCACAGCTGAAGATTAAGAATGAGGCTGTTTGTGTGACCTCTTTGAAGCTGCTCAGAGCTATTGTTGATGCTGACTGTAAGTAACACAGGAGCAACTGTGCCAGCTGCCCTCTTGGCCGACATGCTGAGGGTTGAGTTGGGGACGTCCAGGGCAGGGCCGGCTTTAGGAAGTGCGGGGCCTGATTTGTGGGGCTTGTACTCACCGGGCGGTGCCCTGAGACTTCGGCTGCACTTCGGCGGCGGGTCCTTCACTCGCTCTGAGTCTTCGGTGGAACTTCAGCAGCGGGTCCTTCACGTGCTGCCGAAGACCCGGAGCGAGTGAAGGACCCGCCGCTGAAGTGCCGCCGAAGACCCATAGCGCTGCCGGGTGAGTAAAAATTTAAAAGGTCACTGGGCGCGGGGTCCTGTTATGTGCAGGGCCCTGTCAGGCACGGGGCCCAATTCAGGAGAATCAGAGGAATCGGCCTAAAGCCAGCCCTGATCCAGAGCTAAAAGCATGAGCTACTATAGATTGAGCTAAAGAACCAAGGCTTTGTAGGCCCGGCAGGGCTGTAACAGACTCATCACCTCTGCAAATGGGGCACAGAATCTCTATAACACACAGTCACCAGTGGTCTGGATATCCACTAAGGGGCAAAATGCTGCCCTAAGTTACCCCCCTATGGCCACACAGAAATCAACAGGTTCAACTAAGTGCTGAATGTAGCCCAAGATATTTTTCAACTTCAGATACAGAAGTTGACTTGGGGCTAATGCACATTAACGATAATCAAAAATAAAATAATACCCCTGACTTGATAATCGTCAGTATTAGACACTGTAGACTAGATTCTGAGTTCTGTTAGACTGTGTTAAACACAGATTGACCTCAGTCTATCTAATTCTTTTATACTATTTCCATCATGGCAGCATGATGGCACTATTTATAGAACTGGAATTACTTTAGATTTACACTAGTGTAACTCAGACCAGAGTCTGGTCCTATGTTTTCCCATTGATTCTGTGTATGAGAGAAGCTTGGTATTATTCTTAAATAGGGCCTTTGAAATCCGGGATTCATTCCAATGTGGAAAGTGAGTGTGTGGATCAAAGAAGTACTGTACACCTCTCCTTATCTTTCAGTGCCCGAGACAAGACCGAAAAAGTGTCTGATTGTGAAGGCAGTGAAATCCACTTTCAGTGATCAGAATGCTACGGTAAGATTGTGTGGAGCAGTGAAATATTTCAATTTTTTCAATGATATGGGATGAATGGACATCTGGGTGGAGCTTTCATTCAGATCCAGAGGAGAGACTGCAGACTAGAGAAGGCATGTCATTATCCTGACTGTGTTAAATGGATCCATGTTTATAAGCCAAGGAGATCAAATCAAAAGCATAAGGACTCTCATATCCTATCTCCTATTTCAGGCAGAAGGGATAACAATAACTCATGTGTGTCATCTCTACCCTTGCAGGTGAGGAAGGCAGTTCTTCATTTCATCCAGAGGCTGCTCAGCTTACAAAGTGTGGAGAACTGTGCAGCTTGGGATATGGTAGCACATGTTTTCACGGAGTTCAGTGTGTCCACCAGCAAACTGGTAAGGAGACTTCTTAACACTTAAGACTCGGTCCTACCATTCTTGCATGCTGACTGCTCCCCTTGCCTTCAGTGGGAGTTTTGACTCAAGGACAACTGGACTGAAGGATTAGAGCCAGAATCTGATCAGTTATATTGGTGTAAAGTCAAGGTAACTCCACTGACTTTAGTGGCGTTACTCTGGATTTATACTAGTGTAACAGATCAGACTCTCACACTGGGTATTTACATCTAACAGAGTCATCTAGGTTCCTCAACCCTCTGATGAGTCATTGAAAATTCTGAAAACACCATTTTTCAGTGAAATGTTCTTGTACAAGAAAGCACATCTCTTTGTTTTCAATAGACTCTCCAGAGAACATAATGGTGCCCAATTCTGTGGCTGTTGAAGCAAACATAAACTATCAGCAAAATACCGAGGTTATGCAGGTTGCATCCCAGACTGTCAAGAGCCTGGAAAAGCTTGCTGCATATTTCCACACTACATGCTCTAATCTACATGTACTAGTTTAAAAATGTCTTCAATCCATATTTCTATCCATGGACACAGCCAGAGGCTCCAGAAACTTTGTGCTCCATGATTGGATCCATGATCTGTATTAACATAAACAGTTCAACTTTACAGTAAGTTGTTGAAGATCTTAGCTCTGCCTGGCCCCTTTTCTTCAAAGTTGGAGCTTGTGGCAATACTCTCCAAGGGCCTTTTTTTCACACACACACACACGCACACACACATCCGTCTTAAGGAAGGCTGCTTTTTGTCCTCGGGCCAGTTTTGCTCTCCTTTACACTGAAATCAGTAGAGTCAATCAATATTTAGTCCGGTGTAAGTAAGAGCAGAATTAGGCCAGTTGATAGAATCACACTCACTACACCCAGAATGACCAAGCTGGTTGGGGCATCAGAACAAACAGAGTGGATCCCCCTGGTTCTGCATATTGATTTCCACTGGGCAGAGTCTGAATGTTTTTCCTCAGAGATAAAAAGATGAAACAGTTTTTCAAATTTAAAGAAAATTAACCCTGTTGGGGAAACTCTTGTGTTCAGAGAATCATTCCCTTCACTTTAGGGTTTTCCTAAGCCTGGGATCTGACCCACCAGTTAAGAGTTTCCATTATTCTCTTCCCTTCAGATGTTTGTGCACTTCCAGTGCAATATAAAAGCAGGCATAGGTCAATGTTCATGATGGCTTTGTAAGAGAAGGACACTGATTCTCTAGCCAGTGTCTTGCTACTAGCTAATAAGTTCTATAGAGCTGTCTCACAGCAGGGTACAACACTTCTCACCCAGGCTATTCCGGAAGAAAACACGATCCAAACCCTGTGCACTGACATCCTGCAATGTCTGGACACCTCGGTCACTGGAATGACCCAAGTAAGTGACCTGTTGCTACTGCTTCTTGAAATAGGGACGTTCTTCCTTATCTTCCTTGTACCTCCCCACAAGGAAGCTTTTTGCACAGTCAGCATAATGGAGGAACAGCATGTCAGATTCATGTCAGGGATGTGACCCCTTCATCATGGAGTAAGTGGTTCACATTAGAGAAAAGATAGAAAGCAACTGAACTGGAAGGAATCATGTTGCAGAGATCTTCTCTTCATTCTTTCCACTGTCTGAGTGCAACTGCCCCTTAGGTCCCCCAGGGGGCTAAGCTACAAGCTACATGAGAGGGAGGGATTCCGACAGCAGGATATTGGAGGTGGGGGGATGGAAATAGCTGCGTACTGAACAGTCTCGCTCTTCTCTGCAGGTGTTATGGCCAAGGCTTCTCGAATATGTGGTGCCAGCTCAGTACACTGGTACTTTGAAGCCTCTCTGCAGATGCCTTAGGGAGCTGGCTGAGAAAAAGCAGCAGGAAGGAGAAGAAGCTGCTTGCCTTGACTACGGTGGACCAGGTTTATAACAGAAACTCTTTCATTTATGCTCTCCAGGCACACTACGCAATGAACAGGTTCAGTCTGCTCCAGTTCTCTCATCTGCAATGAGAAGGCTAAAATGAGGGATGGTCTTGTGATTACAACATGGCCATGGGATGGAGCTAGGAAATGTGGGTTCTGTTCCCAGCTTGCCACCAAAATTCTGATGTGACCTTGGGGAAATCACCTGATCTTTCTCTCTCAGCTTCCCCACTTGTGAAATGAAGGAGTAATTAATGGCAACCTCCATAGAGGTGCTGTGAGATGGAATTCATTCATGGCTGTAAAGCATTTTGAGAAGCTCAGACTGAAAGCACTATGGAAATGCAAATTATGATCAGCTGCATTCAACATTGGTGGGCACGTTGGAAATGGCTAGGTGAATAACATCAGCAGGACTCTCTGAAAGTCTGGCAGAATTCATGATATTCTCTTTCTTTCCCTAGTGAAACTCCCTACACCCCAGGGGCTGCTGGCACGACTCCTGGTGAGTAGACCATGAGAATAGGTTTTCTGTGGAATGTGAAGTGGGACAGTTAACTATAAAAATGGGTTTTCTAGCTAGATGCTTGTAGACAGGCTGAGGAATGTGTATGATTTGGATCTCTCTGTCTCTGCCCTCTCCTGAGACGCACTGTTCTGCATCCTCGTACTAGCTAGAATGCTTTCTTCTTCAGGAAGGCACTGCAGTAGAATCAACAACTCTGTTGTATGGTCTCCACAATGAGAGAGTCTGAACTATTCCCTCCTTCAGGACCACACTGGTATTGTGCTGACCAAACTTAGCCTGTTCTTTCTCTCTCGCTGACAGGTAGTAGCCTCGTCCCCTTATGCAGGAGAAGGACACGGATGTGCTGCCTTGCAGTTACTACAGGCCCTGCACCAAAATATCCATGTAGCAGTGGGTGAGATGTGGGGAGTAAAGATCCCATCTCTGCTGCAGTACATTGAAGGTAAAGTGCTAGTTAGGAGGAGTGCGGTCCATGGAGCATAGAAGGGAAGCCAGAAAATGCAGCTTCGTATCGACACGTGTTGTGCCATTCCTGTTGCAGTATGTGGGAACAGTGGGGAATTGAAATTGGGCTTCTAGGCCCTCACTTTTCCTTCATCTGGATAACTGTGAACCACTGGGCTAAATCTAGAGTTAAACCACTGAAGCCAATTCAATCCGGGCAGAATCAGGCCAGGAAGGTTTCAGCTGAATGGAAATTTTACAGCAGTTCCCACCAACACCTTTGCTAGGTTAATGTTTCGGAAGGTGAATTACACGTGAAGTTGGAGGTTAGTGAAATATTTTGGGGTTCCATATATAGTCTGATTTTGCAAACTGAATGTTTCTGAAAATTAAACCCCATGTTTACTTTCAAGGGTGATTCAATTAAAAACCCAGAGTTTTTCTTTCTGTAAGGAAACCTGAGCCATAAAAGCTAGGTTGGCCAAGTGGGTGCCCATGTAGACTCTAGGTATTGTGGGCCTAATAATGTCTTTCAGCAATTTTACAGTGGTATGAATCTATTGACCTCCTCAGTCAGTGTAGCTGCATCTACACTATGGGGTTATGCCAGCAGAACTCCAATGACGTGGTTGTGCCAGTGTAGTCTCTGTGGAGTATGACAGACCCTACGTGGAGCACAAACCCGATATGTTTCTGATGAAGGTCAGACCCCACAATGTTCAAGTGGGTTTGATAGTCAAAAAAAGATTTAAAAAATGAGCTGTATCTTCCCTAGTTGTTGCTGTACAGAGTCCCCAGTACTGCCTTGTGCCGACATTAAAGAAGGGTAGGTTAGAGCTGGACATTCAGAAATGGGGCCAGATTCTCAGCTGATGTAAATCAGTATAATTCCATTGACTTCAGTGAAGCTACACCGATTTACATCAAGTTAGGATCAAGTCCAGAATCTTTTATTATGCAGGAAAAGTTTGTATTCCCATTAAACCCAGTCTTCTGATGTGCTGAACAGTTTTCTGAGATGCTAAGTACCCTCAGCTCCCATTAAAGTCAAAAGGAATTGGGAGTGCTCAGCATCTCACTCCTGGTGGGTTGACTGACCCTGAATAAAAATGCCAGCAGGGTATATAACATGATACTTTCTGTTGGTCCAACAAAGAACGTTGGCGTAGGTCCCATTTAGCCTTGAAAGCCCAGGCATGTTACAGCTTGGCAGAGCAGGGGTTTTCGAAGGACTGATTGCAAAGGAGATTCCTGGGACGACTCTTCTTGCTAACCTAGCTGATATTATTGTTTTGCCTCCTGCTTCATAGGAAACACAGAGAATTCCCTGGACCACGTGCGGTGGGAGCAGATGTTGCTTCAGGTACAAGATGGCTTTCAGCTGTATTGTCACAGCCCTCCCTCCCCCCTCCAAATGTATCAGCTGGGGAAAATATTAATGATAAACTATTCATTCTAAGCAGAGCTGGTCAAACCATTTCATTTGCAACTTTTGTTCAGTGAAAACTGGCCTTTTTTATTTTCATGGGACACTTTCAAATTTTTTATTTTTTATTACACAAAACAAAACAAAACAAAACTCAACCCAACTGGAAAATGTTCAGTTTTTTTTTTTAACTGAAGTTGATTTTTTTGGTTTTTTTTTCATTTGCTTTCCTGTTTGTCTCCTTCCCCCTGCCTCCCCTCCCCCCGCCCCGGCTTTTTCAGTCACAAAGTGGAAGAGGGGAGGAAAGGCCTGGGGACGAGGGATAAAGGGAAGGAAAGGGGGAAAACAAAGAACTGAATAATGGTCATTTTTTATTTTGAAAAGCAAAATATTTTTGTTTCTTTCACTTTTCATGTGTGTGTTGAAAAATCAAGAAAACAAAAAACTCCCACTTGCTTTGTGAAATGGACTTACCATTGTTCAACCAGCGCTAGTTATAAATAACTCTGCGTTACCACTGGGAACAACACACAACATAACCAGAAAACCAGCATGCTCATGGTGCTAATGCACCACTGGGGGACATAGAAAGGATTCTTTTTTTCTCTTTGCCACTCAAAAGAAAATTTGCTGTGAGAAACCCCAAAAGGAAAAGAGACAAGACAGGGTTTGGTGACTGTATCTCAGGGAGAAGCCTTTCTGCTCAGAAAGAGCTCTTTGCAGCCTCGTGTAAATCCAGACAAGGAACACTTTGATGGCGAGTGCTGAAAATGAAAGGAAGGGACCTAGTGACAAATACGCCCCAGAAGGTTTGCAGTTCCATTTGGGGTTGGATTACACTCTGGAGTTCCCCATTCCAGATCCAGCCTCCTTTGAAATTCTTTGGGCTAAAAAATCAACTAAGATTAGGTTTTCTTGTGAGGTTTCTGAGATTTCCTGGCTGCTGTTCAAAATTAGGGCCTGAAACAGCAAAGTGCTGAAAGTTACTAACCTCTGGCTGACTTCAATGGGAGATGAGGGTGTGACTCCTGGTCCTTTGGGTGTCCACTGACTTAGGCTACAGGATTGGGGAGGGATAGCTCAGTGGTTTGAGCATGGCCTGCTAAACACAGGGTTGTGAGTTCAATCCTTGAGGGGGCCACTTAGGGGTCTGGGGCAAAAATTGGTCCTGCTAGTGAAGGCAGGGGGCTGGACTCAATGACCTTTCCAGTTCTAGGAGATTGGTATATCTCTAATTATTACCTTGGATTCCCTGGATCTGATCTCTATATAATCAAAGGGTGTCATGTAAAGCCTTTACTGGATACCTGTGTCACATGGCTCATCATAAGCATTACACAGTGATTGGATGGATAATATATAAGGTGCTATGGTTCTATACTGAAATTGATGCTTTTAAGGTCTGTGAGTTCGGCTGGTCACCAGAAAGTGATAAACAAGTTTCTTTCAGGCAGGAGATGCTTATCTGCCTGTGAGTATTTATTCACAGTGGATGCTAATCAACAGAGGAAAATTCTAATCAAGTGATTGTGAAGTCTCCAGAGGAGATTTGATACAAGAAAAACAAGCAAACAATAGGGGGTACCCTGTTTTCAAATGAAGACAATGGATGCGTGGAACTATATCTGGAGGTCCAGAGGTATCCTTCATCTATTGGACGAACTGACAGCTCCTTGTCTTATGAATGGAGGATGATCTTTGGTCTGGGTGTTTCATGCTGGGAGAGAGATTTGGGGGAGCTATCCTTTGTGAGACAGGGGAATATTTGGTTATCTAAGTTCAAGCTCTAGAAGTGTGTTAGGATTTTATTTTTACGTAACCATTTGTTTACATTAATTTTACTTGCTGCTTCTCAACTCTCTGATCTTTGTCAATTGAACTCTGCTTGTTTTCACTATAAATGTATCTAAGTGTGTGAAATGGAGCGGTGATGCTGAGGTGAAACTGGTAAGGTGATGTGTAGCAAACCTATGAATTCTGTGAGTGTCCAGTGGAACAGGGGCTGGACATTGTGGGGCTGCAGAGAGGGCTCGGCGGTTGGACTGTACCGATTGCTTATCTGTAGAAGGAGAGTGGAACCTGGATGGGGTGAGAAGGGCGTGCTTGTGTTTCCTGTGGCTGGCTGAGTCAGGAGCTGACACCTGGCAGGCACAGAGAAGGCTTTCTCATGCTAAGGGCAGGGGTAGTGAGGTACCTCACAACCCTGGGGACCCTCAGGAGGTGGCAGAATGGGTTCATAGCACTTCAGAGAAGGTGCCTGGTCATTCGTAGTCCAGGCCCTTTGCTCAAAGTTTACTAGACCCATCCTCCATCCACTATAAAATCACTCCTCAATGGTCAGATTTCTTGGCTCCATCTCATTCTCCAATTCACTGTTCATCTGGATTTGAGGACTGAGAGGAATCATCACACAAAGGTTAAAGAACAACAGCAGAGGAAATCTGGGTTGTCGATGTTTATAGTTCTCAATAGGAAATAACCTTCCCATGACACCTGAATATTGGAAAGTTTACAAGAGAGAACAAGGAAAAAAAAAACACCAAACAAATAAACAAACAAACCCCCACAACAACCCCCAAATTCTTGCAATTAACCATCTGCTTTAACTCTCATCTAGTACACTCAGTTCCTAAGAACATCTCTGGGGATGATAGACGACAGTGCCTGGAGCAGCCAGATAAGCCTTGAGTTGAACCAGCAGATGGCCAGCTATGCCAGCCCCTCCCTTGAGAAGGTTTGTTCTCTGTTAAGGCTTAGTTTCTAGTTAATTTTCCTTGAAATTCTGATTGGGGGGCTGCATAAGGCTTCTCTAAAGGCTTCATTACTTTATATTTTATTCTGCATATAAAATTTGTTTTTACTTGTTCCCTGCTCTCTTGCCCCCCTGCCCTTCCAATATTTGCTTGGACAGGCTGCTTGTCTGTGCTGCATTGTTGGTTCTCTGGCTGGGCTAGATGATGGGATGTTTCTGCAGTGTGGGTGCTTGGACTTGGCTATCTTGTTCTTTCCTGAGTGTTGCTGAGCTGGGTCTGTACTGACTGGCACGTTCTGTTACTGGTATCTCAATGCCGGTCTCTTTCTTTCAGAGTTTCCTGTATAAGGCGCTAGGAACGTCCTTAGCAGTTTGCCAGGACCTGGTCCATATTAAATCACAGCTTCATCAATTTTTGACAGCAACAGATTATATGGAAGCCCCTGAGAGACAGGTGAGGACCCTGTCCCTCTCCCCGCTTTACCAAGTAACCCCTGAATGCTCCCTGTGGGGCTCAGCTCTGAGCTGGCCTGGGACAGATGCTATTTTGCTTCATATCCTCTTCGTTGCTGTTTCACTCAGCCCCCGCTGCCCACGGGTCTGACGCCTGACTGGCGCTTTACACTCCTTCAGCTGAAAGGAAGGGACTTGTGGGTTAGATCCTAACCAGTATTTTTCTTGGGTGACAGGGAGTCATTTCCATCCTCGCACTCTCTGCTGAGAGCCACTTGGACCTCACCCTGAACGCACTTCAGGAGTTTGGGGCTACAATGAGCAAGGTTACGATTCCTGGGTTCATCAGCCGCCTGAAGGTAAAGGAGCCAGGGGGTTCTCTCCAACTTCCTCTCCCTCTATAGCAGGGGCAGCAGCCCCGCGGTAGTGTCTGCTCTGCTCAGCTTGCATTGTCCCCCAGTGTGTGCGTTCTACATGACGCCTGCAGTTAAGCAGAGAGGAGCACACTCTGGAGCTGGGGTTCTCTCAAATGATTTTTATCATCTGATGTCTCATGGCTTGAGCGCCCCTCCCATGCACAATGTGTGGGAACTACCTCAGTCGCTTGCATGGAAAAGCATTTAAGGTATTTTTAGCGTTTTTTTAATCCCAGTTAGTAGCTGGAAATGAGGAGGTGTTGCAAGCAACATGTGGCCAACCAACCTGCTTTAGGTAAACCACCAGTGGTCTACGAATGACAATTATGGAACCTGTGATTTAGAGCAGTGGTTCTCAACCTGTCCAGATTAGTGTACCCCTTTCAGGAGTCTGATTTGTCTTGTGTACCCCAAATTTCACCTCCCTTAAAAACTACTTGCTTACAAAATCAGGCATAAAATTATTAAAAAGTGCCATAGCACATTATTACTGAAAATTGCTTATTTTCTTATTTTTACCATATAATTATAAAATAAATCAACTGGAATATAAATATTGTACTTGCATTCTTTGTAGTCTGCAGTAAAACTAGGCAAATAGCTAGATGAGTTGATCAACCCCCTGGAAGACCTCTGCAGACCCTCAGGGGTACACAAGTAGCTCTGGTTGAAAACCACTTATCTAAAGGCTAGAGCAGGAGACTAGGCCTCTGGGCTTCCACTGCTGGCTCTGCCATTTACTCACTGTGCAGCCTTAGGCAAGACATTTAGCACCTGATCTTGTACCCACCAGTGTCAATGACTAAGCTCCCGTGTATTTCACTGCTGTAGGTTCAGCATTTTAGGCTCTCTGTGTCAGAGTTGCCTAGTGGGAATGATGGAGATACTAATATCTCCACGCCTCACAGTTATTATATTGCTTAAATACTTTTTGCAAGTGGTTTGAGATCTTTGGCTGAAAAGAGCTTTGCAAGTGTAAGCTGCTATTGCTGCTGTGAGGAATTCCTCGGTCAGCAGCAGATCAGAATTCCAAAGCAAAAGGCATCAGAAGAACTTTCTGATTGTCTAGGACTACCACCATGGGAGAAGAGGCCAGACTCGCAGCACCCTGATGCTAGCCTACAGCAGCGTGGCTGACCATGCTCCAAAAGACCAGCTTCTCTCCCGAGTAGAGGCAGACATCACAAAGAACATCCTTCTCCATTACAGAGCCAGTTGTCAGGTAAGAGCTTTTGCGTGATAAATGTCACATAACTCAAATTTAAACCTGTAATGGATGGAGCATGAGCTGTCACATGTTGTATCATTTTTGTTGCTCTTCTTTGTATTCTCTCTAGTTTTTCTATATTCTTCTGAAATTCTGTAGACCCCAGCTACACAGTAATTCAGATGCAGTGACACTCAGGCTATTCAGAATAACACTCTAACTCCCCTCATATGGATGTGTATCTAGCTCTATCTTTTGCTACCCAAGAGAGACTAGTGCTAGCCTGTATTTAGTTGATTTGCTCACTACTTCCCTTACCTCTTATCTGTCGTCTTGTTTGTCTGTGTGCTTTATTTCTGTTCCCCAGGTGCCTGACTGCTGGTCCTGACTCTCATCTCAATGCAACCTCTCCACGTCACTTTGCCATTCAGTACTGCCTTGTCTAACTGAGACTCTCACTTAGGCATTGCCAAAAACAGTTGAACCAAACTGAGATCTTCCAGTAGTTCACAAATGCAAATACTACAGAGGATGGCCCCTGATATTGACCTCTGCAAAACACCCTCTCTGGATACCTTTCCTGCCTTTTGGAAGATTTAACAATAGTGATTTCTCTCTGCTCCATATTCACCAGCCAGGACATTTTGAGGATGTGTGTTATGTGGGACTATCTACATTGCTAATAGCTGTTTTGCGTTTCGTTTTTCAGGTGCTGGGCATCACTGTTGCGAACAAGGTACATTCTAAATAATCTGCCCTCAGCTCTTGCATTTTCTGTACACAAGTTGCTTGTTTAAATTGCACAGAGCTTGGTTTCTTGCTACATCAAGCAGGAGTCCTGGCTGCTCTGGTGTAAGTAGGCCTGGATTTATTTGATGAACCTGGGTTTCTCTTCTTCTGAGGTGGGTGCAGAGCCAGAGTCCACTACCTTCTGGGGTCTGGGGACACCTCTCCTCTCTCCCGAGGCTAGATTTAATTCCTGATCTTTATCTTCTGGACTCTGGTTCTTCTCTCAGTTTCTCATCCACATCCTCTTGTTTCTCCTTCTGGATTATGTAGGACATGAACCTAAAATTAACCCTCATCCAGAATGTCATGGAGATTAGCTGTGCCATCTTGGAGACCAGAGACTCCCAAGAGTTCGAATTCTCATACAAACTGGAGCTCCTTGGCTACATGTTGGTGAGTGATTAGGAGCTTTGAGGACTGAAGTACAAGAGAGTTTGTTGTAATGTAATGAGACTGGTTTTCTGGGGAGATGATATTTTATCCATTGGCTGTGACTGTACTACTGCAGTCTCATGAGCTACCTGCATGGCACCCAGAATGCTGGGTCCACTCTGAGCTTGGCAGGGATGCTGACATATATTGTGGGCTGTAACTGGAAGGAATGGCTTGTGTCTTGTGAGTTCTCTTTCTGTCCTCTGTATAGCCTGCAGATGGCCCTACGGCCCATTTCTGAGGCAGAGAGCCTGCTGGGCACGGTGTCTGTTTATTCCAGGTCTGGCATATGGCCCTGTTTCAGGGTGTGAGAGGAAGGCCTCTCTGCCTTTCAAATCCATTTCCCATTTTTGATGTCCCCATTCATGCATTTCAGGACTTCATTAAAACGGAACCACTGGATTCCCTGACATCTCCAGTTCGCTACCAGGCAGTTCTTGCCATTGGACATCTGAGGTAGGCTATTTTCTGCCATATTTCCTGGCACTGTGATGCCTTCTTATTTGTTAATTCATGAAAGTCAGGTTGGGAGCAGTCTAATGCCTGCAGGGTTTGGCTCACCAGGGCCGCCCGGGGAGAGCAAATGGGGCAATTTGCCCCAGGTCCCGGGCCCTGCAGGCCCCCACGAGAGTTTGTTCAGGGCCCCTGGGTGGGGTCCTTCACCCGGGGCCCTGGAAAATTCTCACGGGGCCCAGTCTTCGGCAGCAATTCGGCGGCGGGGAACTTCCGCCCGGGACCCACCGCGAAGTGCTGGGCCTTCGGCGGCAATTCCCCGTCGCCGAAGACCCCAGGCCCCCTGAATCCTCTGGGTGGCCCTGTGGCTCACATGCTGCTCACCAGCAGGACTTCAGTTCTTAAGGATTTGAATGTGTCCATTTGGGGGTTTGTGCTCGAAAGACACAAGATTGGAGGTTGTGGGGCATGCAGTACAATGGAGCAGAGTTCAGATTGGGAGGGAGGTGTCTGGCTAGCTGGCAGGGGGGAGGAAGCTTGTGGGTTTCTCTAAAAGGAGATTTGAAGTTTTAGCTTTACTTCTAGAGGAGCCAATACTTAATAGAGGTGCAAAGTGAAGGGTTGTTTGCACTTGGGGTTCTAGATTGGGACAATCTCTAGTCATTGGACCCATTTCTTTTACTTGGAGGTGGTACTGAGTCTAATACATGACTTTTCTCTCTATCTTTCTTCTGCCAGCAAGCTCAAACCATCTCTGACCATGGAGGAAAACCGTGAGCTCCTTGGTCAGTGCTTCAAAAGTTTATTTCCCCTTCCTCCCTTGGAGAAGATGAAAGAGGAAGACGGGACAGCAAAGGATGCTCTGCATATACAAGTACGTGACAACAATTCTCCTCCGGCACCATCCACTGTATTTCTGCCCAGCAGGCACTGGGTGATGGCAGTCACACATGGCCTCCCTGGCAAGGTTATGGTTAGCTTTCCCCAGCCCACACACACAAATGATCTGTGCTGAGCCTCACTCCTTCTTTTCTGGTTTCAGTCACTCTACGTGAGGTCCATGGAAGCCCTTGGCAAGCTAGTGGAGACTTTGCTGGAGGAAGAACCAACCGCAGACTGGTTCCAGAAAATGTTTGATGTGAGTAGACCATTGAACCGTGGTGGAGATTGTTTCTTGTGTTACAGCAGGGAAGAGTCAGAGATTTAGGGGGTCAAGCTTCAGTTGTGGAGGAATTTTCCACAATGGAGTGAATTTTAGGGAGAAAGCACCCAATTCTTCCTGGGATAAGCGGGCATGTGCCCCACTGAAATCCACGGAAGCTAGGCCATTTTATGCCAGGGCTGGATTGGGACCAAGTTCTTACAATGTTGTTGACACTACTTGGAGCGGCAAGAAAATCACCACTGCAGTAGCCAAATCGAAGAGAACCAGTTGAAACTGATCACTTCTTCTAAGAGGAATTCATGAATATTGAGTTAAGCCCTGTGTATGGAAACTCATTCAGAGGAAACTTCCTGTTCCTCAGACATGAACAGAATATTGTGAAGGGCTGAGGGGTGGGAAGTTTGATGCACGTTCAGTATAAAAATGAAGTTATAAAAGGAGCTGGGCTGGGGGGACTTCTCTGCTCTTATTCAAATTAATAAAAAGAAATGCTCCTCTCTGTCATGTTGCCAATCAATGTGGGAGAAGTTGCCCAGGAAACAGACCACAGCAGCAGACATCAAACAGCATGCAATGTGCTAGACAGCTCCCATCAGACAGTCTACAGCAGACATCACATACACGGGCCCAGATTCATCTCTCATGTAACTCCTTTGGCTTCAATCACCAGAGGTGAATCTGGCCCCTGGGACTTGTATATCTAAGGGGCTCTTCCATTAGACATGTGATTCCTTTGCTACATGGAGGTCAGATGCTTTGGAGAGGGATTTTAGTGACAATTAAACCTGTTTAAGAGGAACTTTTGGGAGGGATTTTCTGGTACTAACTCTGTCCATTCCCCTGCTCTACCAACAGCTCCTCAGGACATGGTTCAGTTCAGGGAAGGAGTGGGAGAGAGAACGGGCCTTGCAGGCCAGCACCCAGCTGCTGACTGCCTATCGAGAGACAGTTCATAGCACAGTGAGTATAGCCGTACTCTTCCTTGAGCTGACTTCCCTGCTTACGTCAGATCTGACACTCAACGCAAATGCATGAAAAACTCTTCCAGGACAGCAGCTGGGATCTCAAGGTGACTAACATCCCTCTGCTTCCGTGAGTGAGAGGTTTACACAACAATGCTGTGAGCACACTGCGGGCAGACTGCAAGAAGTAGAGGGAGACAACCGCCAAACTGATGGCTTATTCTATCATTAGATTCACCAAGTCAACAACAAAAGAGCTTCCACCCTAGTTAACAAGATGCCAAACACGGTCCCCTTTTGGCATTCCAGACCTTGGCTCCCATCTAAACAACCCTGTCTTGGAAGAGGTGGGAGGGATAGCTCAGTGGTTTGAGCAGTGGCCTGCTAAACCCCAGGTTGTGAGTTCAATACTTGAGGGGGCCATTTAGGGAACTGGGGTAAAAATCTGTCTGGGGATTGGTCCTGCTTTGAGCCAGGGGTTGGACTAGATACCTCCTGAGGTCCTTTCCAACCCTGATATTCTATGTCTAATATAGTGAGGGTTACTGGAAACCTGATTCACCATATGTGGGGTTCACTGATCATAAAGGCCCAGATGCTTATCCCCAGGTCAATGTGAATCTCAGGTCTTCCCCAAATATCACGCTGTCAGCCAATCCTTAACTAAATCTAAGATTTATTGTTAAAAGAAAGAAGAGTTACAAATGGTTAAAAGATCAATATCCAGACAAGTGACTTTCCATGTTCATAGTTCAGGATCACAACAGTGATGGAATAAACTGCTGGTTTGTAAAAGTCTCTCTGGAATCATCCCAACAGATCAGAATCCAAAGGCAGCTTAGATGTAAAGTCTGTTAGTTTTTCCAGGCATTTTCCAGGTTCTTCCAAATGATTATTTGGAAGATCTCTGTCCTATGGCTTACACTGTCCCTGTTCAACATTTAAGCAGTCTAGAGATGATAGGATCAGGCCCAAGCCTTCTCTTTTATAGCTATTCTACCAGGCTGACAAGCCTACCTCACAGAAGTTGTCACAGAAGGCCCTTCCCCCAATGTGGATGGCCTGTTGTACTTTGCTTTGAAGATAATCTTCTATTTCCTGTGCATACCCAGTAAACTAGTTACATTCATTCACATAAGGTAATTAGCCGTTCTTCCATTATAACACAGATAGTTAAGCTGAAGATAATGTAGAAATGATTGGTTTCCTGAAGTGTCTTACATCTTTGATTTTAAGGCTAACTGAACACCTTGCACACATAATTAAGGCAATTAAGCCATGAAAGGGAATTAGCATCTACAAGCTAATTTAGTTACATTGTGAAACTTCTAACCAGGTATAGATAACCACAGACAAATACACTTAGCATCTATTGTTCATTTTTGAATGAGTTGATGATTGCTAGTCTAATACATCTCTTTGAAATTCACATGCACGTGAATTGTCTTGACACAGTAGAAGTGCCTCTTGTTAAGTTATTATGGGTCATACACAGGTTGACTGGTCTGCCAGTGTCACAAATGCATTCTTGGTTCTTAGGCTCCCAGGATGCTAAAGCTGAATTTCTATGTAATCAGCTAAGAACATAAACCATAAGAGTGGCTATCCTGGATCCCCCAGAAGAATGGTTCATCTACCCAGTATCCTGTCTTCTGACAGTGGTGGGTGCCAGATGCATCAGAGGGAATGAACAGAACAAGGCAATTGTCAAGTGAACCATCCCCTGTTGGACAGTCCCAGCCCCGGCATCTGGCAGTCAGAGGTTTAGAGACATCCAGATCATAGAGTTGCATCCCTGACCATGTTAGCTAGTAGCCAGAGATGGACCTATCCTCCGTGAACTCATCTCATTCTTTTTTGAACCCAGTTATACTTTTGGCCTTCACAACCTCTCCGTGGCAATGAGTTCCACAGGTTGACTGCATTGTGTGAAGAAATGCTTCCTTTTTTTTGTTTTAAATCTGCTGCCTATTAATTTCATTGGGTGACCCCTTGTTCCTGTGATATGTGAAGGACTAAATAACACTTCCTTATTGACTTTCTCTACACCAGTCATGATTTGATAGATCTCTATCATAGTCCCTCTTAGTCGTCTCTTTTCCTAGCTGAAAAGTCCCTGTCTTTTTAATCTCTCCTTATATGAGAAGTTGTCCCATATGCCTAATAATTTTTGTTACTCTTCTCTGGGCATAGGTAGGGGAGTTTGTAGAGAAAATACAGTGGTTGAAGGGAGAACACTAGATTTGTTTATGGGTAAACTGATGGCTCAAGGGTTTTCTTTAGGCTAGTCAATAGGAGCTGATCATTCTTGGCTATGGGTGTTGTTTTCTTCCGGGGAGCTCACAAGGCAACTAGGCTGCTTCAGTATTTTGGGATATGAGTCAAAGATTTATTACTAGAATTGGTCTGATAATTGCTGAGCTGAGTGTGTGCAGGCGTAGGTTCATTAGCATCTGGAGCAGGGATTCCCATGATTCAATGCGTCCCTGCTTTCTGGTCCCAGAGTTCAGTGCGGTTCTCTGTTCTTCATTCTTTATGCTAATCCCTATTCCATCTTTCATGCAGTTGAGGCATGCGGAGTTGTCTCTGTTCTTCATTCTGTATGCAAATGGAGATGTCTTAATCTTGTCACCCTTGTCAGGAGGCGTCTAGGTATGTCTCCCCAAACCCTTCATTGTTCTCTGCAAGCCTTTTCTCTGATCGGTTTTGGTTCAAACAGAGATGGGAATTGGGGGTGTCCTTCATGAGTCACACAAGCTAGATACTGTGCCCTGGTTCCCCAAAAACACAGAGCTGACTGGTATCAACAATAAAGATGGCAAGTGAAGTCCAGTACAGCTGGAGAACGTTCATTCTTCATTCTTTTTTAATTAGACTCAGGAAACTTTTCATCAGTTTGGATCTCTGATTGGAGCAATAGCACCATACAGCTGTGATTCACTGGCCTCGTCTCGTCAGTGGGTGTTTGACTGTATCAGCTGCCTTCTCTGTATACAAGGTGAGGAGACCATTAGCAGGTATAAGTAATTCTTCCTCATTAGCAGGTATAAGTAATTCTTCACCTTCTTTCACTGTTGTAATGTCCATTTTTTTGCCTCTCTAGTTCTTTCTGTCCTGTCTGTTGGCACTTAGATAACAGAGTGGTGGGCATCTTCTAAATAGCTCATTAGAAGAGACGATTATGATGTGTAAAGAGTGTGGCACACTTCTGGGAACTGTACAAATAATAAATGGTCTGCACCAGGTAGATAACTGCTCAGTTCCTTAGAGCTTCTCTACACAGGGACACTAAGGAGAGTTAATCCAAATGAACGAAAGGTGTAAATTTTAAAGTGTCATTAAACACGTGTGGATGCTCTGATTCTGAATGAAAATGGCCCTTCTTAATTTTAGTGAATTACATGAATTAAACTAACCTGAAAAAGGCCCCTTTAATTCTAAATAAGTGTGTCCCCAGAGGTGTTTAATGAAGTTTAACTAATGCAGTTTGAAAATGAATTTGGATTAGCTTTCTTGACTATCTCCATGTAGACAAGCCCTTGGTACTAAACATTTTCATTCTCTTTACCCTGCCACTGGCTGTATTGGAGGGGTTTCCTGGACTAATTCTTTAAACAAAAAGTTCTTGCAGCAGCCCTCTGTCATGAGCATTCAAAGCTATTGGAGTAAGTGTAGGCCATTTTCCCATTTGTGAAAGAGTGGGACAGGGGTAGGCAATCTATGGCACGGGTACCGAAGGCGGCACGTGAGCTGATTTTCAGTGGCACTCACACTGCCCAGGTTCTGGCCACCAGTCCGGGGGGCTCCGCATTTTAATTTAATTTTAAATGAAGCTTCTGAAACATTTTTAAAGCCTTATTTACTTTACATATAACAATAGTTTAGTTATATATTATAGACTTATAGAAAGAGACCTTCTCAAAACATTAAATTATCTTACTGGCACGCGAAACCTTAAATTCGAGTGAATAAATGAAGACTCGGCACAGCACTTCTGAAAGGTTGCCGACCCCTGGCGTAGGATATTCTTTTCACCTAATGGTTAGATGTAAAGGGATAGATCTTGGTTATTATTTAAGGCCATTTCCAATTAGGGTGACCAGACAGCCAATGTGAAACTCATGCAGGACTGGGGTGGGGGATAATATGAGCCTATATAAGAGAGAAACCCCAAAATCGGGACTGTCCCTATAAAATTGGGACATCTGGTCATCCTATTTCTAATTATTATTAATCAGCCCTAAAAAACAGTGTTGGTGATTCAGAAACAGAACAAGGGACTCCAGTCTTTGAGTGTACAACATAGAAATCCCAGCATTGTTTAGAAGTGACGGATGAGCCTGGGTTTCCTGCCGAAGGTTTTGTCCAGCCCCATCTCTTTTACAACGAGAGTTTGGTGGAGGGATTCACTTCTACATTGGAACCCCTCACATCTACCTCCATGAGTTGTACTTGAATGTGAGATTAGATGTAAATAGTGAGAGCAGAGAGGCTACTGAAACCAGACACCCCCAGAAAGCTGCTCCAAGCTGAATACGGTGCTTGTTCAATCCTGTATCAGTCACAATAACATACCACTACTGTTAACTTTCAGACATTTAGGGTGTAATCCCGACTCCATTATAGTCAACAGGAGTTTTGCCGTTGACTTTGATGGGGCCAAGATTTTACACTATGCTGATAACAGCCTAGCACATGGATCCTCCTGTATGAATATCCATGCAGTAGAGGTTCAGTTTCATTAGTCGTTACAGTACTTTTTTTCCTTTTCTCCACTCCAGGCCAGCCCATGAACCTGGGGTCAGCGGAAGAGGAGCTGAGATGTCTCCGTGAAGAACTAACAGCAGCTCCGGACCCCGAGGCTCTGTTTCAGGCATCTTCCAAAATGGCCAGGGTAACTGACTCAAAAAACTTGTGCGGATGTTCTAGTGACCAGACACCCTGCATTTTACATTTACGCTTTCATGATGCCTTTCCGTACTTGGAGCGAGCTGTGGGCGAGGGGCATTCGTTGCTAGTAACCAGCAAGATGCTTTTCATAGATGTGTGCTATGAATGCCATGTAAAATCCAGATTCCACAGAATGTTGCACGCCCATGAAAATGCACACGCAGATGCGCACACATGTACCTATCCAGCTATCCATGAGAAAAACTGTATTAGTGGAACATCAAGCTGAGAACCCATCCAGTCTTCATTCTGTCACCTTGTGGGTTTGCCTTAGCCTATATTTGTGTGCATGCCTCTCTTGACTTCATTGTATATGTTGTAAAAAGATGCAGTGTATCTAAGAGAATACAAACTGGAAACTTACCTCCTGCATATCCAGTACAATGTTGTGCTAACTGTGCAACAGAAGCTTTGCCTCGAACCTGATCTCATTAGTGTAGAATACAAAAATGTAGTATATAGACTATGGAGAGAATTTTAATCCCAAATGGCTAGCTGGACACGAGGCTAATTAACAAATTGTTAATTAATCAGAAGGGTAGCCATGTTAGTCTGGATCTGTAAAAGCAGCAAAGAGTCCTGTGGCACCTTATAGACTAACAGACGTATTGGAGCATGAGCTTTCGTGGGTGAATACCCACTTCGTCGGATGCAATTTGCTGATGCATAGATATTTTTCCATAGAGATATTAGGCCTCCATTTTTACAAGTGCTGGAGCCAAACATCATTGCAGTCTCTCCTGTTTTTGATTTGTTCCCAGGTTGTTAGTGAGTACTTTCCCCCAGAACAGGCCACAGCCTTTATTGAGGCCACAGTGGAAAGTATGCTGTCTGCCAGCCCCACCTGTGCCACGGCAGCTGGACTGTGGATGAAGGTTATACTGAAGGAGTGTGGAGATGCCATGCTTGATAAGGTAAAACGGGAAACTGGAGAGGTTTTCTGCCTAAACTCGAGGCTTTTAGATCTTTGACCTCATGTGTAATGAACAAAAATCTTGCTGTTTCTCCCCCTCGGACATAGAGTCGATTCCATCTCTGTTCCCACCCTAAACTAGGCAATGGCAGAATCAATAGCAATAGACAGAGAGAATCCAAGGGAAAAGGAAGGTGGTTGGTTATTTATTTGTCTGGCTTGTTGCCACAGTATTCAGCCAAGAAAGGCTTGAAAAAACAGACTCTGGGGAAAAGACAAGAAGACAGAATGACCGGCACTTGGAGGCATCCAGTTCTTAGGAGGCCTATGGCTAAGGGCTACCTGGATAAAAATAGCCCTGTAGTCATTCCCAGGGAGTCTGGAGCCTGGGCTCTGAGACCCACCCTCTTGCCAGGTTTCAGAGCCTGGGCTCCAGCCCGAGCAGGAACAGCTACACTTTTAGCCCCATAGTGCAAGCCCTCAGGCCCAGGTTGACCTGAGCTCTGAAACTCACTGCTGTGGGATTTGTTTGGTGTGTAGACGTACCCTTTAAGAATAGAAGGAGGGAGGGAGAAAACTATAGTGTCTTTGGGATCCACTATTTATATGCCTTATTCTGGATCCCAGTGCGTTAGGGCTAGATGAAAGGAGCACTCCACAAATCTTCTATCAAGGCTGGTGAAAGGCCTCAGGACAGGGAACCCTCGCAGCAGAACTGCCACGTTTGCACAGTGTTTTAAAGATGTGAAGGGCTAGGAATGAATATGAGAGGTCGTCACCTGTTCATAGTCCCAGGCATTTGCACACTGTGTTTAAAGCACTTGCATATTTTGTGCTTGTGGTTGTTTATGAACTGTGCATCCTTCGAGGCAAATGGTTGCATTTGGCTGCTTAAATCACACCTGCAAAATCTGGGCAGGCAAAGCCTTCTTTTGTGCATGCCAGCTGGTTTATTTAATGCATAGCTGGGCACCACCACATTAAATTACCTGGTATGTACAGGGAAACCCCGCTCAGGGGCGGCTCCAGGCCCCAGCACGCAAAGCGCGTGCTTGGGGCGGCACGCTGCGGGGCGCGCTCTGCCAGTCACCTGCGGGAGGTCCACCGGAGCCATGGGACCGGCAACCGGCATAGCGCCCCCCGCTGCATGCCATCGTGCTTGGGGTGGTGAAATGGCTAGAGCCGCCCCTGACCCTGCTATAATGCGCCCCGTAATAATGCGAATTCGGCTATAACACGATTGTAAGGTGGCTCCGGCCGCCCCAGGCCAAAAAGGAAAAAGCAGCTGGAGCGCTGCGGAAGCGCAAAAGAGAGAGAGAAAAAAGAGAGAGAGAGAGGCTTTGTGAAGGGAGAGGGGCTGGAGTGCCCCCAAAGGGGGGAAAAAAAAGCAAAAAATGGAATGTGCCTTCCCCACTGCCTCTTCCCACCTGCCCCCGCTTACCCTTTTGGTGAGAAGAGCCACTCTCTCCCCAGCTGCTCCTCGCTCTTCCTCTGCCCGTTGCACGTCTCCCCTGCTCTCCCCAAGTGTTTCCCTCTCTCTCTCCATGGCTGAGAGCCCCCGCTGCTGGAGCTCCACCCTTTCAGTTACTGCGGTGGGCAGTTCGCAAATGAAAGTAGTTTTCTGCCCAAGAGAAATCGACCGGCTTGAAACTGACCAGCTTGAAATGGTAAACCCTGCTATACCGCGACCCCACATTTAGCGCGATCCAATTTTTTGGACCCTGATCATCGTGTTATAGCGGGGTTTCGCTGTATGTGTGTGTGTCAGTGTTAATTTTTACAGCCAAGTGTGGGCAATTGTTGTGGGTTAAAGTTACACAGACATATTTGAACGTTTGTTTCTTGAGGAATTTCTAAAAAATCAGCAAATGTCTAAATAAAGGTTTTGATTCTGTAGAATGAATGGAGAGAAAGAAAAAGGGACATTTCTTTCTGGTTTTGTTCCTTCCAGGTGCCAGCTATTGTGGATATAATATATAGCCACATGGCTACTATCCAGGAGGGCAGCTTGAGGCAATTCCTGCTGGAGGCAGTGTCTATTTTAGCTCACCATCACCTAGAGGCAGTGATCTCCAGCCTACTCAGCAACCATCTGCCGATGGACAGGTATATACCGCTACCTATTGCATTCATCTTGGTAAAACATGGATCCCACTGCTTTACTGGGAGATGTAGGGCTTTATTTAAGCAGCAGACATTTTGGGATAATTCCTGATGGTTAATAGCCTGGGTCTTTCTCCAGGAAGGTCCAAGAGCATGGTAAGGTGGGGTGTGGAGAGAAATTAAGTGTCATTCTGTTTCCATTAATTCATAACTGCTTTGACATCCTAAAGACCTAGCTTTACTGGTATAACTGGAGTGTATTGTTGGAAACATGTACTTCTCTAGCAGGGCTGGCTCCAGGGCTTTTGCTGCCCCAAGCAGCAAAAAAAGGGCGGGGAATAAAAAAACCCTGCGATCGCGATGTGCAGCTCTACTCCTTCGCTCTGAGAAGGAGTGAGGGACCAGCCGCCCATTGCCACCGAAGACCCAGATGTGCTGCCCCTCACCATTGCCTGCCCCAAGCAGCTGCTTGCTGGGCTGGTGCCTGGAACCGGCCTGGCTCTCTAGACACCTGACTTGACCTCACTTTGGAAATTAGCAATTGCTGTTGATTTCCTGGTAGCATGACAGCTTCAAGTCCAATCCCTGGCTGATGACAAAGAATAGGGCCAATATTGTCATCAGACCGCCGCTTGGTATCGGTCAGGGTGTGGCTGCTAGAATAGAGTTGCTGTCCTTGGGATTTAAAACTGGACTGGAAGCAGATCCATCATTTCATTTAAAGGTCCCCAACTGGGTTATCAGTTATCAGTGCTGGAATCTAAGACCATAAGAACGGCCATACTGGGTCAGACCAAAGGTCCATCTAGCCCAGTGTCCTGTCTTCCGACAGTGGCCAGTGCCACATGTCCTAGAGGGAATGAACAGAACAGGTAACTGTCAAATGATCCATCCCCTGTTGCCCAGTCCCAGCTTCTGGCAAACAGAGGGTAGGGACACCCTTTGTGAAGGGAACTAGGATGGCCATGAATATTCGTTCTCATAATTGTATGTCCAGTTAGTAGAAATGTGGCTTTTCTTTCATCCACTTGCCTTCCAAACCCTGGATCTTTGGGAGCCACATGCTCAGGATTCCATATTTACTGGGAAGTGGGAAAACAGGAACTGAGATTGGCGCTCTGTGTCCTGTCCTTCGAAGTCTAGTATTAATGGTTAGGCTGCAGTAAGACTAGGTCACTTAACCTAGTTCTGTAACTGGAAACTCAATATTTAAACAGGAGGAGCGTTAAAGGAGGACAGTGCTCCTAACTTTCTCCTCATAGGCAAGGAGAAAAGTTGGTCTTTACTTAAATAGGACGCATTCAGTCTGAGCCACAAAAGTGTCCAGGGGTCACATGTAACTTCTGTTAAATTGCAGTTACACCAGTGAGCTGTGGAGATCTCTGGGGGGAGACCCCTTGCTTGCCACTCAGGTCCTACAGGTCCTCAGAGACAAAATAAAGACGTCAACAAGCCAAGAAGAAAGCATCACCTCAGAGACTGAAACTGACAGGCATTTGGCAGCTGCTGAACCTCTCTCAGTAAGTTAGATGACAGACACGCCTTTCAGGCTTTCCTCTGCCCTGTGACAATCCTGCTGATGGAAAGCTAGAAGTGTGGTAGAATATTGCTGTGTGGGCACTTCTCCTCTGATGTACTGTTTCCCTGAGTCCAGCTCTGCTGTCTGTGGAACAAATACGCAGTTTTAGAGTATGTGGCTGATTTACTTAATAACATCTGGCAATTAGAGAGTCTTTGAACCAGGTTGCTCACAGTGCTTTGCAAATATTCCTTAGGACTCACAACATGCCTTGGTAGGTCATACACATTTTTACAGATGTGGGAAACTGAGCCATGAGTTAAGGGAGTTGCTTGCAGTCATTCAAGTTACCGGCAGAAGTGAAAATTCAGTACAGCTGATATCAGAAGGGGAGAGAGGGTGTGATGGTGTTGGGAGATCTCCTCATTTTTTACCATGCTCTCCTTTCAGGCAACATGTGCCATCTCTGAGGTGGTGTCAGCACAGCAGTCGAGCAAAGCTGTGCAGGAGCTGCTCCCAGAGTTGTTTCCTGTTCTCCTGCAGCAGGTCAGCCGAACCTCAGGACAAAAGATGCCTTTGCCAAGGATAAGCAGCTGGAGCCTATTCCAAAAAGACCAACAACATACTGAGGGCAACCCTTGCCGGTAATTAGAAGGAAGGGAGAGAAACAAAGAATTCCAATAGAGTTGTGTGACACTCCCCAGGAATTTCCAGGGTTATGAGGCACCTTACCATTGCCTGCCCTTAGAGTGAGGAAATCTTGTCTGTGTCTGCTGTGGGTCAGTTCCCTAAAATGACCAGGCTCTGGCAAAACAAGCACTGCCATCCAGGCCTCCTCAGACCCCAGTCTCTTTGTACAGGTTAGTGATAGGCACACACCAACCCCCGAGTCTTCTGACCGTTCCGTATAGTGTCCAGACCTTTATCCACTGAACACCCACAGAATTACCGGGCGTGCTGTTCCCTATGGAACAGTACACACCAGTTTACTTCTTATACTTTAGACTCTGTACTTTATACTTTATTACTTATACTCTATAGTGCAAAACACACAGCACTTAGATATATTTATAGTGCAAACAAGAACAGAGATGGTCAAAGAACAGAATTTCCAGTGACAGTGAGAAAGAATGCAAGCAAAAAATGGTTACATATCAAATGAAATCATAACATGGTCCTAGAGACTAAACTTACCCAACAGGTTAACCTCCTGTCTAAAGATGTTTCTCACCCAACGTTCTCAACCAAGCCTGATAGTGACCCCGCTGTCCATCTACTTCCTAAGTGAAAGATGCCAGGGTGTCTTCTTTGTCCCCCAAATATACTAGAGCAAACCTTTGAGGTGTACCCCAAAATTGGGTCCCCACTCCCTGTCTCCTTCCTGTTACTTTTCTTTCTTTGAAGTTCTCACAGTCCTGAACTGAATGTGAACCCTACATGCTTAATTTACATGTAAACAAACAGATGGAGAAACATTTCTTGCCTTAAAGAAAACCATTTTTCACCTTTCCTGGTGACTAGTCCCTAGACACAGATCATAAGAATGTAATTTTCAATGCATAGACATGGCTCTTTACACAGCATCTGTAGATGTGTTTCACAATGATATTGGTGACATGAGCTTTTATTTGAGACTCATATGGCAATCTTTTAGTGATCTTTTAGCCCCTTAAACCACTGACTCACTCTGGGAATGTCCGCCTCTGCAAATTCCTCTGTAATTTTAACTGCGGGTCCAGATTAACTGGCTGGTGCCACGTAACCTATACTCAGGTATGCTCAGGGTGACTCTGAAGAAACTTCCAGAATCATGCAGTCCATGATCTCCCCCACAGTTTGAGTATGTGGCCTTACCAGTAAGTGGTCCAATCTTTCAATTTCTATGCAAATGCACAGAGGCCTAATCCCTCAATCCATCTTTGAACTCTCCATTTCTGGCAGTACTTTTCTGTGGACAGGCCCCACCTCGTCCAGCATGGCTGCCTTAATCACGTCCTAATCTCTTGCCCGCTAATCACTAAGAGCCATATATGTGCTTCCCCGGTTAAATGGGGTGTCAGTCGAAAGGCCCACATTGTTCTGTCCTTGTGAGGTCTCACCGCTGCTCCTTTAAGAGTAACCAAAACCAGATCAGGGTTGTTCGCAGGTCCCATTTTACAGAGTCTGATCTCCTGTGCCTGGTTTCCATTTCCTGTCACAGGACTTGCCAGACTTTGGAGGAGTTGTTGCCAGACCTGGGCTTGTTCCTGTATAAATTCCTGAAGGCTCTTTTGCTGTTAAACCTACCAGGCAAGCAAAGGCTGTTTTTCTGCCTGGTGGGATTGTTAGAAGGTCTGTGGGGTCTTCTACACCAGCAGTTCTCAACCGGGCCGGTTTTAGGGGGTCCGCCAAGCAGGGCTGGCAGTAGACTAGCTGGGGCTTAGGGCAGAAAGCTGAATCTCTGAGCCCAGCCAGGCTGGAGCCCTGAGGCCCAGCACCTGCACTAAAGCCCCAGCCCCTGCACCCTGTGGAGTTAAAATCTAGAGCCAGGAGCCCCAAACTCTGATGCCTGGCAGGGCAGAGGCCTGGGAGTGGGCCATGGAGTATTTATAGCTTGTTGAGGTGAGAGGAGGCTCAGAAACAGAAAGGTTGAGAACCCTGTTCTAGACTTCTCCTTGCTGCTTCACCACCCATTTCAGTGTGTTCCTCCATCACCTGGACTGCCAGACCTCTACCCGGCTTCTCCAGCAGGCTCTCTATTTGCATAGATAACAGGAAATCCCTGATGAGCCCCAGCTGTGACAGAGAGGGTGTTGCACCCCCACATCTTCTACAAACACAGACCACGTTGAGACTTTCTTGCTTGTAAACACCAACGTGAAGTCTATTTAATCCCCCTACCAATACATAGCACCTTTATCTTGTATCTCAACTTTCTAAACTCTTCTCCAAAATGGGGAAGGTGTTTCCACTCAGAGAGCTCACTTTGTCAGGCTCTCCCAGCTTTTGTCTTTCTGTTTCTCTTTGGGTGACCAGACAGCAAGTGTGAAAAATCAGGACAGGGGGTGGGTGGTAATAGGCACCTGTATAAGAAAAAGCCCCAAATATCGGGATATCTGGTCACCCAAGTTTCTTTCTCTGTCTGTTCCCCTCAAAGGGCTCCTGCCCATGTCCTTTTATACAGTTTCCCTGTTAATGGAATGATTGGTTCCATGACTCACTAGCCCCAATCTGACCTCGTAATCAGCTACACCTCTGTCCAATTAGGCTTTCTGTAAGGAACTGAATTAGTACTAATAGTGACCAGAGTGCTGACTCAAGTGCATACCCTCAGCACTCTGTCACCTCATATCTGGAGATACAACCCCAAAATATCCACTAATGATCACCACATTCTATGCCCCCCAGTTTTTGGGTCCTGATCGTGTATCTTTTTTATATCCTTGTACTCTGCTAGTATCCATACTCCTTGCAGAAAGTGAAAAATGACTGCAAAATTTTGTCCCTAGCAAAACTAGTTATATGAGATGTATTAGACAGAAACATACCTCCTGGCATCAAGTCCTTCCAGGGACACTGGTGTCCAGGATATTGCCAGTGGATGAACTGTCGATGAACAGCAGACCTGACAAGTAACCTGGGCTTCCTGACTCTGTTCAGGCTGCACCTTCCTACCGATTGCTGCAGTTCTGTGCCTCTCTTTCCCCAGGTTTTCTGTCCAAGCGTTAGAATCTGTGCTTTCCAAAGCTAGGAATGAGAGACTGGTGAGAGTGCTTGGGACGCAGAAAACATGGATTCTGCTTGAAAACCCCCAGACTCACCATGAGGGAGTGTGTCTGCTGGTGAGGTAAGAGATCTAAGAGGCATGATTTTATCCTTGGGAATCAGTAGCAAATAGAGTGGCTGAGAGGGAACCTCCAGTTTATAGCTTTGTGGGGGGTGCCCTGGGTGGAAACACACAGCTCCCACCCATAGATATCAGAGCTGTCTGCTCAGAGCAGCGGAGTTTTTGAAGTGTGCAATCGACCCCATAAGTGGTTTTTTGCCTTCCAGTGGTCTGCTAAGATTTGGACTAATAACCCTTGAGATCATCCAGAGCCTCCTCCCCTGGGTGAATTCCCCAATGGAAAACTTCCGAATCACCGGCACAGCTTTCCTTGCCCAGGTAAGACACAGGGCTCCGAAGAGCAGTTTCACCATTAGACCACTGTCTGTTTGCCTTTCTTTTAAGGAGTTGTACAGTTCAGTTCATAGGAGTAACTGTCATTTTAGATAGTAGACTGGTTCCCCCTTTATATGGAAACCTGACAAGGAACTTCATTCTACCTTTCGGAGTCATTCTCTCGCTGATATTTGTATTGCTGTCATTGCCTATACTAGCTACACAACCACAGGTGCTGGCTGAGAGAGATACAGACAGAGTTTGAAGTACTGGACCTCTTCTGCCAAGTCCCAGTGCTGATACTAACCAACAGCTCCTGGTTTTGGTTTCACTCAGCAGATCTTCGGAATGAACCTAGTGTCCTAATACTATAAAACAAGCAACATACAAATACATTCACATCTGTCTTAGGTTCTCATGACTATTGTATCTGAGTACCTCAAAACTCATTTATGTATGTATGTATCCCCACAACACTCCTGGGAGGTAGGGAAGCACTATTATTCCTATTTTACAGGCAGGGAGCTGATGCACAGAAGGGCTAAGTGATTTGCCAAGATCACCCAGGAAGTCTTTGAGGGAGCAGGAATTTGAACCTGGGTCTCCTAAGTCCTAGACAAGTGTGTTAACTGCTGGACCATCCTCCCTTTCTACAGCCCTCTTCTAACATCTGCATCATATTTCCACTTATGCTAAGTAACTATCTTAGGGGCTCATCTGGTTCTAAGGAAAACAATCGATCTGTGTCTGGGATGGGCTGTTCCTGGGCTTTGAGGCTCCTTACAAGAGGCCCCATGGTCCTACTGCACCCTGCCCCAGGAAAAGAGCCACAAATCTGGGTCTGTCTAGAGAGGCCTCATGAGCAGCCAATCGGAGCCCATCAGGCTCAGCTAAAAGGAGCTGCAGGGCCTTAGCAGGTCAGTTCCTGCCAGGAACTGGAGGGCAAGAAACGATGCTGCTCTCTGGCCACAGAAATTCCAGGGATTGCCAGAGTTTGATTCTGGCAGCATTTGCTTAAGTTGGGTTTGCAGGAAGAGAGTCCTTAAGAACTTGAACCTTGAGGTGAGGGTGAAGCTAAAAGTGGCTGGTAGGAAAAAGCAACAATGAACTGAAATCAAGCGGTGCCTAACTACTGTTTACAGGGTCCATGGTTTTGAACTCAGAGTTATGGGCAGGCCTTGGATCCCCTACCACTTACAGTGGCATAAGCCCCAGGAAGGGGACAATGCTTACGGAGAGCTTGAACAAAGAGCAGAATTTCAAGGACCCAGAGTTGGGGCTGGAGACCCTAGTGAGGGCAATGGGACTGTTCTTGACTAGCCCAGAAGGGGTTCATTTGGACTTTGGGACTTAGCCAGAGGCCTGAGCCACAGAAGACTCACTGAGGTCAGCTGGCAGGGTGCACCAGGGGTGAGAAAAGGACTGTGGTACCAGACCTGGCCACTAAGGGGCTCTCAAGAGGTGAGTGGATCCCTATTATAGTGCCCAAAAGGAAAGCTGCATGTTTTCAAGACATTTCTCATTTGTGTGGAATGATAAAGTTAGTGTGTTATGTGCCACGTATCAGAGGGGTAGCCATATTAGTCTGTATCCACAAGACTGTGGCTATAGGAGGACTCCTTGTTGTTTTTAGTGTATTCTATGCCGGCTCAAATTCTATTCCCAATCTTAAGGATCATATTGGTGCTAATGGACATGTTGATTTTATTTCAGCTAATGACTGATCCCATGCTCAGGGAGAAGAAGTTGCTTAAGAGTGTCTTGCGCATCTTGGAAGAAAGGTCACAGGATAGGAACAGCATTGTCCGTCAGATGGCTGTAAGAGGCCTGGGAAATATAGTCGATGGGGCGCCTGTGAAGGTATGAGAGAATACTGAATAGGATGCAACATAAGTAGAGAATCCAAGGAAATAATTGCTCAGAGTTTACAGAGGTTGCACACAATGCACTAGGCCAAATTCTGCTCTCTCCCATACCCTAGTCACCTTTTTTGCAGTCAATACAGAGCAAGCTGGATCCTTTGGTAAACTGGGCATAAGCAAACAATGTGCACTTTAATGTAACCATATGTAAATGTATACATCTAGGAACAAAAAATGCAGGCCATACTTACAGGACGGGAGTCTCTATCCCAGGGAACAATGATGCTGAGAAAAAACTTGAGCCATGGCAGATAATCAGTTGAACATAAGCTCCCAATGCGAAGTTGTGGCCAAAAGGATTGAAATGATCCTTGGAGGCATAAATAGAGGAATCTTGAAGAAGAGTAAAGAAGTTATTTTCCCTCTGAATATGGCACTCATGTGAGTGCTGCTGGAATGCTGTGTCCAGATCAGATGTCCACAATTCAAGAAGGATGCTGATAAATTAGAGAGGATTCAGAGAAGAGTCACAAGAACTATCAAAGGATTGGAAAATATACCTTTAGTGATAGACTCAAGGAGCTCAATCTATTTAGCTTTACAAAGAGAAGGTTAAGGAGTGACTTGAGGACAGTCTATAACTACTCACATGGGGAACAAATTTTGATAATGGGTTCTTCACATTAGCAAACAATGGTATAACAAGATTCAATGGAGAAAAAGGAAGCTAGATTAATTCAGACTGGTAATAAGGCGTACATTTTTAATAGTAATTTTAATTAATCATTGGAACAATTTACCAAAAGTTGTTGTGGTGGATTTTCGGTCACTAGCAATTTTAAAATCAAGATTGGATGTTTTTCTAAAAGATGTACTCTAGTTCAGAGACTATTTCGGAGAAGTTCTATGTTATGCAGGAGGTCAGACCGGATAATCACAATGAACCCTTTTGGCCTTGGAATCTAAGTAACTAGAAATCTAATAATAGGATTATGCACGTGTATTATGTTACCGAGTTTGGCTCATTGTAGTTAGCACCTGGTCTGAAATATAGCTATAGATCTCAGGAGGGAGAGAGGGTTGATGAAATTCCCACAGCTTCATAACTGCTAAAGAAAAGTTCTTAGAAGTGTGATCAGTGATAAGTTTTCTTTAATGTCGTATGTTTGTACAGGTGAAAAAATACAAGAAGTTTCTTCTGGACATACTGATCGGGGCCTTACATGACGTTTTCAGTTCTGAAGTGATTGGTGAGAGCATGAAAGCACTGGCCAAAGTCCTGAAGGAGCTGAAAGAGAAGGACATTGGTTCTTCCTTCAAAGACCTCACCGAACAGATCCGGGCCTACTTTGACGATGTATGTGAACAGAACTCTCCAACCCCAGTTCAACCGATCTTGATTAGACTCGATTTACGATGTGTGATGTGGACTCCCTGGGCATTGCTCATGTCAGAGTGCAGAGATTTTAGGCCCCAGGGAAGGGAAGTATTTTATGGAGGAGGAGAACATTAGGAGGACGGGTATGACATCCCTGCTCCCACAGTCTCACCCTTCTGTTCTTGATTGCCACTGAGAACCTCAAAGAAAGTCTGAATACTAGATTAGGTAGCTAGATAACCATGAAAAGGGGGTTACAGAGTGCAATAGAAAGTGTTGGGCCTGCTCTATACCGTTTTTATGTGAGAGGGTTGGAATGATAATTCTGTTTTGCAGAGAATTTTTGAGATTTCAAATTTTGGTTTTGTTCCTATTTGTGGGAACCCCTCCCCCAAACTTCAGAACTCCTTGTGAAACAGAATTACTATTCACAACCTAGCTCTGTTGGAAGCCTTGGCCCGGGGCAGTCTGCTCTCAGACTATCCTGGTGCTGGGAACCCAGGAAACTCTGGGAGCTAGAGGTGCCAGGGAGTTGCAAATTTGAGAGCTAGGACCCCCAGGGTCATAGAATTGGAAGGGACCTCAGGAGGTCATCTAGTCCAACCCTCTGCTCAAAGCAGGACCAATCCTCAGCTTTTTATCCCAGTTCCCAAAATGGCCCCCCAGGGACTGAACTCACAACCCTGGGTTTAGCAGGCCAATGCTCAAACCACTGAGCTATCCTTCCCCCCAAAGCTGGGAGCCTGGAAGCCTATGATCCCAGTCAGCCTGCTAGATTGGCTGCCAAGGAGCTGGATGGGTGTACTGGCAAGACACCAGGCAGGTTTCTAAGGACCCTGCCTGGCTTCTGGAGGAATTTCATCAAAATTGAACTGTCTCTAAAATATATTCATGAATCAGAAAATTCGAATAAAAATTGGTTAATTAAAGTTTATCTGACTAGCTGTAGTTGCAATCACTCTACTTTAGCGTAGAAGAGACGGCTGTGTGAGGTGCGTGATGGGATTGTCCCTTACTTACCAAGTTGTGGGGCTTTCTTGGCTGTAGGAGAATGATGGTCTTCGCTCAGTGGCCTTTGTCCTATTTGGCATCCTGGCTCAGTTGACAAAGAAAAAATGGAAGGCCTATTTCGCTGAGCAGGTTCGAAAGAGCTGGGTCATACTTCTGCTGCACCTGCAAGACCCAAGCCCCGAGGTTTCAATGGTAAGACCAACAGTGACTTATTTACTAAGGCAAAGGAATCTTCCTCCCAGTGCCAGGGGAGCACTGCTATTCCTGCTTGTTGTGGAGGCCCAAATTCTCCCCTCAGTTCATTGCCCTCCTGCTGAGTCACTTCCAGCCAGGTTGGTCCATGGCTGCCTCACCAGAATCCAGGATAGGTCATGGGTCTGACCCCTACAGGTCTCTGTTCCTGTCTGACTCTTCACCCCAGGCCCCTGCCTCCCCAGAACAGAGGAGAGACCACAGCTGTGCCTGGTGAAGCAGCTTTCATCGGTATATCTGTTCCCAAAAGACATTGATGCTACCTCCAGGTTTCAGTGGAAGCTCTCCCCTCTATTAGTCATTCCTGCATGTTTCTGCCAGTCACATCCAGATGAATCCTTTTTTGTCCTGGAATAGATGAGCAGTCACGCAGATGAGTTCCCTTTGACTGAACATAGCACTCGGTAGGGAACAAGTCAATGGTGTGATGCTCTTTTTCAGGAATGCAGAGCTACATTTCACCTCTGTTTCCCGTTTTTGGGACTGAAGAGACTCCAACATGCGATCAATAAGCACCTTGGTGGCAGAGCCGAGCTGAAGCCTGAAGAGCTCCAGATGGACATTTGCAGACACCTTGTGAGTGAGCTGTTGAACTGTAGGAGATTATTGACTGGAGGGTGATGGGAAATGTAAATCTGCCCCAGATTCCCATTTTTTCCACTTCTACCCAGCCACCTGTTCTTGCTCTTATTTACCTGTGGTTCATAAAAGCATGTGCTGGCAGTCAAAGGGCACTTCTAGCCAGAGAGAGCTCATGTGTCCCTGATTTCCTCTAGGCCAAAGAAAATGCAGAACTGCTGGAGAACTTGTACAGCACAACCATCGCGTCCTTCAGTAGCAGCTGGGAAGGGATCCGGGCAGGTGCCGCCAACTTAGCTGGTGAGAGATGATGCCCAGTGTCCCTTTTGATATTCCCATTGAGGGAGACAGAAAAAATCCCACTGTGCAGCACTGAGCTGCCATTAATCTCTCTGTGCCTCAGCTTCCCACCCATAGATGGAGATGTTAATGTCCCTACCTCTCCAGGATGGTGGTCGGAGGAATTCATTAGTTGCTATAAAGTGCTTCGGGATTGTTGCAGGGGAAGCACGGTGCAGTCATTTCGTAGTAGTGCCTGGGACACTGTCACGTAGGGCATGGTTACACTTTGAGCTGGGGGTATAATTCCCATCTTGATGAGACACACCCGCACTAGCCCTTTGTGCTAAAAATAGAGAGTAGCTGCGGCGGCAGGAGCAGCAGGAGGTTTAACCACCCCAAGTATGATCCCATCCAAACCCCAAAGTCTATTCTCACAGTGGCTGCTCCTCCCACGGCTTGTGCTGCCTTAGCTACATTCTAATGCTAGCGCTGTCAGAGCTAGTGTGGGCCCGTCCCATTGAACTGGGTGTGATACCCCTAGCTCAAAGTGCAGACCTACCCAGTGCTGTTCAGTGCTCCTCACTGCGACTTCATCACTGGGGGGCAAGCAGCCCACCTCCCCATAGCGCCTGCTGTTTCACCTTCCTGGCCACAGCACCTTGTCAAGGAAGCATTAGGTTCCTCCTGTTTGGCCCTGTGGCCTCTTCTCCCTAGCACACCCATGTGAGACAGGCAGGCATTGGGGCTCACCTATCAGTCACCTTGTGAGATCCCTGCTTAGAACTCGCTTATTCCTGGCCCCAGTCCTTTGCTCAGACCACTAGACCAAACACTATCTTAGTATGTCTCCAATAACTGACTGCAGTGGCAAGAGGAGCACAGACTGTTTCATCAAGCAAATGGGTTTTATGTAAACATTCTTTTTAAAAAATGTCTCTCTCTCATTCTCTTCAGTGTGGACTCTAAACTGCTCTAGCATCCTCTTGCCCACAGCTCACCCTTAGGCCCACAGTAGGAGACCCCAAAGACCTGTCTAGGGGCTGCTAATATCACTTTGCACTCAACAAGGGAAGGTTTTATTGTTATTGTTGTTATTTATTTGACATTGTGTATTTAGGCATCATCCTGGAACACACAGACACTCAGCGTATGAAATGGCTGGACCTGGAACATCTGCTGATGTGTAAGTGATAAATACAGCTGAAGTCCTGCTCATTAATGAGTTATAAAGGAATTTAGCTGACAAGCAGCAGTAACTGATACCACTGGTGCAAAGTGCATCAGCCACACATCAAAGGACAAATTCACTCTTGCCCAGTAGAAAGTCAGCCTTAATTTCCCCTGAAGGAGGAAGCTGCAGAAGGTGTGATATGAGTCAGTGCATCTCCTGGTTGTCCTGGCAATGCCCCCTCCCCAGCCAGTGCTCTCCACACTTTGGGCTTTATTGGCTCTCTGTGGACTCCCCAAGTAAGAAGTAGCCACTTTCTGCTACCCCAAATTTCCCACCAGCAATTTTGCTTCCAGTAGGTGCCCTGTATCATGCAAACCAGCTTGGACCTGGCCTGTGTTAAATTCCAGGTTTAGTTGAGCTCAGGCAGTGGCTCCTGAATAGAGCTGGAAAATAACTGAAAAGTGGAAGCTATTGAAACAATGGACCTTCTTCCATTTGCAGCGGAGTGGATGACTTTCTGGTAGAGTCAGGGTCTCCCCACAGTTAGGAGCGTGGAAGGGACCCAATGGGGGACCCTAAAGCTTTGTTTGTATTGGAGAGCTGCTGTCATGTGGTATTCAGAAGTAATAAGTCTCCAGCTATTTCAGGCACAGGTGACTATATGAAAAGTGAGGCCTATTCATCTCTCATGTATTTTCCACCCCAATAGAAGGACTGAGCCCAGTTTCACATTTTTCCATGTGATCATTCTGCTCAGGTACTTCAAGGTTCTGTGATCACGCTTAGCTGTGATTTGACAGTCTGTTCACTAACGTGATGTCCTCCTGTAATTTCAGCTCTCCAGGTCCTAGAGAAAGACCCAAGTCCCACTGTCCAGCTGGTGGCAACTGAGCTCATAAGTGACATCTGTCCTGGCCGAGCGCTTGGCGAATGAAGCAGAACGGAGACCAACAGAACAAGGCGCTCCAGTGGTATAAGGGCCCTACCATCAATCAAATGTTAACCTCACCCCTTGACCCCGGCAGCAAGATGTGTCATGTGACCCCTCTAAGAACTCCTCCCACTGCCATCTACCGATCAGGGTGGGTTTCGCCCCAATAGGAATGCCCCGAGGGAAGACTTGACCAATCAAGGGGAGTTCCGGGGCAGGTGACCTGTCCTTTGTGTGACCCCTCTAAGAACTCCTCCCACTGCCATCTACCGATCAGGATGGGTTTCAGCCACTGGGGATCACTCCAAGAGGAGATTTGGCCAACTGGGGGGAATTCTGGGGTGGGGTGACCCATCCGGAAGTGCTTCATGTGACCCCTCTAGGAACTCCTCTCACCACCCTTTACCAGTTGCGATGGGTTTCAGCTGCAGAGGACTGCCCCAAGAGGAGAGTTGACCAAAACAAGGTAGGTTCTCGGAAGGGGTGAACCTCCCAGAAGAGGGTCGTGTGACCCCTCTAAGAACTCTTTCCAATGCCCTCTGCCAATCAGAGTGCAGCACATCACTTCATAAGTCCCAGCGCTGGGCAGAGGAGGCCATCTCTTACCAAGAAGACGTGTTTTATGAATTGTGGAAAGGCTGAGAGGAGACATGGACTCCTTTACCACTCCCCTGAGAACTTCAGACTTTGTTTTAGCCCTGAGGACCTTTGGGCTTGTATGGATAAAGCGCTATAGCAGTTACAGTTCCGAGGAGGGCCCTTTGACTCGACCATTGATAGATACCTCGGGACCCGACCCTGAACCCTGATGAGTGTGACGACCCCCCCCCCCAAAGTTGGAAGATGATCATGGCTTGGGGGAGTCACTGGTGGACAAGGTGAACGGGAAAGACGTTGCTCAGGTAAATGAATGATTAAGAAGCGATGGTCGATCATGGGGGTATAATGGGATTAGAAATCGATTTGGCATTGCATAAATCTAAGAACAAGCAGGGGGTTGCTAACACTGTCTTTTGTCTGAAAATCTCTCAACAGGTCGATGATGCCTTTCAAGAGGCCTTTAAGAACTTACACATCAGTAGCCCTGTCGTGCATCAGCTGTTTTTGCTCCTGTCTGAGATGCAGATCTCAAGAGGAAAATCTGGAAAAGGACAAAATAGAAGAATGAACCAGCTCAGAGTCCTTCGTTGTAGGGGTCATGGCATCCATTTTTACAGGTGGCTGTCAAAGGTTGTGTTAAACCAGGCAATTAATTAAACTTATTTAAATGTGTCCCTGTGACTGTATCCCCCTCCATACTTGCGTTAGTAAAAGACGGTACCAGGAACAGTCCTGTCTCCACAGACAGCTCTGTTAATGAAAATATATTACATCCCCAGGGAAGCTGGGAGCTTTGGTGGGGGAATCCTCTTTTTCGAGTGGCCAAAAAGCACAGTAAAACTTTAAATAGAAGACAGGTAACAGCTTAGCTTTCAGATCAGATTTTTTCACTTTACACAAACTGGCTCAAATACATTTTAAAAGAAACAAGACCATTGTTTCAGATGTGGACATGCAATGGCAGGCAGATTTGGTAGATGTGCACCGGTTCTCCAAACACAACAGAGGCTTTAAGTACATCTTAACGGTGATAGGTTTCAGAGTAGCAGCCGTGTTAGTCTGTATCCGCAAAAAAAAACCAGGAGTACTTGTGGCACCTTAAAGACTAACAAATTTATTTAAGCATGAGCTTTCGTGAGCTACAGCTCACTTCTTCGGATGCATAGAATGGAACACACAGACAGGGGATATTTATACATACAGAGAACATGGAAATGTGGAAGTATGCATACCAACAGGCAGAGTCTAATCAATTGAGATGAGCTATCGTTAGCAGGAGGAAAAAAACTTTTTGAAGTGATAATTAAGGCCTTGGCTACACTTACAAATTTGCAGCACTGCAGCAGGGTGTGAAAACACACCCTCTGCAGCGCTGCAAATTGGCGCTACAAGCGCCAGTGTAGTCAAAGCCCCCGCTGGGGAGCCACGCTCCCAGCGCTGTCCGCTATTCCCCACAGGGAGGTGGAGTATGGACAGCGCTGGGAGAGTTTTCTCCCAGCGCTGGCGCTGACTACACTTAGCGCAAGCGCTGCCGCGGCAGTGCTTTGAAGTTTAAGTGTAGCCATAGCCTAAGATGGCCCATAGAAGGTGTGAGGAGAACTTAACATAGGGAAATAGATTCAATATTCGCCCCAATAGGAATGCCCCGAGAGAAGGCATTCCCCTGAGAACTTCAGACTTTGTTTTAGCCCTGATATTCAATATTGAATCTATTTCCCTATGTTAAGTTCTCCTCATACCTTCTATGGGCCATCTTAATTATCACTTCAAAAAGTTTTTTTCCTCCTGCTAACGATAGCTCATCTCAATTGATTAGACTCTGCCTGTTGGTATGCATACTTCCACCTTTCCATGTTCTCTGTATGTATAAATATCCCCTGTCTGTGTGTTCCATTCTATGCATCCGAAGAAGTGAGCTGTAGCTCACGAAAGCTCATGCTTAAATAAATTTGTTAGTCTTTAAGGTGCCACAAGTACTCCTGGTTTTTTTAACGGTGATAGACATTCTATCCAAATATGCTTGGGCCTTAGGCCTAAAAGACCAGATGAATGGTGAGGTATCCAAGGCCTTTAAAGCTAGTTTTAGCGAAGGCCGCATGCCTCAAAAATTACAAACTTATCGGTGGAAAGAATTTTTAAACAAACCTTTTAGCAGATTGTTAAAACAGCACGGCGTTCACCATTTTGTTACTAATAATGAAGTCAACGTAGGGGTAGTGGAGCAATTTAACAGAACTTTAAAAAGATGTGGAGGAGGTGGAGATATTTTACAGCCCATAACACTTTTTGCTACATTGACGTGTTATCTGACTTTATAAAGAATGACAACCGGACCTTTCACAGAACTATACGTACCAGACCTGCTGATGTTAATCCTTCACAGTCTCTGAAGATATGGAAAACAGTTTATAGAGATGGTTTTAAAATAAAATCGGTTGTTGCCTCTTTTAGAAAAGGCGACCACGTGAGACTATATAAAGTCAAAGGAGCCTTTGAAAAAGGTTATGAACAGACATTTACTGATGACCTATTTATAGTGGATGAAGCCTTAACCAGGAGCCAGAGCCCTGTATACTGATTAAAAGATTACGAGGGTGAGACAGTTACTGAATCTTTTTACCCTGAAGAATTACAAAAAGTAAACCCCAAACAAGACAGGATTTACAGGATCGAAAAAGTTCTAGCAGATAAAGGAAAAGGGAGAAAAAAGCAGCTACTGGTGAAGTGGTTGAGGGAGGCGATAAGTTTAACAGCTGGGTGGAAGCTTCTCAACTCTGTGACATTTAGAGATGGATAAAACAAACAAACAAAGATTCCTCCTGCAAAGACAGAGAGAGAGAAAAATGAGCGACAGCGGGTTCTACATTACGTTGCCCAGCAATGCCAGCTCTGCAGTTTTTCCTCAGAACACCAGCTTGAACTTTACAATATGGCTAATTAAGCCCTAGGATCTCCAGAGAGCCTGGGAGGTGGGTTAGTGGAAATACAATACCCACACAGCTGGAACACTGTCAACACTGGGGGGGAGGGATAGCTCAGTGGTTTGAGCATTGGCCTGCTAAACCCAGGGTTGTGAGTTCAGTCCTTGAGGAGGTCACTTAGGGATCTGGGGCAAAAATTGGTCCTGCTAGTGAAGGCAGGGGGCTGGACTTGATGACCTTTCAAGGTCCCTTCCAGTTCTAGGAGATTGGTATATCTCCAATTATTACCTTACCTAACAAAGACACCCCTTTTGAAATCACCTTTGCAGGTGTGGCATGGAGTTTATCCTACTACAAGGTTATTACTCATCCATACCCGAATTATTGGATCATATGAACAGTACTGTGGCTCGTCATCCCACACCGCCTGAGGTGGTCATGAACTACGACCCTGGGGGTAGAAAAGTTAGTCTTAAATCCATGATTTTACTTGTATGTTTTCTATCAGCGGGGAGCTAGCTAACATTCTAGGTTTGGGCCCCAAGCACAGAGTCCAAAAATTCCCCTTCTCAGCAGACATCACAGGGCTTTTAATTTCTTGCATCTGTTCACAGATATTGTAGAACACGAGTTTGTGGGGGACTTTTCTGTTCCCCTGTTGCACTGTGTCCCTGTCCGAGGAAGGAACAACCAGTTTGTCACCATCACCTACGATAAACCTCATTACATTCCTGTCAGAAAACTCCACATCGATACCATTACCACCGAATTAAAGACAGATCAGAACAGCCACGTCTTGTATTGCTTTGGCAAGGTGATCATCAAGATGCACCTGTATGCCCGGAGAGAGCGAGGTTTCTAAAAAGCAAAACATTAGGCGATCCTAAAAAATTACAGCGACCCCACCATCTACAGGAACTATTACAAAGCCCAGGTGGGATAGGCCCTTCCTGGATGTATGGGGCTGGCATGGGTGGAATATTCCGTAACCAAGCCTCTGCAACTGACTTCGAGGCAGAACACTGCGTGAGAGACTACATGAATCTGGTACAGACAGCTAGTAAAGATGTGAAAGATCGTTCTCTGTTAATCAACCATGAGGAGTTTGCACGGAGTTACACCTTGTTTGCCTTTGACCTGTCTCCTGACCAGGAATGCGCCAATCACTGTTCCCTGTTTAAAACCTGGAACCTGAGAGCAGAAATACGTTTTGGGATGGCTTTAACTGTCACAGTCAATATGATTGTGTATGGGGTTTTTGACAACGCCATAGAGATAAATCAGAGGAGAAATGTTCTGCTTGACTATATGTGAACATGGACACCGTGCAGCTCTCACGTGTCTCATCAACGACCTCTTACACAAAAAAGAATTCCCTTATGATTGGCTCCCTGGCAGCAAGCTGTCTCAGAGACCCTTAGGTTTGGTGGTCAACATGTATCCACATAACCAACCCGGTGAACGCTGGCTCACGTTGTATCTGGCGAAGTGTAACCGTGGAGAGTTTTTTGACTCATACGGGCACCCACCCCCCCAATAGCGTGTTGTTTCCTTAAAGCATTATGAAATTTTTAAACAAAAATGCCACAGACAATGTGTTTCACAATAGACAACTACAAGACCCCCACTCTGTTGCCTGCAGCGATCACAGCGTGTTTTTCTTACATAATCATAGCAAGGGTTTATCTTTTGACTGGATTTTAAAATTGTATTCTAACGACTTAGTGCAAAACTGACTGGATGGTGATGAATTTTGTAAAAACTAAATTTAAATTCTTGGGCATATCTAGCCTTGCTTAAAACATGTTTCAACAAGCCCAGACATGTGTATCTTGCAATGATTTTTATAGCCATGTTATTCAATACTCTCAGGCATAACAGACAATGTTTGTTTGGCATTATCCAACACATTTTTTATAAAGTAACTTTTCCCACAGTTGCTAGGCCCCACAAGAATGGCAGAAAAGGGCTGTTTCCACCTCAGATCCATTTTTAAAGCCATAGGGCAGGGTTTTAAACCCTTCTCCTAGGACCTTCTTGGTGGAAACAACTTTCTGTTTTTTCCTAAGGGTTTTTGTCTTTATTTGCCACTGATTTTTGTTCCTTATGATAGAGGGCTGCTGCACCTCTATCTTTTTGGAGGGGTTTTCTCATAGGCCCATGCAATAGTCCAGAACTAGATCTTTCAAACTGTCCAAGTTGATCTTTACACAATTTGCTACGTTCAGGGTAATACCTTTTGACTTTCATGCAGGCCTTTCTTCCCGCAGAGGAGGATTCCAGTTACCCTCCCTTTTCACAAATATCACCAAGTCAGTGTCATGGTACAGGCACCACTCTTGCAACCTGTCTAGCAGGTTGTATAGTTCTATGCGGGCATAAGCAATGGTGAAACAGGCTATGAAAACACTGGTATTTCCAGAGACAGAGTACCGGTCTTTTGGGTCCTTCCAAGACACTCATGCTGTTTCATCGATAAACTTGCAGGATGAAACCTTATAGTTGGGGGGAAAACAGGTACTGAAAGAGTTTGTTAGGGTCTCTCACACTGCTGGTATTGGGTAGGTTTGTGGAGCAGACAATGTTGTTGTTGTTGTTGTTATAAATCACATGAAACTGTCTTGTAAACTTAAAAATAAAATATTCATTAGGGTATTTTTCTATTTAAAAAGTCATAGCTTTAAAACAAAATAATCCATTTCAGGCTGTATAACAAACAGGAGTTTTAAGTTTGTTTCTACCATTTTAAAACAACAAACAACAAACCCACAAACTTTTTTTAAATACACCTCATTTTGCAAAATAAAAATCAAACTGCTTTTAAAATCAACTTTTAAAATCCAGTTTAAAACACATTTTGCACACTAAAAAAAACAACACCCTGTTAGTTTGAAACACACCATTACCATCAGTCTGCAGCCATATTCTTAAAAAAAAAACCCACCTATGTTTTACAGAGAGAGAGAGAGAGAGAGAGAGATTAAAATACAATTTGCAACAAAATAGTTTTCAATAAACCCACGCATATTTAAAAGCCAATTGCAGAAAGTTACCTTCTACTACAGAATAAAGTGTTGCAGGTACATGCTTGTTCTGTCCCCCTCAACGTGTGCTTGGGCCTTTGGATTAAAGAACAAGCAAAAACTGTTAGTTAGTATTAGCCCCAAATCCCTACACAACTTGTGTAGTACCTGAAGTTATTAAGCAAAACTAGTTACAATGGTTTTTACCTTGGGCTGGTGATGAAATGCAATTTAAAGTTACTAGTTCCATGCTAAACAGATCACACTGCAATAAACATAAGCACCATTATTTACTAAGACAGCATGGCCAACCAGTGATATTATAGAATATATATTTTCTGAGTTTAAAACAGGGAGCATACCTCCTCTTGCAGCCCAGCAGCCATTCAAGAGATTCTGTTCAGAAAAACAGTCTCCAAAATACCTGAGGTTTTCATACCATCCTAACCCTTTGTTTCAAAAGGACTTCAAAATAGTAGCCAGCAGGTTGATTTGATCGCTACAGCTCTGAAATACTAGCGACTTAAGGACTTTAGGCCCCTTCCTAACATTCCCTTTTGGGAGCTGGGGTGGGGGAATTAAGCTGTCTGCACAACTGAGCTGCTTTTGGCTACATTTTTTCTTTTAGTTAAAATACATTTTTCTGCAGGGCCTTCTTACAGTATTAAACAGTAAATCCCCAATCCTTAATGTAACTGTCCCCCCGCCCTTTCCCAAATGGGGACCTTTTGCAGATATCAATACATCTCTTTGGGGCTTGTTTTTTAAAACATGTTTCTTACATGCATGAAGTTTGGGGTGGGGGTTGAAATAAAATGATTGTATCACAACCATAATAAGCTGCCCAGAGCTGTTAAATGTTTGATTGTCATTAGCGCAAATGCTTGTTCTGTAGCATGGTGAAGGTTTGTGACCCCTTGAAACAGTTCAGTTTTGGTTTAGACCCTTGTGTGGGGGGGAGTGTGTGTGTGTGTTTGTTTGTTGTAAATATATTAATTTAAACTTTTAATGGCTTTGAATTGCTAGAAAGAGTGACCCATAGCATTCAAACAACTCCAGGGGTCATATTTAAACTGTCCAATAACATCTGCAAATTCCTGAGGTTTTATTTCATTTCATATTAATCAGAACTCATCCACCCACCTCCCTTACTATGGGTGCACACCAATCAAATTTATCCCTATGGCAACAAGGATAAGTAGTCACAGTTACCTTCGCTATTCAGTGGGGGTGTGGTTAAAACCATTCGGTTCAACAGGCTGAGTCAACTCTATTGTACTCAAACACATGTCTGAACCATCCCTGTTTGTTTTACTGTTGTAAGCAGAGTCAGGATGAGATCTATCCTGACATTTGGTGGTGAGTTGTGGAAAAGAACGTCGGGGTTGATCTCGTTTGCACAGGCACACCCACCCCGCCTAGCATGAGCCCATAGTAGCCCAAATGGTCACTTTGGCTGCTGTGGGATCCCCAGTTTCTCTGTTATTGAGGCAGGAAGAATAAAGTGTTGTTCTCCTGATTATGTGAATCAAGGACAGTGGAACTGTACTTGGCCTTTTATGACAGAGGGACTCGCCGTCAACTAAGTAGCACTCGCTAGGCAAGGGACGTGGGTTCCAAAACTCAGCAAATTGAGAGAGGCTGGGGACAGGTATTTGTACCTGGTGGGTCCCATACACTAATTCTATCTCTTCTTCCTGTCTCCACTGTGAAATGTTAGTGCTAATTTTGATTCCATGAGGAGTCTGATTACAGACTGCAGAGCTGAATTCACTTTGGGCTAATGGTGAACCAGCACTGAGTCCTCCCTACTGCTTAACACAGTAAGTGGTGATTTTAGCTTGTAGTAGGGGAGCATCAGTGCCCCACTGGCTGAGGGCTTGAGCCAGTTTTGCATTGTGTGATTGGAATGGAGTTCCTAGCAACTGAACGCAGCTCTTGTTGCTGCCAACTCTGATGGCAGAATGGTTACACTATAAACACATTTTTAGGATTTTTCTCCTCCCACAACATACATTTCAGCTTTTTGCTGTAAATGGGTCTTTTTTACACAAAAACACAAAAGTTAGATTCCCACAAACCATTTTTTTATAATTTAAAAGACATACAGCTTCTTGAAAACAAACCAAGAGGCTCCATTAAAACTTTTAGCTCACTTAAGGGCCAGAGACCTTCTAACAGAAATACATATAGTCACAAAACCCTTTTCAATAGATGTTTTTAAATTTACATATTTAAATTTACAAATTTACATATAAAGTTGAAGTCCAAATCTCACAGTCATGGTGCCGTTGGGCTGGGGCATCTATGATATAGCCCTCACAATCTTCAAAAAGCTTTTCCCTAAGACAGTTATTAAGCACAGCATAAATAGCAATGCATACAATAGTCCACATAAATTTTTACGCTCACAGTGTGGCACTGGCTCAGCGAGTTCCATGCCAAACCTTCTCCTAAACTCCTTATAACCTTCATCCTTGAAGTCCTCTTCAACAATTTTTAGCGGCGTTCAGCAAAAACAAGGCAGGCCCGGTTCATCTTTGCTGCTTGATACAACGTTGTCCAGGGCCTCTGGGTCCTCTAGAAAGGCATCATCGAGCTGGCTCAGACAAGAAACAAGTGTAAGTTGTCACTGCTTGTTATTTAGATTGACACAAAAGACGGTTACTCACCGTAGTAACTGTTGTTCTTCGAGATGTGTTGCTCCTATCCATTCCATGTAGGTGTGCGCCGAGGTCCCGATCCATTCCATCTGGTTCCTCAGGGCTTGGAGCGTTTATGCCCCCCCCCCCAGTGGGGCCCCGCCATAAACCTGGGTCTTCAACCTGGTTCTAACCAGTTTTTCTGACTGCCCTATTCGAGCCAATGTCACCATGCTCATTGATATACCTGTCCTGCAAGACAGTTTTCCTGTAGCCTTTCCTGCGGCCAGACGAGTCTCCGAGCTTCAGGCTCTCACAATGGACCCACGGTATACTGTCTTCCTCGAGGACAAGGGCAGTTATTACCACGTCCGATCTGCCTCCCTAAGGAGGTGTCGGCCTTTTCTATCTACCAGGATATCTTCCTTCTGGTCTTCTTCCGAAGCCACTCTCTTTGCACAGAGAGCAACAATTGCCCTCCTTCGACATCCGTAGGGCGTCCGCGATCTATATCTAGCGGACAGAGCCCGCTCGTAACGCCCCCAAAACCTTCATCGTACCGGCATACCGGACGAAGGGCATACCTGTCTCCTCCTAGAGGATTTCATCTTCAATGATGTTGTGCATCTGCACCTCCTGTGTTTTGGCCCATGTTCCATAGAGCCACCTTACTGCACATTCCACCAGGGCTCAGGCTTCGCTGCGGCCTGCCTGGCTCACATACCCTTTCAGGGGATGGGTCGTGCAGCTACCTGGTCCTCGGTCCACACCTTGACCTCATTGGTCCAAGAGTCCAGACCTGATGCAGCCTTTGGCTCAGCAGTTTGCATTCTGCAACATCTAACTCCAACCCCACCACCTAGGTAAGGCTTGGGAATCACCTACATGGAATGCATAGGAGCAATCACTCGAAGAAGAAAAGACGGTTACTCACCGTAGTAACTGTTGTTCTTCAAGATGTGTTGCTCCTATCCATTCCAGACCCGCCCTCCTTCCCCACTGTCGGAGTAGCCGGCAAGAAGGAACTGAGGAGCGGACGGGCCGGCTGGGGTATATAACCGGCGCCATAGCGGCGCCACTCCAGGGGGCGCCAGCCGGCCCACCGGAGTTGCTAGGGTAAAAATGTTCCGAAGAGCCGTGCACGCGCGGCGCGCACACCTACATGGAATGCATAGGAGCAATCACTCGAAGAAGAACCCCAGGTTCCTAACCTCATTACACCTCATCATCAGCTGTCGCTTCTTAATCATTCATTTACCTGAGCGACGTCTTTTCCATTCAGCTTGTCCGCCGGTAACTCCCCCAAGCAATGATCGCCTTCCTCCTCCAGGGTGGTGGACAACGAAAGGTCACCATGCTCACTGGTGTGTCTCATGAATGGTTGGGCTTTGGGTTCAGGTTCTGGCGTATCCATCAATGGCTGGGCCAAAGGAATCCCCTCGGCTGTTCCTCATCCTCTTCGGAACTGTTGCTGCTGTAGCACTTTCTCCACACAAGTTCAAAGGTCCACGGGGCTAAAACAAAGTCTGAAGTTCTCAGGGGGGTGGTAAAGGAGTCCACGTTTCCTCTCAGTCTTTCCACAATTTCTGAAACATGTTGTCTTGGTAAGAGATCGCCTCCTCTGTCCAGCTCTGGGACTTGTGTGGTGATGGTGCTGCACTCTGACTGGCAGAGGGCATTGGGAGGAGTTCTTAGAGGGGTCACACAACCCTCTTCTGGGTGGTCACCCCATCCCAGAACCTGCCCTGTTTTGGTCAAATCTCCTTTCGGGGCAGTCCTCTGCAGCCGAAACCCATCGCGACTGGTAGAGGGTGGTGGGACGAGTTCCTAGAGGGGTCACACGAACCACTTCTGGATGGTCACCCAGCCCCAGAATTCCCCCCAATTGGTCTAATCTCCTCTCAGGGTGCTCTCTAGTGGCTGAAGCCCCTCCTGATTGGTAGAGGGCAGTGGGAGGAGTTCTTAGAGGGGTCACACAAACCCCGGAACTCCCCCTGGTTGGTTAAATCTTCTCTCAGGGCGTTCCTATCGGGGCAAAATCTATCCTGATTGGTATAGTGGAAGGAGTTCTTAGAGGGGTCACATGACACACCTTGCTTCCGGTCATGTGTCCACCTTGACCCCCAGAAGTAATACCCCCATGGGGTGGGGCTTCTGATGACCAGTGGGCAGGGCTTATTCAGTCAAGAGGTGGGGTTAAGTTTTGATTGACAGTAGGGCCCTTATACTCCTCGCTCCCGCTACCCAAAATTGGAAGAAGACCGAGGCAACTATAATACTGGGCAGTAGTCGCCATTGTCCTACTGCTCAGATGCTGTAAGTGAGAGAAGGATCAGGCCCTGTAAAGTAGCCTGGGTTGATTTTTATTACTCAAACGTTTTTATTACACATCAGGACATCTAGTCATTCTGATGGACATGCAGCCTCTGGACAAGCTCATCGATAAGCATGTACATTATACTGCTTGCTCAGGGGTCATTACTATAGTAACAGTCAAGTACTGGCCCAGATCCTCAAATGCATTCTAGACTCTGGGTTCTAAATTACGCTGTCTTGTAACAGCCATTGCTGCACTGGAGATAGCTGTAGCACAACGCACAGTGTGTGTGCCATCTTCTGTTCCCAGCTCCCACCCCATATACTTGAGTGGGAAGCTAGGAGTTAGTGACATACAGCCAGCTACACTGACTGTACACTCTCTATGCTGGTTCTCTGGGTGTTAGGGATTTGCACATGCTGGGGAATTCCTAGCTGCCTCTTAGGGCAGCTTTATGGCTACTTTGCCCTGCTCCACTGCAACATAGGGCAGCAACAGGGTGACTTTACAACTAACCCCACCCCTATTGATGCACCTACCCGTGGTTGTTAGGAGTCTGAGTTCAGGTATCCGGGTTTGGAAAACCCACTCACCTGGCATAAAGGTGTCTGTCAACCAAAGGCCAAATATGCCTTTAAACATCAGTCCCCTTGTTTTTCAAATAACTATTTGAAGCACCACAAAGCTGATAGAGATTTAAGTGCCCTAATCAGCACCTCTGCAGGTGGCTATAATGAGTATTTAGGCTTCTACCTGCAGATTTCAGTGCTTAACTTTAGCCACCCAAGGCCTTTGTATTTGTCTTGCCCAAGCCTATGAGTTGCTGAGTGTTCTCAAACTCCCACTGATGTTATTGGGAGATAAGGATGCTCTACTCTTCTCAGCAGATATAACTCATCTTCCAAAGTTAGCTACTATAATCCTTCACCTCCTATCAAAAGGTCACTGAATGGTCAGATTTCTAGTCTCCATCACCACCTCATTCTCCAGTTTACTGTCCCCTTGGGTGCAGGGCTTGTGAGGATTCACCAGGCAGCGGTTTGCAGAGGAGGGCGAAAGGCAAAGGGAGTCTGGGATGTTATTGCTTATAGTTCTCAAGGGGGAGACAATGTTCCTGTAATAGTTGAATATTGGAAGGAAACCAATAGAGACCCCTGTTGAATTGACACATTCTGCTAATTCAAAAGTGACTATATTAAGTAATATGAGTTCCCCTAATCTTGTAGTGTTTCCTGTTTTGGTGATTGTTTTCTAGACCGTATCCAGCAGCTTATTCCCAGTCTATGTTTTCATTTTGTTATTCCCTAGTATTCTGCACTCTGTTTATGTGTATTAAGGGGCCCTGGACAAATACTGATGACTCTTCACATTTCTTTTTCAGGTGCTGGCCATGTATCTCACAAACAAGATCATATGTAAATAACCCAGCTCTGGATTTTGTATATACTCTGTACATATTTCCTATTAAACTGTTTGAAGTATGTTTCAATTGCTCAGAGGCCTGATTTCGTCTTTCAGAGAATTGGGGCTTCCTCAATGTCCTCTGTAACCATGAAGTGGGGGCTTCCTCCTTTGCCCTTTCTCCGTGGAGCTGGACGAAGACCTCAGCGCCTCTCTGGGGTCTCTAACCACTCTTCCGCAGTCCCCACAAAGCTAGATCTACTCCCTGTAGTTAGTGGCCTGGGGTTTGGTTCTTAATCATATTCTCATCTTTGTTTTTCTGGGAGTTCAGTGTTGCTGATGAATTCTGGGTTGTAAGTGGGATGGTGTGACGTTATTGATATAAATTGGGACCATATAGAACATGGGTTGCAACCAAGGTCCTGTAGTGGCACCAAATCTCAGGTAAAGGGGGTCATATAAGGTGTCTAAGATCAGGTTCTGGGTTGCTGGTTATGATTATGCTGTCTGTATGTCTGTGTATCATTTTGTAGTTGAAGTTATAAGTATTGGCCCTGTATTTTGTATTATGCTCTGTTTCTGGGAAAGATCCCAGACAAGCTGATGTTAGCCCTGCCTAGCTGGCTTGATGGCCCATTAAGGGCCATCAGCTACACAATTGACCCATGGAGAGAAGGCAGACACGCCTTGTGACTCAGCAAAGTATGCAGGGACTGGCCCATGTGACTCCAGGCTCCATTTTGCTGTAATTTTCCACAGTGAAGACAAAGAGATTCTTACACCTGGAAAAGTCTATATAAGGCTGATGCATCATCTCCATCTGGTCTTCAATCCTGCTTCTGACCTCTGGAGGGAATTTGCTACAAACTGAAGCTTTACACAAGGGACTGAATGACCCATCCCAGTGGGGGATGTATTCCAGAGACTCAATTTGAACCTGCAGTTTACTCCAGCTCTGCTGCAAGCCTGAACTAAGAACTTTGCCATTACTGTATGTAATTGATTCCATTTAACCAATTCTACCTCTCATCTCTACCTTTTTCCCTTTGTAAATAAACCTTTAGATTTTAGATTCTAAAGGATTGGCAACAGCGTGATTTGTGGGTAAGATCTGATGTGCATATTGACCTGGGTCTGGGGCTTGGTCTTTTGGGATCGAGAGAACCTTTTTCTTTTATTGGGGTGTTGGTTTTCATAACCATTCATCCCCAGGATGAGTGCACTGGTGGTGATGCTGGGAGACTGGAGTGTCTAAGGAAATTGCTTGTGTGACTTGTGGTTAGCCAGTGGGGTGAGACCAAAGTCCTTTTTGTCTGGCTGGTTTGGTTTGCCTTAGAGGTGGAAAAACCCCAGCCTAGGGCTGTAACTGCCCTGTTTGAGCAATTGGTCCTGATTTGGCACTCTCAGTTGGGTCCCGCCAGAATCGCTCCGTCACAGATGGACTGTGTTCTGGTGAGTTATCCTCCCTCCTGTCTAGCCTATTTGTGGGTCAGAAGGCTATCTGTGAACTGTGTCTGTTTACTTACAGACTTAGGATAGGTGCCTGTAATAGTGTGTGAGGGAAGGCATCTCTGCTTTTCTACGCCAAGTCCCTGTTTGTGAACTGCAAGAATTTATCCGAGAGGAACCATTGGATTCCCTAGCTTCCCCCACTGCACTACAAGGGAACGACTGTCATTGGGTATTGCTGACAGGGTATGTCCTGCTGTGCTCACTGGTCTTGTGGCTTCTTAAGGGCCAGCTCATTTTGTTAATAATTCACATTGGACTAGAGCTGGGTGAAAGCTGATGGGGCAGTTCACTGAGGGGCTTACCAGTTAAACTCCACAGTTCAGAGAATCCTAGAAATGTAGGGCTGGGAGGGTCCTAGAAATATCATCCCATCCAGTACTATACTTAGACCGTCCCTGACAGCTCTTTGTCCAATGGGTTCTTAAAAACCTCCAATCATGGGAATTCCACAACCTCCCTTTGAAGCCTATTCCAGAACGTAACTATCTTTATAGTGAGAAAGTTTTTCCTAATATCTAACTTAAATCTCCCTTGCTGCAGATTAAGCTGATACCTACTTCTCCTACGTCCAGTGCACATGGAGAACAGTTGAGCGGGGTCCTTTTTATAACAGTCCTTAACATATTTGAACATGGTTTGAACATATTTGAGGGTTGGCTAAGATAAAGAGGCACCTGGAGGAGGGAAAGCAGGTTACAGGGGTATGTGTGCAGCTTTCTTGGGGTGCCCAGGCTCTGAGTCACTTTGTTACCCATCCGGCGAGAGGAAGATTTTCTCAGGGAGCTGATATCTAGTTGAGCATAACACCACCGGTCTGTTAGCCAGCCTACCAATCTCCACAGGGCTCTGCCAGCCCTTGCTCCGCTTTGCACGGTAACAGTAATGGCACTGCAGCCCCCAAGCCCCTCTGAAAGTGTCCCCCAGTAGCATCAGATTACTGTCACAGGACACTCACAGAAATTACCGGGGAATAGAATCTAAACAGCTTGATTGGTACAGCTCAGGATCAGATCTTTATAACCTCACAGCACTGAGACATATGTATAGTGGAATAATCCTAAATTCGTTACCAAAGATTAAGATTTAAGAGGTAGTGAGTCAAGATCATGGAAACTGAACTGGTTACATATAAAATGAAAATCATAACATGCTGCTTAGAGTCTAAAATCAATTATTATGGCAGTTTTTCACCTAAAGCAATCTCCTAGCAGCATTAACCAACATGCCTGGGATCCAACGTTCCTGAGGAAGGAAAAGGGCTTTTTGCAGGCTGTTCCCAGATGTGCCCGTTACTTTGGGGGTAGGTTCATTTATCAGGGTTATTCTTCTGGGGGAGGGGCTTCGGTAATTCTATTAACGTGCTGTGAAAGTCACTTGTGTGTTCATATGGAGCTCTACTCCTTCCTTCTGCAAGTCCCCTCCCAATGGAGCTCTCCTGCAGGACCTAGGTTCCCCAGGGCTGGGTCCTTCCAGCCTTAGAACTGGATGAACATGTGCGCGCACACACACAGTAGCAGAGCAAGTCTGAGAGGACCAGGTCAATCAGCACTCTCCAGCTGATCCCCTCATGTGTTCCTGTACTCAATGGGCTGGGTTAAGCAGCACTTTCAAGCTGGTACCCTTATGTGCTCCTGGTCTCAATAGGCTGGATTGAGCTCCACTTTCAGCTGCTCCCTCCCCACCCATGTTCCCCAAGTTTAACACATCCCTATCACGCATTCACATTATAATTGTACTGGTAGTAACCCACTTGATGAGCAAACCCCACAGTATATTTTGGGGCACTACAGGGATCTTTAGCTTAGGTACAAGAGCGTCGCTGCACAGTAAATGGGGGAAGCTAAAATACAAAAGAGTAAAATTCAGAGAGAGAGAGAGAGAGACGCAACCAGCTGAACCATAAAAGCTATTGAATCATAGTGATAACCACACCAGGAGGGCTAAACAAACACAACAGTTACATTTTAAAGGTTAATACCTGAGATAGGAAAGAAAACAGAGAGAGAGATGGATCTAACCCACTCCATGAGGCTTGAACTGGTCGGGGTTCCCAGGTGATGGTGGTAGCTCAGGGTCCTGAGTGCTGGAGACAGGCAGAGCCCCCAGCACAATCAGTCAGGAGATGGAATCCCAGTGGAACTGATGCAGAGTTTGTGTCTATACATCAGAACCCTTACTTGGGCATAGGTAGCGGGTTTTGTAGAGAAAATACAATGGTTCAAGGGAGAACACTAGATTTGTTTATGGGTAAACTGGTGGCTCAAGGGTTTTCAACTTTGCCTTTGTTCCTGTCTTTCCTGAACAGCACCTACCCTTCAATCCCTGGACTCCAGCCATGCCTATTCCACCAGGTTTCTGTTATCCCTGCAGTGTCTGGTTTCACTTCCTGCAGCAGCAGCTCTAGTTCCTTCATTTTGTTGCCCAGCCTCCTTGCCTTGGTGTATAGGCATCTTAATTGCTGCTGCTTGGCTTCACCCACATTCCTCGCCCAGCTGGGTACAGTCATTCTGCTTCAAGCATCACCTTCCTGAATGGAGGGAGGGGAGAATCCCTCCGCTCCCCAAGCCAGACCTGGGCTCGCTGGTGCCTGTGGCTCTGAGACAACCGGAAACACCCCAGTGGCCGGGCAGGCTGGGTTGGGGGAGGGGAGAGCCTGGAGGCTGAGCTCTCCCCGGCCAAGGCTGAGACCCAGAAAGACCCCATCCATGGGGGGACAGAGGGGCTGGTGCAACATCCCAGACCAGTTCTCAGCTCCCTGCCCCCTCGGGTAAGACCTCTGCCTGTGTAGCCTCAGACTCTGCTCAGCCCTCTCAGTTGCACCCTTCATGCCCCCCGCAGCAGGACCCACCTTGGCACAGGGTCGTGTTCCCATTGGAGGGGACGTAGCCGGCCCGGCACTCACACCAGTAGCTCCCATTGGTGTTGATACACATGATCTTGGGGCTGCAGATATCTGGGGTCTTACGGCACTCGTCAATGTCTGGGAAGGGATAGCGGGGTGGGAGGGGTCACACACAGCAGGGCAGGGGGCTCACTGGGGGCGAATGACCACAGAGACACCCCCAACCCATTGCAGGGGGCGTGGTCTGTCGGTCTGTCTGCTCCATCTAACCCCACCCCCATTCTATTCTCCTTTCTTCCCTGCTATGTGCAGTGCCCCAATCCCTGCAGCAAAACCCCTCCCACCCCATCCCAGACTGGGGACCAAATCTTATCCAGACCAGGACCCTGCGATCCCCTCCCTGCACCAGCCCTGACAGAGCGGGGTTAAGGGGTGGCCGCTCAGCCAGTTAAGCTGCAAAGGGGAAGTGACTCAGGCTGCGTGCAGGGCGCTGGCTAGAAGGAAGCTCGCCTGGGAGGGGACAGGTGGGGCTTCTCTACAGCCCGAGGGCTGGGCCCAGTGGTGGGGGCCTGAGGCGAGGGGGGCTAGGAAGCCCCGAGGGGGGGCTAGGAGCCCCGGAGGAAGGGTTTCGCTAGCAGGCAGAGGACAGAGGGATCTTACTTTGAAAGGCTCCCCCAGAATGGGGATCACAACGTGACCTGGCCGGACGGCCGAGACACGGGGCAGCCACGACTCTGGGAGCTGCAATGGTGGAAGAGAAGAAAGGGGGAGCTGAACTGGAGCTAGTCGCCAGAAGGGGGCGCCATGCTCAGTGTTACAGACCCCAGCCCCATGGGTCCCCTTCCCATTCGGGATACACCCAGCCCCGCCCCTCCCCTGGAGCACTAGGAGAAGGGTGGGTGGGCTGTGCCCAGGGAAGTGCAGGGGAATTGGGTGCTGTCCCTTTAATCTAGTTTGTTTGCCCTCTGGTGGCTCTCACGGGGGGTCTGTGGCAGAAGCCCCCAGATCCCCGACTTGCGGCCAGTGCACCAACCTGTTCTGACCTGGGCAACGGGAGTCCCAGGACCCAGGTGACTGATGTCCTGAGTATTCAGCAGTCAAAGGCTGGATTCACAGCTACACGGAGACCCTGCTGGGCCAGTCTGGCAGCGTAATGGTCTCTGACAATCCCCCCATCCTGTGCAGGGGCCTCCCCAGCCAGCCTGGAGCCGGTGTAAGGGCCCTTCATCCACCCTGCCACCAGCCTGTTGTAGGGGGTGGTTTGGGGCATGGCCGTAGTACCCTGCGCTGGGGCTGCTCTCAGCACCCTGGGGCCAATCAGGGCAGATTGGGGGCCTGTCTAGAGCATCAGGCACTGGGGTTATTCTCTGCTCCCCAGAGCCCACAAGGGGCAGAGCGCACTGTGCTATGTCTATGGACCATATATAAGGCTCCTTCCCAGGCTCAGGGGGGCCCTAGCAGCCCGGATGCTGTGTGCTGGGGACAGCGAGGGCCCCACCCATCTCCCTGGTGCTTCTCTGCAAACCTAGGGGTTTATTCCCAATCCAAACACCGAGCCAGGGGAGCTCCTGCCCCCACGCTCTAGGGCAGCAGTTGAGGGTCACGGCTGATCACAGCCCCGGTGAGTGGATCGGGGGCCTTTGCTGCAGCTGGCAGCAGCCTCTGGTGCAGCACCAGGCCTGGAATGAGCCCAGGGGTGTTGGGGACTGAGCAGGGGGTAGTGGCAGCAAGGGGAGAGCTCACCCTGGCAGCTGTTCTCACTCGCATGCGGGAACTTGGCTTTCTCAGCCCTTGACTCGTATTCATCGATGCAGCTGCAGGAGTAATTCCCAGTCACATTGGTGCAGTTGGTATTGGGTCCACAGTTTACCCCACTGAGCCCCAGACACTCATTAATATCTGCTTCCCAGTCTTTATTCAGGCCATGTACATTGGCCAAACCAGACAGTCTCTACGCAAAAGACTAAATGGACACAAATCTGACATCAGGAATTATAAGAGTCAAAAACCAACAGGAGAACACTTCAATCTCACTGGTCACTCAATAACAGTCCTAAAAGTGGCAATTCTTCAACAAAAAAATTCAAAAGCAGACTCCAATGTGAAACTGCAAAACTAGAATTAATTTGCAAACTGGACACCATCAGATTAGGCCTGAATAAAGACTGGGAGTGGATGGGTCATTACAAAACCTAGTTTCCCCCATACTAATTTGCCCCTACTGTTATTCACACCTTCTTGTCAACTATTTGAAAGGGGCCACTCTCATTACCACTACAAAAGTAGCTGTGAAAGTGGTGAAAAGCCATTTGGGACCCCTCCACGCTCTGGTCTGATAGCGAGCCCATCTCAGCCGGCCCCAGGAATCTAGCTCAGTAAATCTAAGGGTGTTTCAGAGAATCTGCCTTGAGTCTCAGTTGGTGCAACGTGAGCACTGGAGGGAGCAGAGGAAAGTGCACATTACACCAATGTAGCGTATACCTAGCTGTAAACTCTAGCTCGAGGAGACATACCCAGCTGGCATCTGACCCAGCTGGCATGCCAAAAATTGATGTATGGCTGCAGTTGACCAAGTAACGAGAAAGGCTCCCTGCCTCGACTACGATCCCGTTCAAAACCACAGGTATGGACTCAGGGCGGCCAGTCCCTCCTGCCTCCACAGTGACACTTATATTTCTAGCAAGATGAGAGCGAGGGTGACTATGTCTTCTTGAGATGGACCTTTCACCTTCCAGCCCTGGTGCAGACAGACCCATAGGCCCACCGGACTCTCCTAGCCCCACCCGAGTTCAGCCCATAGACTTTGTTCCACTCACCCAATGGATACACATCACCTCAGGTTCCCATAGTGGCTCAGACGCTATCAGGGCAGTAGGTCAAATTCTGAGGATTTTGAGCTTTGCAGCCTCCTAATCTTCGATAACTTAGACAGGAAGCCAAGTTGACTCATGTCCTGTTACATTATATCGTATCAACCAACAGTACTACACACAGGAAAGCACCATCTTCCCAGCATGCCCTGCTCTCCTTCCTTCTGCCGTACCACTTCTCCCAGCCCCAAAAGCATTTACCTTGCTGAGTACCTGATACCCTATGGGGGAAAATGACCATAGTGCAGAGGGCCTAGCACCACTTCACAGAATCACAGAAATGGGGAGTTGAAGGGACTTCAGGAGGTCAAACTGTCCATCCACATGTGCTGCGGCAGGACCAAGTGCACCTAGACCATCCCTGGCAGGTGTTTGTCCAACCTGTTCTTAAACCCCCCAATAACAGGGATTCCCCAGCCTCCCTAGGTCACCTGTTCCTGTGCTGAATCATCCTTAGACTTAGAAAGTTTCTCCTAATATCAAACCTAAATGTCCCTGGCTGCTCACTAAGCCAATTCCTTCTTGTCCTACCCTTGGACATGGGCACCAATTGATCACAGTCCTCTTTATAACAACCTTTTGCATATTAGCAGATTATTATCATGTCCCCACTCAGCCATAGGCGGCAGGTTTGCACAATTGTTGGGGGGGCCCAAAATGGTGGTGCCCCCCCGCTCCCGCCCTGTAAGCCAATATAAAATGAAGCTACAACGCGTCAGTGCCACAAGATTACAAGGGCAAATTAAAAGTGGAAAGTCAGAAGCAGCACTTGCCTACTTCAATATACAGTATTATATTTTGTTGCACCTGTTGTGATGAAGTGGGAATGTTCTTAATATTTTCTCTGAATACTGTGTGGGTGCCTCAGTTTCCCCTGCAAGATGCCAGCTGAAGGTGTTGGGGACAAAGATCAGGTGGCCTCCCTGTCCAGAAGAGACACAGAGGGCAGAGGAGGGAGTGTCAGTTTGGAGCTGGCTGGGGAAATGGGGAGAGACCCAGAACTTGGTTCTGGGCTCCCCACCCCCCAAGATGGACCTGACAGAGGGGTTCTGTTTTCTGTACCAACAAGCTCTGTTTAAACTGTGTTCCCGTCATCTAATAAATCTTCTGTTTTACTGTCTGGCTGAGAGTCACATCTGACTGCGGAGTTGGGGTGCAGGGACCTCTGGTTGCCCCAGGACCAGCCTGGGCAGACTCGCTGTGGAAAGTGCATGACGTGGAAGGGCATGCTGAATGCTCCGAGGTCAGACCCAGGAAGGTGTAAGCTTCTTGCCCTGGAGACAGTATGCTCCGAGAGAGGAGGCTCCCCCAGAGTCCTGACTGGCTTTGTATGGCGTTGTTCCAAAGCATCACAGCATCCCCTTCCACACCGTGCACATCCCAGAAGTCCGCACAGGCACTGACACTCCCTCCTCCGGCCTTTGTCTCTTTTCCAGGCATTAGGAGGCCACCCGATCTCTCTGTTCTCCAACACCTTCAGTTGGCACCTTGCAGGGGAAACTGATTTGGGAGAAATGAAGTAAAAGCTGCCCAAACCGAGCTTGAGCACTCCTGAATTTTGAGGTGTTCAAATCTGGAAGGCAGGTGCTGGGGGTGGGAGAGGGCTGTGGGCTCCATGGGGAGCATGGCAGCAACTGTCTGGAGCTGCACGGAGCCAGACACGCTGGTCTGAGTGGCACAGTAAGCGGTTGGGGGGGTTGGAGAAGAGGTACGGGGTTCGATGGGGCAGAGGTTCAGAGGGGCAGTCAGGGGACAGGCAGCAACTGGATAGGCATGGGAGTCCAGGAGGTTTATCAGGGGACAGGTAGGAGGGTCCTGGGGGGAAGTTGGGTGGGGTCTCAGGAGGGGGCAGTTGGGGACAAGGAGAAGGGAGGCTTAGATAGGGGCTGAGGTCCCAAGGGGCAGTTAGGGGCAGAGGTCTCGGGAGGGGGTAATCGGGGGACAAGGACCAGTGGTGCTTAGATAGGGGGTGGGAGTCCTGGGGGGCAGTTGGGGCAGAGGTCTGGGGAGGGGGCAATCAGCGGCCAGGGGCTGGGATTCAAAGGGCTCTGGGCTGCTGGCAGCCGCTGGGAGCCCAGAGCCCTTTAAATCCCAGCCGCCACCGGGAGTCACAGGGCTCTGGGCTGCCTGCAACCGCGGGGAACCCAGAGCCTTTTAAATCCCAGCCGCGGCCGGGAGTCAGAGGGCTCTGGGCTGCCCGCTGCGGCAGGGAGCCCAGAGCCCTTTAAATCCCAGCCGCGGCCGGGAGTCAGAGGGCTCTGGGCTGCCTGCAACCGCGGGGAGCCCAGAGCCTTTTAAATCCCAGCCGCAGCCGGGAATCAGAGGGCTCTGGGCTGCCCACTGCGGCAGGGAGCCCAGAGACCTTTAAATCCCAGCCGCGGCCGGGAGTCAGAGGGCTCTGGGCTGCCTGCAACCGCGGGGAGACCAGAGCCTTTTAAATCCCAGCCGCGGCCGGGAATCAGAGGGCTCTGGGCTGCCCACTGCGGCAGGGAGCCCAGAGACCTTTAAATCCCAGCCGCGGCCGGGAGTCAGAGGGCTCTGGGCTGCCCGCTGCGGCAGGGAGCCCAGAGCCCTTTAAATCCCAGCCGCGGCTGGGATTTAAAGGGCTCTGGGCTCCCCGCAGTTGCAGGCAGCCCAGAGCCCAATGACTCCCGGCCGGGCCTGGGATTTAAAGGTCTCTGGGCTCCCTGCCGCAGCGGGAAGCGCAGAGCCCTCTGATTCCTGGCTGTGGCTGGGATTTAAAAGGCTCTGGGCTCCCCGCCGCAGCGGGCAGTGCAGAGCCCTCTGATTCCCGGCCGCGGCTGGGATTTAAAAGGCTCTGGGCTCCCCGCGGTTGCAGGCAGCCCAGAGCAGGGGAGAAACCTAGCTCCAAATATTGCTGGAGCAGAGCCCCTGACTGTGAATATTCCTGGGGCTAAAGCCCCAGGAGCCCATATAAGTTGGCGCCCATGAGGATGGATATTGTTATTACATGTACGAAAAGTCAATATGCAGTTTAAGTGAATGCTGCTCGGGGACGGTTTATTTCTTTGACACATCGTTCAATCGAAGGGAAGTCTTCACCCTCCCGGGAAAGGTATCCACATGAGCAGGAAACGTCAGGAAATCTGCAGAGAAAAAACAATGATTAAATTAGTGAGAACAGAAAACATGATACGCTTTCAACAACATATGGTCTAAATCAGGGTTTCTCAGCCCCTGGGTTGGGCCCCCAAATTGGGTCACCAGAATGTTTCGAAGGGGCACATAGCAGCTCCTGTGTCTCCTATCCCACAGGGCTGGCTGGGCTCACCTCCCTGCTTCAGGCACTGCAACCTCTGGGGTCCCAGCGCCACTCAGGCTTGGCCCAGCTGTCATGACTACGGGAGTCCGGGTAGGCCAAATTTGAGTGAGAGGTACTGCAACCCCATGAGCCAGGTCACAACTCCACTCACACAAAGCTGGTCCAGTCACGGGGGCGGGGCCAAACCTGACTGGTGCTGCAACCCCGGGGTTTGCAACGCCCAGAGCGAAGCCCAGTCAGCCCCACAGCACAGGAGTTGCCACTATGGAATGAGTGCTGGGCAGGATCCACCTGAGACCACCTCAGGGCAGGATCATAACCAGGGCAGGATGAGAGGGGAAGCTGGCCAGAGCGCAAAGCCTCAGGGGTGGCTCAGGCCAGCAATGCCAGGTGGGGCTCGATGGGGTCAACCCCATGCAGTGGGGCTCAGGGAGGGCACACCACCTCCACCCCCAATGAACCTCAATAGACCACCCAGGCTTTCTGGGTTGGGGGAGGGGGTACAACCAAAAAATCTGGGGAGGCACGTGATCTCCCCACACATCACCTCTGATAGGGGGTGTAAATATGCTTGCTCGCCTGGGCACTAAAATGCCCCAGACCCTCTACCCTCAGAGTATTTACTGGGTTGTGAGAAGCCATATACACTTACAAACGGGCGCTGAGCCCAAAAAAGATTGAGAACCACTGGTCTAAATCAGCCTTCTCATGTGGAAAGCCATGGACGAACACAAAGCTCGGCCGCCTTAACACTATGTTGATTGCACAAAGCGGTGGGGAGAAAGTGAATAGGGAAGTGTTATTTACCTCTTCACATAACACAAGCACCAGGCATCACTTAATGAAATTAATAGACAGCAGGTTTAAAACTAACATTTGGAAGTACTTCTTCACACAGCATAGTTAACCTGTGGAACTCATTGCCAGGGGAGGTTGTGAAGGCTAAAAGGATAAGTTCAGTTCATGGAGGAAAGGTCCATCAATGTCCATTAGCCAAGATGGTCAGGGACGCAACCCCATGCTCTGGGTGACCCTAAGCCCCTGACTGCCAGAAGCTGGCACCAGAAAACAGGGGATGGATCACTCAGTAACTACCCTGTTCTGTTCTCTGAAGCATCTGGCACCAGCCACTGTCAGAAGACAGGATACTGGGTTAGAAGGACCATTGGTCTGACCTAGTATGGCCACTCTTATGTTCCTGTGTTAGAACATCCTTTGGGTTGGAGGGTTCCTCCCGCTGCCACCATTCCCCATGTAAACGAAGAAGAGATTGATCCTCCAATCCATGAGTGTCCCAATGGCTGTGAGGAGATCCTGAGGATTTGGGGACACCTTCGGATAGCCAAGGTGTTCTTGTGGAAGCCCATCTCCTCAGTACTCCCTGGGCCTCCCCATGCTTCATGGCAGATGGCTCTCTCAGAGGATAACATCAAGGAAGGGCTCCACATGAAACCGGATGCCAGGCAGGAGCAGGGATGCAACTACTTTGGTTTAACCTCTCTCTCTCTCCAGCAGAATTTTTATTACTTGTTAAACATGCAAAACATTCTCATTGCTGTACAGTGCCAAGTGGAGGATCTGCTCCAATGTTCACAGTCTAAGATGACAGGCAGTATAAATCAGACCCAAAACACGTCAGGACCAAATTATGCCTTTTGGCGGGAAAATCTCCAACACTGGCAAGAATGGACACTTTGTGTCCTGCCAAGAATGCTTCTGGCCTGAATTCATGGCAGACCAGTGACAGTACACAGGCAGGGTAGGTTTTACTGCTGTCATAAAAGTAGCGGAGTGCTACTAACCACAGTCTGAACACTAGCTAATGGAGGGTCAGGGTATAGCCCTTAGGCAGGAAACCATTTTCCCTTGCAGATACAGGCCACAGTGACAGCCAGACTTTCCCACACCTCCCTAGTGCTGTGTCCCAATGGCTGGAATGGAGGGAGAGGGCTCCTTAACACTTCTTCTCCCACACATACACCAGCCCTGGATATTTATTTCTGAAATCTTATCCCGAGCCGAGTAGAATTTTAATAAAACAGTCACTGAAACATGATAGAGAAACAAAACAGTTCTTCCCTATCTTTCTAGTTCATAAATTAATCCTTCCCAGATGTCAAATCAAAGGACTATACATAGAAGAAATTCAAAACATTTTCCTCTGTATCTTCCTGTCTCAGCTAACAATGACCCTCCCTGTGGTGCATGGCGTCATGCTGCCATGCTGTGGACTGGATATTTGGATCGCAGGGAGTCTCCCTGCCTGCTAGTGACAGCTACCATTTTAGTATTTTGATTCACATGCAGAATCATACTGAATGAATGTGTCTCATGGAAACTTTTCTATCTGCCCTTTGCTGTTTTCCTTAGGCCTTATCTACAGCTTGCACCAGTTTAGTTGAACAGGTTTAGTTAAATCATTGCAAATCCCTGCAGGGAAACTCTTATTTCAGTTTAAGTGTAGTTTATTTCCATTTGCCTTAAACCTGTTCCTAATCAGCTTGGGCCAAACTGCAATAAGTCTGGTTTAAACTGAATTAGGAGTGTCTATGGAGCCTTGTGTACCAGTTAACTACATCAGTTTAAAATCACAGCTGACGCAGCACCTAAAGTGGTGAAGCAACTTGGCATATAGACAACCACTGCATTCCCACAACTTATTCTTAGGGCCATATTCTGCCACCAGCTATTATGCATAACTCCCATTCACTCTAAAAGGAGTTCTGGAAGAAGAATAATGGTGACATGACTTGGGCCCAAATTGCTAGCACTCTTAAAAATCGAAATTGATTTCTTACGTGGGGTGATGCTTAATTTAAAAATGCAACAGGAGTCCTGCTAATAACAACACTTTACATTTACAAAGAAGTAAAGTCGTATTAGCCCCATTTTACTGATACAGAAACTAAGGCACAGAGCAAGAAAGTGACTTGTCCAAAGTCACATAGCAAACAAGTGGCAGAGCAGAGAATACAACCCTTGTCTCTTGATCCCCCCTGCAGTCTTATGCGCTAATCACTAGACAACACTCTTCTGGGTACCACATCCTAGATGGTGTACATTATACTGGCATGACTATAATTCTCCATGCTATGGGCTCAATCAGATGCTGAGCGTGCTCAGCTCTCTCTCAAGTCAGTCAGAGGCAAGGGTATGCAACACCTCTAAGCACCGAGCACTGCTCACAGCTCCCAAAATGGAGCCCATTTATACCAGTAAAGTGCATAGCCTGTTGTGTAGTGATATATCCACCTTGCATGATATATCCACCTCGGCGAACTCCTTGCGATATGGTTTTGCTCTTCCAGCTAAATTACTTTCGTCCTGTAACATACTTAAACTATGTGAGAGATTTGGGTTTTCTTTAAAGTCTTAGATTTTTTTAAAGGCCAGAAGGGACCATTAGATCATATAGCCTGACCTCATGTCTAACACAGACTGGAGAATTTTCACCCAGTTACCCCTCAGTTGAGCCCAATTTAAACTTGTCTTCCAGTGCTCAGATCCCATAGGCGCTGAGCATGGTATAAAAACTTAGGTAGATACATAGCAGAAAGAGAATATCTTAAAGAGATTTCACTGCAGTGTGACTTTTCTGGTGATCATTGTGTCAGTGCTAGAGGATTGAACCGCTTAGCGTACATGCATGTGCTGAAGTACCACAGGAAATATTTTTGTTTGACGACAAGATAAGTGGTGATGAGCGAGATAATGCCTAAATCCAACTAGATCAGAAGCAAAACATAACAATGAGCTATAACAGTATACTGCACACCAACTGAGCCAGTAATTCTATACCTTGTAAGACTCTTCAGTCTTCCTTCTTCTCTGCTTCATTTTTCAGCTTTGCCTCACGTTCTTTTTTCATTTTTTGTTCAATTTTTTTACTCTGGTATATTTTTACTCCAGCAAATGCCAAGCAAAGAATTAATGTTTTAGCTGCCAAAATGTACATCAGCAGTGGAAAATTCTCCAAAACCTGAAATATAAAACAATATATTTCAACAGAGTTTCTACAACACTTGAGCAACTGGGACATTTAAAGCACATCTATGGCATACTATACAACTTCCCTATGGAAGCTGTATTATTCAAGACTTTGTTCATGCTATGGCAATGCAGTGCATGCGTTCTTCCCATGGGAAATTTCAGGCCATGTGGATCAGAGTTCAGATGCAGACTGCAAAATATTTCCCTCCATTCATCTCAATTTGTAAACGAATTTGCTTTGCCCATATTCACACCTCCTTCTGTGTTTGCTCTTCCGTGAATTAGTTTACTGGCAACATGGTTTGTTTGAAGGGCAAATTTTAAGTGAATGTTGCAAGAGATTTGCAGAAAGCAAACTTGGAGTGGTAATTGTGAGGATTCACCTGATTCCTACACTCATCTCACACATTAGGCATGATTAAAGTTGCTTTCCTGGGCAGTGCTGAAGATTTTTGGCCTTCCTAGAAGTTTATGTACTCAGTTTTGCCATTGACTTCAATGGGAGTCAGGATTTCACCCCAGGTTTCTGAAGAATCATCAACTGGAAAAGAGGGATTACAGTGGATGATAACTCTAGAACCATTAAATATCAAAACTCCTCCTGGCACCTCATTGTTTGAGTTACACAACAGCCCAAATGTGCTCCTCTTACATGGAGCCTGCTAGCCATGCTGATGACCATCTTACCTGGACCTGACATCAGGCAGCTACAGAATATTATCAAAGATGAGCAAATCAGGCAATGGTAATACTGGCTCCAGACCAAGATCTTTATGTACTGCTTTGTTGCAGTTGCAGGATGGAAACAAAACAGGAATTGCACAAGGTATTCATGTACGAGACCAAAAGAGCCGGAGCTGAGCCAAGAATTGTAGCTTAGGAGCTGTAGGCCAATGTCTGACAAATCACTGACACCATCTTCCTCTGAAATAAGGACACTGTCTTGGATGGTGACCAGACCCCACCAATACTGGGGGGTTGTGAGGGCTGTAATTGGCTCTTTTCCTTGTTCATTCAAAGCCATAATCTTGAAGGCATGTAGCAGTGGCTGCCAGGCTCTGTGTAACATTGATCTATAAAGGTGATCTGTTGAGATAGTCATCCAGACATGGGGAGATGTGTATTCCTCTCTCAAGGGAGGGGGGGATGGAGGAACGACGGTGGTTTCTGTGCATACCCGTGCAGATGTCGAAGCCCAAAAAGGGAGTGCTGCATATTGAAAAAAAATCTCATCCATTCAGGGCACAGAAATACACCAGGGGACTGGGTGCAGAGATCAGATAACCCTGAGTTCATCCCATCTCTGGCCCACACAGAGCTCCAGGGAGGGGCCATAAAAGCAGCTGATCCAGAAACAGGAACTTGTAGGTTCCTTGGGATAAGGCTGTTTTTGTTGCCCAGGGGTGGATAATAAATGTTGGCTCATCCCCCATTTTTATGTTGAGTTGCTTCCCCAGGTTGCAGTGACCTCTGTGTCCAGTCAAAAGAGCTCAGACATTTCATAATGAATATTTCACAATGTGCTGCTTGTGAACAAACTTCAGGCCACACATCAGTCACAAAAGCCATCTGGCTAATCATTCTGAGTAATGGCTGAATCTGAGAAAAGAGATCTGTTTGCAGACAATTTGCACACAGAAAAACTTGCAGAATAAACTATTTATTTATTGATTGATTGATTGATTGATTGATTGATTGAGGAGGGATAGCTCAGTGGTTTGAGCATTGGTCTACTAAACCCAGGGTTGTAAGTTCAATCCTTGAGGGGGCCATTTGGGGATTTAGTTGGGGATCAGTCCTGCATTGATCAGGGGGTTGGACTAGATGACCTCCTGAGGTCCCTTCCAACCCTGACAGTCTATGTATATTCTTAACCAAGCTCTAGGCATCATCACAAGTCAATGAGGTAATAAATATCCATTACAGTATGGTGAGACGGGTTCACTGGGGCCCTGCCTACACTAGAATGGTTGTAAGCTATGGGTGCTGAACTTAATTGCAAGTGCAGACAAAGGGAAACTATGTTCCGCACCCTTTTAGTGAAACTACCCATGTTCTCAGTAAATGGGTTGTTTTTCTAATGTAAGCAGGGCATAGGTGGGTGGGAGGATGTCTGCTCGATTCAGGATAGAAGATATTTGATAATGTCTCTGATATTGACCAATATTAAATTCTTCAGAGGAAACCAAACCGAGGCCAGGATCCTGCAAAGATTACGCATATGCTCAGCTTTAAGCACACACATAAATATGGGAGTATGGGGCAAGCAAACAGAATTGAGAAGAAAAATTTAAGTCCTAGCTGACCTAGTGCCTAGCCCAGAGATCGGCAACCTCTGGCACGCGGCTCGCCAGGGTAAGCCCCCTGGCAGGCCAGGCCAGTTTGTTTACCTGCCACGTTGGCAGGTTCAGCCGATCGCGGCTCCCACTGGCCGCAGTTCGAAGTTCCAGGCCAATGGGGGCTGCGGGAAGTGGCGCGGGCGAGGGATGTGTTGGCTGCCGCTTCATTGCGTCTGGTGTGCTGCTTGCTAAGTGGTATATCGGTACCAGGGATACCGCACAGCAAAACAGGGATGAGTGGTATATACAACACAGCAACTGCGCTACAGCATAGCCATGAAAAGGAGACTAGACAGTAAGTAAGGTAAGCAGAGCCAAATGCCATGTGGAGTGTGTGTATGGAGAAGCAAGACAGAGTCTGCCTATAGTACTCTGAGGCCCACAGCAAAGTCCTTATTCATATGCACACAGCAAAGTCAACTTGCAAGGCACTGAATATATATGGTAGGAAATATAATATTAAGTCTCCAGATTCCATGGGGAGAGAGCTGTGGTTAAATCCCCTTACACGTGAACATGGCGTTTATTCCACACAAAGACACACACGCTCCAACACAACATCCCCAACTCTAGCTTAACACACTCCTCTTTAACACTCCCCCCACCCTCCAGGCTTTAATAACAAAAGTCTCCTCACCCTCCAATTAAATTCCACCATCTTGGATCTCTGACGATGTCACGGGTCACACCACAGTCTAAGCCCAGCAACGTTTGTCAGATTTATAAGAAACTGGTGGAGGCGGATTCATCTGAGGAAATAAAAATAAAGAAAGAAATGAGCCAGTCTGTCTGCATTTGTCATGTCCTAGCTGCGGGTCTCTGACAAGCACACCGAGCCTACTGCTACAATACTCTCGGAACATTCAGTAACCACCTCGCAGGGAGCAGATTATTTTGTAGCTGGTTGAGTGACAAGTACAACGGCCATTTGGAGCCTTACAGAGAGCTGAAGGTTGACAGGCCTAGAACAGGTGTCATTTGTTTGTATGGAGGGGGCCCATCCCTGCAGCTGTTCAACTATAAATGCAACGCTGGCTGCTTTAATAAGCATGACGTGTGGGCAAAGGAATTATCCCCATGAGATGTTTTAGGAAAACAGGCCCACCAAAACCAAGGCTGCGGTTTTAATCCCACCGGCTCTGCTCAGAGCTTGAATCCCCACTGCTTCGATTGCTCTTGTCCAGTGTTTCTCAAACTGGGGTTGCCACTTATGTAGGGAAAGCCCCTGGTGGGCCGGGCCGGTGCGTTTACCTGCCCCGTCCGCAGGTCCGGCTGATCGCGGCTCCCACTAGCCGTGGTTCGCTGCTCCGGGCCAATGGGAGCTGCCAGAAGTGGCGTGGGCTGAGGGACATACTGGCCACCACTTCCAGCAGCTCCCATTGGCCAGAGCAGCAATCCGCGGTCAGTGGGAGCCGCGATTGGCTGGACCTGCGGACGGGGCAGGTAAATAAACTGGCCCAGCCCACCAATGGCTTTCCCTACACAAGCGGTGACCTCAGTTTGAGAAACACTGCTCATCTTTAGTATCATCTGGGGGAAGTGAAAATATGCTTCTGGATTTTGAAAAAACACTATACGTAAGTCTTCCTAGGGCAAACACAACATGAAAGTCAAACTCACTGTCAGTGATCCTCTAGGGCGCTTGCTGTTGCTGCTAGCACTGAGATCTCCAGCTGAGGAATGCTTGAGGAGCCTCAAGTGGACATAAGGCAGCTACATATGGATGAGTCTGCATTTTGGTTTTCACCCCTGCTTATCCAGTGGTTTCAGAACGTCAGACACACAGGTTCCACTTTAAATAGATTTCCCTGCACATGCTCTACCTGTCCCTGAGCTGATTCCCTATATGTGTCCCCTGTTTGTGCAGACGCTTTCCAGGTTGCGCAAACCCGACTTACGGAAATCCGGACTTACGGAAAAAGTTATGTAAGCACTTTTTTTTTTTTGCGTAGTTGTAGGAGATACATTCCCGACTTACGCAAAACTCGACTTACACAAGGCGTTCCAGAACGGAACGCTTGCATAAGTCGGGGAGCTTCTGTATAACAACAGATTCACTCTGTGATCTGCAGAATGGGGACCACTTCTTAGCCACTTGCAGAGCTATACAAACAATAACAATAAGCCCACCATTGCTGCCTTTCTGATCCTTCTCTGACTAAGATAGAGGACTCAAGTGAGTGGTCTTAAGGCTCTTGTGTGCCCATGAGGCAGATTCCTACCTCCTGCCATCTCTCCTACTTACAGCATCAGCTTTACTCACTGTTCTGAACTGATTTGAAGCCACCTTTATATATCAGTGTTGCATACCCACTCTCTGATGTCCCTAACCTCCAGTGGTCCCACTTAATCCTGCTTTAGGCCTCTTGGGTTCTCCTGCTTCCCCATCTTGACCCAGGCCTGGTAAATCTTGGCAGAAGAAAGAAGCCTGGATGTGTATGTATGAAAGGCAGGACTGACTGCTTCATACTTTAAAGAAACATTTATTAGCAATGATATCACTGGTTTAAAAACAAAAAAGCTCACACACTGTACTTTCAAGGTTATGCTATCTTAAAGGGAGGCAGGCAAATAAACAATCGAAGTTTCATGTTTGCTTTTTCAAAGGCAGATAAGGCAAAGATAGGAGTTTAAAAACATCTACACTCAGCTGTTTGTTCCCCTGAAAACGTATATTCTCTTAATAAATACAACGGTCATGGCAAGGAGACCCAGCTAAGTGTAAAGGAGGTCACCTTCACTTGCCGTCAGGACTTCCGAGGAGATCTTGTGGTTATGTCACATGAGCGACCGAGCATCTGATCTCTACTCTGAGCATTGTCACAGACTTCCAGGGCTCAGCTCACCACTGACTTGCACGTCGCATAGTCATTTACACCTGCGCAAATGCACGTAAAAGGACCACCACCATAGTAGTACCTCATAATCTTTAACATGTTTATCCCCACAACACCTCTCTAAGTACCATTATCCCTGTTTTACGGATGGGGAAACTGAGGCACAATGAATCAAAGTGGAGAGCAGGGAAGTGAACCCAGGACTCTCAAGGCCTAGGCTGCTGTTTTAACAACTGCACCATCCTTCCTCTCTACCTCTGCTCCCAAACCATAATCCTCCACTCACTCAGTCTCACATCAACTGTGCACAGCTGTAAATGACTAGATGAGGTACAAGGTAGTAGGGAATGAGGCCTCTTATGTGATGTTGTCTGGGAAACTCCCATGGCCTGCTGATAGCTTTGTTACTCAGCAGTGTAGTGGGGCTCATAATACTGTTCTACCTGGCAGGAGTGTTGTGAGGCTTAATTAACGTATATAAAGCGCTATGAGCCGAAAGGCACCATAAAAGGGTAAAATACACCTCTACCCTGATATAATGCTGTCCTCGGGAGCCCAAAAATCTTACTGCATTATAGGGGAAACCGCGTTATATCAAACTTGCTTTGATCTGCTGGAGTGCACAGCCCCGCCCCCCCAGAGTGCTGCTTTACCATGTTATATCCGAATTTGTGTTATATCGGGTCGCGTTATATCGGGGTTGAGGTGTATGTATTTGAATGTATTTGATTGCGCCTACAGTAAGGTGATGGCAGACTATAACCTGCACTAAAAAATGTGTATCCTCCTTCCATTTGGACAGAAACCATGTTTTCTTCTTCGGACCATCTCTCACTATCTTGCTGATCTTGCTAGCTTCCCCTCGTTCACATATTTAAAGAGACCATCGATACATTTTACAGCATGCTATTGGGCAGAGGAACAATCACAGGGCTTGACTTGTTGATGCTATGCTGTGTGTCAGGCTGGGCTCTCTGAGAGTGGGACCAAGATACCTCAACATGGCTCTCCGAACCCAGACAAAAAGCCGTTGTGTGACACAGCGGGAGAGGATCTGAACCTGGATAGCCACTCCCACAATTCCTCAAAACCCCAACAGCGCATGTGATCATGGGCGCCGGGTTTGAATAATTTGTGGTCGTGCCCAGAACGGGTCCAAGCAGAGCTGTCCCATCCATAGGACAGACCGGGGCAACCACCCCGGGGCCCACGCTTTGGGGAGCCCCACATTTCAAGGGGACGCAGAGTCCAGGGGGACCTGGGGGGTTAGCAGGGGGTCTGGCGCCAGCAGCAGCAAGTGACCTGGCCCCAGCCCACCCCTCCCCACCCCCATTCCACCCCTTTCCCAAGCCTCTGCCCCGCCTCTCCTCCTGGCTTCCATCCCCTACCCCAAGCAACACTGGGAGCCAGGTTGCTTGCTGCTGCCGGCGCCAGGCCCCCCGCTAGCTCCCCAGACACCCCTGGACCCTGCATCCACCTGAAGCACAGGGCTCCCCCAAGCACGGTAAGACCAAACATTGGTGGAGTTGGGCCAATGTTCCTAAATACTGGTGGAGCATGGGCACCACGGGCCCACGTAACTCGCTGCCTATGCATATGATACAGGATGAAATCGTTCAGGGCCAGTCGGATCCAGATACTTTTATAACTCAAACAGAGCGGCCCAGATTCTACTCTAGGCTACGCTGGTGTAAGTCAAAAGTTGCTCAGTTGAGGCCAGTGGAGTTACTCTGGGTTCAAACCAGTGTAGTTGAGAGCAGTCAGTTAAATGAATAACAGAAATATACAGCACTGCTGAGATCTTCATACCTGGAGTTGTAGAGAGCAGATGTATTAACAGCCTCTCTGACAGAGCCTCACATACGCCATACTCTGGAAATTAAACATGGAGCAAAGGGAAATTTAAAGAGACAGATTTTAAATCATATTACAAATGCCTGCAGCATCTCAGATTGTTAACCCAGGGGCCCCAGCACACCATTTTAGTCACATGCCAGACTGCTTGTAGATCAGAGGGGTTTCCACAATGCCGCCACCACCACCGTTGCACTCACTACCAGCCCAACCACCATACTGCTGGGCTACTTCCACCAGCATGCCTCCCTCTTAACACCACCCATGTCCATTGCTTCTCACTTGCCTTGCACCCCTCAGCACCCTGTCTGGCTTTCCTGCTGCCAGTTACCAGCTTCCCACCACTCCCCAGTGCTCATCCCCTACCCATCCACTGCTTGATTGTACTGCCTTCCCCTGACATTGTTACTTGGGCCCTGCTACCTCTGCTCCCCACAACTCTTCACTCCCAAACAAGGCACTCCCCAATGGAAGTCCTCTCCCAGCTGTCACCGACACTGTACCTGAATTGCACACACAGCTCAGGAAACTGAAAATTACTGTGTTGAAAAAAATACTTCACTCTCTTTCTGCTATTCATTTACTTCACTCAGCTGAGACAGAGAAACTGAACATAAGTGAAACTGACTAGCCCATAGCCAACTTCATTTTCAGGTTCTCATACCCCAGAACTCTGCATCAGGGCTTGGGTTGCAATACTGCAGGGGATGGTCACTTCCAGTCAAATATGTTTTCACTGAATTTTAAAATCATATCAAACCATTTTAATGAGCCGGGCTGGGGTCCCTTACAAAATTTGGGGCTCAAAATGTCCAACATGTGTCCAATAAAGTTGCTGAGACAGATTGGGGAAATGGACATAGCCCAGAAAAAGACAAACGAGCCCAATTTTGAACTACCTTGCACATGTGTGTAAGGTGTCTGACAGCAATGCCAACACACGATGCAAACCAACAGGGAATCAGGCCCAGAAACGTAACTTTACCTGAAACTCACTTTGTTTAAGGTTTGCATTTTGTGCCGAAAGTCCAGCTCTTACAGAAACCCCCTAGGTCACGGATTCATTTTAAAAATAAGACCTTCCCAGAGAGAACAGATTGATACAGTACCTTGCAGCAGGCAGCCATTACACACAGAGGGGAAGTGGACACAAACTACAAATACCAGAAGCCATACAGCTGGCAAACTACAACTCCCAGCATGCCACAATCATATCTGGCTGTTAACCCTTTTTTTCAGTATACCTCCATAAAACAAACGTGCACAGTGCACATTCTGGCACATTTAACACCATGTATATTATTAACAATGATAATGTGGAATTTGTCCTTTTAGAATGACACCTGGTAGAACACGTGGAGAGCTTGTTCTACAGCTGTGGAAAAAAATAGAAATCCAGAGTTAAAGTGCCCACAACATCCCATATTCATAGATACATGCTTTTGACATGAATCTGTGCTGGCTGACCTTTAAACCCTATGCACTATGGCAGTTTGACCGTTACCTGCAGAAAATCTTAACTAAGATCTGCTTTGGAATTAACCTCTACCTGGTAGTTTAGGTTGAAGTTCTACATCCATCTCATCACCTTATCTGTCCCTGAAAAACAAGACAAGGAACCCCTCTCTCCACCCAAAATATTTGATCTAGATTCTTCTATGGCCCCCATAACTTTTATGTCTGAGCACCTCTTACTCATTAATGGACATCATCCTTACAAACACCCCTCTGAGGCAGAGAAGTGCTATTCCCACTTTATATGTGGGGAACTGAAGTATAGGACAGATTAATTTGCCCAAGTTCACAAAAGAAGACTGTGGGTGAGCAGGGAACAGAACCAAGTTGCCCGAATCCTAGTCTAGTGTTCTAACTGCTAGATCATCTCTCCTAGCTTTGGGCCAATGGGAATCAGAGAGAGCCACCCAATAACGCACTACCTGTTTTCTTTTCTAACAAGGTCCTAAGATACCATGACAAGGAACACGGGAAACCAGGAAATGTGGGCAGTTTGCTTCTTTTTAAAGAATGTTTTTAAAGAATTGCTCTGATACAATTTTATACATGTTATTTGTTTAGGTAGATGGGGGCCAGATGCTTAGCAAGTGTAAATGGGCGCAACTCCATTGAAGTCAGTATAGCTGAGGAGCAATAAAGCTGAAGTCACCTTACAGCGGCTGAGGATCTGACCCAGATAGTGTATTTGTCCCTCCATGTTTGAAGAGTTCATGCAATGTCTTTGCAAGACAGATAATCTCTATAGTTTCAATGTCCAACCTAAATGAGTTACACACACAAAAACAGCAACACTCTTTCGGTTTGAATAGCAAATGGTGTTGGTTTGCCATGTAGACCTACATGACATATTATGTCTTATTTATATTTATATATTATTATTTTCAAAACATGATTGTCGACCTGACAGCATTCCTTTAATAGCACAAGTATTGTCTTTCTAGTTCACCCCTGCTGGACACTGATGTATTTTTGTTACTCCATACACACATAGCTGCTCACTGTAAAAAGGCAGCTGAATGGAAACAGAAGGCCTTAAGCAAAGTAACCTGGATAGAAATAGAATAGGACTTTCTAGTGATGGAAAAATTAATGCCTAAACTGTTAATTTCTCAGGAGATTTTCATGTCCTGTGATTATCCTTTTCCATGTGTGCAATGAAGCCATGCTAAGCTACAGACTAAAGCACTTGTAGTAAGATGAGGCCCTGAAACGAACTTTTGTGTCAGAGGCCCAGTCTAAGGCCTGAAGCCTGAACCAAAGTACTTCCAGGCACTGCTAAGTGAAAGCTGGGCTGTGAGCCAGTTAGGTCTGACTAGTTTACCATCAGGACAGTGTAAGATTTTAGGACAGACAGAGATGCCTGAAAACTGTTGTTTTAAAATCCTTTTTTCTCTAAATGCATTGTTCCTACTAAATGTGTTGTTGTGTAGTTTTCAGAAGGCTGTTTTGTCACTGAATCCCATGAGTAACAAACTTGCAAAGTGAAGACCTGTAGGTGCTGAAACTAATTAAGTTTGGATGCCTAACCTGAGACACCTAGGGACTGAGTTTTCAACGTACTTAGCATTCTGTAGCACTTCATATGTTCAAAGCAGAGCTCCCATTGACTTCAGGTGCATCTGTGAGCATTCTGCACTTTTGCACATCTGTCTTCAGGGTTTCAAGCCTGGCAGCCAAAAATGAGGAACACACATTTAATTCCCTCTTGTGAAAAGTTTGGTTTAAGTAGCCCAGCATGAGGGACGGGCCCTGCTGCACACAACAGCCCTATTCACTACACAACCCTAATTCATCCCAGAACTGGTCCAGCCAGTGCAATGAATGAAGCAGGGGTCATTTGGAAAACTGTATCATAACACATACACACTTGGGGCTGAATTAATGTTGCTCAGGCAACCTGAATTCTATTATTTCCTAACTTTGAGGTGTTTGACTCTGCAGCCTTCACATTCTTTTCATGTACTATTTTTAATGTATTTTCCTATTTTTTTATTAAACAAATTGAGGAACGAGAAATCCCATCATGGTAGAACCATATTGACCCTCACGTGGCTCATCAGCGGGGTTGGGACTTTTAGATCCACAGAACAGACCTTGACCACTTGAGCTAATGGAATAACTGGTAGCAGTAATAGGCTGTTATAGTCTGTGTGGTCCAGCCATTATCGGGATAGCTATTTGCTGATGGAATAGAACCCAGGAGTCCAGAGTCTCTACATTTCTCTGCCAAGTTCCGGAGGGCAATGTGTTATAGCGATTACAAACCCAGATTTGCGCCTGTGCCTTCAGCCTGTTTCTGTCCCTTTCTGCTCCTATCCATCCCAACACCACCCTATCTCCCTCTGTTATTGCTCCCATCCACATCCACACACCGCCACCCACACCCCAGTTCCTGCCCTTCTCCTATCCACCCCCTGGCTCCTGGTCCCCATTCCAGCTCTTGCCTCCTCCCTGTCTGCTCCTAGCCATCTGCACCCAGCTCCTATCCCCTTTCTCTATGTGCCTTAATGATAGGTGGTGCTACCAGCTCGGCCTATAGTTATTGTTTGAGCACCAGCCTGGTGGTTATTTACTAACATAGGAGAAGACATAGTCTCTGCCTCCAGAAACCTGTTCCCACTGAGCAGAAACCCACCCACCCATTCCCTCCCATGCAGGAAGAAAACCTAAAAAGTGCACCCGTGTGGCTGGCAGGAGTAAGGTCCAATGCTTGGGATCCTTACATCACTCCATATGTGGACGCGCACGCACACACACACACAGGACCTCACTGGTTCTCAGGGTCCTGACTGCCACATACACCATTGAAAAGTGGGTATAACCCAGGTCTCCCAGCTCCCAGCCTTCTCCACTGGACAATAAAAGAGAGGAGGGATTAAGTAAGACAATTAACTAAGGAAGAATGTGTTATACATTTTAGAGAGCACCAGGCTTTGTGACAAAGATTTGGTTCTCCAAAGACTTCAGACACAAAGGTGGAACCCTGGAAGGTGGGTGGTGCCCAGTGCAGATAACCAGTAGGTGGTTAAAGGATGAGATTAGAGTTCTGTAGCTTTAAAACTGGACTCTTTGAGGTATTGTATTTTAAATGTTTGTCTTGGATATGGAAGAATATCAAACTGAAAATGTGAATTTGCATTGTAAAATCAGTGTTATTCATGTTGAACGGATGGAGGGATAGGATATCTCCTATAGCTAACGCCATAAACTATTGTTCAGACAGTTTACATGTAGATTTATTTTATAAGATTTTATTATATTATAAAAGATGAGCTCCAGCTGCCCTGGTTGGATCATGATCCAGATTTTGAGCACCTTGAAGTTCACATGTCTTCAGATCTGGGGATTTGGTTTTGTCTGTTATTTCGATTTGGGATATTCAGAGTCAGATCCGCATCCAGATTTTAAATCTGCCCATAGTTTGGGGGTGACTTTTGTGAGGTGTTTTCATGCCTCTCAAGTGTCAAGCAGAATAGAAAATCAAAATAGAGTATGAATACATCTCTTTCTCAGATGGCTGACTAAGTAGCCTCACCCAAAAATCTCACAGTGAAGCAGTAGATTTAATTTCTCAGGAACGATCTATAACTAGACACCTCTGGGTATTTATCAGACAATGTGATGGCAATTCAGAATCCTAGTGAAAACATTACATTACATACATGGCTTTCTAGTGTGTTCACTGGTGCTATCTCCAAGAAATCAAGGTGATCCAGGGGTTGTTTTGTCCCTTGCACTGATGTTTTCATGGATCGTACACTTCAAGTCGTCTTGATTCAGAATCTGGCCCTTATATTTTTCACCCCAATCATCAACAATGTACTGGTGATATGGGTCATTAGAGTGTTCTTTCCTCTTTGATTTCACCGTGCTCACTAGGATAGCCACAATAATGAAGGAGAACATTCCAATCATTACCATGAGGTACAAGATAACATAATCAAAGTTTTCCGCATCAACTGTTGCTTGCAGTGCATCTTGTTCCGCTGTCATGTTCCGGCGCCAGTTATTCATGTAGTTAAGAAATGTGTTTTTGAAAACATCTTCCAATATCTGGGTGAAGTTTCGTAAATCGACCATATTTCCCGTGCACTGCCATTGAAAACAAATATATAGATATTTTTAATTCTGTACTATAACAACTGCAGGGTCAATTCCTTAAGCTAGCGTAAACTTTTGTGCCAGTTTAGACCAGCTGAGGATCTGGTCCCAAGTGTCTGCATTTTACCATGTGTTTAGGGGATCAAGTGGGTCTTTACTTAGTTCTTAGTTCAGTTCTGTTTCAGTCTATACTCAGGCCAAATGAAGAGTTTTGTCTAAGTTAGGACTCAGTAAAAGTTGAGTAAGACCCTTAGGATTTGGCTCAGTAGGAATGGTCAAATTCTGCATTGACTAGCAGCCAGGACAGTGCCATTCAAATCAATGAGGCTGCACAAGGTATATCAGCACAGAATTCAGTGATCCATTTCTTGTTTCATCTAAAAAAAATGAAATCTGGCATGCCCATACGCAACACATACAAATGCATTTGGAAAAGCATAATATCCAAATATGCACCCCTCGCAAAGGGCTAGCTGAGTGCCAGGCAGAGTGAGGGACAGGAGGAAGGAATCCTGCTCTTCAGGCAGGTGTTGTAGCAGAGTTATTACACAGAGACTACGGACGCACAGTGCCTGCAGTGCCCTCTGTGGCCTTTGCACCCCCAGGTGGGGTGTGGGAGAATGGGAAGAGTATGAAGTAGCAGATTCTCCAGTCCCAAACCAGAATATCTGCCCCCACCTGTCCCATTCTTGCTGCTGGAACACCTCATTGGAAATACATCCTTCTACACAGCCCCCTCCAAATTTTGCTTTTGTTACATGCCAGAACCACACCAGTTCCATGGTCAGGGGTCCCCCTCTAGCCAGGGGTAGGATTTGCCCACAATTGTATATGTAATATTTGGTGCTACTACATAATATGCTGTGTTACTGCATTTCTCTCTGCGCATTGTGGTGTATCATGATTGCGGTGGGAACTGTAACTTTAGATTTTCTTTGTCTAAAAGCTCAAACAAAACGTTTATTTCCTCGGGTGCTTTGGTTTTTTGTTTGTTTGTTTGTTTTTTGCTTGTTTAAAATAAAATAAAAAGCTGTGATTGGATCACAATTTCACAGATATTTAAGACAAGAAGTGCTTAATAATGATAATCTAGTCTGACCTCCTGCATAGCACAGGCCTTTGCATTTCAACCAGTAATTCCTTCAGTGGATATTATTCTTTGCTACTGCATGCATGAAAAAAAACTATCAAGCCCAATGAGTTGTGTTTGAGCTAGAGTATCCAATCCAATCTCAATGTAAAGACTTAAAGTGATGCTGAATTTACCACATCCCTTGGTAAGATGCTGCAATGAGGAATTATCCTGTCTGATCAGCATTTTCATTCTATTTCCAATTTGAATTCTTGTAACTTCATCATCCAGTCACTGGATCTTGTTATGCCTTCATCTGCTCAATTAAATCTACTATCACATATCTTCTCCTTGAATGTGTGTGTGTGTGTGTACACATATTCACACAACTGTGTAAGATTAAGATGACCTAATTAATTTTCTGTGAAAATAAGTAAAATTAAAAATTGTCATGCGCATTCCATTTTGTTCATTATTTATGCTTTTCGGTGGAAAAGATTCAAAAGAAAAGGTATTGTGCTTTTTCTATTGGAAATGAAAAATTATTAACAGAAACTTACCTCTTCTGTGTCTTCGTGTAATTAAATTCACAGCAACAACTGAGATTTTAAAATTTCACTTGCTAATGTTACAATAATCTTGAAGGGTAGAGAAAAATCTTAAGCTTCAAGAAACTACCAGCTTAGACTAAGCTATATACTGGCCAGTGAAATAACTACATTGTACTCTAGTTTCTATGTTTATATTAAATGAAACGTTAAATCTAATCTTACTGGAAAGTTAAATATTGGCTGAAAACTAATGTAATCTTATTGGCTAACAGTGTACTACACTCTTTAAGTTTGTAATTACTATAATACCATAAAGTTTAAAAGAACACCATGAAGGTTTTTAAGATTATACATTGACATAACTTGTTCTGTATTGATTATTCCACATTATAGGGTAAGGGTCAAGACGTGCTTTTTAAAAAATGAAAAAAAAGACCTCTTGAATAACTTCAGTGTGATGTGCTGAATACTGCACAGACACAGTAAAAGAACTTTTCTGCAGAGCTGGTGTATCGTCACCCAAAGAGTAGAATTTTCTATTTTCCTTCCTTCTCTCCTCAAATCACAACTATGAGTACCTCCCCCGCCCCCTGATCCTTCCAGCTCTTACTCTTCTCAAACATAATTTTTGGATGTATTAGCAGGACTGTCATAAGCAAGACACGAGAAATAATTCTTCCACTCTACTCCATGCTGATAAGACCTCAACTGAAGTATTATGTCCAGTTCTGGGTGCCACATTTCAGAAAAGATGTGGACAAATTGGATAAAGTCCAGAGAAGAGCAACAAAAGTGATTAAAGGTCTAGAAAACATGACCTGGGGGGAAGATTAAAAAAATTGGGTTTGTTTAGTCCAGAGAAGAGAAGACTGAGGATGAACCTGATAACAGTTTTCAAGCACATAAAAGGATAGGACAATAAGCAATGGGCTTAAATTGCAGCAAGGGCAGTTTAGGTTGGACATTAGGAAAACTTCCTAACTGTCAGGGTAGTTAATTGGAATAAATTGCCTAGGGAGGTTGTGGAATCTCCATCACTGACGTTTTTAAAGAGCAGATTAGACAAACCCCTCTCAGGGATGGTTTAGATAATATTTAACCCTGCCTTGAATGCAGGGGACTGGACTAGAAGGCCTCTCAAGATCCCTTCTAGTTCTACAATTCTGTGATTCCTTCCTTGGGTACCTTCCCAGCTCCTCTGTCCCAACCTTGCCACTTCCTTTGCCTTTCCCCTAGATGCTTCAGATGGTTGACCTTCCCTTTATTGGTCATTCAGCCTCCTTTTGGAGCTCACACTGCAGGAGATGGGCTCCTCAAGCATGAAGCTCTCCTGGCCAGATCCAGTCTTTTTGCAGTGGATCTCTTCCCAGAGCCACAGCACCCTTCTGGCATGCTGAGCCCACAGCAGCACCTATCTGACCACAGCCTACAGCAACCCTCATTTTAACTTAATTTTGTTTTTGTTTTTTTCTGTTTTCAAGTGCAGACACCTGCACCTCTCATCAGCTTCCTACTCTGAGTGTCTACCAGATAGCTCCACCAGAAGTCCTCTACACTTCTTCTTTGCAATGATCTATATTCCAAAGGAAGGCTCAAGAAAGATGTCAGCTTGATGACAGCTCTTAATGGCGAAGTCCTCGTCTTTCATGTGGAACAGGTACAGCACAGGCAGAAGCTGGGCAAGCCTCTCCATACTGGTCTCTTTAACATGTCTCGACCCTGGCCTGGATGGAGACCATTGGTAGAAGCAAGAGGACGAAATACATTTTTAAAAAAGTGAATTACACAATAACTTTTCTTCTGTACAAGTACCATGCGGAAACCTAGCTGAAAAACCTTAGACATAGCAGTGATTTACTCTAATGGGACGGAGACCTCTTTGTTGTGAAGGTTTGTAATGGTCTTTGGCCAGGATGATAATGCATACATTGCAGAATAACATCCAGAGGCCCCAGCTCAGAACATTGGACTAGGCGTTGTGCAAACACCTAGTAAGAGATAGTTCCTCCCCAAAAGAGTATTGCCACTTTACACATCGTTTTGCCCCTAAGCGATTCCCAGAGAAAATAGGTTTTCCAACACATCAACCTGTGAGGAGCTAGACAAAAGCACAAGCAGTCTGGCAACATATGATCAGCCTGCTCAAAGCATGCAAATGAATGCTGTTGTATTAAAAAAATCATTTGCCCCGGCGAAGCTCCACTGAAGTTAGTGCCAGGCTGCCGACATTGGCATGGCTATTGCCATTGCTTCCGCTGAATGACTCTCCTTGCATGCACACGTCCTAGTGCTGGTGGGCTCCCGGCAGCCTTTACTGCTACTGCTTCCATTTTGCTGCTTCCTGTGTGAATTGCCTTAGAGCTCACAAGTAGTAGGTAGATAGCAACAGGATTCTCTCTTCTGTGGGCCACAGGGACAACCACGGACATCTAATCTGACCTCCTGCATAACACAGGCTGTAGCCTTTCACCCTGGGACCAGGGCTGAATTAGGGCAATGCAGGGCCATAGGGACACCATGACAGAGGGGCCCCTGTGGCTCTACACCTGTTGCAAAGGTCCCCAGCTAGAGTAGCAGTGGCAAGGGAACCCCCCCCCTTCTCTTTTTAAGAGAGGCAAGAACAGCAGCATGATCCCTCTTCTTCCACCCAAGGATGTCAGCAAGGGACTCTCCTTCCCTTGGGTGCAGCAGGGACAACAACAGGGGTCCCTTCTCCCCAGTGGATGGGCGGGGATGACAGCAAGTGGGTCCCTCTATTTACCCTGCAGCCAAGGTGTATATGCTGGGGTGGCTGTTGTGGAGCCATCCCAGCATGCTGGGTCTTGGAGTTCCCACCCCAGTGAGAAACACGGGGAAGTTCGCCCTTCTCAGAGCTATTGGTTCAGGCTGTTGGCAGACTCAGGCAGATGTCACTATATCAAGCGACAAAGAGTCCTGTGGCATCTTATAGACTAACAGCCATATTGGAGCATGAGCTTTTGTGGGTGAATACCCACTTCGTCAGATGCAAGGACTCTTTGTCGCTTTTTTATAGATCCAGACTAACACGGCTACCCACTCTGATACTTGTCACTATATCAGTTACACTTAGGTCATATTTTCAACATCTTCTTCACAACCATGAGGACAAGAAACTTACTAAAAAAAAAAAAGAATCAAAGCTGAGATACAGATGAAATCACATGACTCCAAGTGGTGGGAGGCCTGCAGAAGGACGTATGGTGTCTCTGCCTCCATCCAGCCCTGCCCGCAATTCCTGCATCCAAGACCAACAACTTGTGGTTCAGAAGAAAGTCACTATGCAACATTGCCAAATCCTAAGCTAGCTGGTCACTCTTTCTTCTGTGATTAGCTAGATAGCTAACATGGAGCTGTATAACAACATTATTAGAGATGGTCTAAGCCATACAATTTTGATCAGGCTTTCTAATACAGCCCACTTTAGAGAGAGGTCCTTTTGATCAAGGTCTGGGCTTTGAATGCCCCCAAAGGTCAGAAGTGTTTGGATTTGGAGTGCTGGGGGAGGCCTGTCTTTAAATATATTAATAGTTGTATGTATAAAGTGCCCCACCCGTGAGGTGCTCAGGATTCTGTATAATATTTACTCCCTGTTCTAAAACAATAAAAGTTGCATAAACAAATGGAGGGAGGACTGCCAGGAGGAGAAGAACTGGGAAAGGTTCTACCTAGCAGGGCCATCAGTGATCATAATAAAACTCTGGGACACAGAGACAATGTCAGTGATTACTTAGAAGTGTGGCGGGATGGACTGAGAGGGGCAGGTGAGTTCTATACATGCATGTACACACACACTAGCAGCTCAATCATCTGCCAGCCTAAGACATGGTTTGTGGAGAATCCCTAAATGTAGCTGGGGTGAGAGTGCAAATACCCATCAGAACCAGTCTGAAGGGGACGATCTAGAAACAGCTCCTACATCACTAAAGTGTTTAAAAACCAGCAGCGGCAACACTGGACTCAGTCTGTTGCAGCCGACGCAGGGAATGCAAGGTGGCTGGGATGCAATCATGTGCTGTTCTTTTCAACACACGCTGCACAGGATGGCACGGAGGTAATTACAGTAACTGAGCACTGTTGCCATGGTGGTATGTTTTGTTGTTGTGTCGGCTATCTGGGATAAATAAGGGTGTAGCCTGCACAAAGTGGTTACATGAAAAAGCAAACACAACCCATTTTACTTGGTCCAGCACATGCCTTCAAGTAACCTCGAGAGACTGGAGTTAACCTCACTGACAACCAACCCTTTGATAAGCAGGGACACAAAGACAAATGGAGTCACCTCTGTGATCCTACGAGCCCCTCAGTGCCCACTGGCAAAGGGGCCATTGCCCTGTAACAGCAACTCCCATCAGGCCTGACAAACTCACTACACCTAACACATTACTCTCATGATATTTATCTATAAAGAAGTCCTGTAAACTATCAAATGAAAACTTACCTCACACAGGTCATCAGTGACATTGCATGATGTCTGTGTGGCCGTTAATTAAAAAGTTGTATGCGTAGACTAAAAAGTGTTTACAACCATGTAACCAAGCAGGGCAGATAAACAAGTCTTCCCCAGACAAAGGAATGTTACCAATCTGCCTTGGTGTCTGTTGTGAATCAAGTATTGCGTAACTAACACAAAGGAGACTATCTTCCGTGACTTCCATGACCTCTGTGACATAAACATAGCCTTATCCATCGCTGAGGGGACAAAGAGGTCTTCCATGACCTCTGTGACATAAACATAGCCTTATCCATCGCTGAGGGGACAAAGAGGTCAGCACTCTTTGCGTTCTGTGGTGGAGGGTGGATCCCCAGCCATGTGAGGTGAGTGACACTGAAAAGTTGCTTATCTTAGTCAAGGATTGTAGCCTGTAGAGCTAAGTTTTAGTCACTAGGCAGCGTGATTATACTTCTGTTTTGTTTGTAACCATTTTCTGTTGCTATTATCTCTGCTTAGTGTCACTTCCATCTCTGTTCTTTAGTAATAAACTCATTCTTGTTTTTATGAGAAATTCATCACCGTGCTGTTATATGAGAGGGAGGTGGGCGTCCCCAGCTGAGCCAACAGGCAGGGTGTGTGTCCTATCTCTTTGTAGACAGCAAACTTGGTCATTTCTGTGAGCGTTTCATGACAGGGGCTGGATGCTGCAGGGCGAGGCTTCTGGGGAGTTCAGGAACTGAAGTACACCAAGAGTTAACCAAGGCAAAGTTAGGACTGGTGGAGTTCTAAGGAGTTTGCTTGGCTGCCTAAGGGTGGCAGGTCACACAATTTAGCACCAACAAAGCCCTCTATTGCTAAGGCAGAAGCATAGGCGGCAGGTTTGTATAATTTTTGGTGGGGCCCAAAATGGTGGTGCCCCCCCGCTCCCACCCTGTATGCCGATATAAAATGAAGCTATAACGCGTCAGTGCCACAAGATTACAAGGGTCAATTAAAAGTGGAAAGTCAGAAGCAGCACTTGCCTACTTCAATATACAGTATTATATTTTGTTGCACTTGTTGTGATGAAGTGGGAATGTTAATATTTTCTCTGAATACTGTGTGGGTGCCTCAGTTTCCCCTGCAAGATGCCAACTGAAGGTGTTGGGGACAAAGAGATCAGGTGGCCTCCTTGTCCGGAAGAGACACAGAGGCCAGAGGAGGGAGTGTCAGTTTGGGGAAATGGGGAGAGACCCAGAACTTGGTTCTGGGCTCCCCACCCCCTAAGATAGACCTGACAGAGGGGTTCTGTTTTCTGTACCAACAAGCTCTGTTTAAACTGTGTTCCCGTCATCTCATAGACTCATAGACTTTAAGGTCAGAAGGGACCATTATGATCATCTAGTCTGACCTCCTGCACAATACAGCCCACAGAATCTCACCCACCCACTCCTGTAACAAACCTCTAACCTATGTCTTAGTTATTGAAGTCCTCAAATCGTGGTTTAAAGACCTCAAGGTGCAGAGAATCCTCCAGCAAGTGACCAGTGCCCCACGCTGCAGAGGAAGGCAACAAACCTCCAGGACCTCTGCCAATCTGCCCTGGAAGAAAATTCCTTCCCGACCCCAAATATGGTGATCAGTTAAACCCTGAGCATGTGGGCAAGACTCACCAGCCAGCACCCAAGAAAGAATTCTCTGTAGTAACTCAGATCTCATCCCAGACCATTGGGCATATTTACCTGCAAACCTTCTGTTTTACTGTCTGGCTGAGAGTCACATCTGACTGCGGAGTTGGGGTGCAGGGACCTCTGGTTGCCCCAGGACCCGCCTGGGCAGACTCGCTGTGGAAAGTGCATGATGTGGAAGGGCAAGCTGAATGCTCCGAGGTCAGACCCAGGAAGGTGTAAGCTTCTTGCCCTGGAGACAGTCTGCTCCGAGAGAGGAGGCTCTCCCAGAGTCCTGACTGGCTTTGTATGGAGTTGTTCCAAAGCATCACAGCATCCCCTTCCACACCATGCACTTCCCAGAAGTCCGCACAGGCACTGACACTCCCTCCTCTGGCCTTTGTCTCTTTTCCAGGCATTAGGAGGCCACCCGATCTCTCTGTTTTCCAACACCTTCAGTTGGCACCTTGCAGGGGAAACTGATTTGGGAGAAATGAAGTAAAAGCTGCCCAAACGGAGCTTGAATTTTGAGGTGTTCAAATCTGGAAGGCAGGTGCTGGGGGTGGGAGAGGGCTGTGGGCTCCATGGGGGAGCATGGCAGCAACTGTCTGGAGCTGCATGGAGCCAGACACGCTGGTCTGAGTGGCACAGTAAGCAGTTTGGGGGTTGGAGAAGGGGTAGGGGGTTCCGGGGGGCAGTCAAGGGACAAGGAGCAGGGGGGGTTGGATGGGGCAGTCAGGGGACAGGCAGCAATTGGATAGGCATGGGAGTCCAGGAGGTTTATCAGGGGACAGGTAGGGGGTGGGATCCTGGGGGAAGTTGGGTGGAGTCTCAGGAGGGGCTGTGGGGGACAAGGAGAAGGGAGGCTTAGATAGGGGCTGGGGTCCCAAGGGGCAGGGGTCTCGGGAGGGGGTAATCGGGGGACAAGGACCAGTGGTGCTTAGATAGGGGGTGGGGGTCCTGAGGGGCAATTGGGGCAGTGGTCTGAGGAGGGGGCAATCAGCGGCCAGGGGCTGGGATTCAAAGGGCTCTGGGCTGCTGGCAGCTGCGGGGAGCCCTGAGTCCTTTAAATCCCAGCCGTGGCCGGGAGTCAGAGGACTCTGCGCTGCCCGCAGGCTTTGCGGCGGCAGCTGGGATTTAAAGGACTCAGGGCTCCCTGCAGCTGCCAGCAGCCCAGAGCCCTTTGAATCCCAGCCCCTGGCCGCTGATTGTCCCCTCCCCAGACCACTGCCCCAATTGCCCCTCAGGACCCCCACCCCTATCTAAGCACCACTGGTCCTTGTCCCCGATTACCCTCCCGAGACAACTGCCCCTTGGAATCCCAGCCCCTATCTAAGCCTCCCTTCCCCTTGTCCCCAACTGCCCCCTCCTGAGACCCCACCCAACTTCCCCCCAGGACCCCACCCCCTACCTGTCCCCTGATAAGCCCCCTGGACTCCCACGCCTATCCAATTGCTGCCTGTCCCCGGACTGCCCCTCTGAACCTTTGGCCCCTCCAACCCCTGCTCCTTGTCCCTTGACTGCCCCCCGGAACCTCCTACCCCTTCTCCAACCCCCAAACGCTTACTATGCCACTCAGACCAGCATGTCTGGCTCCGTGCAGCTCCAGACAGTTGCTGCCATGCTCCCCCATGGAGCCCACAGCCCTCTTCCACCCCCAGCACCTGCCTTCCAGATTTGAACACCTCAAAATTCAGGAGTGCTCAAGCTCCGTTTGGGCAGCTTTTACTTCATTTCTCCCAAATCAAATATACTGATCCACTGTAACTTGCTGTAGAAAAAGTAGGATAAAATTGAGCAAGAAATGCTTATTAGCACTGGAATTGCTACTTTCAACAGCCATTGCCTTTGTTTGTTTGTTTGAAAGGAAGACAGTGAGATTGCATTGGCAAATTCCCCATAGAAAGAAAGAGTGGAACAAAAGAATAATAAAGGCTCCTCAACTTTTCCTCATTTATGGAGGACAGTCTTATAATATGCATCCAGATATCCTCCAATCACACAAGCTGAAAATTGTTCCACTTTACTGCAGCTCTGTAAGCATATGGGAACCAATCCTGTCTGTGTTTTGTGCACATCCAAAATTCCTGCTGAATGACCCACCCTGGGAGCGAGTTACCAGTGACCCAGGGTTGGGGCGGAAGGAGGTGTGGGGGGGGGGGCACTGGTGTGGGGAGCCCAGGGCTGGGGCAGCAGCAGGGTGGAGGGAGGGCACTGGTGGGGAGGAAAGGGGGAAGCCCAGCGCTGGGGTGACGGGGTGTGTGTGGGTGGGGGGAGAGCCCAGGACTGGGGCAGCAGGTGGGTACGGGGGGAGCCCAGGGCTGGGAAGGGGGACAGCAAAAAACCTAGAGCTGGCCCTGCCCACAACCCCCAGCTGTGTCCTTGTGTGTGTCTGTCTCCATCATCCCTGGCTGTGTCTGTCTGTCCCACAACCCCCTGGCTGTGTCCGTGTGTGTGTCTGTCCCACAGCCCCACCCCCCTCCCCAAGCTGTGTGTGTGTGTCTGGCTGCCCCCAGAGCTCACCGGCTGTGTCTGTCTGACAGCGACAGACCCTGCTGCTCCTCTGCCCAGCGCTGAGAGCTGCTGCCTGTGGCTCCCTCCCGCTCCCTGCTGTGGAGGCGCGGCCAGGCAGCTCCGGCACCGCCCCCGGCAGCTCCCATTGGCTGGGGTTCCCGGCCAATGGGCTGTGAGCCCAGTCAGACCCGGAGCCTCTCCGGGGCTGGGGAGAGCTGCCGCTGAGGTAAGAGCGCCCACATTGCTGGCGCGGGGACCCCCGGAGCACAGGGCCTGGAGCCCAAACATTGGTGGAGCTGGGCCCACCCTCGGGATTATTGGTGGGGCCTGGGCTCCACGGGCCCATAGAACTCGCCGCCTATGGGCAGAAGGGTAGCAGGGTAACCTACAGTTCTGGATGCCCTCAGAGTGTGTCACAGCCTCCTATTGACCACCTGCAATTCTTCTGTCTCCTCAGGACTGAGACTGAGATACCCCTGCTGGAAACATTGTCGAAACATTCTCCCTGGCACCTGCTGAGCTTGCTGAGTTCACAGATCAAAACACACCCAGAGGCGCATCCTCAGCACAATGATAACCCACCCTGTGGTTCAAAATGATCTTGCCAAGTTGAACAACAGGGGAGATAGAACAGATCCTTCTAGGCACACCATGTCACATGCCTTCCTGGCGATGCAGAAACCCCGACTAGCTTCTATCTTCCAGGAGTGACTGGAACCACTGAAGGGCAGTCCCAGACACAACAACAACAACAGCTGTGTCAGAGCAACAACCCACAGGGCCGACGAGATGGGGGAGGGGGGGAAGCTGGTACAAATTACTGGGGCTCGGTGGTTAGGAAGGCAGCCCAGGGCCTGGCTTCCCTGGCTTCGTTGGCCCTGTTTAGCCGGTCCACCCTTGCTGGGGGGCCTGAAAATGTTTTTTTTACCGGGGCCCGAACCAGCTTCCTGACAACCCACAGCCATTCCTAGCAAAAGCTGCTGAGAACAGTGGTTTTCATGTATACAGAGCACAACATCTTTCTCTCCATGGGTCTTGCTCTTTTTTTTAACTTTTAGCAGAAGAGTAGCTCTGACTTCTGAGCTTTACCCTAAACTATGCTTTGAAATAAAAAAAAAAATAAATTAAATCATTTGGGGGTTTTGCATTAGTAGCTTTTGTCCGAGGGCATTCATTTAATGAAAGGCTTTATAGGTTTAATCACCATGCTGGGAAATGTTCAATCCTGGGGGTGGGGCGGGGCTTGCACAAATGCTAAACTTTTCTGTACATTCTTTTTTAAAATCAAATGACCTTGGTGTTCCAAGCTCTCCCTCAACTGTGTGTTCAAACACGCAGACAAAGAGGCAAATAATTTGCCTTGTCAGCATCTAGGATTCTATCCTGCAAGGTGCTGAACGACTCCAATCCGCACTAAAGTCAGCTGAAACCACACAAGAATTGCAGAGCTTGTAGGAGCAGGCCCCTGCTGTCTCACAAGTCAGACATCACCACACGAGTGAGGTTGAGGGCCCACAGCCTCCAAGACATTTAGGCACCTCACTTCCACTGAAAACAACGCTAGGCACCTAAATACCTTGGAGTATTTGGATCTAAACAAATATGTCTATGAAGGCCCCAAATCCCACAGCTACATCCACACAGGTAAGCCCCTGCCCACTGGGGAATTCCATTGCCTTCAATGGCATGCCAAGTGGGCTCAAGGGTCCTGCAGTGGAGAGCCGATTGCTTGATTAGGGCCTGATTTATTCACAGCATCATGACTATACAGAAAGCTCTCTCAGCAGGAAACAGGGACACGGAAGAGAAAGTAGATACATTCCCCTCTGAACAGAACAATGTGAGGGCCAACAAACGTTCTCGGATCAACTTCAAATGCATTTTCACCTGGGCTTCAAAGGTCATTAAAGTGTGTCTGTTGCATTGAAACTGTGCTGTATTTGCTGTGGCCTGAAGCCAGTGCCTTGTTTATGTTGGAATGAAATTAAAAGATGTTTGTAAATAATGGAAGCAGGCACTATACTTGTGATGGTTTTTTAATTGGAAGCTACACTTCAGTTATCTCTAGGGCTGCAGTGAGCAATTGTAAATGTGCATACACACTCTTGTGCAAACTCTACCAGTTTGAATTTGGCCCTGCCCACAGTAGAACCATGATTTCCCACAGTCAACACTCCATTACTGAGTAACAGGCTCAGTAACGCAGCCGGGGCAGTGAAACAGATAGATTCAGTAGCGTAGATTCATTAGGGTCCGACGAAGAACAAAACTGTTGCCCCAGTTAGTACACGCTGTACACGTGGTGTGCTTGTTTTCCCAGTGCCTTCATGGAGTGGTGTTGGAAACACAGGCCTTTCCACAGAACCAATTACTTTTACCTTCCAGTATGAATGAAACTAATCCAATTTCTTCTAATGAAAAAACAAACCAAGATTTGGAGGTGGAGGGGGAATGACTGTCTTGGGAGTAAAGTTGTGCCTTCTTCCATCTAGCCCCATACACCTGGACTGTGCCCACAACTTGTTCAGGTCATTCCTAAAAATGTACCACTCTAGCTTCCCCTACACAAAAATGAGTGTTTACAATTGAATTTAAAAAATGAACTTGGAAATACTTCGACATGCCAGGCAATGCTCAGCCTGTGCAAAAGGCTAACTCAGCATGAGGTCTGGGCACTGCTTGAGCCCTATTTTAAGTGGTTCTCAGGCTTGCAGAGAGGGGTGGACTTCACTTCCCAAAGTACAGGGATAGCAATTCTTCCTGGCCCATTTGTGATCTGTGCTGGGGAAGTCACAAGGCGCCTTACAACACTCCCTCCTCATCCCACTGTGCAGCCACAGTGGCCAGGCAGAATCTGGCCTCTAACTGCTAAGAACCGAGCTAATCCTTTGCCCCCAAATCAGAAAGAGCCAGAAGCCAGGTTGTGTTTTGTGTTGAAGGGGTAACTCTCACAGTGTTTTAGCCCAGGCTAGCTGTATGCACAATATGTGTCCAATGTCCAATATGTGTAACAGTAATCACAACTTACTTCCTGCCTACCCATCATCAGAAAGGCTACTCTGATGACACTTCCAACCCTCATTTGAACCTGGAAATTTCATGCAAGAGCCTGGCTGGGTGAGATTTCTAGATCAAGAAGTTTTGCATACCGGTCACACCTTTAAGATATGTATCCAAGCTGAACCTAATGAGCTTCGCCCATGAATAGTTGCACTACGTGTCAAAGCTTTACTGCAAAATCCTGTCCTCGCTTGATGTAGCCATACAGAGGGGAGGGAGAGTGGCAGAGCAGGCTATGTGCCTGGCCCAAGAATGGCTTATTAACATAGCTGGGGGCAGGCCACTACCTGCTATACCCTGCTGGGTGCTTTCGCAGCTCCTCTGAGCAGGAGTAGTTTGCCTGACTCGGCGTGTGCCAGCTAGCACAATCTGCTCATAGCACTAGCTGGCTACGGGCCTAGATATTGTCCCTAACCTTCAAACCACATCCCAAAGGACATGGTACATGGACTAGCCTGTACACCAAACCCAAATCCTAGCTCGCCTGTAAACTTGGATCAGAGGAAGGAGGCAATCTTCTCACTCGCTTCCCCCTCCCACTTGTGCTATGAACACCGTCTTCTTCTTCCTGAGCCTGGAGGTGCTTGTTTTTAGTCTTGGCCTTATACAGTAACACAAGGTGCTTTCTTGAAAAAGATGAAGATTCGTTTTTCCACTTCTGAGGCTGGATCAGCAATTTCTGCAATGGCAGGGGTGGGGGAACCATCATTTAAAATATAAAGTTCAGTCAGTTTTAAAATCAAAGCAAATGGATTTTTTCCATATCGATCAAGAAGGGGACTGAACAGCTATGCAGTTAACATGCTTGCATGATGTGCGCACAGCTGGTCTAGGTGAGAATATGTTCAGAATTAGCACTGCACAGGAATTTTTCAACAAAATGATTTTTTTCCAGAAAATGCAATTTGTGTCCCACACACATTAGAAAGGTTAGGGTGGAATCTGTCTATTCTATCTCTTTTCCTCCTCCTCTTCTTCTGTAGATGCCTTGAGAACAAAATAATTTAGCTTGGCTTCACCTGGGGTCCTTTAAAGCGGGTATAATATAAGAATGATACATTTTTTCTTAAAAAAATTAAATGTGTCTCTTGAAATGAGACTGAAAAACATTCCAAATAAAACACTTCAATGAGCTTTGCTTTTCATGCTATTTAAGTTCTGCATCCCATCAGATTTACTCCACAAAATGTCCCCATTTAGTATGTTTTTAAAGTGCCTTTCTGTAAGTGGGCTCATAAACCCACTTAAATAAGCCTGTTAGATGTTGCGGTTTTGTTTTTGTTTTCGGGGTGGGGAGAGAGGCAAGCCTATAAACCAACTTAAATACAGCTTGACCAAGATAAACTAAACCTAATGCAATTGGTGAATGTTTGCTACCATTCCCCAAGCTACTGTAAAATGTCATTTCCAGGAGTGAGGAGTTGCTGCATCTCCAAACTCTGGCCAGAACAACTTCCCAGGTGGATGCGCCACCTGCTGGAGAACCTTTATCCATCGGCTTTTAGATGTTATCCTTTCATGCTAAGGTTTCTTATATTTTGGAAAGGACCAGGACTCAAACCTGTTCTCTCCAAGCTCTCACTGACTCCTCAGCACCAAGTCTGTTTCCTCAGTGGGAGATGGAATTGCTTTTTAACACTAGTTCACAAAGACTTTGTATGTTTCCTTTATCTGTCCAAGGTCTCTCTTTACTCTAACTGACATTCATCCCGTGCACAGCTGCCGTATTAGGCTAATGCACTACTTAAGCCCTCAAAATCGGGTTTCAGTGGGTTTGAATGGTGCATTCACTATGAGCTGCCCCTGCACACAAGGCTGAATTTAATCCATTGTAACTGTTGAACAATCAGATACTTCCATGTATTTGAATCTGAAGAAAGTTTTAAAATACTAGATCATACCTCAGACATCCTGGAAAGGGTTAATCAGCCCTTAGCAGTTGCTATGGTGGATAAGTCCTCAGCCCTACAGGGCAATGATCCATCATTAAGAGTTTGTTCTTGTGATGTAATGTAATATCCTTGCTAGTCATGAGCCTGATCTAAGCCTCTGAGCCAAACTCCCCTGAACTCAGGTAATGGTTGGAATCTGAATCCAGATCTGGGCCCAAATTTTGCAAATGGCCCATATTTGTATCTATATAACAAGCTGAACCAAAGCTCAGCTCCAATACTCCGAATATATTTTGTATAATTGCAATCCAGATCTAATGATTGTAGCTTGAATCCATCTCTGATCCTTGCAAGGACTTATAATGGGTAGTGTTTCCATGCAGCTTACTACTGGTGGTCAAAAAACCCAAACTGCTACATACAAATCTGAAAACATTTGCAGCTTGAATTTTAAAAAGGCTTGGACTGGAAGCAGCCCTAGCTTTGGTTTTGGATTTGTCAAACCAAAACTTGAATGAGAAGCCTTTGCAAAACCAAATTGAAAACACGGTCCCCTTAGCCCATCTCTAGCCTGCAGGGGTCTCATCTCCAGTGCAGAAAAGTTTCCATCTTGGTAAAGCACAGAGATAAAACAGGTCATGTTGCACTCTTCTGAGCAGCCGGGCCAAAGCTGCAGAGATGCTGAGCACTCACACTTCCCATTTATGTCAATGGAAAATTCATGTGATTGATATCATCTGCGTTTGGCATAGATGAATGCAGGAGAATTTGGCTATGCAGATGGGCACACGTGGCACAAAGCAGACTGCTTTCCTAGGAACGCTAGCTAAACATAATGATAAATGATGAAGACTCTTAAGACCCTGATGAGATATAAAAATCACTAGGTCCTTGGAGTGCTGCCAGTGAAGAGGAAACTGATTTAATCTCTTTTAGAGAAACATTTGTTCCTCACAGCCTGAAAACTGATGTCTGGAAGGACTTTATACGAATGTTTTGAACACCATCGATGATGCAGGGCCCACAAAACCCAGCTGGCAACACTATTCTAATTACCATTTCATACTTGAAGGATCTGACTGAGACCATAGCTTTACAAGGACGTCAGAATAGGTTTTATTGAAAGCAGTGAATTTTCTTCCCCTCTCTCACCCCCAGACATCAGTCCAGCAGCCCAAGGCATGCTTAGAGAGCTTTGTGGTGACCCCAAATGGCTGTTTGAAAGAGGGAAAGGAGTCATCCATTTTGTTCCCAGTTAAAATGCTGATCACCTTTGAGACCCAAGGAGGAAAGAGCTGAAAAAAAGGCTATGGAGAAAGAAGCAATGGGTTGACTTTTTACGGCGTAGTTCGTTTTCCTTATTCTTGCTGCAATGACAGATTTATGGCTGGGGTTTTCAAGGGAGTTTGGTACATTAATCACCTGACCATTCTTGTTTTACACTCTTTTTACTGAATCATTTGGCAAACATAATGGATGTTAAAAGCTCTATTTTTAAGTACTGTAGATGTTTGCTGAAAGTAAATAAAGATACAGTTTAGTTCGTATACCCATAAAGAAGCTGGAGCCTTCCACATATGTTTCATTTGCTGTGAAGTTTTTGAGTAACTTGGAACTTGGTAAGGAATTTTATCTAGCAACGTTAGAACAACATGCCCTGTACCGTGCAGCATCCCAGAGATGATACCACTTGTGGGAAGGGTAATCACATTGTTTCTGAAGGACACTGATGCATTCCTTCATAGTGATAGAGAACCTGCCCTGAATAAGGGAGCAGGGCTGGCTCTAGTCATGTGATCACAGCAGGCCCCATACATTTTGGGGCTGTGCTCTGTCTACACTATCTCCTGCAATCTATGGTACTTATATGGCCCCTATTGACATATCTTCAATGTATTCATCCCCACACCACCCCGTGAGGTAGGAAAGTGCTATAATACCCATTTGATAGATGGGGAACTGAGACAAAAAGAGATTAAAGCCTTATCTACATGTGAAAATTAATCTGGAATAAGGTAGAGTGTGATGTTAAAGCTGATTAATTATTCCTGATTAACTCTATGTATGGATGCTTTTATGTGGATTAATAAAAGTGACAAAGAGTCCTGTGGCACCTTATAGACTAACAGACGTATTGGAGCATGAGCTTTCGTGGGTGAATACCCACTTCGTCAGATGCATGCATCTGTGCTCCAATACGTCTGTTACTCTAGAAGGTGCCACAGGACTCTGTTGCTTTTTACAGATCCAGACTAACACAGCTACTCCTCTGATATTATGTGGATTAAGAGCATCCACACAATGCATTAATCGAGAATAGCTACCCCAGAATAACTTGCCCTGTAAAGCAGCCCTACCTGACTTGGCCCAAAGTCACACAGGGACTCTATGAAGCAGGGCATTGAACCTGGGTATCCCAAGCCCCAGACTAGAGCTTATACCTTCTCTGCTGGCCTGACATACCCTCTCACTGACACCTTGAAATGCTAATTTGGAACCTCACCCTTCCATGTGAAGACCCATATAAGTCCCTCACTCTTGAGCTGACGAACCCTCCTCTCCCTAATGTGCTATGTGGGTTAAGAAAGTTTTCCTGAGAGTCTCATCTGACTTTGCAGGGGGCTTCATAAAACCTAGGCCTTGCCCTGTAAAAGGACAGTTACCTACTGAGGGTTTTTTAATTGATCATTAATATCACATAATATGTAGCTGAACCGCAAACAAAGTGCTGGGCCAGAACAGAAGCCCCCCACCTGAACACCCCTGAACTTTGTGGAAGTGAAGATCTGACCATAAACCAAATTTTGTGGCTGGAACTATCCTATAGTAGGCTGAACTAAATGTCTCATTAACCTGGGGAAACTTTCAACCAACACAAAACTTTGCAGCTCACTTCCATCTCCATTGTACAGTTTTGACTGGTGCCCAACAGTGCAGCATTCGAGCTCCTTCCACGTTAATTAGATAGCCAGAGCCAAGGCCCTAGTGGATTTCAAGGAGTCTTCAGCTCTACTCAAGTGACTGTAAGACCACAATGTGGTCTTAAATAACCATGCACAATTGTGCCTGAAGATTAACATCATGTTCAGGGTCATGATGAATTCAGTCCAGATTTAGGCTGTCAAGGAAATATAAAATATACTGCTTGTACTCCTGCTCTAGAGAGCAGGGCATTTTCAAACATGTTCCACTGAACACCACCAAAGGCTGACAGAGAACTCTCACCTGCTTTTCTAGTTTATACATAGAGAATCGCAGAACAGTGGACACAAAGGGACAAGTTTAAATGATTCAAAGACCTTGTACACACTCCAGAATAGCCTTGGCTCAGCAGTCAGTGTAGTTGCACCAGTACTGACTTCAACAGCAGACAAAGGCAAGCCAGAGTTTACACCAACTTAGGCCTGGGCTACACTAGCAGGGGGTTCAAACTAAGATATGCAACTTCGGCTATGCTATTTGCATAGCTGAAGTCGAAGTATCTTAGTTTGACTTACCTGTCCGTCCTCACACCAGCAAGTCGACCGCCGCGGCTCCCCCATCGACTCCGCTTACTCCTCCTGCTGAGGTGGAGTACAGGTGTCGTTTCTGGGATAGATTTATTGCATCTAGACAAGACACGATAAATCGATCCCCGATACATCGAATACTACCCGCTGATCCGGTGGGTAGTATAGACATACCCTAAGTGAGACCTGTTTAGGTAGACTCAGTGTTCCAAACTGAGAAGTGATGTGTAAATTACATATTGGGAAGTGGGGGAGAGTCCAGGAGATCCTAGAGAAAGTCAAAGAGTATCTGCCTGACTCTAAGTTGGCATAATTGACATGATCAGGGAGCCAGAAGAAGTTAAAAATTACATAATCTTAGATTCACCACTGAATTTGGCTCAGAGTATCTAGCTCATATTTATCAGGAATCAAAGTGCAGAGAAACTAGGTAAATATTTTTCTTCTCTGTGAGCTGGTCTGTATCAAAGATGTGACTGACCGTAATGCTTTAGAAAGTAGATTGAACAGATAACTAGACTGCCCCTCATGTTGGCACATCATTTTATCAGGTCATTGCTACATAAACATGATTCAGCTGCAGTGTTTACCCTGAATCTATCTATAGCAAACAAGGGATAAAACGGGCAACGATAATGTATGTCAGTTGCCATTTTCAGAATGACCACATGGTGTCCCCACAGTGCTGTACAGCATTACTTAAATCTCCCAATGACAATGATTCTCACTTGTAACACATCTCAATACACAGACATATAAACCTTTGCACAGCATTGATCTGACCTGTAGTTATCTTTAGAGCTATCAGGAAAATAGTTATGACCTCAGTCTGAAACAAAACCAAACAAAGGGTCAAGCACTATAGTGAGAGTACCGATGGTGAGAGTCGGCACACTTGCACTTAGGGTAAAACCAAGCACAGGTTGAAAATTTGGGCCTGGGGGTTGAAATGATGGTATATAGCACTATGACATAAGACTGCTTTTCATGCATAGCTCTCAAAGCACTTCACAAGGAAGGTATGTATCATTATCCCCATTTTACAATGGGAAAACTGAGGCACAGAGCAATTTGCCAAAGGTTGCCCAACAGGCCAGCAGCAGAGCTCAGACTAGAGTACTAGTCCAGTCTTTAGCATCAGTCCAGTGTTCTATCCACTGGCCCAGACTGCCCGTTTCAAAGTAAGGTGATGTTATGATTGTGTTTGCTGTGTCCTTGCACCTTTAAATGTAAACTCTACCTGCCTGGGACAGTGGTGTGAATTAATTCAATCACTCTGTGCCCCACAGTCTTATTTGTTCTTCCTTTCTTTGTGCCATTTTCTTAATCTCAGATGCCCTCCAGACTGTGTCAAATGCCCTGGTTCCACGGGGGTCCCTTTGGCCCCTTTCCGGGTTTCTCTGAGTGCATTTCTACGGGTATCAGACCTGGTGCTCTGACCTTTCTTAAGGTGGAATCCCACAATTCGCTCACTCTTAGACCAGGCCTACAGCCCCCTGTGCACCAACCATGATTACTCAGCAGGCCTGACAGGGTTTGGCATCTGCACATCTTGGGAGTCGGAGACCAAAGCACTGTCTGATCTTAACAGCAGGGACAAAGCAAAACATAAGAGAAAACAGATTTTAAAGCCATAAAAGAGCTACATGCATGCCTGTCTCACCACAGCTTACCGTCCCTCTGGAAGCTTAGGGAGACGTGACTGCCTCAAACCCTCTACCGGGTGTCTGTGTTAGGGTGACCAGGTGTCCCAATTTTATAGGGACAGTCCCAATTTTTGGGTCTTTTTCTTATATAGGGTCCTATTACCTCCCACCCCCATCCTGATTTTTCACATTTGCTGTCTGGTCACCCTAGTCTGTGTCAGTCTGTTCCCCGTGAACAGCGCCCTGACAACTATGAGACCCCGGGACAGAGCGTGCCTTTTTAACCATATAATGCCCTTTGGCTCTGTTGGCTCCATGCACTGGCATAACAACTCTTGTAACTTGGCTGGAGCTTGGAAGTAGCATCGTCCCAGCTAACAGCTCTGGCACTGTGCCTTAATGATCCCCCCTGACACACACACACACATACACACACTCTCTGAAAGGTTGCTAACCTGGAGCCTTTGTGCTGCCTTTCTGCTATTTTCCTAGAAGCCCTGCTATTAAACTAAACCAACATCTAAATACAGTAAACATTCTAGTAACCCAGTATACAGCGACTATCTCAGTAACTGGTTCACATGCACTAGCCACAAATTATTACAGATCAGCTCCCTGCCCTTCACCATGTGGAATGAAGCTTATATCAGCAAGCACATTTTTCACATCCTGTACTGTAAGCCACAGCAAAGCCATCAGATGGTAATGGCTTTGGGTTATATGTGACTGGGGGCTAGTTTTGACCAGGTGAAATAGAGATAAAAGGTGTGTGCTCTCTCTCATGAGCAGACCCAGGAGCAATCCAATTTGCTGGTGAAGGGTAATAACCTGCACCAGCCTTCATTAGCAGGTCTTGAAGCCAACATCATAGAGCAGAACTCTATCACTAAACTGAGGAAGTAACACTATTAGCTGGTAGCAGTAGTAGACTCTTATCTTCTATGCCAGGGATTGGCAACCTTTGGCACGTGGCCCGCCTTTGGCACGTGGGCCGGGCCGGTTTGTTTACCTGCCGTATCCACGGGTTCGGCCGATCGCAGCTCCCACTGGCCATGGTTCGCCACTCCAGGCCAATGGGGGCAGCGGGAAGCGGCAGCCAGCACATCCCTCGGCCTGTGCCGCTTCCCGCTGCCCCCATTGGCCTGGAGCAGCGAACCATGGCCAGTGGGAGCTGCGATCGGCCAAACCCGTGGACACGGCAGGTAAACAAATTGGCCCGGCCCGCCAGGGGGCTTACCCTGGCGGGCCACGTGCCAAAGGTTGCCAATCCTTGCTCTATGGAGACCAGTTACTAGAAGGGAATGCAACACATTTTTAAAGCATGCTGTACTTCGATTCCCCCATATAAGCTGTTTATATCTGACTGTTGTTACTCAATTGCTGCCGCCCTGCTTCTTGATAATGTTCCTTATAAAATGCACTGTTTCCCACCAAACCCCTTACAGCTTGCAGGTAGGAAGGGATTCCCCATCTAAGTTACCAAGAGAGGGCATTCAGCATCTTAACCTGTAATCCGCGAGGGTACCAAACGACACCATTCAGATCTATTTCCAAATGTCAGATACTTCCCAATGGGGAAATGCTCACATCTGGGGTGTTGATTTCTCCATTATACTGATAGTAGCCAGCTGCAAAATTTTAATCTGGATTCTGATTCCACATTTGGGGGTGTTTGGATCCAGGGTTTTGATGAAGTACAGTACTAAATAAATAAAGTAAAAGCTATAAAGTGATTGATTTAATATGGATTACAAATTTCTGTACAACTCCACAGGGTGCTGCCCATCTGCCATGTAGCTGGGGGAGAATTGTTGAGTATTACTCTTCTTGAAGTCTCATAAATGCTGGGAACTTAGGAGAAGTCTCACTGCAATAAAGCAGTGAGTGGATGTAAAGGTGTAGAGAGGAGGAGCCATGGACACAGTAGAATAGTGCAGCAGCACTTCATATTTTGAAGTTTTTCAGGATTAGATGATGAGTAGAATTCTTACCTGATGCTCAAAGGTTGATCCTCTATCCTGTGTTCTTCCTGTTAGTGTCGCTTTCCATTGCCTCCTTTGGAAAGTCGGAAGAGCTCAGATATGGGAATCAATCAGGAGTGCCCACCTTGTGACATTTTCCTATAGGGGGTTCGGCATCAGTTATAATGACAAGTTCAAGGCAATATCCTGGCCCTTGCTAGGTCCACTTTATGCTCCTACAGCAGTAAAAGGGACTTAAAGTTGCCCTAACCAGGCTATGAGGATTTCTCTGGTGTGGGAGAACCTTTAGCTGGCACAGAGCTCTATTTCACCTCTCCTTCCCCAGCACCAGCACAAGGCTGTATTGGAAGCAGGGGCGGCTCTACAAAGTAGGCTGCCCCAAGCAGCGCGGAGCGCTGCGCCGCCCTTCCCCAGTCCCGCGCGGCGTCCCCTCCCCCCGGCTTCGGCTCTGGGAGGGGGCGGCTGGCGCCAGCGGAGCTCCCGCCGCATGCCCGCGCAGGTCCACGGGAGGGGGGGGGACGAGCGCGCTGGCCGCGCGGCGCGCCGGGAGCGAGCAACGGAGCGGGAACGAAGCGGCGCCGCCGCAGGGCGGCAGGTCCGGGTCCAGGTCCTCCGCGGCTCCGCCCGGACACGCCCGCCGGCGCTCCACGGGCCACACCCCAGGAAAATGCCGCCCCCCCCGCCCGCCCCCCCCCGCGGCCCCGCCCCACGCCAGCCTGATTGGAAGCATATTCAGTGCATGCTTCACTCCTGCAATGCCCAGCCAGCATAGCAGCCTTTAGCAGGCTGTGACAAGCCAGCATGTTTGAAGCACATTCCTGAGACTGAACCATTCAATGTAGGCCCAAATGACAGAAGTTAGCTATCTCATCAGCGGTCAGGACATTGGACATCTAAGCACCAAACCTGCATGCTGTTCCACACAAACAGAGCCCCACCTGGCTCTGTGCAGGTGCAGGGAGCCTCACAGAACAGGTTACGGGATAGAAGTCCTAACGCCTGTCCTCTGGGGCCACCTCTATTGTGCCTGTCAGTGCTATACATTGGCAGTTCTACTGTAGTCCTGTTCAGAAAAGTGTGATTGGAATTTATTTTTTTAAGGGTGGACAGGGGTTGTTGGGTGTGGGTTTTTTTCCACTCTCCCACAATGAAAACACACACACACACACACACACACACACACACACACACACACACACACACACACACACACACACACACTCTCTCTCTCTCTCTCTCTCTCTCTCTCTCTCTCTCTCTCTAACCTTCAGGCAGAAACCAGGCATGGAAAACTTCATCTCCAAAGGTGAATGTTTTGGAAAGTTAGGAGTGTGTAAAAGCAAGGAGCTGTAATGGAAACTGTTCCTGCTGTAGTATGCGCATACTTGTATTGCCATACTGGATTCTTTCTCCAGCATTATAACACACATTGCCCCAAAGTCAAACAAAGCCAAGAACAAACTGACCAAAATGCAATGTTGTTCCAAGAAACATAGTTGAGGTGAGGTTGTGTGGAATGGAGGTTGAGGTTAAGGGAACACAAAAACATAGGAATTTGCACAGTTTGGGGCATTTATGGTAAATATCTCTCTCTTTGCATCTGGTACAAATTGGAGTTTGACATGCAGAAATAGTGTATAAACTGTGCCAATACAGTGGTCGTGCTCAAAAATATTTCATTTGCCTTAGAAAAGTAAACATCATTTCTCCAGTATTTGTGTATCTCCAAGGTAATGTAGGGAAGTCTAAGGAGTGTTGCAAATACTAAGTGCTTGTCTACACAGTGGGGTTGGGTGCTCTGTGGGAGTGTGATTTCTAACACACACTAAGGTGCTGCACTCCCAACTGAGTTGTGTGAACGATCTCCCAGCCACTCATGAACCATCAATAGAGAGGCTCCAGCCAATTCCCCTCAGCTCCCCAGCCTTGCACCCCAGAACTGTGCCATCTTGCACTGCTCAAGTTTCCCTTGGACAGTGCAAACTCATTAATAAGTCCACCACTCCCTCAGTGTAGAATGGACATACACTAGCCTTTGAGGTCTGAGCTGAGATTTTCCAAGCACTTCAACCAAAACACACTGTTTTAGGTAAAATATAAAACAGATTTATTAAATACAGAAAGATAGATTTTAAGTGATTATAAGTAGCAGGCATAGAGATCAAAGTTGGTTACTTAAGAAACAAAAATACATCTTCAGTCTAATTCTAATTTAAACAGACTAAGCAAGATTTGAATCAAGCAGTGTCTCACTCTGTCAGATGGTACAAGCAGGTTACAGTTCCTCAGTACACAGCCTGGACCACCTTTCAGCCTGGGATCAGACTTCCCCAGTTTGAAGTCTTTGTCTTCCAGACATTTTTCCAGATGTTGAGATGGGGTTGGGAGGAGAGGCCAAGTGATAATGTCACTTTCACTCTTTTATACTTTCTTCTAGCTGCCAGAAAGATTCTTGCTGTGATGTGGGTTAGCCTGCCCCCATGGCGTACAGGCCTTCTCCAAGAAGCCTCTGGGCTAGGGGATTCAGTGTTGATGAGACCATGAATGTCCAGCAGACTGGTGATGGCTACTCCTTTGTTGTAACTGAAAGGCCAGTTGTGGGCGTTCCTAACCTCACAACATATTTCAGTAACACACACATAGCAATACTTCATAACTTCACATACAATGATAGTACATACAATTCAACAGGATATTAATATTCAACAGATCAAGATTTTTAAAATGATCTCATAAGGCGTACTTTGTACAAAACATATTATAATTATATGACAGTGATGAATATGGGGGTTCCAGGGTGCTACTTTGAGGTACCGAGTGTCACAATGAGTCAACAGTGTGATGCTGTTGCAAAAAAGGCAAATGCAATTTTGGGTTGCACTAACAGAGCATAGCATGCAAGTCATGTGAGGTGATAGTACAACTCTCCTCACTTGAAGTACTATGTCCAGTTTTGGTCACCACTGTATAGAAAGGACGTAGAGAAATGAGAAAGGATCCAGAGGCGAGCAACAAAGATGATCAAAGGGATGGAATGCAAGCCATATGAGCAAAGGCTGAAGGAACTGGATATGTTTAGTTTGGAAAAGAGGAGATCAAGGGGGGAACAAGTAGTTGTCTTCAAATATTTGCCAGGCTGCCATAAAAAAGATGGAGAAAAATTGTTCTCTCTGCAGGCAGGGCAAGAGGCAATGGATTCAAATGGCAGCATAGCAGATTTAGATTAAATCTCAGGAACTACTTCCTGATTGTAAGAACAGTAGGACAATGGAACAGATGCCTAGGGAGGCTGTGGAATCTCTTCACTGCAGATTTTCGAAAGGAGGCTGGATAGCCATCTGTCTTGGATGGTTTAGATACAACAATCCTGCATCTTGGCAACGGGTTAGACTAGATGACTCTTCCCATCCCTGTTAACTCTATGGTTCTATGTCCCCAGTTTTTATATGATGCCTTACAAGTCATTCTTCGGCTAAATATTTTGACAACAGTGTGTTGAATGTGCCCTTTACCAATTAGCATAAATGGGCTCCTAGGGTCATATATGTATTGGTGACTAATTAAACATTTTTTCCCCCTCACAAATGTTTTGATAAAGGGGAAACACTGACTATGCTATGAATGGTCTGATCAAAAGAATCATATCACATACTTCTCTTCACTACAGTTCTATGGTTATAGGTATCAGCAGTCACTGGCGTTCTAACCACCATGCCATTTAGAAATAATATGATCAGGGTGAGACAAAATGGAAGTCAAAACACTGGTGTCTATGTACACTAATACTACCAGGGGAGATGTTCAAAGGCACAACTGTTAGCTAGGTGCCTAAGCCCTATTGGCTGCCTTGGCAGTTAGCTAACCTCCCTGTTGAGCCTTTGAAAATTTTCCCTTCCACTATTGCTACCACTGGCAGGAAAATTTAGGAAATAAAGGCTAGCATAGATACCTACTTGTATGCTCCATATGTTAATACTAATGTCCAGGAGAATTTAATGAGGAATAGATGTCTCTAGCACATGTGGCTTTGCTGTACTTATTTACATTTCAGATACATCTCCTAATGTGAGAGCCTCAGGAATCTTAGTTTATCTGCTTGCTTCTCATTATTTTTATTAGACTTACCATGACTCTACAGATGGCATAATTTAAAATATATTTTCCAAAGCACTGCAACATCTGTGTCAGTTCATTGCTGTGTTTCTAATCATCCCATTTTTCTCTGCACCTACTAATGAGTAGAATTATGTGTGGTGATCTTTGGACGGGCTTCTTTTACACAAGTCATAAAAATCTTTTTAACTAAACCCAATATTTGGCTTAGAGACCCTATACTTAAAAATTATTTGTGCAGCTCTGCATTCCGATTAAGCAATTCCTTATACAATACTATAAACTCACTGTAATTTATTTTTTTTAATTGTAGGCATGGTATCAGGTTCACATTTCTGTAGAAAAACTGAAAGGTGTGGAGATGCAATTTGATTACAAGGGTACATATCAGATCACATGATTAAAAAAGTAATAATTTCCCTGTTTCCAATTTACTGTGTTAAAATAAAATTTGAAAAGACTCAAGGCCTGAAATATTTGACTGTTGTTCAGCTCTTCCTACTTCATAACTTCTTATAACCCCCAAAGGAAAATTCTTTGATTGGCATTCCTCATGGTGACTGAGTACTTGGGTTTCCACCCAAAACCTTTGTTCAGCCTTATTTTACCTATTCCCATTTTGGACTATGGATAATTTATACGGCTTGCTTGCGAAAAGCAAATATTGAAGGTATGTCAAATGAGAGTTTATTGTTAACTGAGTTGGGACTCCACGGACAAGTAATGATTTGTATAAGAATATTATCCTAAAAAGATAACTAGACATTGAGAAATGAACATAACATTTGCGTTCTATCAGCCAGAACATTGTAGGACAATCACGTCGAACACAGCATGATGTGTCTAAATGATGCCCAAGTGAAATTTAAGTCTGTTTCATCCAGTGAAAAATTTAAAAAATGTTTTACTAAGGAAAAAAATTGTAGCTTGGCTAAGCCCGGTTGTAAGCATGGTTTAGAACTCTTGGGGGGAGAGGAGAGTGGCCCTAAGCTACTCGGGTGTTTGGTAATGGCACATGGAGCCTTCTACTACTGGGACATCTGTCCAGGTCACTACTGAAAGTCATTACCATCAACATGAGTTGAGAGTTCTCCTTGATAGCATTCAAAGGTGCCAAGAGTTTGAGGCTCTGCTATTTACATGCTGTGAGACTTTGGGAAAGCCTCTTAACTTCTCTTGGTCTTGCTTTGCTCATTACGAATATGGAAAAGATAATACTGTATCTTCTTCACATGGGTGATGTGAGGCCTTATTTTCTGCAATGTCACGACCCCTCTACAGGTATACGTGACAAAATCTATTTAGCTGTAAGCGTTCTACATGACAGAACCTCCTGACATAAGGGGTTCCCCAAAAAGGCACCGAGCTGGTAGTATTCCAGGAGAGGGGTATTCAGGCTATTTTCAGCTCCTTGAACAACCCCTAGTTGTCTGTTGCAGCTGCTAGTAAATGAGAGTAGCCCCTGAGGCAGCTGTAATTTACAGTGAGGGGAGGACAGGTTTCTGCAAGGGGCTGAGAACAGGGGAAGCACCAAGGTGGCTTTTAAAGGCACTTCTCATCCAGAACCAGACCCACCCCTCTTCCTGCACCATACAGAGTGCAGCCAGGATAAACAGGCTCTTTATGTTTTTCCTGGGACCGTTTGATTACATATCACACTGGAAAGTTGAGAAGTTCTCAGCACAGCCTGCAGAGCGAGCATGAGGCACACCTCGTCGCAGCTCTTCATATCGCTAATCACATTGCACTTCCTCCTTTCCTGGTGTCATTGCAACAACACCACATAGTACAGCTGTCCTCAGAACTACACAGCCCCTGTCAGCTTCTGCGCAGAGGAAGTACAAGCCACTTCGTCTGGCCCTGTGCTGGCACCAGGTTTATAAGCTCTTTTTTTGCCCCAGAGTAGCTAGTGGAGGCTTCTGCTTAATGTAAACACAGCTGGTGTATTTCTGTCATGTGGAATTTCCATATTTATTGTAATGAATGCACTTTCATTGTAGTGGGAACCTCTTAAGCATCTTTCAAATGATTGTCATGCCATGGAATAGCTGACCCTTACCTGAAAGCCTACACAGCTGCAGTGATCAGATTCCAGTCCATTTCTTTTTTGTGTCCAGACTTCTTGAGGATTGCTTGGTTCTGCCAAAGTTTGCATGGTGTCTGTTTTTATTATTTCATCAAATGCCAACTAACTCGTTCCTCATTCTATTTGACCAGCTGTTTCATATAATCTGTTATTACAATTGGCATTAAAAATCCCCTTGGAGGAACACAATAACTAGAATTTGTTGGCTTTGCAGGAATTCATGGAAGATGGTTAGTATGCAAAAAATCCACATTTTTAAAATGTGAGCATCACCATATCAATCCTATTGTGACTGATACAGCAGTTTCCTGTAGTATCCTTTAAAAACCTTATTGAATTAAGTTTAAGTATCGTTGGAGTCCATTGTGTTAAATGCAAAAGTTATGTATTATTGAGAGCCCAGGGAAGTGCTATGAACTTCAAAGGACTATATTGAACAGTGGGCCAGCCAAGAATGGACTTTTGTGCAAACAGTTTCCCTGGGGAATCTCTAGGGGGAGGTGCATGCAAATTCCCACCTCCATTTATGACAAAGCTCAGTCTTTTGAAGAAGCTGCACTATTAGGAAAGGAGCATTATCTACTGCTTGCCTTTTTCTGGAATCTAATGATCGAAGGCCAATATAAAGGAAAGGCTAACTCATTCATGGGTGTGTTCTAAGCTAAAGCTGTTATGAACTTGTAATGTCACAAAAACACTTGTATGGTCTTCAAAGGAGTGACTTCTACCAGACCCTTTATTAGCATGGGTGTACATTTTTATTGTTTTTAATGTGTGTTCTCTGTAATTCTTTAAACTTAAGAATAAATGTGCTTGCTTAGAAAGAGCTGTAACTTAGGGGCAATTACACTGTTTATTTTCTCTTCAGAGGGTATGAGGTGTAGAGGCTGGCCTGTTTAGGCAACCTGACTTTCTGGGAATAACAGTGTAGGCAGGGAACTGTAAGCACTCTGGTTAGGAGGGAGAGAGGGTCTCCACCCAGAACAGGTGATGCTTGGGAGCCAAAAGCCTAGAAGTGAGTGCGCTTGGTGGATCGCGGAGGGAGAATACAGGCGCAATTACCCTGAACGATGACACCTACTATTAAGGCTGAAATTATACTCTCATTCTTACCCATTTCAGTCATGTATCATTTCCCCCAAAGTTCAGCCTGGAACTTCTCATGCTCGGTCTTAGTCTGGGGTTGAATTTGTTTCCTTTTGAAATGAAAGACAATGTGTTCCGATACCATTAAACAATCAGAACTATTAAGAAAGTTACTCAGATGCTTCCTGAAGTTGGATAACTCAAGAAACATTTTGTGCAAAGCTTCACACTGGGCTTGCATGTATGGGGCAAACATGGGTTTGTGTTTAGGGAGGAGATTTGAGTATGAATGTTCAAACTGTTTCCCTTATTGACTTAAAACACGCAACGTGTGATGTTCCACATGTCTCTAGCTGTGGTTGCAGTAACAGTCTCAGAGCTGCTGGTTATTGTGGTTGTCTCTACAGTAAGATGAGGTGTAACCTGGAACCCATTTGATGGAATTATAATACTATATATATGCTGAGCGAGCCTAAACATTTTCCTCACAGCAGGCCCTTTAGCTTTGCAGCATGTCACCTAAACAACAGCGTTATACAAATATTTTAAGCTAATGGCAAAACTCCAAACTTGAGTGACATATTTGTAAATCTATTCTGGGCTTCATATATTATGGGTGTTGCCATAAATTGCAATTGGAGAGGCAGCAGCTGGATGCTTTGTAGAGTACAGGCCAGATCCTCAGCTGGTGTAAATCAGCACGGCACCATTGATTTAGAGTCATAGAGATTAAGGCCAGAAGGGGCCACCACATCATCTAGTCCGATCTCCTGTATATTACAGGCCACTAACCCCACCTGGTACCACCACATCAACTCCAACAACCAGAATTAGACCATAGTGTTACAGCCCTCAGCTGTTTGTGCCACTGGCAGAAAACCAGAGGGACCAAGGTGCACCAATGCCCATGGCCTCTGGAATGTTAGAGAACTGATAAGTGCAAGATACCCAGAGGACTTCAGTGGTCCTATGCCAATTTACACCACCTGAGGGTGTGAGCCTAGGACTTTACTAGTCTGAGTTGATATCACTTGGTGTGCTAAGCAAGGCAGGGTTTGTGGATCTGTAAAGAAACAGACTGAGGAGCATATGGAGCTGATTCTAGAACCTGATCCAAAGGCACAGAAAGAACATAAATGAGCCACAAGGGTGATATAAGCAGCTCTAGACTCCCCCTCTCAAGAGCATGGTGGGGTGAAAGCAGAGCCAGGAGGGTGCATTTCAGGGACAGGAGAAAGAGCAGCCACCCCACTCGGTGCTGTGCTGCTGTATATCACATAGGCAGTCAGACAGGCTGACATAAATTAGAGCAGCTTTCATGGCAATTTTAACTTATGCTGGGGTCCGTTTCAGCAATCCAGGATATGAATGGCACAAAAGTGGGATACACACGTGCTCTCCCAAGAGACAGGACACAGAATTGGCCCTGTTTTCAGTGCACCAAACTGTTGCTTGGAGGGCTTGAAAAGAAGACAACTGACAGAACAAGCCATTTTTTTTAGCTTCTTAGCAGTAGGTAGCCCTGTATGATTTTTTGAAGCAGAGATCCCTGGTTCATTTTCACTGTGGGAGTGAGAGTTTGCAAATAAAACACAGCCTCTTGCCGTTAAAGCACATGATCTTTGCTCTATTCCTGGAACTGTGGCTGATTTCCTGTGTGGTTTTGGGCAAGTCACCTAAGCCAAAATGTTCAAACCAGGAGCCAGGCTGCTGGGTGCTCAGCACATTGAAAAACAAATTGAAATGTCTCACACTTGTCCTTGGCCCACAGGTGAACGAGAGTTTTGTCTTAGAAGGGACTGCAGGGTTTGGCACTTTGTAATTCTTCTCCCCAACTCCCCACCATCTCCGCAGACATAAGCCCATGTTATATAGACCAAGAGCCTGCAATATGTAATTTAAGCCCTTTATAAATATGAAATCACAAAACAGGAATCTGAAACCACTAATTTCAAATTTTTTTCCAGTCCCTATTTTAAATAACTTGTCAAAATAAACAAATACCTCCTAGGCTGAGACCTTATCTGGTAATTTTTAGGCCTGAGTGGATTTTTACAGCCAAGTTATAAGTCCCTTCAGGGACTTATAACAGGAACAATAATACAGACTTATTTGTAATGGCATGAATGGCACCACAAAAAATATTTTGAATGTGCAGATACTGCATAATATTTAAATAGCAAATTCCTTTTTATTTTTACTGGCAGATTCCTAAAGTATAGATGGGTAATTGCGGAAGGGGAACTTTTATTATAGTACCCAGAGGATGGACAGATGGATATTGGCTTCCATATTCTGTTTTCACATACAGCTACGATACCATGAAGAGGGAATACGATGAATAAGCCAAAACCAAAGCCCCATTAAGATAAACACAGTAAACCTCACTCCGTAAGAGCTCCCAATCTGCTGTGTTTCAGGCTTAGCTCGACCAAGACACACATCCTGGAGCACAGTCATTCTTTGCAATATGCATTAGACCAACTGAATAAGTAATTAAAGGCAGGTATGGAAGCAGGCAAAGCATCTAAACATTCTGGCAAAGTGAATTAAAAATCCAAAGGGATCTTTAAACCAAATATTGGCTTTTCACAACAGCAAAGTGTTCCCACTCAGCCATAAAAGTTACTGTGGTTGTGCAATCGTGTTGGGACTATGACCTTAGGAAATATATTCCAACAGAGTTAATTGAAAGGAATATTGAAATTCCCCAGTTTTAAAAAAAAAAAATCTAAAGAGGATAGTAACAAACAATAATGGACAAGGCCCCATTTCAAGCTTCCTCAACAGCATAAGTACCAACCTGAAGAATTCTAGGGAAAACATACATTATTACATATGCAGAAAAAGTTAGACAACTTATTTTTTTAAGGGCCTAATCCACTGAAGTCCATTGAAAGACGCCCGTTGATCTTAAAAGGTTCAGTATTCAGCCTTAGGCATGCTACTCCCTGGCTCCAGTGTGGAGATGCCCACAATGTATTGCCCCAAGTTGAGTGCTCTGAGACGCTGGGATCCACACAGCTATTTAAAGTCGGGGTCTGACCTGAAGAAGAGCTCTGTGTAGCTCAAAAGCTTGTCTCTCACCAGCAGAGGTCCAATAAGAGATATTACCCACTTTGTCTGCAGTGTGATTTGGCAGCCAGTGCAGTTCAGAAATGGTTTGACTATAAAAATGTCCCAAGTGCTAGGGCAGATTCTTTCTTTTAGATCTCACTAGTCAGGAAGAGGGCCAGTCTTGTAAAAGTCCATCTCTTGGGTGTCAGGCTTGAGAAAATTGTATAGAAATAGTCAAGAATACATGTAAAGAATAGTTATACTTCTGCAGATCACCCATCTGAAGACACTCAGTACTATTGTACTTGGCTTTTCCATGCCAGCTCAAACCCAGGCAATTTACCAGGATTGACCAATGTGACCCAATACCACCTAATATTTACATAAAAGCTTCAGAGCTTCAAAGTGCTATGAACCCATCTCAGCATGTGAGATAGGCAAGTGTTACTATCCCCACTTTACAAATGGGGAAACCAAGACCCCATTTAGTACATATTTATAGGATGCCCTAATTACACATCAGGCTTGTTAGAATGTATTTTTTGCCCAAGGACAGTTCTTAGATGTGACAATTTACAAGACCCTGAACTATAAATGCAGTATTGTGTATGGTCAGCTGGCTGGACAAACTCCCAAATGAACGTCTTTCATGTGCTCAGTCACAAGTGTTGCTTCAAATATTTCCCCAAGTATGAAGCCAGATCTATATAATTCAAAGAGCTCTAAATAGAGCATCAAGATGCGCGAAGTATGGAGAAAGCTTTATCGAAATGCTGCTGGCCAAAGGAAGTTGCTTTAAAGCACAAAGACAGTTGGGATGAGGAATGGACTACTCAGCCCTCACGGTCTTCAAACCCATGCATCTGTCTTGCTAGTCTAGTCCAAGTCAGGGTTTGACCCTTGTGGATTCGTGGGTGAGCTGCCATGGGTCAGATTCTAAATACACCCAACTCCCTCCAGCCCACATTCAGACTCTCCACTGCCTCACCTATCAGTACACCATTTCTGCTTTAGATGGGGGCAGACCCAAATACTCTGTGGTATAAATTACAATGATCTGTTTTGCACTCACCGTCTGGGATTTTCCAAAGTGCTCAGAATTGCCATAACTCAGCGCTCATTAAAGTCAATGGTAGTTTTACCATTGACTTTAGTGAGAGGAGATTTAGGTCAATGCTGATATCTCTTTGAAGATCTCACCCTACATTTTCTTTAAAATATTTGTTCAATCCTGTGTTATACAGTTGTGCCAACTGGGAAGGCAGAGAGAAGGTTGAGAGGCAAAATTTAAAAAGTCTCCTCCAAATGTCAAACTCAGAAGACACTCAGTGACTTGTCATGAGTGAGTCTCAGAGCCTGGGTCAACTGATTCAGGCTCATGCCACAGGACTAAAAATAGCAGCATATATATGTTCCCAGCTGGGCTGAAGCCTAGACTCTGAAACCCAGCCAGGGAAAGGTGTCTCTCCATCATATTCTATTTCCTGTCACCCCTTTAATTTTCTTCACTCTTACTGTCATCTCTTCTTTTCCCACTTTTCATTCACATCACCTTTTCTGCCATCATTTCCATTTCTCTCTCGCTCTTTGTCTTTTCAACTATTTCCACCAAGTTTCATCACCTCAGAAGCACTAAAACACTAAATATTTTCATGCCACACAGGGTCTGGTTTCATTTATGGCCAAACAATTAGTCGCCCAATGTTTTGTCTACAGATTTTGTGGGATACTTGATTTCATTTCTACAGCACATTAACAATGATGGATGAATGGGGAATGTTCCTACTATAAATTCTTCATTTAAGAAAAAAAAGTATCTAGATCACTTTAACAAAAATAAATGGATCTGTGGCTATAATTCAAATCCCCTGGAAAGAGCACTGTCTGCTTGCTACAGTCCTGATCCAGAGCTTGTTTAAATCACTTGGGGTCTTTCCCCTGCCTTCAGTGGGCTTTGGATCAAGCCACAATTTGTTATAAGCTAATATTTTGTTTTCTCATACATGACCTGTCATGTGAGCAGTTTTGTGGTTATTTAAGTTAACCTGTAGGAGGAAGATATTGGCCACCACAATTCATGCTTAAGCTGGGTGTATATCCTCAAAAGCTGTTGCATGATAACAAAAAGAACTTTATCCTCCAAATATACCTTCTTTAATGTCCACTGTTTTTTAAAGTTCAGTTCTGTCAAATGTTTCCATAGCAATAAACTTTCACTTAGTAATACATTCTCCATGCTGGAGGGAGTTTTTTAGATCTACAACAGGCAAATGGAAAGATAGTTGGACCATCTAATCCCAAACTGCTGCTTAGCTTTTTCTTGATGTATCTGAAAGACATCTCACGGACTCCATTATACTATCACCTGCACCCCAAATATTTCTACATTTAACAGCTTACCAGTGAGATTTAAATTTAAATCAGCTTCTCTTCCAGGTGAAAGACTGATCCCAACCTATAATACTAAGCTGCCAAGAATGCAACCAGTAATACAGCTGGTTCACTTCCATCCAGCATTTACAGTTTTGTAACAGGAAGCTGCTGCATTGTGTGCTGTATTTTTTCCTGTATTTTATGTGGCATTATTAAAGAATGTAAGGGGGAAAAAAGGAAGACGTGAGCGGCTAAATCTGTATCAATCACTTTGTTAACATCCATGTACTGGGAGAATAGAATTGGTTGGCACATTTTTGAAGCATTTTAGTTAATAACACAGATCAAAATAAAAACTGATGTGCCCTTAAATCTTCAAGGCCAGATCCTTATTTGTTGAAAACAAATGAAGCTATGCCATGATATATTCTACCAGCTCAGGGCCTGACCCCCAGTTCTACAGTCCACTCCTGCCCCCCCTTCACTGAAGCAAGTGGCAAAACCCTCAGGCTGGGATTTTCAAGGGACTTGTCATGCACTTCTGTACCAGATATGGGCTGGATAGAGAGCTTTCTTATATATACCAGCTGTGTTCATCAGAAGATCCTTTAATGCTCTGCCAGGTATGGCTGAAGTTAGCTTAAATAGGGTATTTATACACATTGCCACCTACTGGCAGAACGGTATAAAACAGTTTAGCATTCTATTACATTTCCCCCTTCAAATTTACATTCCTACCATTTAGATCGGGGGTCGGCAACCTTCAGCATGCAGCCCATCAGCGTAATCCGCTGGTGGGCCACGAGACATTTTGTTTACATTGACCATCTGCAGGCATGGCCCCCAGAGCTCCCATTGGCCTGGAAAGGGAGCTGCTGGCAACCGCGCCTGTGGACGCTCAATGTAAACAAACTGTCTCGCCGACCGCCGGCAGATTGCCCTGATGGACCGCAGGTTGCCCACCACTGCTGTAAGTTGTTTCCATGTGAACTGGCCCAGGTAGTTAATACCTCTAGGGCTAGTCAGAACTGTGTCAGGTGACTTCAGCTCTGGAAGGGGCTGACGGGGATTACAAATTCCTTCTGAGATGACTTTGAGGTCAGCTCCTGAATCAATTTTAAAGTCAATAGTCTTGCAATGAATATTTAATGTCATTCTGTAGGCAGGCTCTATGTCATCAGAAGTGATAGACCCCAGAAACAATGGCTGTTGATTGTCTGTAATATACGTCAACTCCTTGATGGCTTTGGAGTGCTAAACAGCTGCAAAGAGTCCATATTTCAAGCATTTATTACACTGTGCTCTGGCTAGACATGCATTATCTCTTGGGAAAAGTTGTGAAAAAAGTGACTAAAGGCTGGAATTTGTCCCTCAGCCTGAGAGTTCGTTCTCCTTGCCTCAGGGGTTTCATGATAGTGATTTTTAAACACTCAAGTCTCTGTTTACAGTTTCCAAGATAAAATTGAAAAACCTGAAACTGTCACTTTCCTTTAGGTTTTGTTGTTTCACCAGTTCAGACTGTTTTGCTTTTTTAAATAGCTGTGTGTAGGTTTATGTCTCTTTTTAATGGAAGCAGCTGTGAAAGCTAATCATCTGTTAACCCAATAACCAGCCTATCTCCAATGTTTTCATATTTTGCATTCCCAAAAATCAGAGAGTTTTCAGCCAATATATGCAGAGCTTGTATAAAAGATTCAACATTTCCCCCTGGTCCTTGAATTCTCTGGTGAAAACATGCTCTTGCATAAGCCACATTTCTCTGAGGTTTAAAGGATGCATCAAACATAGTCAAAATAATTTCATAGTCATCTTTGTGACTATCTTCAGTAAAGTCAAAACATTTAAAGATATGCTATGCTTGCTGCCCCATAGCATAAATTTAAGACGATATCTGTGTATCTTCGTGGAGCTTGGTAGCAAGACAAAATCTTGCAAAATATTGTTTCCAGTCTCTCAATTCTGAAAGTATGTGAAAGCTTAAGTTTTCTCACGCATTGAAGAGTAGCATGTTGATGAGATCCTACAACCTGTGTTGCTTTGTTCCTTCTGTTTCTGTTCTTAGTTTACTTCGGACACCATGTCATATACTTCTGTGATATGGACTGGCTACAGAATTTGCTTATACGCACCAGATGTGTTTATCATAAGTTTCTTTAATGCTCTGCCAGGTATGGCTGAGCTTAGCTTAAAGAAGGTGTTTTGCTCACAGCACCAGCTACTGGCTGAACAGTTTTATACAGTTTAGCATTCCATTACAGGACCTAAGGCAATTAGGTGCCCAACTCACATTGAAAGTCAGTGGTATCTGGAGTGCCTAACTTCCAGTGGCCCTATTGAAAAATGCTAGCCTGCATGCCATTAGTGAGAGCAGAAGCTGGCCCTTTGTACTATATGTATTTTAATAACCATAAACCTCCCAGCAGCTTCTCAAAGAAATTCTATACACTTTTCTACTGGTATTTTTGGTGCCTCAGGACGATACCTGTGTGCAGCCTGCCTGCCTTCCTTACTAAATGGGCTTTTAAGCTAATTCTGTAAAAAATCAGTTTAAAAAGCAACAAAAGAGCTTGAAAAAGATAAGTGTTTAAAATATAGCATCAGCCAGAGTATAATGCGTGCACGCGCGAACACTTTTATCACCACAGGGCCTGCTTTGCTACAAGCTTGGATGAGAGGGGAAGAAACATGCATAGCAGTCACCTACATCTGGAATTATACCTTTAGCAGCTGAGCCCCTTTCCTGATCATCCCCTGCCCTTGAGCAGCTGAACTGGTTACACAGAGGCATCGTACAGTTCTGTGCTGAAGGCTATGCAAAATGCCTACCAAGCCCCCGAAGGCAGACAGAATTGTGGTGCTATTTTATAAACAAGAACTCATTGTTCAGAACAACCATTAATTATACGCAGAAAATAGGCCTACTGGACTTACCTTTCTCAAGCAGCAAAGAATCCTGTGGCACCTTATAGACTAACAGACGTTTTGCAGCATGAGCTTTCGCGGGTGAATACCCGAAGTGGGTATTACCCGAAGTGGGTATTCACCCGCGAAAGCTCATGCTGCAAAACGTCTGTTAGTCTATAAGGTGCCACAGGATTCTTTGCTGCTTCTACAGAACCAGACTAACACGACTTTCTCAAGCATTACATTTCCATACAAGTTAATGCTGGAAAGTAAGTCACAGTGATTGGCTATAGCTGCAGAGATCAGGGTAGGTTGTCATGCCTGTGAAATAGCCTAGCTGGGGATGTTCATTTCAGGTAAAAACCCTGGAGGAATATTTCACGTTCTGTTGGCAGATAATTTTACAATCAAAATGCTAAAGTAGTGTCATTGCTATTGAAGGAAATACAGCATCATGAAACCAGTTTGCGATATATCCGCTGAGCTCCTGGGCTATGTATTGAATGATCTAGGCTGTCCAACTCATCGTGGTAGGTGATACAAAAAGATATGTCAAGTAGGCATCTCTCAATCTCTGCTGGGACTGCCCATATTATCTTCATGCTGAGACAGGCTGCTGGGATTGACTGTTTGCTGCCAGGTTGGTTTCCTGAATCCTGCAGCCATCTCCTAGGCTGAACACTCAGCCCTGACAATCTGACGTGTAATGTGCATCCTCTTCTTCCTCCAATATGGTGCAAACTCACCCCGATTCATGAAAGAGCATAATCCACCTTCCCTTTCCTGGGGAATATCCGGGTTTGACCTACTGCTCTCTTTTCCTCACTAACTTTATGCAAAATATAAAATGCTAGAAAAGAAAGACATGCCATAAAACCTCTTTTGAAAACCTTTTTTTAAAAAAAACAAGACATGTGCTTTGGGGCTAATAGGTTTCCAAACAGAAGCCAAAGGTGCTGGCAATTTCACCCAGCAGCAGCACTCCCAGCAAAAAACAACACAAATGCTGCCATGTTGTTTGCATTGTAGATGGACTCAGAAGCAAATGCAGCTGTGATGACTTGGCACAGTGCTGTTAACTCTTTTACCACCCAGCTCGTAGGCATTGGAGCTGCTACTTTACAAACTTGGTTAAAGGCACACTAAGTCTAAGAAGGAGTTAACAGTACACCTGTGTACATGCTCATAATGTGTATTTTTTCCTGAATACATTATTAATCGGTTATCTCACTTTGAGCCCATAATGAAGTCATTATAATGTCACCAGTGTGTTTTGCCAGAAAGCTGGAAGCTCTTAATCTGCTTCCTCTACAACATCTCACAAAGGAAAGGAGAAACCAAAACACTGATTCCAGCTAACAATACATGTATTTGCAGTGGCGGGTCCCAGCACATGCGAGAAGAACATTTTTTTGTTTATTTCCCCCTTCTTGTTATGGATTTTATTTAGCAAGCAGGGCATAAAAGATCCCTTATTGCAATTCCAGCAGCAAAAGCCAAGCCAGCTTTTACATTCTTTTCATTTTATCTGTACCTTCCTGTGACCTTTCGTTTAGTTCAAGCACCCAAAGGCTGGCAGATGAAGTGAAAGAGGTCAGAAGTCATCTCTGAAAAAGCAGTTACTAAAGATGAGTTGACTGGAACATACTCATTCTCTGTAGGAACTCCCTGCTGCAATCAGCAGCTTGTTGGAGTGCCATATAAATATATAGGTAATGGGGTTCTATGGGAAGCATGTTAGAAAACAATGGTTTTCATGCCTTTGGAAGTTTTTGCCTTCCTCTGCAGTATGTGGGTCACTTGCCAGGCTTATCTGGCTATGTCTCACTTAATTATTTCCCTGCCATTGCAGGGGCCTTGAGAACTGGAGCCCCTCAGCCCTGCCTCTTCTCTCCCTGTGGCACATGATAGTCTAATCTCCTGTGGGCTGTAACTCTTTGGTCTAATATTGGTGGTCGGGTTTAGTGTGCGGGTGCTGGGTATACAAGAGGTCAGACTAGATGATCTGGTGGTCCCTTCTGGCCTTAAACTCTAAAAGAGGGCTCGTTTGTGGGAGGTATAGGTACATAACTGATGTATGTGAGGACACATGTAAATGGTGGATAAAATAATCATGGTCCAATTTCAGTTCACCCATGGATACACACACACACACACACACACCCCTCCCCTCCCCCTGGAGGCCAAACATACTACCAAATCCACAATTAAACAAACTCAGTGTATTAACCCTTAATTTAAAACTAGCATGAGCAATAGGACAGGACAAATGGAAGCCAAGTAAAAACCAGTTAAGTGCATAAACCTGGAAGCTGAATTCTAAGTCCAGCCAAATACTGTGGCAATTCTGCTGATCCTGAGTCCATTGACATCAATCCAAAGACTCCTGTTGCATATCTTCCAACTTTTCAAGTGGCTAAAGTGGGGGGCCCCTTCCCCACACTAGGCTCCCCACCATGCGTCTTCCAGCCAGCTCCCCCAGGTGGGCATCACTGCAGATTCCTGTCCAGCACCTGGATGACAGCAGCAAAGCTCCAACTGGTCTGTTTCAGATACTGGTGCCAGAGTCAACTCCATTGCATCAGCAAATAGAAGCAGTGCTCAGTGACCACAGTGACTCTTTTGTGCACTTGCTGAGTTCCTTTTCTTTACTTCATGATAGCACGGCCCTGTCTGGCTCCTTTGTGCTCCTCTTGGTCTAGGAGGTACTGTTTCTGGGCATTCTGAGATCTTTTCCTCCCCATGTCTATGGCTTTTGCAGTGGGTTTCTCCTCAGAGTTATTTCGCAGAAGAGCATGTCAGTTCTTTATGTTACCAGCTTCTGACTCCAGCTCCGACCCTTGACTTCATTCCTGGTTCCTGACTCCAGCTTGGGCCCAGGACCCTGGCTTCCAGCTCTAACCACTAGACCAAGTCCAGCTCTAATCAATAGGTAACACCACCCACAGCCTAGTCCTGCCATCTAATCCTAGAGAATGACTTCAGAGTTTCTCCCTGCAGCCCCTTTCTTCTGTCAACTTCCTGCCTTTATAATCACTCCCCAGCTGGGCTTCATCGCTAATTAAGCCTGGCTCACTCTCCAGGTGCAGCCAGATAACATACTTGTCCCTCAGGACACATGCAGCCTTTCATGGTCTGTGTGGGGTTACACACCCCATCATGTGCCCACTCAAAAGTCACATTGTGGTGGCATGAAATGATATACTTGTCCATTTCCTCTTTAACTGTATTGAACTGTTTCATCTGGGTAGCTGTGAGGCTTCTGGAAAGGATAGCGTTCCCTGTTGTAGATCCCATTATATAGAGCAGCAGTTCTCAAACTGTGGGTCGGGACCCCAAAGTGCATCATGACCCTGATGTAATGGGGTCACCAGGGCTGGTTTAGACTTGCTGGAGCCTGGGGCTGAAGCCAAAGCCCAAGCCTCACCACCCATGACTGAAGCCAAAGCCCGAATGCTTCAGCTTTGGCCATGGGTGGTGGGGCTCAGGTTACAGGCCCCTCACCCAGGGCGGCAAGGCTGGGGCTTTGGCCCCCGCACCTGTGGTGGTGGGACTGGGACAGGCTCAGGCTTCAATCCCCTCTCCTGGGGTCATGTAGTAATTTTTATTGTCAGAAGAGGGTCGCGGTGCAATGAAGTTTGAGAGCCTCTGCTATAGAGCAAGGCATTAACGTGTTTCTCCTTGAATTGGTAATCTAAACTGGAAGCCTGGTGGAACCTCTGGAATCTGCCTACTCTGAATAGCCATCCCTCAGGGTGCTGGAAACCAAATTCTGATAGTGGTGGTATTTAGAAAAAGGCTGGGTCAGATGTAGCCATCTCTGCTCTTTTACTGTACTACAGATTTCCCCACCCTCCTTTTTTTTTGCTTTGTTGCCTTCAGGTGGAATAACATGTTATGGCCCTTAATGTGGTCCTAACCTTAGCTTCACTGTCCCTTACTTTCCTATCTTAACTCCCTGCTGCATCCTAGACTCAACATCGCAGTTTTTTCTGGGCCTTCTATTTTTAGGCCTCTTTTGCTGCTGGCTGTGTGCAGCTTTTAGGTTCTTCTGGCTGGGTTGGAGGGCTTGCAGCTTCTCTGTTTTCCTTTTCCTTTTTTAAAATTTTTATTTTTTATTTTGCAGTGGTGTTTCTGTGGTGTGTTGGGTCTTTATCTGACCCCATTCTAACACCATGTAGAGATTACAGATACCCAACATACATACCATGGTTAGGGTAAAAGCAAGACTGACTTTATTTCCTGTTTACACAGACATTTGCCTGCTTGCTATATGCCCTTAGGGACATAGTGGCTCTAAACACTCCCAACTAACACCACACAATGTTCTACATTGGAACCCAGCTGCAATAGTGATTTAATGCATAGATGTTTTCTCAATACAGCAGTTGTCAATATTTACCACAAGTCACCAACCACACTGTGTTATCGGAAATGCTAGTCATTCTCTGTTTGAAGCACAAGGAAATACAAGAACTTGTATGAGAAGCTGAACTTGCTAATTATGATTTGGTAAATTAAGCAGTGTATAGTTGCTCCGTGAAAATGCCTAGAAACAAAGATCCAAGAAAATGAGTTCATAAATAGAAAAAAAAGCAGTTTGAACACATGGGAATTGGCTGTGGTTTAGCTATAGACTTGTATACCTCCTTGCATAAGGGAATTGTTGTTGTTGTTTGGTCTATTGCTGTTACTTGAGAGAGAAGAACTATTTCCTCTTTTATGAGCTACTGCAGACTAGCTAAGTGGTTAGGGCACTACCACCAGGGATGTAAGAGAGCCAGGGTCCAGTCCCTGTTCTGATCCAAAGACTACCAAAGCCTGATGGCATGCTTCCCAACAGCCCCATTAAACCTCCAAAACCCTCTTTCCTGGTTGAAACAGAACATTTCCCATCTTAACCTTGCTACCTTAAACTTCAAGCCAACGCTCAGGGTAAAAGGCAGAGTAAGGACAGCAGCTTTGCTTTCCACCCACACAGGTCAGGCCCCTCTCCACACATGTTCCCTTAGCTTGCAGTGGGAGTTGGAGGTGCGGTCAGTACCTTAGGCACTGACCACCTCACTGGCCACTCAGGTTTGGCCCTGGAACCAAGTGTATTCGTCCAGCAAGAGATACCACATGCAGGAAATGTCTAAAACGAGGACATTATGCAGCAGACGGGTAGTCTAAACACAAGGTAGTCTTCAAGGTCTGTTGTAAGAGTAAAAACCTGGAATCACTCTTACAGCATCAGAGGGGTAGCCGTGTTAGTCTGGATCTGTAAAAGCAGCAACGAGTCCTGTGGCACCTTATAGACTAACAGACGTATTGGAGCATGAGCTTTCGTGGGTGAATACCCACTTCGTCGGATGCATGTAGTGGAAATTTCCAGAGACAGGTATAAATATGCAAGCAAGAATCAGGCTAGAGATAACGAGATTAGTTCAATCAGGGAGGAGGAGGCCCTGTTCTAACAGTTGAGGTGTGAACACCAAGGGAGGAGAAACTGCTTTTGTAGTTGGCTAGCCATTCACAGTCTTTGTTTAATCCTGAGCTGATGGTGTCAAATTTGCAGATGAATTGAAGCTCAGCAGTTTCTCTTTGAAGTCTGGTCCTGAAGTTTTTTGCTGCAGGATGGCTACCTTTAAATCTGCTATTGTGTGTCCAGGGAGATTGAAGTGTTCTCCTACAGGTTTTTGTATATTGCCATTCCTAATATCTGACTTGTGTCCATTTATCCTTTTATGGAGGGACTGTCCAGTTTGGTCGATGTACATAGCAGGGGGGCATTGCTGGCATATGATGGCGTATATTACATTGGTGGACGTGCAGGTGAATGAGCTGGTGATGGTGTGGCTGATCTGGTTAGGTCCTGTGATGGTGTTGCTGGTGTAGACATGTGGACAGAGTTGGCATTGAGGTTTGTTGCATAGATTGGTTCCTGAGTTAGAGTTGCTATGGTGTGGTGTGTGGTTGCTGGTGAGAATATGCTTAAGGTTGACGGGCTGTCTGTGGGCGAGGACTGGCCTGCCGACCAAGGCCTGTGAAAGTGAGGGATCATTGTCCAGGATGCGTTGTAGATCCCTGATGATGCGTTGGAGAGGTTTTAGCTGGGGACTGTATGTGATGGCCAGTGGAGTTTGTTTGTTCTCCCTGATTGAACTAACCTCGTTATCTCTAGCCTGATTCTTGCCTGCATATGTATACCTGCCTCTGGAAATTTCCACTACATGCATCCGACGAAGTGGGTATTCACCCACAAAAGCTCATGCTCCAATACATCTGTTAGTCTATAAGGTGCCACAGGACTCTTTGCTGCTTCTACGGATCCAGACTAACACGGCTACACCTCTGACGTTGTAAGAGTGATTCCAGGATCACTTACAGGAGGATGAAAGCACCAACATTTCAAGAGCCCAAAAAGATATTGATAGGCCCAGGACAGCCCCCCATTAAATGTGAAAGGAAATTTTTTGGCCATACTAAAGCTAGGAGAGAAAACTGTAGATGTCCTACACACTGATCTATCTGGCACTTCTCTGCCTGGGTCTGGGCAGCAGTACCCTGTCTCCCCTTGCACTCCCTAAATCTATCTCCTGTTCCCCAATGCCCTGTTCTCCTTCATGCTCCCTATCTACCTTTCACAATGTATCTGCTGCTCCTGCCAGTCCTTGAATCCTGTCTAGCTCCCTGTACCACAAAGTGTCAGCCATTTTGCCTTTGGGCAAGGCTTCTGCCTCACTGAAAATATGGCATGGGTGATCGCAGGCAACTTTATCAAGAGTAGTCTCACTTCTACGTGCAGATGGACCGTAGGGAAATGGCAGCCATCTTGCTAGCTTCAGCCCCATTGATAGGGGCCATTTTGAATAAGGAAAAATTCATGAGTTGGTTCTTTTCATCATGTTTTCACGAGACAGGAAAAAAAGCAACCAAAATTGCTGGAGTTGCAATAAAATCATGAGAGTTGGCAATATTGGGAGTAGGAAGACTGGAGAATGAAAGTTAAAACCTATTGGGAACCCTGCTTTATCATTACTACTGAGAAGTTTGGGAGGATGCCTGTGATCTCTATCTAAACCCCAAAGATTTAGGGCTTCCATGGGGTGGGGCTGAAGACATTCCTTCTACAGGGTCAAAATTATGGCACATAAAGTGCCTTGTTAGGGATAAGGGAAGGAAGGGATTAGAGGACAGGAAAATGAGGCCTTTCTTGAAGGTTTGAGGTTAAAGGCCTGCTCCTCTTTCAGCATTAATGTGTTACTGATATTTGTTTGGTCTGTAGCTGGTGTTGGTCCTACAGCTGGATTTTCCCCCTCTGTCTCACTGGAGTCTTTCTCACTCCCCTTTTTTGCTACTTTTTCATCTTTATGGAGACTGATTTTTAAGTAATAGAAGGAAGAGGATTTGAAATATTTTAGCACACACACTCAGGGCTTGTCTACACTACAGGACTATTTCGAATCTACTTAAGTCGAATTTGTGGATTCGACCTTAATAAGTCGAATTTGTGTATCCATACTAAATACACAAATTCGAACTTCTGAGTCCACATTCACGGGGCCAGCTTCGACTTTGGAAGCGGTGCACTGTGGGAAGCTATCCCACAGTTCCCGCACTCCCCGCTGCCCATTGGAATTGTGGGATTTCACCCCAATGCATGCTGGGGAAAAATGTGTCGCCATTGAACCGTCAATCCCGCCTCCTCTCTTCCTTGAAAGCGCCGCGGAAATCTGTTCGCGCCCTTCTCTGGTCGGTTACAGCGGGCGCCACAGCACTGCGAGCATGGAGCCCGCTGCGATCATCGCTGCACTTATGGCCGTTGTCAACTCCTCGCACGTTATCGCCCACCTCTTCCACAGTCAGATGCTGAGAAACCGGGCGAGAGGCTCCGGCACGGTGAGGAGAGTGGCGCAGACCTCTCAGAAAGCAGGGTACGCCGGGCAGTGGAGATCATGGTGGCAATGGGTCAAGTTCATGGTGTGGAACGGCGATTCTGGGCCCGGGAAACAAGCACAGACTGGTGGGACCGCATAGTGCTGCAGGTCTGGGATGACACAGAGTGGCTGCGAAACTTCAGGATGCGTAAGGCACTTTCCTTGAACTGTGTGACTTGCTGTCCCCTGCCCTGAAGCGCCAGGACACAAGGATGCGAGCAGCCCTGACTGTGCAGAAGCGAGTGGCCATAGCCCTCTGGAAACTTGCCACGCCAGACAGCTACCGGTCAGTAGCGAACCACTTTGGCGTGGGCAAATCTACCGTGGGGATTGCTGTCATTCAAGTAGCCCACGCAATCGTTGAGCAACTGCTCTCAAAGGTAGTGACTGTCGGAAATGTCCAGGTCATCATAGATGGCTTCGCGATGGGATTCCCAAACTGCGGTGGGGCTATAGATGGGACTCACATCCCTATCCTGGCACCAGCCCACCAGGCCAGCGAGTACATTAACCGAAAGGGCTACTTTTCAATGGTGCTGCAAGCTGTGGTGGACCATAGGGGACGTTTTACCAACATCAACGTCGGGTGGGCGGGCAAGGTTCATGTGTGTTCAGGAACTCTGGTCTGTTTAGACGCCTCCAGGCAGGCACTTTCTTCCCGGACCACAAAATAACGGTTGGGGATGTGCAGATGCCTACAGTGATCCTCGGGGACCCGGCCTACCCGCTAATGCCCTGGCTCATGAAGCCCTATACAGGCGCCTTGGACACTGAAAAGGAACTCTTCAACTACCGGCTGAGCAAGTGCAGAATGGTGGTGGAGTGTGCGGAGATGGCGGACCTTACTGACTCGCCGGACATCAGCGAAAGAATATCCCCGTAGTTATTGCTGCTTGCTGTGTGCTCCACAATCTCTGTGAGAGCAAGGGCGAGACCTTTTGGCCGCTTGGGAGGTTGAGGCAAATCGCCTGGCTGCTGTTTACGATCAGCCAGACACCCGTGCTGAGAGAATATCCCAGCGGGAAGCGATATGCATCAGGAGGCTTTGAAAGCGAGTTTCCTCGCAGAGCAGGGTAACCTGTGACTGTCCACTTGATTTTAAGAGAGCCTGATCATAAACCAAGTTTTCCCCACTTCCCAAGGACGTTTTAAAACTAAGGACATGTTTTAGTAATTAATAATAAATCTTTCGTTGACTTTGCATTTCTGTTTATTCGTTGAAACATGGAAGCATTCTGTGCTGGTTAAGGTGTGCACTGATGGGTGGGTTTGCAGGAAGTGCCGTCCTTGGATAGGGGTTACCATGACGGCTGTGGGTTTGGGCGTTGGAAGGGGTGAGGGGTGTGGGGAAGGGTGAGTATCTGCCCCTGGATGAGGTCTATTTTTGGGGCTCGGGGCACCGGGGAGGATCGTGACTACGGTCCAAATGCATGTGAAGGGAAGCCTGCCTTTACATTCGGGGATGTCAGGCACCAGGACCCTGCACAAGCATACACCTCAAGGAAAGACCGCAGCATACACCACACAGACTGTCCCTGGTGCCTAGTGACTGCAGTCTGTGTGTGCCCTGCAGTTGACCCTGCAGCCAAGTCTGTAGCATGGCACTGTGGGCTATGCAGTGACATTACAATTACCCCACAGAACAACAGAAAGTCTTCTGACACCAGAAACGTGACGGAAACAGTCAGTAACACCAAACCGCTTTTAATAATGTAATACACAGTGGGGGGTTTGAACTTGGAGTTGGGACTGGTTGATGCTGTAAAGAAAGAGCTTGTACAAATTTACCGCGACAGTTGTCTCTAACATTATCGGTGTGCTGCGGTGCAGGGACAGTTCTCACGGCCCCTACCGCCTCCGTCTTGTCACTTTGGGTGAGGGGGACAGGACTTCTTGGCGTTGGAGGGCGTTGCAGATGCACTGCAGGGGGGCTCTCTCCTCCTGACTGCGGTCTTGCAGAACATCTACAAGGCGCCGGAGCGTGTCCGCTTGCTCCTCATTAGACCAAGCAGCGCTTGAGTCGCCTGCTGGTCTTCCTGCCGCCACCTATCCTCCCGTTCCAGGTGTGTGCGATGCTGCTGACACAGGCTCTCCTCGACTGTCTCTGCTCTGCCGCCTCCGCTCTGGAGCTGGCCATCAGTTCCTGGAACATGTCGTCCCTTGTCTTTTCTTTCCAGCCTCTGCGGATGGCGGGCAGTCGGGAAGGAGGCTGTGTGATGTTAAAAAGTAGGTGATTTCCTTGAACACATACATGTTTGCCAACAGTAAACACAGTCTAGTCAGTTTCATTGAACAAGACCAAAGAGGGACCCAAGTCTCAGGAGATCTCATAACTAGTCCGAGATTTCGAATACGCTCTCATTGGCGGCGCCATTGCACTGGAGAGCGCGAAAGATAGCTGCATCCCTCTTGCACAAAGTCCTGGTAAGCCTTACAGTACAGAGTGCTTATCAGTTAGTGCTTAGCTGTGCTCTCCTGCTGGAGGCAATGTGCAAAGCAGAAAAGATGTGCGTTATGCGGCATCTCCCGCCAGTGAACGGAAAGACCCTGTATGCTTTTCCTCTGAGGCCTGCCACAAGTGGCTGTTGTCATTCTTATGCAAAGTAAAACTCTGTTAAGCGAGGGTCATTCTTATGCAAAGTAAAACTCTGTTAAGCGAGGGTCATTCTTATGCAAAGTAAAACTCTGTTAAGCGAGGTCATTCTTATGCAAAGTAAAAGTCTACCATGCACAATAGTAACAGTACACTAATTCCACTAATTAGATGCAGCACTTCCACAACGACATCACCCTGAGGCGTGTCAGCGCACACAGAGAGAGCGGATGTTAATAGAAGCCCTGCACAGACCAGGACCCTACGCTGCCATGCTCGAGGCGATGGTCCCCCTCTACCTGAGGATGGCATGGCGCGGAAGAGTGTGCTTCAACGGAGCACCCAATAAAGCACCTCTCCCAAGAAACCTCTTGCTGAGGCTTTTCCAGCTGCTCTCTGAGAGCTTTTTGAAATATCCCCAGAGGACTATTGCTCCATTGCTGTTTGTGTAGACCTGCTGTTTGTTTAGTTTCATATTTAAAAATGTTTATATAGTATTTCTATTTTTATATAAATCCCTGTTTCTTAAAAAATAAATGTTTCCCTGTTTGTAGCACTTACCGCCTGATCCTTCCCTGATTCCGAGTCCTGGTTGGACGGTTGGTGGGGATCTCTGTGAGGGTGATGAAGAGATCCTGGCTGTCAGGGAAAGCGGGAGTGGGTTCGATGTCGCCTGCGCCGTCCTCTAAAGACCCTTCCTCATCTTCCCCATCGCGAACAGGAGGAACTGTCCCGTACACTATTCCGTCCTCGGAGTCCACCGTCACTGGTGGGGCACTGTGGCAGACCCACCTAGAATGGCATGCAGTGCCTCGTAGAAGCGGCATGTCTGGGGCTGTGCTCCGGGCGTCCGTTTGCCGCTCTGACTTTTTGATACCCTTGTCTTAGGTCCTTCACTTTCACGCGGCACTGCATCGCATCCCGGCTGTATCCTTTGTCTTTCATGGCTTTAGAGACCTTCTCGAAGGTCTTCTTGTTGGAGCGCAGCTCGGAGCACAGACTCCTCGCCCACACAGCGATCAGATCCTGGACTTCCCGGTCAGTCCATGCTGGGGACCTCTTTCTATTCTGGGATTGCCGGACTCCTCTGCTGGAGAGCTCTGCATCGTTGCAGGTGCTGCGGAGCTCGCCCGATGTGCAACCAGAACGTCAGATTCAAACCGCCCAGACAGGAAAATGAATTCAAAGGTCATTTCCTGTGTGGCTGGCCAGAGAATCCAAGCTCGGACTGCTGTCCAGAGCGTCAACAGAGTGGTGCACTGTGGGATAGCTCCCGAGCTGCTAAGTTCGATTAGCATCCACACCAAGCCTAATTCGAATTAGTGCGTTACTCCACCTGCCGGGGTGGAGTACCAAATTCGAACTAAAGAGCCCTCTAGTTCGAATTAAATGGCTTCCTGGTGTGGACGGTTGAGCGGTTAGTTCGAATTAACGCTGATAAATTCGAATTAAAGTCCTAGTGTAGACCAGGCCTCAGACACGAAACTACGAGACTCAGATAATGAGCAATGACTGTCATACGCAGACCTTCTGTCCCTCAAGGTTGCTATAACTAGAGCTGGTCAGAAAAACTTTGAACAAAATTTTTCCATGGAAAATTGCCATTTCCTTGAAACTGAAATGTTTTGCAAAAGCATGTGTGCCAGTGAAAACTTTGTTGAGAAGGTTTCCCAAATAAATCCAGGAAGAAATTTCTAGTCAAAGCACATGTGCCACTGCAGAATAGCTACATGGTTAGGGTATTGCCCCCTGGGATGTAGGAGATCCAGTTCAAATCCCTGTTCTGACTCAGACAGATTCAATCCTTTTCCCCCTCTCATCCATGCAGTAAGTTGACCTAGGATTGTCCATATCCTTACATCCCAGGTGAGAGTACTTGGCTATTGTGCAGTGGCTTGCTTTCTCTTGTTTTTTCATGGAACCTTTTAGAAAGGTCTAATTTTTGTTCCACATTGGAACAAAAAAAAATTTCAAAATTTTTCACAAAATAGATTTGTTGTTTTCCGGCCACCCCTAATGTAACCTCCAGCCCCTTACTTCAGCCACTCCTAGAGATTACCAGGCTTTCTCTTGTGTCTCTACTGACCACAGCCAGCTTCTTAGGAACATCTTTTTGGAACAAAGGAACACCTTTGACTGAGTGGCTCCAGGTTATGTACTTTTTCTTCCTCCTAGCCAGGGGTGAGAAGTTGATTTTCCTTAACTTCAGGAACAGACCACAGTGAATATCCAACAACCAGCCTTCAGCCAAATATACCATAAATGAAGCAAAGTGTATTAGAAAGTTGAGATGAAAATCAAAGCAAAATAGCAAAATAGGTGCAATTCTACACCCACTGTTTAATGTATTTATTCTCACAACAACCCCCAGCTGGGTAGGGAAGGATCATCATCCCCATTTTACCTATTAGAAATGGATGTACAGAGAGACTAAAACCCAGATCCTCAAAGCTATTTAGGAGCCTAACTCCCATTGATTTCAAGGGAATTAGGCATCTAAACACCTCTGAGGATCTGGGCTTAATTGACATGGCCAAGGTCATACAGAACGACAGTGGCAGAGTAGGAAATTGAACTTGGTTCTCCTGAGTTCCCTGTTAGCACTGGTGCATCTTTCTATTAATTATACTCTATTATTAATTATTGTTATTATTATTGCTAATTATATTGTAACCTGGTGGAGTCAGCAGCAACAAGGGCCAGGTTCAATGTCTAGGAGCTTCTCTTAACACAAAATAGAACTGGCTTGAGCCCCCACCCTGAAGACCACCCTGAGCACCTGTAGGAGGCAACACTTCCCCTCTCACAAGCACTCAGTCTGTGTACAACAAAATAAAACTTTTATTAAAAGGGAAAAGGGGGAGCCAACATTAATTTGGGAAAACACCACAACCATCATTCAAAAGCATGTGACCAAAAACTAACATCCACCCCACAATGCATTGGGCGGTGTCCTTTGCCTCAGTTTCTCACCTTGCGGTGTGAAAGTCTGATAAACAAATGTCCCTTAATACACCAATTCCATCTCACCTCTCTTGCCCCCCACCCCTCCCCTCGTAGTTGGTGGTCCTTAATTAGCAAAAACTCAGAGTTCAGAGGTGCATTCACAGGGTTTTAAACAATACCTGCTGATGATGATGCCTCTGCAACTGGCTCACAGCTTCTGCTGTCTCTCTCTTGCCACTGACCACTGCCTCTCTACCACCAGTCTCTGTGATGTCATGTTCTGAGGTCCAACCACTTAACCCAGCTCCTAGTGATTTCAGCAGGTAGTGGGGAACCTCACTGCCTGTGCAGGTGCAGTGTTGTCTTTTGCTGCAATACTATCCCTATACAAGGTCTAAGGTTTAGAACCCGGACCTGCTAAACAGTGATGTCAGCTTTTGGAATCACCAACTAGAAACAAGGTCTATCAGCTGTATTTTTAAATAGCATCTAAGGCTCTTTAGGGAACAACTACACCCATAGAGGAAAGGAAAAAAACAACTGTTTCCCTGGGGCTTTGGAATCCATACCCACTACTTAGCAAGTCATGTTCAGTTTAGGGTGACACCCTCAATCAGGGCACACTAAGTACAGTTCTGCTGCCCTTTTCTCATACAATAAGGATAACAACATTTCATTACCTCTGCATTCAAATACTAGAGTGATTTGCAACCCAAATTGATCATTTTGGCAAAGTAGCTCCATCTGCCGTGCACTTAGGGGGAGTAGGCATGTCTATGCAAACACAGTCTGCTTCTGATGCCTTTTTCCCTAGCTCATCACTAGATGGCAGGGGAGAGCTCATTCAGACCCTGTTTACAGATTGCTAAGAAATTAGCAGCAATTTGTCAGTTTGCTTTTCTAAAGAATAGAGTAGATTATTATTTACTAGGAGTATTCTTTAAGAAAAAGGAAGTATCACTTTTGTTATAAGATAATTTGACTCTTTTCTTTCACCCTTCTGTAATGGCCCACGTGCAACATTAGCTTAGTGACCTTTGTAATACTGGTGTTTTCCAGGCTTCCAGCCAGGTGAATGTGTGAGCATATTAATGGGCCAAAGGAACGTACAGCAAAGGACAATGTAACCCCTGAGGTTGTGTATCTACAAAAGGTTAAACTTCAGTGTTCCCATGTGGTGGACTATCAGACTGAATGGGTCAAGTGTGTTTGGTTTAGAAATCCCCTGGCCAAGGCTAGGCATTACTGGCTTCAATTATTACCTGTCCCTAAGGGGGTCAATTCTGAATCAGAGTAGGGTGGAGCTTTGGGGAGGGTGGGTGCCATCCATGAAGGTACTTAGCTGCCTACGTCCTGTTTTAGGCACCACTGTCAGCCTCGAAACTCCCACTCGGCTGCCATCTGACGCTGTAGGTGCCTAAGATCACTTGGCCCTGAAGTCTAGTGTCTCTAGGCAAGCACACTGGAGCCTCACTCTAGACAGCTGGACACCTATCTGCCACCTCAGTGCATGCACTGCTCCCTCACAATAGACGCCCAGATGCCTGCCTACCGCTTAAGCCACAGAGTGATTCACAAACTGGGAGAGTGATGTTTGGTCACCTAAGCAGCCTGTGGGGCCCTATCTGCGTTCAGAGGCCGCCTACAAGATTAGGCCTCTCAGGTGAGTTCACACAAAGCAGCCAGGGGGAAGAGGACTTCCCTTATAACCTTGTGGATAGGATACTCACCCAGGATGTGGGTGACCCCCAGTACAAATCCCCACCCACCTGCAGGGGAGATGGGATGTAAATAAAGGTCTGCCACCTTTTAGGGGAATATCCTATTTGCTAGACTAATGGTTATAAGGGAGATTACCTTCCTCCTCCCCACCACCCAGCCATTTTGGTTTGGGCCCCACATGCAACTCAGGCATTGTCCATCTCTGCTAGCAATCCATGAACTGAGGGAAGACAAGTGTTCAACCATCTGTCTCTGTGAAAGGAACGGGGCTTAGCAAACAACCCTTTCATTGGCTTCTCCCATTGGCTCGCGCAGGCAGCGCCCCTCCTAGCATGCTGGTTTTGCGGATGGCAGTCTAAGGTGCATATCTCTTTCCCCATCCCTTGGATAAGGAGCCTAGGCGCCTTACCTAGGCTTTCTAGATAGCAACATTGTTCCTCTGATTTTCTAGGTGCCTGAAAGTTAGGCACTGTAACTTTCAGAGCTGTAATGCCAATGTCCCTTTGCAGATTGCCCCTGGCACCCAGGGCAGCCGATGTGTTGGGTCCTATTCCCTGGAAGTGTTACCAGACAGAGAGTCTGTGCCTGGGAAGCATATGCAAGAGGCCACAGTCAGATACTGTGGTTGAAGCTTGCCCGGATTTCTGGGTGCTTAGAAGCACAGCTGCTTGGTGAGCATCTACAAGGGAGAACTCAGCCAGGATTATGACACAAGGTCATTTTAATACTGCTGACCCTCACATGCAAAAAAACTGTGCTGGCATCTCATTTGCTGGAAGAATAGCCTAGAAGTATTTATAATAAAACAGGACTAATTGAACAGAACCATTCAATGTGGCATTTTTACTTGATTTCTATTTGTTTCATTGTACTCTGTAAAAACTCCAGAATTATAGCAATTTATTATGAAAACCTGTTCTCTTAATGTGAATACTCTTATTGGCAGAACATTTGTTTACAGTTTCGAACTGCTGTTCATTGTTTGGCGATACTGTAGGGCACCATTAATAAATATATTTGTGCTAAACAGATGCCTCATGCACGTATACTTTAATAAAAAGCCAGCTGCACTGTGGACATGAACCAAAAGCTGGCTGGTCTGCAGCAGATTAGCTGCCATGGGCTATGGCAATGGATTATCTTCATGCCAGCAATACTTACAGTTGTTCTCTTGATCACACACCCACTTTCAAAGCCTGCCTGTGTTGAAGAGCCAAATCCCCATCACTACAAAAGATGAAGAAGCAAAGAAAGAGCAGTCCCCCTGGCTCCCTTTCTTATACATTTGCTTCTGCAGCCCACTCCTTGTCGTGCCTTTCTTGTCGAAAGCACAAGACGAGGTCACAGAGAGCAATGAAGGCAACAAGATGTACACAAAGGTAATCCAGAGCAAGCTGAAATGAAACAACTGCGTGTATTTCCTTCAGACATGCGTGCCTCTAGAATTGGCTCCTCCAAGCCTGAGGAAGATTTCATCGGTACTGCCTGTGCTGTGGCCATTTTGTAGCTATACAGAATATTTCATTCGTTAAGGCTATTACTGCAGCGCATTTCATGAGCATTAAAAGAGTTAAACACATCAAAAATAATGCAACAGACACATTTCTAGTCCCCCCAGTACAAAGACATCTGACTTTCCCATACGATTCTTTTCTTTATGTTTATTAATTTTTCATCCTACAACACATCCATTTGATTCAGGGGAGAAAGTTTGGTAAATAAAAGGAATTTTTAGTTTATTGTCCCAGGAGGAAAGCTGGGTTGGGCATAGCTTTTGGAAAGGGCTGTTTGGCTCAAGCAGCGAGAAGAGGTGAATGTATCCACGGCTGAATCGACTGCAGAGTAGGGATTGTGAAAACTGCATACAATGATGCAATTCTTTAACAGGCAGGACCACGCACATGCCTAGACTTCAGCCTCCCTGGCAACAGGTGAGTGTCTGCTTGAGAAGGTCAGTGTCACTTTCTGAATTGCTCATGGGTTTTAATACCAGAAGGGACCTTTATGATCATCTATGACTTGTCTTCATAGTGAGGTAATGCGCACTACAGGAGTGTGATTTCTAAAGCACACAGAAATGTTACGCATTAATTGGTCCACGTAGACGCTGCTGGTGCCCATTATAAGTTCCCAGCACTACATTAAAAGCAATAGGGAACATTTAGTGCACACCAGAAGGGTCTACATAGTCCATTAATCATAAAGTCATAGAATTGTAGGGCTGGAAAGGACCTTGATAGATCATCTAGTCCAGCCCACTGTGCTGAGGCAAGACCAAGTAAATCTACACAATACGGGACAGATGTTTCTTCAACATGTTCTTTAAAACCTCCAGTGGGGGGGATTGCACAACCTCCCTTGAAAGCCTATTCCAGAGTTTAACTACCCTTATAGCTAGAAAGCTTTCCCTAATATCTAACCTAAATTATACAGCTCAGCCTTCTTGATGTCATCTGTGATTACTTCTCCTTCCCTGCTAAATAGAGGACTTAAACTTTCCTTGGTCTTTCTCTTCCTCCTAATGTATCTAAAGAACCTGTTCTTATTGTCTTTTATGTCCCTTGCTAGGTGTTACTCATTTTGTGCTTTAGCCTTTCTGATTTTGTTGTTGCACACCTATTTTTGCCCTTGTGCTATTCTTCTATACTCCCCCTTAATGCAAAGCACATTAATCTGCTTTAGAAATCACCTCCCCGTAGTGCACGTGATCCCATCTTGTAGAAGAGACCCTAGTCTGCATAACACAGGCCATAGAATTTCACCCAGTGAATTCTAGAATTGTTAGGACTGCTTAAGCCAATGCCTTTGCGTTGGATCTTCATTTCTCCTGGCTGGCTAGGCTGGTGGGATCACTGTTGGTTGAGACTGTCAGTCTCACTCACAATGGGGGAGCAGCCCTGGAAACCCTCAGAGAGAAGGCAGGCCAAAAAAATGGGTGCTTATTAGTTTTCTTATAGTTCTCTTTTGCTTTCTCTGCAAATAAAGTTTTCCAGTCCCATGGAACAATATCATACAAGGTCATTTTGTGTTGTGTTTTCTCTATATTCCTGGTCTCCTATACTGTGTGATGTTAGCCTTGTAAACAGAGTGCATAAATGCTCAGAATAAATTCTTAGTCTGCACCATATTTAAGGTTCCAATCCAGCAAAGCACTTTCTCTTATGAGTAACGTTAATCACATAACTTTGAAGTACATAAGTAGCACCATTCTCCTAAGAATGTACACTTTCAAATCATCGTTCAGAGGCACATTATCTACGAGAAAAACAGTTCTTTACAGTTTCTACTGTTCTGATCCTATTACTTGAGCAGGCAAGATAGCATTTCAACCCGGCTCTAAAATATAGGGAAACTATTGTCTCCTTCCAGAGAGACCAGACCACATGGGTGCAAACTTGAGTATCCTACAGAGCTTCAGGCCGTGTCATATGGGCAAGCAATGAATGGTCATGGTATCAAAGCATCTGAGAGAGGCATCTGGAACAACAATTTTTCTGTGTGCTGATGTTTTTGACGTGAGAGGTGCATTTGGAGGGATATAGATGGATTCATTGGGGAGGATAGGGATGAGAGAGATGGGGCACAGAATGAGCACTACATAACACTTGCATATTCTGTTTTACCAAAAAGCTTCAGTAAGATTTCAGAACAAATTAATCTCTGGTGGAGTTGGACACAATGCCATGGACCTCAGTGGCTGGTAAATTTGGCTGTTCGTGTCAGAGAGAGAAAAAAAGAGGTGGAAACACCTCTGAGTCCTTTTTTTCTCCTACTTAGGAAGCATGGAAGGAGCTGAAAGACAGCCTCTGAACAGTGCTTTCAATGTCTACATGCCTCTTACATCCCTAAAGAGTACCTAGAGACACAACTGAAGGGAAAAGGGCGGGATGCTATAGAGAACACCCCAATAGCCCTACTAAACTTTATGCCCCCACTTCTAGGAAGCATCTCTGTAAAAGAGTCTGAGCAAGCATATAGGGAGGAGCTCCAACATACAACTTCTTAGTTTGGCAATATTTTTTCCCCACTTCAAAAAGTTTCAGAGGGATGGAAAGGGAATGTGTCTGAAATGGTACATGGGATCCTGCCCTTCTGCAGCACAGGCTTATGGTCATTTCGCTCTTCCCTATGTTTGGAGGAGATAGTTGCCCTTCCTGAATGGGCAGGACTGGGCCTCACATTCATTTGTATCAATAAATGAGGCTAGGCATGTTTTTAGTTGACCAGACAAAGTAGGGTTTTTTTAATTAAAATTTGTATAAACATAAAAATCGCACAGGGGTGGCTGTTTAGAACTGTGTCAGGAGCATGCCCTGTAAGCCAGTTAACTACAGACCAAGAAGCATCTGCAGGCAGTTCCCGGCAGGGCTGGGAGACAAAATATAAAATGTCAGCCGCCTGGCTGCCACAACCTGGTGGAGTGTACAGCATCTTCAGAAACTGCCAAATTTCACAGTTGCAAAGTTCACGGGGCCCTGACTGAGATGAATGGGCAGGTCCCATCTCTCAGAGATATTGGTTCAGGCTCTCTGAAGACTCAGGCAGATGATCTGAATTGGTTTATGTACGTTGCATGTTTTTGAGATGATCTCTGCAACAATAAAGGCTAAGGTCTTAATTTTTTAAAACGAAAGTCAGATTCTAGAGCATAATTCTGCATTGGGGGTGGATTCTGCAGCATATTCCATAGCTGTGAAAGCGCGGAATATACAGTAACTCCTCACTTAAAGTCGTTCCGGTTAACATTGTTCCATTGTTACGTTGCTGATCAATTAGGGAACATGCTCGTTTAAAGTTGTGCAATGCTCCCTTCTAACGTCATTTGGCAGCCGCCTGCTTTGTCCACTGCTTGCAGGAAGAGCAGCCCGTTGCAGCTAGCTGGTGGGGGCTTGGAACCAGGGTGGACTGGCAGCCCCCCTATCAGCTCCCTGTTCCCCTAAGTTCCCTGTGCAGCAGCTGCCCAGCAGGCTAGCAATTGGTGGGCAGCTCAGCTGTCCCTCCCCCCACTGCCATGTGCTGCTCCTGCCCTCTGCCTTGGAGCTGCTCCCTGGAGCCTCCTGCTTGCTGTTGGGGGGTGGGAAAAGGAGGCTAATGTCAGGGTGTCCCCCTCCCCCCTGCTCCTGCACCCCACTTACCCCATTTTCCATAGAGCATGGGGGACACACAACAGGGCTCAGGACAGAGACAGCTCCCTGGCAGCAGCTGCTGTCTCAGCTTGATGATCTACTTAACAAGGCAGCGTACTTAGAGTGGGGTCAGAGTACTTTAAGGGACAATGCCCATCTCTCTTATACACACACGGTGTGTGTCTCTGTCTCTGTCTGCAATGCTGTCTCCCCTCCCTCCATTCGTGCTGCCTTGTAGAGTGTGAGGCTACATTAACAACAATGAGTTAACCCTTGAGGGCTGAGCCGACTGCTAGTTCATCATTTAGCAGTAAGGCATTCCCTGGGAAATATCCCACCCTCTGACTCCACCACCTCAACCAAGCTTCACAATCATCACTGTGTACCAGTATTCAATTGTTTGTTTAAAACTTATACTGTGTGTGTATATATATGTAGTCTTTTGTCTGGCGAAAAAAAATTCCCTGGAACCTAATCCCCCTTATTTACATTAATTCTTATGGAGAAATTGGATTCACTTAACATCATTTTGCTTAAAGTCGCATTTGTCAGGAACATAGCTACAATGTTAAGCGAGCAGTTACTGTACGTGGCCTTGAACATAATACACCCAAATGTGAATACAAATAAAATCATATAATTTCCTTTCTATCTTCTGGCTTCTTCCAATGACTTTGGATCAAACACCTTCCATAACACTCAAAGAAAACCAAGTTCAGTATCATCATGAAAGCGTGAAAAACCATAGCAGGGCTTACGTACAGGCTACACCTTTCTCTCCAAAAGCATCTGAGAGACAGTGCCAAGAATAAAGTATTTCAGAATGCAACAGACGACCTACTGAGCACCATCGGCTGCAGATAGCACATGACAGCGCTATGATGCTCCACTCCCTTCCCTGTCCAATACTGACAATAACCATTATTTATAATTTGCAGGGGGATCCATGTTGTGCTTGCTGTTTTCCAGATAAAGAAAGAGAGAGGCCCTGTCCCAAGCAATGCTCAATCTAAGGACGGACAGAGAGAAAAATAGCTAATCAGAGACCAAGAGAGGGAGAAAAACGACAGTAATTTTCTCTTCTGTTCAAAGTGAGTGATTTAAATGTGGACAGAGCAGGGGCTTTGCAGATGAATTCAGATAGTTTGATCTATGCACAAGTGCCGCATGACAGACACAGAGGTGATTATTTGGGAAAATGTGACAACAGGGAGAGCCAGGGCAAGGATGCTGACAGGGAAGATGAGATGATGTGAAGAGTGACAAAGAAGAGTGGTAAGAGCAGATTTATGTACAGCCTTGTAGGCAGTGACCAGCAGCTTAAGTTCAAGTTCTGATCTGAATCGTGTATTAATTTGCAGTGCTTTCTCTCTCTTTCCCTCCGCCTCCCCAAACCCATCCAAATGACAAGGATGCAGCAACTATTTAGGAAATTCTGTATCCTCTATATTCTTCATCTGAGTGAGCATTTTGAACTAACATTGCTGTTATAAACACTTAGAGCTTGCCCAAAGACACTGATTTGCTTTTTTTTAATCTTGCCTATTTTCTACTTAGTTGTTTTTTTTTAAAGAATTATTTTAAAAAGTTACTTGTAAGGAAAAAAGTTTACTTTCTTTCAAATTGAGCTCCAGCCATTATGGACATAGTGACAAGATTTTCAGAAGTGATCAGTGATTCTGAGTGCCTCAGTTTCTGGGTGACCAACTTCGGGTGATTTTTCAGAAAGCAGACAACCCACTCTCTGAAAATCAGGCTCCTTTACAGCACCTCAGATTGGGAGCCCAAAATCACAGAAGGGTTATAATTAAAAGGATAGGAGTGTGTCTGTATGTATCCTCTATGTCTATGAGGAACTAGAAGCCACACTTCTCCAGCATCGTGCAGTGTCCCAGACTCTACTGGATTCTTCACTGCTCTTGATTTTACAAATAATTGGGATGGCCTGTTGTGTTCTTTCTTTAACTGCACCAGGAGACTGTGATCTTCCCTCTCTGTTGCAGACTGCTCCTCATTATCCATGCCTTTGTTGCTCCAGGTTAGATTACTGTTATGTGCCCTATTTGAAGCTACCTTTGAAAATGATCTTGAAGCTTCAGCTTCAGTGGCAGGCTGGAACTTCCAGCTAATTTTCAAAGGTAAGTCAGTGTATATTAATACCAGTGGTTCTTGTTCTGCAATGGCTACTACCAATGTTCCCTTTACATTTTTTTTATTTTATTTTATTTTATTTTATTGGTACAGGGCAGCCTGCAAACTCCACTGAGCAGTACATTTTTGTCCTTGGGCAAGCTTACACTTTTTTTTAAAGTGAGGCATAATATCGGGGGCATTGAGGCTTGTATGTATAGGGGTGGAGGGGTTGTGTGTGTATGGGGTGAGGAGAGTGGAGGGGGGTTGTGGTATGCACTGTCAGGATGTAGCTCCAGAGTCTCTGCTGACCTGCATTGATTCTGGGGCCACACAGAAGAGAGGTGAATGACATGGTGCCTGTCCTGTGCCGTACATACAGGATTCCTGTGCAGCCACCCAATTTACAAGGAACATTGGCTACTACAGCAATATTCTGGGATGATTTCCCCCCAGAGATCTGACTAGATCATTAGACTTATCAAAGAAACTGGCCCTAAAGAATCCACAACTGGTTTTATAATGAACCAGGTGCACGCTGGGAGTGGGACAGGACTTGGGGAGTTTAGTCACAGCTATGGGGACACCCACCTGTGTAGACATGTTTCTCATAGCAGTAGTTTTGTACCATTCTTCAGTGTCAAATCTTAGTGCTATAACCTAGAGAGCTTTCAGTAACCTGTGACACTACTGGATCCTTCAGTGCTGCACATATTCTGGGACCCAGTTATTTGGTAGATCATGCTGTATCATGCTAGCTGAGATGCCTAGGAGTGCTATTATTATTGGTGCCTGGAATTTATCTTTCTGGGACTGCAAAGAGAGCATTTCCAATTGAGAAGCCTGGCCTTTGGAATCTGTTCTCCCTAATGGTTCTTCAGAACCCATGTTTGGTGATCATCAGGGCATAGTGTCTTGTTCTTTGTTTAATTTGGCTGTTTATTATTACTATTTATCATAAGGCAGATTGATTGATGGGCTCACTGCCCTGAAGGGCCTGCTGAAATGACTTGAATGTTTCTGTTTGTTTAATAGAAGGTGTGGCATCTCGCTACTATGATTATAGGTGCAACAATGCAAACTTATAAATAAAAGAGTAAATACATTTACAAGGCCAGATTCTCAGTGAGTGTAAACTGGTGTAGCTTCAAGTGTAAACCCTTCATTAGAGTCATGCTGATTTACACCAGCTGAGGATGTTTTCTAGGGAAAATAAGAACTAAGCTTTTACAAAGAAAATCTGCATTCTCAAAATTTTTCAAACATCTTTATTTTAAATGCTGCATTACTATATACTCACAAAATATGCAGCTAACTCATTTGTGGGGATCAATACCCCAACCCCCAAGAACAACATGGGCATGTCTGCATTATGAAGTATTCGCAATTCCTTTTCTTTAATGACTTGGTACTGTTCTACACTGCAGGTCAGGCAGACTGGTCAGCAAAATGAAAAGCTAGGACCCCAGATAGTATGCAGTTCATGTGTATCTGCCCATTTGTTTTGTAATTGCACTGTTATTTGGAAATGGCAACGTTGGAATTGAAGAGTTTCATCTGTGTACAGAACTTTATGGCTCCAATGCAGATCTGCCAGGTCTCTTTATATGCCAGCATACATAAAGTTCTAAGATCTTGCTTGCCAGTCTAGTTAACCAGTCACACTCTGGCATACATCATCCAATTTTAGGGTCGAGCAACCCACACAACTAAAGAATTTGCAGGCACCATCAGAAGCAACAACTGTGCTCTGTAAAATGACAAAATGCACTCGGTGTTCCAGTGCTTCTTTACTAGGACATGGCAATTTATTTAAAAATTGTAAAACCTCAGGTGCTTGGCATCTGTTCATTTTGATTGCAAAAAAGCCCAGGGCAGGAGCTTTTTAGTGAAGTTAAAATTGGTTCTTCAGATTATCATAAGGCAAATAAAAAAGATCTGTAAGTGGGAGTGATGGACCATCACTTTCTTGAATTGGACTCCCATCCGACTCTTCACCTTGGCATATCTGATAGAGCAGCACAAGAAGTCAGTTGACCAGTGGTTGGCAAATGTGACTTGAGGCTAGTTACACCCTGTGTGGCAATGAGCAAGTCCCTTTACCTTAATATGCCTTAGTGTATATTCATCTGTAAAAGACAACCAATGATGCTTCCTGCAGCATTGTTTTGAGGCTTATTTAATGTCTTTGAAAGCAGTTTGTGATCCTCAAAGAAATAGCATTTATAAAATGCAGACTATTCATATTATTTTATTAGGTCAAATCTTGAAGTGTTTGCCCAGTTTTTCTCAGTGCATACTCAAAAAAAAAAAATCTGAGCTTGACTTCAGTGGGAATTTGGCCTTAGTAAGGACTGAATAAAAATTAAGCAAGGACTTCAGGATTTGGCTATTAGATACTAATATTATTAGTTATTATTGACAACCAAATTCTAATTAATTTCACTGTACAGCAGAGAGACCTTGATTTCAGGATCAGCTATGATACCTGGCGAGGTCACTTTGTATGGATTTGGGCAGTCTTAACACTTGATATTTTGGGTCAGATCCTGACTCCTGCTGCAGCTGCTTTGTGCTGGTCTTCCTAGAGCAGGGGTAATCAACTATTTTTTGTCAAGCTCCAAATTTCTTGGTCAAGGGGTCCAGATTCCAGAGAAAATAATAGAAAAACAACAACAATAATGATCAAAATAAGTAAATAAAAAGATTTGGTGGTCCATTCAAAACCATCTGGCGGTCTGGATTTGCCCTGTGGTCTCCCTACTGAATACCACAGTCCTAGCGATTCTCCAACAGAGTTACCACAGCCAGCTCTATGCTACGCCTCTCATCTTTTCCCAGTATAGTGATCGTTCCCAGAACACTCTTGTGTTATTGCCAGCTGCCTGAATAAACTCTTGGGGGTTGTTGCTAGAGCTAGTCGGAACATTCTCCGTGACATGAAATTTCATTGAAATACGCTGTTTCCTTGAAATCAAAACATTTGGGGGATGAGGGGTGAAGAGTGCAAGAGCCTGAGACTCTCCTGTTCTAGAGCCTGGTGGTTAGGCACTGCCTTGGCATGTGATAGATCCAGATTCAAGTCCCTGATCTGCTTGAATGAGTGATCTGTAGGACCCTACCAAATTCACGGTCCAGTTTGGTAAATTTCACAGCCATAGAATTTTAAAAATCTTAAATGTCAAGGTTTCAGATATTTTAATCTGAAATTTCACAGTGTTGTAACCATGGGGGTCCTCCTGACCCAAAAGGAGGTTGTGGGAGGCAGGGGGCGGGGGGGAATGGTTGCTGCTATTGGAAGCTACACTGCCTTCAGAGATGGGTTCCCAGCTAGCACCGCACAGAAGTGAGGGGGACAATACCATATCATGCCGTGCTTACTTCTGAGTGGCTGCTGGTGGCAGTGCGGCCTTCAGAGCTAGGCTCCTAGCTAGCCGCCATGGAGCTTTCTGCAGCTGGGGGAGGTTCCCATAGGTGGGTCTGACCCAGCCCCAGGAGCGGTCCATGCAGGGGAAGAGGAATTCACAACCCTTACTAGCCCAGCCAGGACTAGCAGCTGGAGCCCAGTGCATGGTAGTAGACCCTGACTGGGGTGCCCCCAGCCCCGCCCCTCCCCAGCTATAGAATCAGGGCTTAAAGGGGCTTGGGCTGGCTGTGTGGGGAGAGGTGACCACAGCGACCCCTGACCACAGCACCCTGGGCAGTCACCCATATCACCCAGCCATAGGGCCGACCATGCCCCACCCAAAAAGTGACCACTCCCCCCCATACCATGCCACCCTCACTTCTGCGTTGCTGCGGGTGGTGGGCAGAGCTGGGTGCTCAGCCAGCAGCCGCTGCTTTCCAGCCACCCAGCTCTGAATGCACTGCAACCTCCCTACACTAGTCAGATTTCATGAGGGAAGACCAGATTTCACAGTCTGTGATGCATTTTTCATGGCATGAATTTGGTAGGCCCCTAGTGATCTGGGATGAAAAAATGTGCTCTGGATGAGGCCTAGCGTGGAATTGAACCTGAGACTTGCACATCCCCTGCCAGCACCCCCTGGCTCTAGGACATGCACAGTCTGTTTTGTTCCACATTACATTTGATTTTGTTCCAAAAACCTCGAAAGTTGCTGTGAACTGGAACTGTCCTCTGGTGAGCTCTGCCTGTTGCAGCCAAGAGCTAATCCACTCTTTGTGGCCTGATCCTGAAGCCTTTATTCCCATGCAGTAGTCCCAGGTCTACTGAAGGTCAGCAGGACTTAGTCAATGATGAGGCTTTTTACCAAACCTAGACATTGATGTGGGTACCCAGTCAAACATATAGGGTCCCATCTTACAATAGGAATAATCACGATTCCCATTAACTTACTTAGGACTACTCATATGGGGCTGAGATTTTCAAAGAAGCCTATGGGGTGGGGTGCTTAAATCCAATTGGAATTAAACAAGGAGTTGGTGCCTAATTCCCTTAAGCTCCTTTGAAAATCCCAACCATAAGGGGCTGTAGGATTGATTCATGACTTCTAGAAAAATCACTCTGTTGCAAAGTCTGATTTGATATATGTATATATTTGCAAAATAAGATGAGTGAGTTTTATTTGTTTTTTAATTTAATCATAGAAATATAGGGCTGGAAGGGACCTGGACAGGTCATTTGGTCCACTCCCCTGCACTGAGGCAGGACTAAATCTTATCTAGACCATCCCTGACAGGTGTTTGTCTAACCTCCCTAGGAATCTCCTCCGATAATGGAGATTCCACAACTTCCCTAGGTAATTTGTTCCAGTGCTTAACTACAACTCACAGTTAGGAAGTTTTTCATAATGTCTAAGCTAAATCTCCTTTACTGCAATTTAAGCTCATTACTTCTTGTCCTGTCCTCAGTGGGAAAGGAAAAAACCAATTTTCGCAGGGCCTTAATACCAGATATTTTAGGTGCTACTGTAATACAGATAATAAATTCTAACATCCTAGACCAAGTCCCTGGATTCCGCCATGAGACCATAACTAGATGCAAGCAGAATAAAACAGAATTACCTACAACACTTTCAGATTTAGAAGCTTTGAACAACCCACCAGTTAATTCAATGATCAGACTTTTCAAAATAGCTCCAACTTCAGCACACCTGAACTGATACAGCAACTCCATGTCTAAACTCAAAAATGAATCAAAAAGCAAACAAAATCTAATCTAAATGACAAAGTGCATTCTCTATGGAGCACTGAATAGTGCTGAAATAGGTACGTCATAGCACTTTACATAAACATAGGAAGCAGAATTTCAGCGTATTATAGATGACAACCTCCGGGCAGATGTCCTCCAAACTATACACACCCCCACCTCATCATGGAAAAAAATCCCTGCAGGAAGTAATCATGTTTCTTCCTCTTTATAAAACTTTTTACGTACTTGAAAACTGTTATGTCGTCGTCCCCTCAGTTTTCTTTTCTCCAAACTAAATAAACCCAATATTTTCAATCTTTTTCTCAAAGATAATGTTTTCTAGACCTTTAATCATTTTGGTTGCTCTGCTCTGGACTTTCTCCAATTTGTCCACATTTTCCCAAAGTGTGCTCGCCAGGACTGGGTACAGTACTTCAGATGAGGCTTTTCCAGTGCTAAGTAGTTTATGGAGGGGATGGTATGATGGGATAGCCTAATTTTGGCAATTAATTTGGCAACTGATCTTTGATTATCAGCAGGTAAGTATGCCCAGTGGTCTGTGATGGGATGTTAGATGGGGTGTGATCTGAGTTACTACAGAGAATTCTTTCCTAGGTGCTGGCTGGTGAGTCTTGCCCACATGCTCAGGATTTAATTGATCACCATATTTGGGGTCAGGAAGGAATTTTCCTCCAGGGCAGATTGGCAGAGGCCCTGGAGGTTTTTCGCCTTCCTCTGCAGCGTGGGGCACGGGTCACTTGCTGGAGGATTCTATGCAGCTTGAGGTCTTCAAACCACAATTTGAGGACTTCAGTAACTCAGACACAGGTTAGGGGTTTGTTACAAGAGTGGGTGGGTGAGATTCTGTGGCCTGCATTGTGCAGGAGGTCAGACTAGATGATCATAATGGTCCCTTCTGACCTTAAAGTCTATGAGTCTATGAAATAATTATTTCTCATGTCTTGCTTACAACACTCCTGCTAATACATCCCAGAATGAAGTTTGCTTTTATTTGAAACAATGTTTAATTGTCTCCTGACTTTGACCCCCTAGTTTCCTGACCAAACCTGACTCTGGTTCCTGATTCATGGTTCTGATTTCCAGTTTGTCTCCTGCTCCTGACTGCCTGGAATCCTGACCCAGCTGACTCCTGCCCTGGGCTCAGGCTCTGACGACGAGGTCTGGCCACCCACAACCTAGCCATGCAACCCTGTCTCCTTGGCTTTGTGATGTGAGCCAGCAAACCCTTCTTGCTGCTCTCCTGCTTTTAGCCTACTCCCAGAAACCAACTGCAGCTTCTTCTCAGGACCTTCCTCAGTCTCCCTTCTCTCAGACAGCTCTCACTTGCCCTTTACATTCAAAGATTGACTGTGTGTGTCTTCTAAGGCAACCCTCACTCACCAGGTCCCATCCCCTCTAGGGTCCAGGTTCCTTCTTTTAAGCCCAGTTGGGGTCGGTCACAGGTGCACTGGCCCAGCTACCTCCTAAAAGGCCAGTGTTACCCCGTGACACTTCCACAGCACATCAGTCAAAGCCAGAATCTGTCTTTAGGGAACACTGCAAAAGCTTTCCACCATAACAAGAATTACATTTAAAGCATTGATGCCCCTATCTTTCTAACCCCTCCCCTCGACAAAGAAAAGAAACCAACTGTAACAAATACATCAACCCACAAACCCCTAACTCAGAACAAAACAAAAAATTAACCCAACTAGAGTTTTAATCCAAAAAGGGAGGAGAGCTGGAGACTCCATACAATCCACTAGGGACTTTGCTGTTGCTATTGATTTTACTTGGCACGCCAATGATGGATGGCAGTATAAAAGATAAATAGGGAAATTCTGATAGATGGTTTTCTTGTGATTCTCAGGATAAATCTTGCCTCCATGATTTTTTTTTCAAAACTCTATGAGTATTAAACTATGACTATTACACTGTAGTTATGAAAAATCATGCTTCTGAAATAAAATTCACATCTGAGAAGGACAAAGAAATTAAATGAGTGTGCCACATACAGCTTTGACCTGTTTGACAAGCTAGCCACCATCACTGTGGGCTTGTCTACACTTGCACCGCTACAGCAGCACAGCCTGAGCTACGCTGTGGGAGCACTTCAGACACTATCTACACCACTGGGAGGGGTCCTCCCATCAGCATAGGTAATCCACCTCCCTAAGAGGTGGTAGCTCGGTCAGCAGAAGAATTCTTCCATTAATCTAGTGCTGTCTACAAGCAGGAGCGGCTCTAGCGATTTCGCCACCCCAAGCACGGCAGCACGCTGCGAGGGGCACTCTGGCGGTCGCCGGTCCCGTGGCTCCGGTGGACCTCCTGCAGACGTGCCTGCGGAGGGTCCACTGGTCCCGTGGCTCCGGTGGACCTCCCGCAGGCGTGCCTGCGGGAGGTCCACCGGAGCCGCCTGCCGCCCTCCCGGCGACAGGCAGAGCGCCCCCCGCGGCATGCCGCCCCAAGCACGCTCTTGGCACGCTGGGGTCTGGAGCCGGCCCTGTCTACAAGATTTATTTAGGTTGGCTTAACTAAATCAGGAGTGTGGATTTTTCATGCCCTTGAGTGACGTAGCTAGGTTGATCTAATTTTCTAGGTACACCAGCCCTGAACTGTATGAGATTTTCTTTTGTAACCTACAGTATGTCTGTGAGATGTTTGTATTGTGACTGAAATGTTTGCAAAAAGATGGAAAGTTTCTGAAGTAATTAACTTGAATCCTAATTCACTCTTCTGTGATTAGCTCCAAAGAAGAAGAAAAAGTTATAGTTAAATTGATTTGGTTTGTGAGGTAAATTGAGGTTGTTAAAAGGTACTGAAAATAGACTCTGTAGGGAGACATAATGGTATAGGAATTACTATCTATTCATTGATATACAGATGTCAGTTAGTAATATTCTGCTCATGTTATGAAAAGTAAAATTACTATCTGTAAACTTTCCCCATATTTATCACATCTAGTAAAAAATAAAGAGAACACTGAATGAGGGTCAAATTCTGGCCTCAAATATGTGTACAATTCTCATTAACTTCAGGGAGTACTAGGCAAGCATAGTGTATCTTGTCCTAGATTGTTTGGGGAGGTCTTTGGGTACTGTGGCTTTATGGGAGACATTCACGGTGTGCATTGATAGTCTTCATTCTGTTTGTTAGTCTGCAGGAGTTCCAAACAAAAGGGAGAGAAGTTACCCATTAATGTTTCTGAATTGAATAATGAATCCATCAGCCTTTTAAGGTTTGGCCAAATTGTAATCATATTTCAAGAATCACCTGCCATATCCCCTCACATCCACCTACCCCAGGACTAGATCACACTACTTGCTTGCTGTTCCCACTTTGCCTGGGTATAAATGCACATGTCCATGAGACAGTGAAGAATCAGGGCCACAGTATATACCAGACTGTAAACTACATCATGCAGATTGTGAAAATGGAAATCAAAGCAGTGTAACATAATGATGAATTATTTTCCATACACTCTAAAATACAGAATAATGTCTCCTTTAATACCTATATCTAAAAATCACCACCAAGAATTTTAAATAATAAGCATGAATAAGGGGCCTCAGTTTCTACCAACAACATGATTTTCATTATCCCTAAAAAAATAAGAGTACTTGTGGTACCTTAGAAACTAACAAATTTATTTAAGCATAAGCTTTTGTGGGCTACAGCCCACTTCATCGGATGCATGCAGTGGAAAATACAGTAGGAAGATATATATATATATATTATATATATATATATATATACGCAGAGAACATGAAACAATGGGTATTACCATACATGTCATTATCCCTAAATGATCGACAATTTTTTATTATACTCTGCTGAAAAAAGTAAATGTCTTGCTACCCAGCTATAGTTTTGCACATCAAAATAAATAGAAGTATCTCTTTGTCATCTGAGAAAGAATGTCATTAACTGAGTTATTAAAATGCTACTAGCCCTCTGTTATATATTAAAACTTGGAGTCTGGACCAATATTTTTGGCATAAGTGATGGTCATTATTGACCTACTTTTGGTTTATGTCATTACTCACCTACTTTCTGCTGGAAAAGTTACACAAGCAGCCTACAGAAGAATGAAATAGAATGGTATAAGTCAGTCCTTACTAAATGTCCAATGAAAATCCTGTGCTGCAATATGAAGAATTCTAACATTGCAAATGCCCCTCCTTCCCACTCCTGATGTCAGTAGGGTTGTAGGGAGTTTGATCCAATCAGAAGAGAGAATGGCCACCCATTTTGGCTGTAGGGAAAGTGACATTTTCCCTTCCTGATGGTAGCATACCCCAACTGCCTGTTCTCCTTACTCACCTGGTTCTCCATATGGAACAGGTGGGGCAAGAGGGGTTGTATGTGGCACTGTGCCCACTCTTCATAGTGTGCAGTTGGTTGGTCTGGCAGAGATGGTCAACCTGATTCATCAGCCTTGCCACTCTCCCCTTACTCCTTAGGCCCCTTCTGGGTGGGCACCAACTCTGGCCCCTCTCTTACAGCCTTGACTACAGGCCCGCTACTTAGTCTCAGGCTCAGGCTGGCCTGGAGAGCGCTGGGTGGCTGACAGTAAGAACCATGACCAGGACTCTGTGGAGGCCTTTTGTCTGGAAGCTCTGTATAGGTGCAGGGAAAGCAGCTGTGTGCAATGTTGCATACATAACAAGGGCTTAGAGATGAGGCTGGTGTTGGAGCCTAGAAAAGACCATTGAATTCTGTGAGCAATGAACAGATGAGCTCCGAGGGAAGTCACAAAAGGATTTTTAAGAGGAACATATTGATGTGCTGGATTTTGACACAGCCCAACAAGGGAAGAAGCTTCCTTGGTAGAAAAAGGGGGAAAAGGAGTGTGTGCACTTACATCCTAATCCAGAACTCACAGAAGTCAATGGGAGCCTTTCCATTGATTCAGTACGCTTCTGGACAGGCCCACAATTCTGATAATCTGCTGTGTACCGTCTACATACACCGTAAGGCAGAAGGTGGAGCTGCTCCAAAACAAAGCATGAACACTAGTGCCCAATAAGTTAGTATTAATGTTCTAACATATCAGTGCACAAGTTCGTGAAGCCTGGGGAATAAGTAAGAATGACTAGAAGCAATAATAAAGAATGGAGACTCTACATTGTTGGGCCTAATTCATAGCTGATCAAATTCTCAGAGCTATAGAAGAGACTGAAAGGGGACAAGAAGTGGAGAGTATATGTGAATATTTACCAAGCTGCAATTTGAAAATGAAGAATGCAATGGTGCAATGTTTATGGATTAAGATAACAATAAGAAAATAGAGATATCTGCAACAGACTGTCAGGACTGGAAGAGGACAAGAGTATCAAGCTGTTGGACCAGCCCCCAAGGTACTTAAACTACCGGTAAATATCTGTCGGGTACTTAATACAGCCAGACACCAAAGAGGTTCCTAAATTAAACAGAGAAGACTTTATGGTCCAACCAGAAGAGACCCTTACCTGGATTTGACTCTTAGCAATAGGGAGGAACTGATCTGAAAATATGAGAATACAGAACTCAGCCCAGTAAGGAATGCGTTCACTCACTGTGGCTCTATAAGGATGTTAGAAAAGCAAATGTAGAATTAGGAAGCAGAATAAGGTACAGTGGGAGGAAATATTAAATACACTAGTAAGGAAGAAGGCTGGGAAATCCTAAAAGATGCCATGATTGTAAGGTGTCATGCAGTAGACTATAATTCTTCTATAAAAGAAGAATGCCAGAGCCACAAAGTGACTGATGTGGTTTTACAATCGCCTGCTCAGCGATATAAGGTTAAACAAAAAAGGAATGAAAACAGAAAGGTGAGAGGCAGCCAAATCGGAGTACAGAGTCAGCTAACACTTGTACATAATGAAAATGAAATGCTAACCCAAAGGGTTACGGGGAATCAGAAAGAGAGAGAGACATGAATTTTCTTGTGTTCATTTTAATAAAACAGTAAGGCACTCAGATGTGCAGGGTAAGACCATGTTGGACCAGGATGTATGAAGTGCTGTCTGAGCATGCCTTCCTGCTAGGCAAGGAGTGGGGGGGATGGTGGGGGGCCAGGAGGGAAAGAGGGGGTATGTGACATCAGGCCTAGTAGCACTGAGCTGCAAGTTAGAATAGGAGGGCAGCAGGAGGGCATGAGTGGAAAAAAGCAAACTGTGCTCTCTCAGGCATAGGGGAAGGAGAAGAGGCCAAGCAGATCAACACAACTGAGGTGCTAGTCGAAGGAGGGGCGGGGCCAATGTCAGCCATATGAGTAATACTTTGGGAGAAGGGATTGGAACCAGGAAGAAGTGCAGAGATGAACATGTCTGATGCCAAGTTTCAGTTTGAATATGTTCTGTGTTAATGCTCTGATTAGAGATGTATAGTAATTGGGAGAAGACAGATTGCGTCTGGACTTTTCAGCTATAGTCAGATAGTTCAAAGGCCAGAATAGCAGGAAAAAAACCAAACTGTACTTTTCCAACCAAGCCAGAGCAAGCTGTGTAACAACTTTTAGAGCCTTGCAAATTTAACAGCAACAGTTGATTTGATTTGATGAGGGAGAATAAAGCTGACAAATCACACACGGTTCAAAGGCAGTTTAACTTACCAAGCCACAGCAGGGCTTCTGAAAGAAAGAAAAGAAAAGAAAAGAAAAGAAAGCTACAATTTCATTACTTTCCGTTGCTGTAAAACACACCATCATTTAACTTGATTTGAGGAGGCAAATGTCCTCTCTCTAATATTTGTTATAGCCTTTTAATTGCAAACTTAGCTGCTGCTGCTGCCTGGACCAAGCAGTTTAATTTGCAAATCAATCCTTCACTTAATCGCAAATCATGTGAAAGATATTTGTATAAAAACTATATGAATGGGGACCTGGTTGATTAAAACAATTAAAAATGTCTGGAACTACTAAAACATTTTGCTGGGGAAAATGGGGGTCAAAAAAAGAAAAAAACCCACCATCAGCCCAAACCATCAGAGGGCAGTGTGCAAAGCTCTGAGACAAACAAAGCACATGGCACAGAAGAATATACTAAGGAATATAAGAAATTTTCCAGAGTTCCTTGCAAGTTTATTGCCAACTTTCAAGATTTTATTGCAAATCTCATGATATTTGGTATTTTTCAGCTCTACGAGGCAAGTCATTAGGTGAGAATTTCAGCTTTCATTAAAAGAAAAGCAAGTTTCTATGCCTCGTGGTGACAGCTAAATGTGAAAACATGATTCAAGCGTAAAAAAACCAGAAGGCCAATGAAAATCACCCAAAATTTCATGATTTTTAGGCCAAGTTCATGATTTTGGGGGGTCCTGATGCATGATTTTTTAACATTTGGGGCTGAAAATGCTGATATCTTTAATTTTAATGTCAGAAACATTAAATGTTTTGTGTAATTAGCAGAGTGTTAGATGCTTTATGATAAGGACTGCCCTCTTAAAAGTGGATGAAACACCACCATTTAGAATTTGCTTTCCACCGTTATATAACTGCTCTGCTGCTTGTATAAAATGCATAACAGCAGAAAATATGTCAGTTGGCCCACAAAAAACAAGCTTGCTTCGTAAAAGGAAACATCAGGAGATCCATGCATTTGCCATCTTGTTTAGCACAGCTAACATAGTCACTATACATGATTTCAATTTTAGACATATTTAAATACTCTGCAACTTGCAGGCCCTGCAAATACTCTGACTACTTGCCTTAATCTTGGGTCAAACTATGATAGCACCCACAGGATGAGAGACTGTATAGAGGCAATTGCAAAGTCTTTTAGCAAATGGTGTCAGAAATACATACCCAGATAGCTAGTCTTATGAGTTTGCTTACTGATGGATCCACTGACAGTTCTGTAGCTGAGCAAAGGTGAGCATACATCAGATTTGTCTAGGAGAGAAATCTTGTTCTCCATTGCTGACCTAGCAGATTTGAAATCTGGGACAGCTGACGGTATCATGCAGGGAATATAAAAAGTGGTAGAAGTTGTGATCCAGGCAAAAGAGCTCGGATCAAAACTGGTTAGCCTGAATTCAGATGGTACAGCGGTGAACATGGACCATCCAAATGGTGTGCAGGCCACGTTAAGACAAGATCTTCCTCATATTGTGTTGTTATTTATGCACTTCATCACCCACCACCTTGAGTTTACTATTTGTGGATCTCAAAAAGAGAGTGTCCCTATCTTAAAAATTTGAATTTATTTGTAATGCCATGTTCAATGTTTGCTGAGTCTCAAAGGACTCTGGCAATTTCAAACTCTTGCTGATTCCTTTGAGGCAAAACTTTGAGCTGTACTGAAGGTCTCCACACAGGGAGACCATAGTCAGGCCATAGAACAGGAGGTTCTGATCAAACATCATCCTTTGGCTGTTGCCCATTTGGAAGATACTGAAGGAACTAGCTCAGGGACTGATGGAGACTGTGTAGCTGTTAGTTGTGACTGCCTAGAGCAGGGCTCCCTAACATGGTGCCCATGGGTGCCATGGCGCCCGCCAGGGCGTCTAAGTGCGCCTGCGTACTGGCCAGCAGACAAGCATCCGCCGAAATGCCACCAACAAGCTACGTCATCCAGAGGCGTCGCCGCCGAAATGCTGCCGATTTTGGGTGATATTTCGGCGGTGACACCTCTGGATGATGTTGTTTGTCAGTGGCATTTTGGCGGTGATGCCTATTGACGTTGCCGCTTGTCGGTGGAATTTCGGCGAATACTCGTCCGCCGCCACGGCCCTCTGTGGCTCGTCATCTGGCACCCGCCAGACAAAAAAGGTTGGGGACCACTGGTCTAGAGCCCCTGTTTAGACAGGCTGCTAGGGCACCTGGTGGGAGAAATATCAAAACTCTAGGATAACAGGAAATAGAGGTCAGTCAGTTACCCCCCCCCCCCCGCAGCTTCTCTACATTCAACAGCCTGAGGCTACATCTACACTGCTAGATGTACCCACACTAGCTCTAATCTAGCTAGTTTGCTAATCATAGCAGGTAGGATGCTGCAGGGCAGGCTTCAGCGAGTACACAACCAGGAATACCAGGCAGTCGTGTACAGCCCGCGCCACCTCACTGCTGTTTCTAGTGAGCTAGTTAGATTAAAGCTCACACCGGTACATCTACATAAGCTGCAAATCACACACCAGGCCAGCAGTACAGGTGAAGCCTTAGTTAAAGGACATTCTTGAGGTGATCAAGACAGGCAAGTTTGTGTCTACATTGTATTCCAGGTTGGACTTCATTGTCATTGTGACTGAAGTTTCTCTTACTTCTCAAGGAGAGGATCTCTTGTTGTCTGAGGCTTGCAAACTCTAGAAAGTGCCATGGTGGAATTTATGTCTAAGAACATGTCCTTAGGGGATGGTGAATGCAAAGGGGTAAACATTTCAGGGTTTTTAATGGCAAAGATGCAGAAAAGCCACATCTCTATGCTTAAAACTGCTATTGAGCACATGGATGTCATTCCTGATCACCAGATTCCAGCTACCACCTTGCCTGTGGTTTCAATTCTTTGACTTTACAAGGACCTACAGATAAAAAAATAACTGGCCATTATGGCTGCATATAAACTGTCAATCTGCTAAACCACTTCAGACAGTTATTGAGTGAGGGGGGGAAAGGGCAGTGTCCTACATCAATGGGTGCCTGTAAATTGTCCCTTACATACCATAAAATCTACAATACATGCTGTGACGAAGTGGGAATGTTCATAATGTTTTCACTGAATACTGTGTGGGTGCCACAGTTTCCCCTATGCATTACTTAAGTATCTAGGTGGTGGGATAAGTCTGTGTGATTGTTGCAGAGCCTGAGAGGGCAGGGGTGATGGTGTCTGCACAGAGAATGGCAGACACTCTGTCTCCAGGCAACTGATGGCCTGGGCCCCTCCTCCGCAAAGTTGCCAACTGAAAGTGTTGGAGAACAAAGGGATCAGGTGACCTCCTAGCCTAGGAAAGAGACAAAGGCCAGAGGAGGGGTTGGAGGGGGTTTCAGTTTGGAGCTGGCTGGGGAAATCGAGGGAGGCCCAGATGGGTCTCTGGCCTCCCTGCCCCCCAAGATGGACCTGATGGAGGGGTCCTGTTTCCTGTACCTACAAGCTCTGTTTTAGATCGTGTTCCTGTCGTCTAATAAACCTTCTGTTTTACTGGCTGGCTGAGAGTCATATCTGACTGCAGAGTTGGGGAGTGGGGCCCTCTGGCTTCCCCAGGAGCCCTGCCTGTGCGGACTTGCTGTGGGAAGTGCACGGTGTGAAAAGGGGATGCTGAATGCTCCAAGGTCACACTCAGGAAGGTCGAAGCTGTGTAAGCTTCTTGCCCTGGAGACAGTCTGCTCACAGAGAGGAGGCTTCCCCAGAGTCCTGACTGGCTTCGTATGGGGTAGTTACAGAGCATCACCCGGTGACTCTGTGACACATGCATGCATAGCAAAGCTTTTACCCAGCAAGCTACCTGCCTTCCAGGTTATATTGCTTTTGGGAGACTACTGATCTCATTGTCATATAGCACTGACGTAGTAGAATGTGGGGGGGTTCCACAATTAACATAATCCAAACAAGCCCAGAACATGCCTTATTAGGATGGGGACTTTGATCTGTCTCTTATTATGTGTATGCATTGTGCTTAAAACCCTGATTTTAGTGTGGGCCTCTGGGCTCTACAAGAAGTACACTAGTAAATTGAATGGTCTCAGAAATTACCATTTCATAAACATAACAGCTGCCTCCAGAAAATATTGGAACAAATATTAAGAAAAAAATCATTGAACATCTGGAGAATAACAGAATATTGAGCAATAAGCAGCATAAAAAATCTTGCCAGAAAAAACTTGATTGTTTGAGTTTTTTTTTGACACAATAACAAAATTAGTGAAAAAAGTAGGAGATATACTACAGGTATATTCCATTTCAATAAAACATTTGCTATAGGATGTCTCATGAAATCTTACTTCCAAAATTAACTCAAATCAACTTATATGGGAACAATGTGGACTGAAAAGTGGCTGTAGGATATTAAAGAAAGAGGAATGTTAATTGGCAATGTATCGAACACAGGGCCAGTTTCTATCCTGATGCCACAGAGCTCAGTGTTAGGCCAAGTGCTGTGTAATATACTATTTAATTCTGTTCTATATAGGTTCTTATACACGTCCACCCCCCCCCCCACCACCACCACCACCACCCCACTGCAGTATCTGAGTATCTTCCAGAACTAAAACACATACAGGGCGACTTCTGCTGACAAAATGATGTCCCCCATTCCTCATCCCTGTGGGAAATTGTATGTGATTTAAAAAAATATATTTCTCCATTCTCATAAATTCTAATAAATTCTGAGTTGCTGTGTGTGGTTAACACTTTTAGTCATGACCTAGAAGGAGTAAACAGCATGCTAATGAAATTCACAGATGATATCGAGGATTCAGTTTGGCATTAACCTACAGCCCACACCTGTTCCCCTACTCAGCAATAAATCCACCCAAAGCTCGACACTGATCTAGCAAAGCACTTAAGTTCATTTGTAACTTTAAGTACATGAGAAGTCTCATTTGAAGCTGATGGGGCTACTCATGCTTAAAATTATGCTGAAATTTGATCAGGAATTTAAAGTAGCTTCAGGTTACATTAACTTCTGAGCAGACCCTCCTCTGGCTTGGGGAAGCCCAATCAAGGGAAGATTCGGAGACATCTGCCTCAAAGCCAGTGCAGAAGCACAGGAACTTTGTGCAGATGTCCCTTTACCTCATCAGATCCCCTAGATCTTGGATGATACACAGAGACAGAACCTCCTGTTCATTCCACAGGCTAACCCTGCCCTCCTCTCCTTGCCAACAGGGGTCTCCACTCCTTTCCTCTTCTGTGGCCTCCTCCTGCAGGTTTTACAGATGGCATCCCAAGGGTAGTAACTGATTGGGACAAATAAAAATAGACTGGGGAAAAATACTAGTAATTGTGCCATAAGGTAAGGAACAATCCAGCCCTGCAAGGAAATGGCCTGAATGTCCTAATAGATCTGAACAATCTATTACTTTATTAACTTGAGGGAGAAAAAATTTCCAAAAAACACCCCAAAACTCCACTTTCTTTTCTCCCTGAAGGGAAAATTTGGTGCGCTAATCTCTACGTCATTATAGATTAAAAGCTGCTTTTGCCCTATTCATTGACAGTTTAGTTTATTATGTTGGTTTCTAAAAATACTTTAAGAAACAAAACATATGACTGACCAGTGCCCTGTGACTTTCTTCCTCATGTGAAAACTTCAAAGTGTTTCTCTACTGATTCTGTAACATATGACTGTTGGCAACAAAGGATGCAGTTTTACTTGAAAGGGATTTATTGATGAATAAGTAGGTAAAATAGCTAGCGGGATAACAGCAAATGATGTACAAACATATCTTCTATGTACTCACTTAAAGGACAATGTTAAGGCTAGTAGGAATGTTAAGGGACGGGGTAGGGATGGAGCCTACGGTGGAAAGGGTGGGGATGGGCGCTAGCCTCCCCAAGCAGGGGATTCACTCACTGCCCATGGTCTTATCCTGTCCGTAAAAAGCCCTCTAGTACTATGGTGGGGCACTGGGTCAGCCTTCTCTCAGAGGAAAAACGTGCCACCTCTGAATTGTCAACATCACCTCTTACTGGTATCAAGGTGATCCTTTCGAAGGAGATGCTGAAATGACTAAATGACTTTAACATTCTGTTAAAGCTGTCTGTTTTGCAGGTTTACTTCCAGTTAGAAGGTCCCTCTTCAAGGCCTTGATTCAGCAAGGTACTTAAGCATACCCCCATCTTTAAGCACATGAGTTCTCCCATTGATACGTGTTTAAGCCTTTTGAGGACCTGAGCTCTAACAGTTGACATTGGTCCTGTAAAAGTCAGGCCGGGTGAACTCATTTTGCCTTTTTTTTTTTTTTTTAAAGCCCACATGAACGCTATGGTATTAAAAGATCAGCCTGAATTTTATTAGGTTATTAGGAGAGACTGTTTTTTTAAAAATGAGCAAAAAGGAAGACAGGAAAGAAAGAAAACAAGGGGGGAAAGATGGTGAATGTGGAGCCAAGAGTGGGCATAATGAAAATTAAACACTGACTATGAAAGAAAAGGAGTAGAAGGGAAGGAAGAGACATTTAATTAAAAAATACATCTTATGTACGATGTGTAGGGCACATATTTGTGCCAGCATAGCTTTTGGGGAATGTGCTATCCCCTAACACATAGCCCAGGCCTCTCTTTTAGCTACTAAAACATTTTAAAAATTGAATCTCCTTTGGAGAAAGAAGTGGATTAAAGTTACAGAGGGAAAAGGTTCATAAATCCATGCTAACTCAGTGAACCCTCAAATTAATTTGAGAGGTCTGCAAAACTTCAAACTCCTTGAGGTTCACTTATTCCTACTTTATTATATAAAATGAGTGACTATAAAGTCCCAGTATAATAAAATCTGGATTAAGCTGTTGCAGCATTTAGCAAAGCCAAATAATGTTGCCAAGTTGTTCTTAATACTTTTTAAATGAAAACACATACAAAAAAAATGTAGAACAAGGGTCAGGAATCATAAAAGAAATACTGCCAAGCCTCTGTCATGGGAGAGCTGGACGGCACTCTCCTTCCCTAGAGATCCCAGAATAAGACAACCTATTCACTGTTCAAACAGATCATTACCTGTCCAGCACAGCGGCATGCTGCTACCTGTACGTGTTTTTACGTCACCTAAATCTGAGTATTACAGGTCTGTTGAATTTAAGCTCAGCTCCTGTCATCTGATCTGCATGGGCAGACCCCTATGCTTGCCCAGAGCTCCGCTGAAGTCAAGGGATCACCTGCACAGATCCAACTGCAGCACCAGGGCCTTAGGTTTTAATAACTGGGCCAGGGACCAGGTGCTCAATCCTACAGCCCTTACTCACATACAGTCCCTATTCATGCAAGTAGTCCTCAAAAAATACCTTCAGGAGCCCATGAGTCTCTTTGTAAATCAGTCCTGGAATGCACTTCACTCCTCCCCCTACCCTCGCCCTCATGACAAGCCAAATGGTGAATAGCTGGTTTTGTAATGCCCTGGATGTTGCCCACAGTACCTATCTATGGTGCTTGGTGCCTCCTTTTCTGAGCCCCTTGCCTCCCTGGCCACCACCACACACGTCGGCAAGGTTTACAGACAAAAGTACATCCCATTGACATCAGTGAGATTGCTCAAGTGAGTAAGAGCTGTAGCATCAGTCCCTATATGTTATTCTATGCATACACTGAGCACACCACTCGTGCTCAACAATAACAGAGGAACACTGGCATTGCCAGACTGGATCAGATCTATGGTCCATCTAGACCAGTATCCTGACAGCAACAATGGCCAGCATCAACTGCTTCAAATGAAGTTTCAAGACACCTTTCATTAGGCAGACTTGAGATAATCTGTTACCAGGGAAGTCTTCTGCTAACTCATACTTGTTAGAGATTGGCTTAAACTCTTTGAAACATGATTTTTTATATCCTTTCCAACCTTTTTTTTTTAAAAGTATTTACAGTTCCACCTCTGGAGAGAAGGCAGGGGGGTGAACTGGGAAGACACATATAGAATCTTTTAAACTTTCATTTCCCAGTTGAAAACCTTGCAGAGTTTTGAAGGGAAATAGTGGTTTTCACCTCTGATACTATATTGGGCCATATTCTAGGTTTGGATATGAACATGGGGTTCCAGATGACTTAAATGGAAAATATCCAAAACCAGAAAATAGCCTGTTTTGGGGGGGAAGGGGTTGTTTGTTTGTTTATTTTTTTAACCAAAAAGCTTCTCAAATTTTCTTTTTAAATCTCTTACCAAAGTACTGAAGTTTTTATGAAACAAATCTTCTCTGGGTTTTCCTCTCCCGAATTCATAGATTTTTAAATGCCAGAATAGACCATTGTGATCAATTATACTGATCTAAATGTGTGCAAGAGGAGGAAAATTCCATTTCAAGTCTACCCAAAACCAAAAAAGTTACATATATATAACTTCTGGCAGCGTGGGTGGATTTTTCATCAGTCCAGAAGAGTGAGTTCTAAATCTAAGGGCAGTTCTTTGTATACCTCTTCTCCACTGGTTTCCCCTGCATCAGAAACCAAATGAAATACCATAAGGCAAATTATGCTTATGCTGGACCAAGTGGAAATGGAAAGTCACAGAAATATCCCCAAAGAAAGCCAGTTCTTGCAACATTTCCAGGCCAGTTCTGCAGATCCCAATTTTTCCTATAGTTGGCTGAATATCCAGACATTCAGGTGCTTATCTGATCTGAACGTCCCAATCTCTTTCGAAGTTTGCCCTTCACCAATTGCATCCTGCCTCTCCCTGCAGAAGGAATGGTCAGTAGGTAAGGAGGACATTTAAAAAAAACAAAGAATACATAACACAACAGTTCAACAGCTTTGTGTTAAGAATACATAACACAACAGCTTTTTATTTTTAACTGTCTCCAAAGAAATTTGAGCTGGCCAGCCAGATGGTAAATTATTGGACGCTTGACACTGAAATCTGGTCTGGTCCTATCTTAGAATATTTGCTATGGTTCCATATGATATCAAAGTACACAAGAGTAACCCCATCTACTTCAGTGTGGTTGTGAGCATGTAAAAGAGCAGAATTTGGCCCACTGGATTTATTTCAAGTTCACAGACATTCTGTAAAGCTTTGCAGTTAGGGTTGAAAACTTTCTACTCCCACAAAACTGAACAGCCTTGCCCACCCCCTGCCCCAACCTCCTCTGAGGCCCCGCGCTGCCCTGCCCCTTCTCTGAGGTCCCACCCCCCACTCACTCCATCCCTCCTCCCTCGGTCACTCGCTCTCCACACCCTCACTCACTTGCTCATTTTCACCAGGCTGGCTCAGAGGGTTGGGGTGTGGGAGGGAATGAGGGTTCTGGCTGCAGGTGCGGGCTCTGGGGTGGGGCCAGACATGAGGAGATCAGGGTGTGAGAAGGGGCTCTGGGCTGGACCAGTGGGTTGCGGAAGGGAATGAGGGCTCCACCTGGGGTGCAGGCTCTGGAGTGGGGACAGGGTGAGGGGTTTGGTGTGGGGTTGGGGATGAGGGATTTGGGGTGCAGAGCGGGGCTCCAGGATGGGGCTTTTGAGGGGATCAGAGGGCAGGAGGAGGGATCAGGGCTGGGGAAGGGGGTTGAGGTATGGGAGGAGGTCAGGGGTGCAGGCTCTGGGCGGCGCTTATCTCAAGCAGCTCCTGGAAGCAGCAGCTCCTATGCAGAGACACAGCCAGGAGGAGCTATGCACTGCCCCATCTGCTCCCGTTGGCCGTGGTTCTTGGCCAATGGGAGCTGGAGACAGTACTTGGGGCGGGGACAGCATGCAGAGCCCCCTGGCTTCCCCTCTGCATAGGTGCTGGAGTGGGGACATGCTGCTGCTTCTGGGAGCTGCAGGAAACCTGCCTTAGCCCCACTGCACTGCCAGCTGGACCTTTAAGGGCCCAGCCATTGGTGCTGATCAGAGTCACCAGGGTCCTTTTTCGACCATGCGTTCCAGATAAAAAATGGGCAACTGGAAACCCTATTTGCAATATACAATGACTTCATTAAAAATGGTTTAAATCTAGCTGAAGAGTAACTGGCATAAGTGACAGAGAGGTAGCCGTGTTAGTCTGGTTCTGTAAAAGCAGCAAAGAATCCTGTGGCACCTTATAGACTAACAGACGTTTTGCAGCATGAGCTTTCGTGGGTTGTAGATCATCCTGGACAATGATCCCACACTTTCACAGGCCTTGGGTGGCAGGCCAGTCCTCGCCCACAGACAACCTGCCAACCTGAAGCATATTCTCACCAGTAACTGCACACCGCACCATAGTAACTCTAGCTCAGGAACCAATCCATGCAACAAACCTCGATGCCAACTCTGCCCACAGATCTACACCAGCAACACCATCACATGACCTAACCAGATCAGCCACACCATCACCGGTTCATTCACCTGCACATCCACCAATGTAATATATGCCATCATATGCCGGCAATGCCCTTCTGCTATGTACATCGGCCAAACTGGACAGTCTCTAAGGAAAAGGATAAATGGACACAAATCAGATATTAGGAATGGCAATATACAAAAACCTGTAGGAGAACACTTCAACCTCCCTGGCCACACAATAGCAGATCTTAAGGTGGCCATCCTCCAGCAAAAAAACTTTAGGACCAGACTTCTAAGAGAAACTGCTGAGCTTCAAAAAGAACAGGAGTACTTGTGGCACCTTAAAGACTAACAAATTTATTGTAGCATGAGCTTTCGTGAGCTACAGCTCACTTCTTCGGATGCATAGAATGAACACACAGACAGGAGATATTTATACATACAGAGAACATGAAAAGGTGGAAGTATGCATACCAACAGGAAAAGTCTAATCAATTGAGATGAGCTCTTAGCAGGAGGAGGAAAAAAAACTTTTTGAAGTGATAATTAAGATGGCCAATAGAAGGTGTGAGGAGAACTTAACATAGGGAAATAGATTCAATTAGTGTAATGACCCAACCATTCCCAGTCTTTGTTTAGGCCAGAGCTTCAGTTCATTTGCAAATTTGACACCATCAGTTTAGGATTAAACAAAGACTGTGAATGGCTTGCCAACTACAGAACCAGTTTCTCCTCCCTTGGTTTTCACACCTCAACTGCTAGAACAGGGCCTCATCCTCCCTGATTGATCTAACTTCGTTATCTCTAGCTTGCTTCTTGCTGCTTATATTTACCTGCCCCTGGAAATTTCCACTCTTGCATCCGACGAAGTGGGCATTCACCCACGAAAGCTCATGCTGCAAAACGTCTGTTAGTCTATAAGGTGCCACAGGATTCTTTGCTGCTTTGGCATAAGTGAGAAATACATTTAAACTAGAATCTGTATTGACTGACACAAACTATCATAAAATGACTTGTTTCTAATGAAAGAGTCACACAAATGTTAAAGTTGTAAATCGCTCTTCGAAAGAAAAGGAAATCCCTAGCTAAAGAGTAATCACTCCTACTTTCCACATAGCAGACTAGCAGTGTCATGGCATAACCTTAATAAACATAACAGGCTACCATTGCCAAAAAGGTACGTGTGACATGCTTTTCACTTCACTGGCATGCATGCCACATGATGCTATGACTCTTACACTGCTTTCCTTTAAAACCTAACCAGCTGGTGGCAATAGACACAACTTGACTGTTGGTCAACACAACACAAAGTCTTTGTTCTACTTGTGATTTGTGACATTTCTGGAAATCATACATTTCCACTGAATGCCTTTCAGTGCAATGTTCAAAGTGTTTCCCTAGCTTCCCCCAGAGTCACACTGAAATATGTCTGACAATGTCTGTGTTTGTGATTAATTGCTGGAAGGCTCTTGATTACACCATTATCTGAACTTGCCATCGTCCAATGCACCATTAACTTCCATTCCTGTGAATGAAAACAGAGAGATTAATTGTGCTTTGCAAAAGACAGCACATTTGTCTTATAATCTAGCTCCTTGTAGAGTAGGGTTTAATATGTACTGTAGGATTCTGATTTGTGTTTGCTTTTCCACAGACTTAGGGTACGTCTTCACTACCCGCCATATCGGCGGGTAGCAATCGATTTCTCGGGGATCGATATATCGCGTCTCATCTAGACGCGATATATCGATCCCCAAACGCGCTCCTGTCGACTCCGGAACTCCACCAACCCGAACGGCGGTAGCGGAGTCGACATGGGGAGCCGCGGACATCGATCCCGCGCCGTGAGGACAGTAGGTAATTCAATATAAGATACTTCGACTTCAGCTATGTTATTCACGTAGCTGAAGTTGCGTATCTTAGATCGATTTTCCCCCGTAGTGTAGACCAGCCCTTAGAAATAGCTCCCAGTGGCACTTAATGATGCCAATGTAACAAGAGAACCGGTATTGCCACCATCCAGGAACTGAAATGCCAGAAGACTCAACTCTCATTTTGCCCTAAAAATGGTTCTCTTGAGCATAATAGCCTGAAAAACAGAAACACAAATATGCCATAAATACCATGATAGTCTAGTCTATTCAGATTCCTATGGACCCCAGGTTTTTTTTAAAGTATATTTTTAAAAGCCTAGTCATGCGATATCATGTACTTTATCAATTACCAGCAGGTTCATGCACTCTCCATTCTTTGCCATTAGGGTTTTTGTTTGTTTTTAATTTTTTTAATAGCTCAAGGTTTGGCATTTCAAAAGTTTCTGAGTAAGCCAAGAGCACAAGTCAGTCCCCTTGAAATGCCAAGGGGCTTGTGCTCCAAACTTGCTTGGTCACTTTTGAAAATCCCACCCAAACATCTGTTTTCCAAAATATCAAATGCCCCTCATTCTTAGCACTGTACTAATGAGCAGATAACAGAGAACACTGAAAACAAATGCTGAGAAAACCAAGATTATGAAGGTAGGAAACTGGACAACAGATGCAAAGGTGTACATGAATGGAAAAGAAAATCAAACAGGTAGAAGAGTTCTGCTTCCTGGGAAGTGTGATGACATTTAAATGTGGCTCCAATGAACATATTCATACAAGATTAGGAAAAGCAAAGACATTTTTTCAAACAGACCCCAAAGTAATGGTCAGATTATATCATGCAATTGTACAGAGCACAGTACTGTACTGAGCAAAGACTTGGACAATGACAATGGCTCAGGAAGTGAGTATTCACCCATGAAAGCTCATGCTCCAATACATCTGTTAGTCTATAAGGTGCCACAGGGCTCTGTCACTTTTTGCAGATCCAGACTAACATGGCTACACCTCTGAAAAGAGATGAGAGGCTGCCCATCACAGATGGCCAAGGAAAATATTGCACAAAATCATGGAAAGAGAAAACAACAAATGCAAGTGTGAGGGATCTGACCCAGCAGGACATGTTAGAAAATGTCATCAAAGAAAGAAGGCTCAGGTGGGTGGGACACATATACAATATGGAAGATGGGAGACGTGCTAAGCAAGCAGTATGAATTGGGTACCTGAGGGAGGAAAAAGAAACTGAGGAAGCCCAAGGAAGAACTGACAGAAGACAGAGAAAGAGGATATCGAATGTGCTTGCATCACCTGGGAAGAAGTACCACAACTAGTAAGCAACCATAATCAATGATAGAACTGCATTGCCACCATGTCAGTGGTGTAGGAGGAACTAAGGTCTAAGGGAAAGTAAGATAATAGGGATTATGGAATGTAGGTTTCACTGTAAACTCTTAACTTCTCCATAATGTGTATTACTTCTCCATAATAGTAATGCCCTTACGTTAATACAGTGATCTTTCACCCTAAGTGTTTACAACATTTTTGTAACCAATTCAGTCTAAGCACAGGGATCATTTAATTCACCATTGAAATACCGCCATTGGTGGAAAGAGAGAAACTGATCACGAGTACTACCCAGCATTTTAAGACAGGAAGCAATGAATACTTTTTCCAATTGAAAATATAATGGGACTTAGCTAAGTAAAATGCAATTGCCCAAGAAGAAATGTTGCCTTAAGTTAACGAGAGGTAACACTACTAGTCTTACAAAGCGTGACATGGAACAAGAAATGAGTTCAAGTTGTCAGCATACTTGATTTTATCTCACATCTGAAAGACAGTAATAGCAGTAGCACAAGAACCTGTAAACTCCATGGTGGGCCATGTACTGAATCAAAGAGACGATTGCCACCAGCTGAATGCAAAACATTGGGGGCATATGGGGGAGTGAGGACTCTGGCTGGGGGTGCAGGCTCAAGGGTGGGGCTGGGGATGAAGAGTTTGGGATGCAGGAGGGTGCTCCAGGCTGGGACCAAGGGGTTCAGAGGGGGATCAAGGCTGAGGTAGGGGGTTGGGGTATGGGCAGGTGGCTCAGGGGTGCAGGCTCCAGGTGGCACTTACCTCAAGCAGCTCCCAGAAGCAGCAGCATGTCCCTCTCTCCGGCTCCTATGCAGAGGCATGGCCAGGCAGCTCTGCTGCATACCATCCCGTCCACAAGCACTGCCCCTGCAGCTCCCATTGCAGCTGGCCAATAGGAGCTGCGGGGGTGGTGCTTGAGGCAGGGGCAGTGTGTGGAGTGGAACCCCCTGGCTACCCCTATGCATTGGAGCTGGAGAGGGGACATGCCGCTGCTTCCGGGAGCCATGTGGAGTGGCCCCCAACTCTGCTCCCTGGCGGGAGCTCAAGGGCCAGATTAAAACGGCTGTCAGGCCAGATGCGGCCTGCGGGCCATAGTTTGCCCACCCCTGTTCTATTTGGTTCAAAAACTATGGAAGACCACATGCTATATGCTTCCTGAGAGCTGCCTGAACTTGTTTCCAGTGTCCCAAAGTATCCCAGCTGTTTCTAAAGCAATCTAGTAGTTGCCTTTGCAGTAGGAGTGAGCAAATATTCCTGTAAAGAAAAGGAAGATAGAAAAAAGAAAGAAAGAGGCGCAGATTGAGATGGATGGGATTCCGGTGCTGCTCCAGTAACAGAAGGAAGTAGAAGTCAAGGTAAAGAAAAAACAAACAAAAAAGCTGTTTGTTTGCACTGACTGTGAAAGTGAAATTAAAAATCATGGCTACTCTGACCAGGCCACTGGAACCTTTTGATGAGAATATAGAGCAGTGGCATGTGTATACTGAGCGTTTTGAGCTTTTTGTTATTGCAAATGACATTACAGAAGCGAAGAAGGTGCCAATATTCTTAAGTGTTGTAGGGGCTAAAACCTACTCCCTGCTACGCAGCTTACTACACCCTGTTAAGCCAGCGACTAAATCTTACAGTGACATTGTGGAAATCCTGGGGTCCCATTTTTCCCCAAAACCACTGGTAATTGCTGAAAGATATAGGTTCCACAAAAGAGACCAAAAGGAAGATGAAACAGTTGTACAATTTGTAGCAATTTTAAAAAAGCTAGCAGAACACTGTGAATTTAAGGAGATGTTAAATGATGCCCTGCGTGACAGGTTAGTGTGTGGCCTGTACAGTGAAGCTATACAGAAGCGCCTACTGACAGAGGCTCAGCTTACCTTACAGAAGGCTGTTGATATTGCTGTCTCCATGGAACTGGCTACAAGGGAGGCGCAATACATCAGTGCATCCCCTAGGGTGCAAAAAGTGTCACAAGAACCGACCCACAAAACTGTGCAGAGTCAAGAATGTTACCGCTGTGGTAAGCTGGGTCACCAGGCATCAGAATGCTGGTGTAAGGACCTGGTGTGTCGACACTGTGGCAAAAAGGGACACATTGAGTGTGCCTGTAAACAAAAGAAAAAGAGGCCTGTGGTCTGGCTGACAAAAAGAGGAACCCTGCATACCCTAGAGCAGACCCAGGATGATCAAAGTGACACCTCCTCACAAGAGGAAGTGCCATTGCATGTTTTGTCTTTGGCAATGGGCTCACATGAATACTGGGTAACCCTGTTGTTGGATGGCAAATCTATACGCATGGAACTGGACACCGGTGCAGCCGTCTTGCTGGTCTCCGAGACTGTGTATAAAGAAAAGCTACAGCATCTTCCGCTTAAGGCAACAAAAACTGTTCTGAAGACGTATACGGGAGAAGCTGTGCCCCTGTTGGGCACTATTGATGTAAAGGTGGAGCTCAATGGACAGGCTGCTAAATTGCCACTGTTTGTGGTGAGAGGTGACTACCCAGCCTTAATGGGTAGGTCTTGGCTTGGGAAGATTCAACTGAACTGGGCAGAAGTGCACCGGATGACTAAAGAAGAAACCAGTCTAACCCCTATACTAAGGAAACATGCTGCTGTTTTTGGAGATGATTTGGGAAGTATGAAGGGAATCACTGTGACATTGAACATTAAACCTGACAGTCCACCAAAATATCTGAAAGCCTGAACTGTGCCATATGCCATCAGGCCGAAAGTCGAAGCGGATCTGGAGCGCCTGGTCACCAATGGAGTCCTAATACCAGTTACCCATAGCTCATGGGCCACTCCTATCATTCCAATAGTGAAGACAGATGGCTCTCTCCGGATTTGCGGTGATTTTAAAGTCACTGTCAACCCAGTGTTGTGTGCAGAGCAATACCCGCTTCCCCGCATCGATGACCTCTTCGCAGGCCTGGCTGGGGGACAAAAGTTCAGTAAGATTGATCTGAGTCAAGCATATTTACAGATGCACATCGATGAAAAGTCCCAAGAGCTGTTGACTATTGTGACTCATAAGGGGCTTTATCGATACTGTCGCCTACCCTTCGGAATAACATCTGCTCCCGCCCTGTTCCAGAGGGCTATGGACCAGATCTTGTGTGCTATCTGGATGATATCCTGGTCACTGGAAGAAATGAAGAGGATCACTTAAAGAATTTAGAGGCTACCCTACAAAGACTGGAAGAGTATGGCCTACGAGTTCGCAAAGACAAGTGTGAATTCTTCAAGCCATCTGTTGAATATTTGGGACACATCATTGATTCTGCAGGTCTTCATAAGGCCCCTGCAAAAGTTAAAGCTATTGTGGAGGCTCCCCCACCTCGAAATGTAAGCCAGCTGCGCTCGTTTCTAGGACTACTGAACTATTATGGAAAGTTCATCTCACAGTTAGCCACACTGCTAAAACCACTTCATGAGCTCCTTGGGCAGAACAAGGCCTGGAAGTGGACTGAAGCCTGTGATGTCGCATTTAACAAAGCTAAGGATGCATTGCTAAATTCTGAAGTTCTAACGCACTTTGATCCATTCTTACCCCTACAATTGGCCTGCGATGCCTCGCCTTATGGAGTGGGAGCAGTCGTGTCACACATTATGCCTTCGGGAGAAGAAAGACCTATTGCTTTTGCTTCACGCACTCTAAGCAAAGCAGAAACTAACTACGCCCAAATCGAACGTGAGGCATTAGGAATTGTTTTTGGAATTCGGAAGTTTCATCAGTACCTGTTTGGGCGAAAGTTTACTCTTCTCACAGACCATTGACCTCTGATGTCAATTTTTGGACCCTACACAGGCATTCCCCCATTAGCTGCTAGTCGTATGCAACGTTGGGCATTGTTACTTTCAGCACACGCATATGAAATCAAATATCGGAAATCCACTCTGCACAGCAATGCAGATGGCCTCTCAAGGTTGCCTTTGCCGGTCAAACATCAAGATAGTGCCCAAAAGGAAATCTTCTACTTTGAACAGGTAGAGAATACACCCATCACTGCTACTCAGATAAAGAAGGCAACTCGCGTTGACCCAGTATTGTCCCAAGTTATGGACCTGGTGATGCATGGAAAATCTCGACAAACCTCTCCGGTCTCACCCGACCTTGTTACCTACATGTCCAGGAGGACAGAGTTATCGATCCAATCTGGTTGTTTGTTGTGGGGGAGACGTGTCATTATTCCACCACCACTGAGATCACAGATGTTAGAACAGCTACATTCTGGTCACTGTGGAATAGTGCGCATGAAGGAAATTGCACGAAGCTATTTTTGGTGGCCGGGATTGGACAGTGCTATTGAAGAGAAGGCAAAAGCTTGTATGTCATGTCAGGGTGTGAGGAATGCACCCCAGTGGGCACCCCTACACCCCTGGGACTGGCCTGAAAACCCGTGGCAATGTATTCACATTGACTTCGCTGGCCCCCTTGAAGGAAGCATGTTCTTGGTGGCAGTAGATGCCCATTCTAAATGGCCAGAAGTCTCTATAATGCAGTCCACTACTGCAGAGAGTACTATCCAAAAACTACGAGGACTCTCTAGTCATTTTGGTCTGCCAGAACAACTTGTGAGCGACAACGGACCGCAGTTCGTCTCTCAGGAGTTTCAAAATTTTATGAAGGCAAATGGGATACACCACATCACGTCAGCACCATATCATCCATCCACCAATGGATTAGCTGAAAGATTTGTGCAGACAATGAAACACGCTTTGAAATCAGCAAGGGGACAACACTCCATTCAAAAGCATCTGGATACCTTCTTACTTTCCTACAGAAACACACCTCATGCTACGACCAAGGCATCTCCGGCCTTTCTAATGATGGGACGACAGCTGCGCACTTGCTTTGATCTGCTGAAACCTTCTGAACCCCGACAAATTGTGCAACATCAGCAGCAAAATCAAGTTATCAGACGGGCACCCAGAGCAAAAGAGCGAACCTTTAGCCCGGGGCAGCCAGTTTTGGCTCGGAATTATACTTCCAGAGCTAAATGGATCCCTGCCACAATTATCACTCAAACAGGACTTGTTTCCTACACAGTCCGGACTGCAGAGAATCTTACCTGGTGGCGACATGTAGATCAGCTGTTGCCAGGTCATGCCAGTCCTCAGGACACATCTGCAGTTGAGTGGTCTGACTTCACCACTTCTGGTGAGACACCGAATCACAAATCACCTGTTTCTGACTGTTCTCCTCCATTACTGCCGGCGGCTGAGATACCCCTTTGCCCAGCACAAGCTGATACCACCTCCTCACCTGTTCGTGCTGCGGACCCAGAGCCCATGGTACTTTCGGGTGCAACAACACCAGAAGTTCGCCGTAATCCACCTAGAGACAGAAGGCCTCCTCATCGGCTGGATCTTTAGCTAGGGCGAACCCACGGTTATGGGGCAAAATAATCCCCAGGGTTTAACCGGGAATGGAGGCAGTCTACCCTCCTTCTCTAGTCTAGTGTGTGTTTTATTTAGGGGATGTTCTTATTAGGTGGGGAGGAATATGTTGTGTATTTGGTTGTCATGGTTTTTGTTCCTATGGCAACTGAGTTAGATTATTAGGGGATAGCCCAGCCGGTTTTGGCCGGTTGGGTGAGCTCTGTGTCTGTAAATAAAATGGCAGTTTTGTTAGCAGTCTGCTGTCTGGCCTCAAGTGATTTCTTCCTAAATTGGCTACCCCCCAAGGATATAACATCCTTCCCAGCTGAACTTCATCTTCCATTTGTTAATTAATTAATATATGGAGATATACCTATTTCATAGAACTGGAAGGGACCCTGAAAGGTCATCAAGTCCAGCCCCCTGCTTTCACTAACTAGCAGGACCAAGTACTGATTTTGACCCAGATCCCTAAGTGGTCCCCTCAAGGATTGAACTCACAACACTGGGTTTAGCAGGCCAATGCTCAAACCACTGAGCTATCTCTCCCCCCTTTATTGATGCCTGGCTCTCCTCCAGGTACAGCATATAAGGTTAATTGACCTAATTTAACCTACTCTGCCTTGTGTAGGGTACATATCTTATCACAGGCCCCCAGGATTCCTTTGCCTGGAAGCAGTGCTTAGACCATAACTTGTCTCATGACTCAGCCTCCCCTGGAATGTGTCCAGTTTGTCACACCATGCTTGTGATCTTCAATTGTCCCTAAACTCAATTCAGCTGGTCTTAAATAAAAAAAAAAATTTCTAGTCAAAATTACTTACACAGTGAAAAGCTAAGCAGACTTTAAATACAGGTAGATGGAAGGTCTGCAATAAGCATAGCTAGCTAGGCCTGGCTGTGAGCTACATCCCAAAGGTTAAGATGGATGAGGCTCTCAGGGAGCAGAACATACTTTATCCCGCATAGCACAAGATTTGCCATTCAGCAGCTCTCTCTAGGCAATTGTGTGACGTGACCCAAGAAGGTGTTCCCAGGATCAATGTTTCTCCGTGTGTCACAGTCTTCTTGAGCATTATCAGGCCAGGCATTAAAAACTTTCAATAGCATGTTATACATTACCTCATTCTTTATTTTAAATGCCAATGCACAATTAGAATTGTACTCCTAAATGACCATATTTAATTAAGTGTGGCTGTAGCTGTGTTGGTCCCAGGATATTAGAGAGACAACAAAAGTTGGTTCAATAAAAGATATTACCTTACCTACCTTGTGTTTAATTAAGTTCATTATTGCTTAAAAATACACAATCCTTTCACATTTCCTTCTGCTTTTTCATGGGTGCATATCACTATCAACATTTTTTCACCATTTCAGAGAACTCTTTGAGCCTGTGTGAGGGATAAGGTTTTGTAAACTAGATCTACAAACCTTTGATATGTAAACCAAATATTATTATTGGCATTACAGTAGCAACTGGAGTCCCCAAATGATATTGGCGGCCCCTGGTACTAGGCATTGCACATTGTGTGAGAAAGTCCCTTCCCCAAAGAGTTTCCAACCACATAGCTAAGACACAGGGCAGAAGGGAAGAGATGAAATGACTTGCCCCAGGCCACACAGCAGGTCCACAGCACAGCCAAGAAATAGACTTCCGTCCAGTGCCCTATCCAGTAGGCCACATTGTATCTCATAAAAAAGGAGTTCTTAACATTTGGTGCTAACACTCGGTACCTTTCAAATGTTATCCACATCATGTGGCTGTCTGAACAAATATTCCCCTTTGAAACTGTTTTATGTTAATTACCCTTCCTGCTGGGGTTCATTCTTTTCCCTGACTGATGTACTGGGTAATATAGTATAACCAAACTCACTACAATTTATTTAGCAAATACAGTTCATTTCAGACAGCCTAGCTTCCAGCCATGATTGTAAGCCTGAGTCCAAGCCAGTGCCACAACGTCCACACAGCTATTTGTAGCACACTAGCACAAGCCCAGTTAGCACAAGTCTGTCTGCCCACCCTGAGGGGCTCACTCCCAGCTGCAGTTTAGACACACCCAAACAGTTTCATTTAGGGCCAGACTAGGATACTCTTACTCCTATTGAATAATACCTTCGGATCTAATGAGACAACTCATTACGTAAGGTACTATTCAGCCTGAGTAAGGGAATCACATTCTGGTTCATAGCTGAAAAGACTGTGTAGCCGAGTGGGTAAAATTGTTGCCATATTGTAAAGGGAACAAATTCAAATCCTATTAAGTTTTTGGGGAGGGGAGTTATTTCTATTAACTTTCTCTGTTAATGCGATTATAAATTCTTACCATTTTTCTGAAGCACAAATAATCTAATTGAAAACATTTCACGTCTAACAGAATAACCAAGTTAGGAAAAGAAGAGTTCAGCTATCTACAGATGTGGCATCTACAATATAAAGATGTGTTAGAAGAGAGTTAGTCAAGGTTAGAAAGAAAGGGCTAACTTGTTCTCTCTCATACGGTTTATAAAGCCACATGTGGGAATTCTAAATTACACAGAGGAGTGGAGAGAAGATTAGACCTAAGTATGTATTGCTTTATTTGGCCATTTATTGGCTAACTCTTTTATATCATGGCAGTTTTCAAAAATATCACACTTCTATAATGCTTAACTGTTGTTTAAAAAAACAAACTTAGATTTTTTATTCATAAATGAGCATCTGGAAGCCAGAAAGGAACAGCAGAAAACCTCCATGCCCCAATTCAGCAGGATACTTAAGCATGTTCTTAAATTTAAGCATGTGAGTACCCCCATTGGATTCAATGAAACAAGGCAGATGCTTAAAAGTTAGGCACATATTTAAGTACCTTTCTGAACTGGGGCTTTAATAGGTTTATCTGCTGACTATAAGCAAAGATTAGAATGATTTTTATTGATGATGAGCTTTAATTAAAAGCAAGATACATCAGCTGAATTTTTTTTTAGATTAACCACCACGCCCCAAAAAAATCTTTGTCAGTTTTATATAATGAAACCAGTTTTATATAATGAATACACTTTGTTATACCTGGCAAGATGGTCCCAATACACTTCCAGTCCTGAATTGCCCCAAAACCATCTGCCCTGAGTCTCCAAGACCACTCAGGTAAATAATAAGGCTTGTTTGCTTCTTTAAAGAGTCAGTACCCATCCTGTTGCCACATTAACTGGAGTTAACAGTTACTTCAATTCAAACGCTGCACTGGGTTGGTTTAGATTAAAAATAAAAGAAGTTTATTAACAAGACATTAACAGTGAAATCATGCATCTAAAAGTCTAAAACTTAATCTAGCATGATACAGTTTTTATTTCAGCTGGTTTTTCTCACCAACTATACTTTGTCCAGCATGACTGACTCTCTCAACCAGGACCTTCCATAGAAGTATGAAGTGTGGGTTTCCCTTGTCTTCTTAGGTGAAAGATAAAGATGAAGTCACTCTCTTTTCCTTATATTCCCAAAGAATTGTCTTTGTTCTCAATGTCAGGAAAGCCTTCTGGGGATTCAGTCTCCTGTGTCTTTCTGGGGCGCAGGAGCCATGTTAATTCTCTGTCTCTCAAGTTCAGGCTCAAGACAACCCACACTTGGTTTAGCTCAATGGCTTTGTTTATGGCCAATACGTACACTGAGGTAAACCCACATTCCCTTGTCTAGGACACATCTGTTTATCACCTTTACCTAGGCTATGCTGTCTTGCAAACATCATGCAGAGGGAATTCACAACTTCAGAAATAAGGTTAACACATGCATTTTGCAATGATATTAATGACCACTGTGTTATTAGTTTCTAATATTTTGTACAAACATATTTTGTACAAGGCATATTTTGTACAAACATCATTGCAGTAGTTTGTAGGATATGAATACAGGGGTTGGTTAGTGTCACAGGATAAAAGGGACATCCCTACATACATAAATAAAATGTTCTGAATGTCCCCCACCTCCCACCTCTACCTAACCCAATAGGGGAATGAAAAGCAGATGCCAACTATACCTCCGTTTGTTGTACCACTATCGTTTCTCATCTGAGTAAAACAATGAAAAGTCAACACCTATGTCTTGGTAGCTTGGGATGGGATAGGCACCTTTTAAAAATTTAAACATTGCAAGGAAAAATGCGTATATACACTTACCCAAGGTCCCTTCCCTTTCATCAGGCTCATCCATGCTTGCCTGGTGGGACTGGCTAGTTTGTGGGGCAGTGTCAAATAGGTCCTTGCTTTCAGCATGACTGGAGCCCCCCAGCGCGTCTACCCTTTCCTCTGCCTTGCTTTTCATAGCAGAGGTCTCTGTCTCAGGCTTCTTCAAGATAACCACAGTGGTCTGCATGGTGCTGGTGGAGTCTCTGCCAAGTATGGCATGCAACTTGTAAAAGCAGCAGGTCTGTGGCTCAGCATCAGATCTCTTGTTGGCCTTCCTGGCCTTTTGGTATCCCTGGCAAAGTTCCTTCACTTTCACACAGCACTGCCACTGATCCCTGTCATAGCCCTTCACCTGCATCCCATGTGCAATCTGTTCATAGATGACTATGTTTCTATGGCTGATCCATAGCTGAGCCCACAGGCCCAGAAGATCCAAAACCTCCCGTCTACTCCAAGCAGGGGTGGGTCACGTTTGGCTGGGCAGTTCCGTACAACAAGAGAGAGTTGCTAGGTGTGCTCGCCAAGGTGGGCAATCAGGAACAGGCATTTCAAAAACACCTGAAGGAGCTTAAAGGGGGATGGGTGACTTCCAGTGTCTGTGAGGGGTCATTGTCACAGGGAATGGGGCATCGTGTGACAGCTTCTGGAGGACTGTTAGGGTTGACATAGGCCATCAGTATCTGTATTTGCACTGCATCAGTCCAGGTAGGTCAACTATGACTCCACACCATTCGGGGAAGTAGTTTTACTCTGTCACTGTAACAGGGTGCTTATGTCAACCAGAGACAAATCTGAATGGAGATACATGCACAAATAGGTCAACGCAAGGCAACTTACGTTGGATATAAATATGCACACACTCTGACCAAATAATGGGCTCAGTCCTGCAACCCTTTACTCAGATGAGACTACTTGCATGAGTAAGACCCACTCATGTGAGTAAAGGTTTGCAGGAACAAGAACCCCATCCTACAGGTCTTTAATCGTGTTAATAGTCCCTTTGATGTCAATAGGACTACTCGTGTGAGTAAACATTTCTCACCCAAGTATAGGTTGCAGTCTTGGGTTCCAGAGCTTTAATTTGCATAGTTGTAACGCACGGATAATTATGTTTATTTAAGAGCCCTTTTTGTACAATGAAGGATTAAATTAGCAGAGAATATTTTTAAAAGACTGATGTTGCAATTTGCCTCTTGGTCAAGCTTAAGCATGCTAAGAAATATTTCTTATTTTTTGCAGGAATTTTATAATAAATCAAACCAATTCCCTTTCATAGTGGGGTTGATGAGGTAGTAAACTTACAAAATCTGCAGAAAATATGCTTGTACACTTTGTTAAAGAACCACAAAGAGGTCTGGCATTTAAAATATATGCATAATTTCACCACAATTTCATCGAGATACAAAAAAAGGCTCAAGAAAAGATGGAAGGAATTTTATGGTCCCATCTTGGCCAACCCTCAGTAACTGCTTTAATAGGCTTATAATTATTGTGTTTACTATTTAAAAAATCATTCCAGGTTCCTATCATTTTCATCTGAACATATAACCACCATGATTTTGCTCCTGGCTAATACATGCCATGTTATGCCATTAAAACAGCAAGGGTACAATATGTTTCTTTGTACTTCTCTCTCTTAATTTGCAAAACAGATGCAGTGACTGCACTGGCAGCTCCAGAGCCCTTCCAGCAAAAAACATAAAACTTTGGCAGGTTAATACTAGTTAAGGGCATATGGTTCATTATTCTCTGTGGAAAAGATAGCCATAAATCAGCCAGCTGATTCAGAGCCTTGTAATTAACAGAAAAAACATTTGGCTAAAATTTCATGAGGGTTTTTTTTTTCTTTTTGCACATGGTTTCCAGTCTAACCATTGATTCTAGAAAGAAAGAAAGAAAGAAAGAAAGAAAAATCCCTCATACCACTATGTGAATGATGGAGTAGATTTAGTTGCTAATATCATAAGGATGTCTTTATTTGTTATTGTTTCAAAATGTCTTGTTTTACCCCTTTCTGATTTGACATTAATTTAGAGATGATATAAAATCATTCTGCATGATCATAAATCATAATTTGGGGCAGTCTTTCCTGAATGAAGCCAGATTGTCTTGTACTTTGAAAACCAATCAACAAGGAAGTACGGAACTCTTGAAAAGAAGCAGGGCATGCTGTTGGATACCAGGAAGAGGCTGAATATAGAGAGTAGGCCAAATCTTGACTGAATGTACATACTTCCCACTGACTTTTAAGGAAGTCAGATGTGTGGTTCCAAGGGTGGGATTTGTCCTATTGCCTTAGTAAGGGCCAGTTAGGGAAATTATAAAGCCCTGAAACCCCTCACTGCAAAGGATGCAGAAACATTCTTAGCAGGACAAAAACGTAACTTTTCTGACTCCTATATGGATGTCTGATTGGATGTAAGGCAATGTCCACAAGGGACACTCAGGAAAGTTATGGCAAAACAACTAATCATGTGAAGTCAATGTGTATAAGCTAAGGCACATTAAACACTTGCATGGATTCTCTCATGGGGAAGTAAAGTGGCCTTAGTTCACTGTGAATCCAAGGAGGATTAAGTTACAGTGAACTGAAGCTCATTGACTTCACATCTTTAGTTGATTCAACTTAACTTGCCTGAGGCCAGGTCTACACTACAGACCTATATCTGTATAACTACATTCAGTGGCATCGGAACCGGAGGGAGATATAGCCCTCTCACATTTTGAAAGTGGATGGGCCTGGCCCATCCAATTTTTGCCAGGGCGGACCCTGCCCCCTTCCCTCCTCCTGCAGCCCCATCCCCAGCTTGGCTGGGGGCAGGCTCCCCAGGGGAAGAGGAGAGGCAGGGGTGGGGCCTCGAGGAGGCAGAGATCCCCAGCACCAGACGCCTCCACTTTTAGGAAGGCTCCAACATCCTTGACTACATTGCTTAATGGTGTGAAAAATCCACACTCCTGAGCAACAAAGTTATACTGATCTAATCCCAGGTGTAGACAGCACTATGTCGATGAGAGAGGTTCTCCCATCGACACAGCTACCGCCTGTTGCAAAGGTGGATTAACTACTCCAGCAAGAGAAGCTCCCCCATCAATGTAGTAGAGTCTTCACTGAACCCCTACAGCTGCACATGAAGACAAGCCTTGAGTGTCCCTGTATCATTACCTGTTAGGTTCATTCCCTCTGAGGCACCTGGCATTGGCCACTGTTGGAAGACAGGATACTGGGCTGGATGGACCTTTGGTCTGACCCAGTACGGCCATTCTTATGTTCTTATGTATAGACAAGCACTAGGGCTCTGCTTTGACAGCAGTTGAGCACATTGTACCAGGGGGGTTTGGAGGGCAGGGCAGCCTAGCGGTTGGAGCATTTGATTTCTGACTCCTTGCTTGATGGAGGTGCTTCAGTCTTGAAGGCTGAGGAGGAGATAGGGGGACCCAGGCCACCCACTACACCAGATCCTAGCTCAGAGCCCTGTATAAGTCCACTCCCGAGTAGATGGTCTCACAGCAGGGAGTCTAAATCCACTGCCCTGGGCTACTTCCTATTACTGTTCCTTCTGTTTGGGGAATGGCCTCTGTTGTCCAAGTTGCAGTGGTGGCTTGTCTCTAATAGTGGACCTGGGGTGGTGTCCTCTTGCAGTTCCAGGTTCCTCTGGGAGGGGAAGCTCTGTGTTTGGTGGGGCCAGTACCCCACAAGGTCTCTGTGCTTCAGTCACCTGGTCCTACCTTAGGACAGGTGCTCCTAGGCCTCTTCCTCTGTCTCCTCTGGACAGGAAGATGGTGCTTGCTGCCTCGGCCGGCTGGGTTATCTTTAACCCCTTCTGTGCTGGTGGGCGGTTTCTCTGCTTCATCACACACATGCTTAGCTGTAAACACATGCTTATGTACGTTGCCAAATCAGGGCATGGTGATTCAGGAAGGCATAGTGAATTCTTTTTTTTTCCCCCATTAATATTGCTGCCAACATTTCCCTGAATTTGGCAACCACCAGCATATCACAGCAGAGGGATTTCCTCTAGATGGCACTTGAGCTAGATGCTCCCGGACAGCTTCCAAACCTGCCACTCATTGCATATGCAGCCATATTATTTTGTGCTGGGATTTTACCAGCCCTCATAAATTAATAAACTGATCAATATGTGAATGGGAGTCACGCAAGTAATGCCCAAGCTGCTGCAAGAAGTTGTTTTGGCAATTCCGACTATGACTTTCTTCCCTCTCAGTCCGTACTGAACCTACTCTCCAGAATGGTGCCAGGAGGCCCTTCGAGTGCCAGAAAGATTATCTGTCTAACAAGACATAAAAGTGAGACCCTGACTATTCCTGATAATTAAAGCTTCACTTTCTGTACCTGGATGATGTGTAGTGTAGCCAGTACAGCTCTGATGCGTGCCAAGTTCTATTCCCAGGCGAGAGCTAAGGAAAGCTCTGCTTGCATAATGACTACAAAATCTGTTTGCCATTTGTCATTCTTCTGCGGATTGTGTCTTCCTTTGTGTATGTGCAGTGTCTAGTATAGCAAGAGAATAGCTAAGGTCTCCGGGTGCTACCACAACTCTAATGCATACTAATGATAGTAATTAATAAAAATAACGTTTGCAACTAATAATAATAAAGAATAATAATTAGCCTCTCTCCCAAGTCTTCACACTAAAAGCCCTTCAATGATTAATGATGATTCTGTTATTGCTAACACATTAGATAGTCCTGGGCATATATGCCACGTGAAGGTTGAAAATTTACGTACAAACCATTTTCTTCTAGTGCCGTCCAGAATCACCTCTAGGGCTCTTTTTGGATAACTGCTTTCCCAGCTTTGCCCTCCCATTTTAAGCAGTGGCCCAGATCCTTCATCCTGCTATGACCCCTTGCAATGCACAGTGGCTCACAGGTGCCATAATCCAGTCTTATCTGGCTATGCATGGATTCTGCTGTGAAAGGGAGAACCCAAGGGGAGGCAGAGGCTGACTAGGAACTCTATGCCCCCACACCATGAAGCCGCCAGCATAGGGAGTGGAGCTTGAAGGCACTGTGTTCTGGACCCCGCGGGGCTCTGAGAAGCCTGGAGGCTGCAGTAACTTGTGCCAAGAGCGAAACAGATTCTTAGTGACTCCAGAACTGAGGAACACCAGAAGTGGCATACAGTCTACTTTGCGTTTCCCCCTCTGGACCTGTGTTTAGCACAGCTCAGTTGGGTGAGAGGATCCTGCCCAATATGTGTCTGGATGTACCTTGTTCTCTGTACGAAGTGTCAGCCTAGAAAAATGCAAACTGAATAGCATATTGTAGGTAGTTCCATTGTACTGTGATATTACCTTAATAACTAAAGGTAGAATTCTTGTCTTAAGGAGAATCAATATTATTAGAACTGGTGGAATTATTTGTTGCAACTAAATTATCCAGTAAATGTAATCTTTTCCCCTCTTCATGTAGTATTTGAAAACTCATTCTGATTTCTGAGAATATATTCATTATTCCTAGGTATTCATCCAGTGGCAGAGATAGAACAGCCTATGGGCTGTTCACAAACTGTTTGCTCTGACTATTTGCTGTTTGTTATTTGTGTTGAGTGCCTGGGTTACATAAGTTGTACGCCATGGTGTTGGTTCAGTTTTCTGGTTGGAGAAGGGAATGTGTCACACAGGAAAATAAGGCATGGTGGATAATGAATAGCAAATGTTTATTCCGTGCCCAAATGCCCTTGTTCACATCTGCATGTGGGCATCTGAATGAAGAACAAAATAGCAAAAACCATTCATGTGGATACTAAATGAGGCAAACGTGATCAAGCTGAACAGTCATTTGGAAGCCAAACAAAAGCTCATCAACCCTGGTTTTGCAATATTTCACCAGCTCTGTTGTTCTAAAAAGACAAATCAGCAATTTCCCTTCTGTTTGGTTCAATGCTCTCAAAGTTGATGCTACAGAATGCTGGTTCAGTTCCTCAGCTTGACCAGGAGAGGGTAATAACCTTCCCTAGCTACAGTTCAAAAAATCTGATGCCTGAAAGGGAAGGAGGGAAGAAAGAGCAGGTAGAATGCTCACGAAAATGCTGGGACTAAAAAGGATCCATACTGTGGTGTAAGCTAGGCAAATACCTTAGTGATGGTTCTTTAATACTCAGTGTTTGCATTTTAAACACTTGCCGTAAGTGGCTTGTCATTGTTGCTGTGAGACTAAAGTCTGGCTCTAGCTGTACTGACAGCCCTAGTGGCAGCTCCTCCCTCTCTTTCCCTTTTGGCTGCATCCCCTTCTCATTGTGTCCTGGATTGGCTCCTGGCCACTTAGCACAACATTTTCTTTCAGCGCTCGTGATTACGTTATTTTTCCCATACATTGTTAGCAATTTTTCAGCACTTTATTTTTCTCTCCTAATGTGCCAGCCCTGAAGTTACGAACATACATGAAAAAATAATCATTAAGCACCACAGATTCCAGGGTTTAGCAGGAGCTTATAACCTTCCTATGCTGAGTGCATACATTAGCCATATTGTCAGAAGCTCATTAATTAAAGGAAAGCCAAATCAAGATACTGCTGTTTTTCAGTCTTATTACAGGTACCTAATAATAAACTATCAATTAGATTAGAAATGATTAGACTAGAAATTATCACATGCACTTTGAAAGGGAAATGGCCAATTTAATTCAGACTTCTCAGACTGAAGTTGTTACTTGAAGACTGTATTAGAGTCCTCCTGAAACAGATACTCTATCCCGATTTTTAAAGAAGTATATTCTGAAAAAGAAATTACAATCTAGAAAAAGAATGTATTAAAACAAGTTAAAATACCTACACTTTTAATAAAAAATAGTGAAACGTTTTCATGGTGGAGGTGAATTCATTAATGTTAGAGGAAGACCTTTGTGTCTTGAAGTTATTTCTAATTCACATAATCATCACAGGTCCCAAAAGAAAAAAAAAGATAGTTAAATGATAAATTTGTTAGAGTTTAAATAGATATTGAATGGCGACTATCAAATGAAGCTGGAGTAGCTCCAAGTATTGCAAACCCCAAATGTTCAAAACCCATGAGTCAGGCTCACCAAAAACAATGCAATTGACTTTAAAACCATGAGATTATGTAAAAATAATAGATTTGGTGTTCTTTTTATATGCCTTCTGCTTTTTGAGCTTTCAGGGTGCACTGGGATCACATTTTGAAGCTTTCTGCACAACCACAGGAGCTAGAAACTTACTTTTTCTTTAAGAATGAATGCTGAAATCATCACATATACACTTGACTCCAGGATCTGGGGCTTTAAGGAAAACAATAATTATCAAGAGTCTCATAACAAAATCATGAGAGTAGGCACTACTGTGGCTTCTGCATGCTCTCAGATCCACTTTAAGAAAACTCCAGTATTCCCAAGAATTTCTGGAAACACAACCTGTTCAGTTGCCCGCATCTGGCAGAAGCCTACAGGTTTCAAGGAGCAGATCCTCCAGCTTCGCTGGAAGAGAACTACAGAAGGGCCCAGTCAATCTGTGCTGCTTAAGAAAAGCAATTTGAACACTTCAAACACCCTCCTAAGACAAACTAGAAAATGACGTCAAAGAAGGAGGAGGAAGTGACAGTGCAGTTTGCCTTCATGCCCCTTTGCTTTTAAGACATATGTGCTCTCTCTTACACTGCACACTGTGGATTTTCTATGCATCATGACACTCCCATTCATTAACATGGCTGAGTGTTTCATGTAATCAGAACCTATGCAAAGCCCTCCTAGTTCTGGGCTATGGTACAGAAACAAATCTCTTTGGGTGTGACTCACAGAGGGCTGCCAAGTGTCAGGTATCTCATGGTATAGTCATGCATTTGCACCTTCCCTCTAACCCTGTCACACTGTGTTACTCAGCAAGACTGCAGGGAGGCACCAGGGTTCCCCTGCCCTATCTCTTCCTAGACCTATGGGCAGGGGCAGCTCTAGCCATTTCGCCGCCCCAAGCACAGCGGCACGCCGCGGGGAGGGGGGCACTCTGCCGGTCGCCAGTCCCACGGCTCCGGTGGACCTCCCGCAAGTGTGCCTGCGGATGCTCCACTGAAGCCGCGGGACCAGCAGACACTCTGCAGGCACGCCTGCGGGAGGTCCACCGGAGCCGCCTGCCGCCCTCCCGGCGACTGGCAGAGCGCCCCCCGCGGCGTGCCGCCCCAAGCATGCGCTTGGCGTGCTGGGGCCTGGAGCCACCCCTGCCTATGGGTCAGTGTGGGGCCTGCTGAGCAGGCAGCCAAGCTGCCTCTTTTCCAGTGGCATCACTGCCTCTGCTAGATCCCAGCCAGTGGGAAGATGCAACCACCAAGGTGCTGAAAGAGAATGGTGAGGAGGAGATGGACAGTGGGACATGAGATCAGGCTCCAGTAATGCCCAAAGCACTCCTCCCGCAGCTGCCCCAGGCTCTCCTGAACAATCCTCTCTCTCCCCACTATCTCATTCTCTCTGTTCATCAAATCCTTCCCTCTAATCCCATTCCCTAAAACCCCAAGCTCCACCACTGCCCTCAACCTATCAAAACACCTGCTCCCCACTCACTTCCTAGGTCTCTCATCAATCTGCTACCTTCCCAACCACTCCCATCTCCTACTTCACCCTATTCACCCCCAGGCTGTCCCAGGTAGGGTGACCAGATGTCCCAATTTTATAGGGATAGTCCTGATATGTGGAGCTTTTTCTTATATTGGCACCTATTACCCCCGACCCCCTGTCCCAATTTTTCACACTTGTATCTGGTCACCCTAGTCCCAGGCTACACCTAACCCTTGACTCCATTGACTCCAGTTGCCCCAATAACAGTGCAATTCATTATAATGACCCTAAGGGATCCCTAGTTTTGTGGGAGTGGCAGACGGAAGAGTTTACCTCAGGGAAGCAATCTTCCTAATCCCACCAGGTATTTGTAAACTACCTTCCTTTTTCCTGTGCTGAGCAACTATATGGGTCCCAAGGAACTACAGGAAAGAACGGGAAACATTTCAACTAAATAAAGGAGAATTTTCAACTTAGGGTGATTGGTACATTCCCCAAAGACCAAGTTTCAACAATCAATACCCTAAATGAAATGACAGAATGCAAAGATTCTGTAACAGGTAAACTTTAATTGAGTCATCCTTTCTAGAGCTGGTCAAAATCTATTTGGCTGAAAACTTCTTTTTATTTTTTTGGACAAAAAATGGCTTGTTTTGGAATTAAATTTTTTGCAGTAAAAGATGGTACCCAGTGTTACACACTGACATCCCAATATTCACCACCGTCATGTAATTAGGATCTGTCTTATAGAGAGTATGCCTGTGAGGTGTCATTCTAAAAGTCTTGATCTGCTAGACAGTAATATCCCATTGGATTCTATGTGCTATCGTCATGTGTGAAGTTATGAAGTGTGGCTATGTATGTGTTGCGGAAACATGTCCTAAGGTTGAAAACACCCACAAGCAGCCTTTCAGGTAAGACAGTAAAAAGGCCAAACAATGTCAATGGCTTATTGAGGAAATGCGCACAAGCACAAGGATTTCCCCAGGAACTGTGTACAATAGAAACCTCTCAGAGAAAGCAGTGCACAATGGGAACTGTTTGACCCAGGTCAGAGCAAAAGAGCTTTCCAGCAAGTGGGGAGAAGATATAAAAAGGGGGAAATTACATCATGGGGGGGGGTCCTCACTCTCCCTACAGAAACATACCTGGAAAGACCTCAGGAACAAAGACTGAACTGTGGGAAGTGATAGTCCCAGGCTAGAAGGATTTTTAGCCTGTGTATGAAAACCTGGGAAAGCCAAGGCAACTTGAGCCTTAAGAATCTTCCAGCCTGTTTATCACTCAGGGTGAGAATTTGCTAATGTATATCTTACCTAGCTAGTGTGTTAAGCTCAGTTTGCAGTTTTTGTTTATTTACTAAGGTAATCTGCTTTGATCTGTTGGCTATCCCTTACAATCACTTAAAATTTACCTTTTGTAATTAATACATTTATTTCTTGTTTATAACATAACCCAGTTTGTGCAATTCATATTGGGGGGTGGGGGGAGAAGCTGTGCATATATCTCTAAACATTGAGGGGGAGGGCAAATTGTTATGAGCTTGCGCTGTGCAGATCTTTCTATACAGTGTAAGACAATATTACGTTGGGTTTACTCCCAAAGAGGGGTGCATCTGAGTTCTGGGTGAATCTCCGAGCTGAACCCTCTCACACAGAGCTGACTTCAGTCTGTGTTTGCAGCTGTGTGTGGCCTTACCTGTGTGTGTGTGCTAGTGAAGGCTTGAGGGCCTGGCACAGCATAAACAGAGTGAGCAAGCCAGGTTGGTGGAACGGGTGACCTCAGTGAGACCCCAGCACATCAGGTGGCATTCCGGATTGCGGGGTCCAACCCATCACACCCAGATTGAAGAACTAAAAATGTTACTAGGCCTATAAGATAGCCCAGTCTCTTGCATTTATTGTACATTGCATCTTTCAGACGAGAATCTCAAATGTTCTATGAATGTGATTTTGGATTTTTTGCCAAAGGCAAAACAAAAGAAAACAAAAAAAACCTCTCTGTCCAGCTACTCCCTGCCTGACTCCCTAACTGCACAAAAACAGTAATTCTGTGTGCGCATAAAACATGTTTGGGTGTGTGATTTTGGACACGGAAACTACAGAACTCAACTAAACACAGCATCTATCCAGCCACAAATGTTATGGCTGTCCCTCTCGATCATTTCTTTCACTAAGCCTCTCACCACTAGCCATCTACTTTAAAACATGACACTGTTATTTTAAAGAATTGGAAAAAAAATCAAACATGATATATCAAACAATTTTTAAGAAACAAAGAATAAAATTGGAACTAACAAGATACATGCAAAAGCCAAGTCATTCAATTGTCATGATCTTCTTATGTCTTCTTCCTTTGTCCATTATTGTTTGGCTTAGCTCATAAGCACTCTGAGACAGGGATTACATCTTCTTTAGTGTTGGGGAAGCATGTGTGATGACCAGCCTCTTGGCCAACACACAGCTGTGTAGCTGGGGGCTGCAAGACCTCACATCTGTGAGGAACAGCACAAAGACATCCAGTAACATACACTCACAGTTCTTCTGCTCAAAGGAAGTTCATCCTAAGCATTGCAGGCCTCCAGCAATTCAGATCCCCGCCAAGCCACCACTTATGCATTTTTGATTTGGTTGTCCCCAGTTCAATGTCAGCCAAGATAACAACCATCACATGAGTTGCTAGAGCTTGAACTAAAGTGCCCAGGGCTTGCAGCTAGCACCGCTAACAACTCATATCCTCTGTGGATCAGCACCAGGGGGGACAAAACTCCATCAACACATTCATCAGTGGTTACATATGTGCACCAGTGGTGCTACATAAATCATAAAATTGTTAGCCACAGTCAGTCAGGGAGCCAGGAGACCAATCATGTGACTTACACTGGGTAGCCAGTTATGAAGTTATGAATCCGCAAAACCCATTTTCTAAAATTTAAGCTTATCCACATATAGCAAAAAACAAAAACAAAAACAAAAACCACCACCACAGACACACACAAATAATTCTTGCACATTTCATGAAAGGTTAATAGGCCCCAAACAGTTTTGCCTGAAACTCTTTGCCATCTATTTTCATTTCCATTTTTGAACCTGAAAGCAGCCAAGTTTTGTGTGGTTTCTGCTATTGTTATGAATGGCTCGTATGGCTCTACCAACAGCATTAATAATTGGACTGCCACAGCCATATGACAGTTGCTAACATAAACAAGTAATAAAAATCAAGCTTTGATGCTGAGACTTGACCAGCCCATGTGAATCCAACAGTGTTTGGCACCAAAGAATATTTGAAGAATTTGCATATAATCTGCTTTTTGCAAAGCTTTTGAGAAGGGGCTATTTACACTGTAAGCGTGTTTTTCTTCAAGAGATTATACTCATTCCAAGTCAATTAACTACATTCCAATGAAAACAGGGAGAATTTTAAATAAATTATACATTTTCATAAAGAAGGAGAGAGAATATAATGGAAACTTTGAAATTGTGGTCACTTTTAAAAATCCCTCTGTAAGCAGCTGAAAACATTTTCTCTCCTAAAATACTGACATTTCACCATAGGAGACAGTACAAGGACATTAACATAAAGGGAGGTTTCACTTGTGTTGGTTGCCAGAGTGCCTGTGTTGCTGCTTCATATTATGATTACCATGTTAAAGGGCATTAATTGTGTAGTCCAGTGTCTGTGTGTGTGAGAGAGAGAGACAGAACAATCAGATGCAGAGTGGAAAAAAAAAAAGGCAACACCTTGACAGCCTGCACAACAAAAGAGTGAGAGGTGTGCATATGCCCTCTTCCCAGGAATGAGTATAGGAGTGGAGCTGGTCATAATAACAATGTCTAGAGATGTTTTTCAACTCAAAAGATTCCAAATGCTTTAAAAACTTAGCCTGATACACATACCATCACAATCACTTTACATGTACATAGGCAGCAGGTTTGTATAATTTTTGGTGGGGCCCAAAATGGTGGTGCCCCCCCGCTCCCGCCAGGGGCGGCTCTAGAAATTCCACCGCCCCAAGCAGAATTAATTAGAGAGACTTCATTTTACTCATAGATCCAGTCATGAGCACAAGATTTGGCTTGCGCCGCCCTTCCCCGGTCCCGCGGCCGGGGCAGAAGTGCCTGCGGACAGTCCTGTGGTCCCGCGGCTCCGGTGGAGCATCCGCAGGCATGCCTGCGGGAGCTCCATCCGAGCCACGGGACCAGCGCACCCGCCGCAGTCATGCCTGCGGCAGGTCCGCTCCTCCCGGGGCTCCTGTGGACCTCCCGCAGGCATGACTGTGGAAGGTCCGCCGGAGCCAAATGCCGCCCTGCCAGGACAATGCCGCCCCACGCGCCTGCTTGGTGCGCTGGGGTCTGGAGCCGGCCCTGGCTCCTGCGTTGTAAGCCGATATAAAATGAAGCTACAATGCATCAGTGCCACAAGATTACAAAGGTCAATTAAAAGTGGAAAGTCAGAAGCAGCACTTGCCTAGTTCAATATACAGTATTATATTTTGTTGCACCTGTTGTGATGAAGTGGGAATGTTCTTAATATTTTCTCTGAATACTGTATGGGTGCCTCAGTTTCCCCTGCAAGATGCCAACTGAAGGTGTTGGAGACAAAGATCAGGTGGCCTCCTTGTCCGGAAGAGAGACAGAGGCGGGAGTGTCAGTTTGGAGCTGGCTGGGGAAATGGGGAGAGACCCAGAATTTGGTTCTGGGCTCCCCACCCCCCAAGATGGACCTGACAGAGGGGTTCTGTTTTCTGTACCTACAAGCTCTGTTTAAACTGTGTTCCCGTCATCTAATAAATCTTCTGTTTTACTGTCTGGCTGAGAGTCACATCTGACTGCGGAGTTGGGGTGCAGGGACCTCTGGTTGCCCCAGGACCAGCCTGGGCAGACTCACTTTGGAAAGTGCATGACGTGGAAGGGCATGCTGAATGCTCCGAGGTCAGACCCAGGAAGGTGTAAGCTTCTTGCCCTGGAGACAGTCTGCTCCGAGAGAGGAGGCTCCCCCAGAGTCCTGACTGGCTTTGTATGGAGTTGTTCTAAAGCATCACAGCATCCCCTTCCACACCGTGCACTTCCCAGAAGTCCGCACAGGCACTGACACTCCCTCCTCCGGCCTTTGTCTCTTTTCCAGGCATTAGGAGGCCACCCGATCTCTCTGTTCTCCAACACCTTCAGTTGGCACATTGCAGGGGAAACTGATTTGGGAGAAATGAAGTAAAGGGAGGAGCTGCCCAAACCGAGCTTGAGCACACCTGAATTTTGAAGTGTTCAAATCTGGAAGGCAGGTGCTGGGGGTGGGAGAGGGCTGTGGGCTCCATGGGGGAGCATGGCAGAAACTGTCTGGAGCTGCACGGAGCCAGATACGCTGGTCTGAGTGGCACAGTAAGCGGTTTGGGGGTTGGAGAAGGGGTAGGGAGTTCGGGGCAGTCAGGGGACAAGGAGCAGGGGTTGGATTTGGGGACAAGGAGCAGGGGTTGGATGGGGCAGAGGTTCGAAGGGGCAGTCAGGGGACAGGCAGCAATTGGATAGGCATGGGAGTCCAGAAGGTTTATCAGGGGACAGGTAGAGGGGTTCTGGGGGAAGTTTGGTGGGGTCTCAGGAGGGGGCAGTTGGGGACAAGGAGAAGGGAGGCTTAAATAGGGGCTGGGGTCCCAAGGGGCAGTTAGGGGCAGGGGTCTCGGGAGGGGGTAATCGGGGGATAAGGACCAGTGGTGCTTAGATAGGGGGTGGGAGTCCTGGGGGGCAGTTGGGGCAAGGGTCTGGGGAGGGGGCAATCAGCGGCCAGGGGCTGGGATTTAAAAGGCTCTGGGCTCCCCGCGCTTGCAGGCAGCCCAGAGCCCTCTGACTCCCGGCCGCGGCTGGGATTTAAAAGGGGCGAAACCTAGCTCCAACTATTGGTGGAGCAGAGCCCCTGACTGTAAATAGCCCCAGGAGCCCATATAAGTCGGCGCCCATGCATGTGAAGAGAGCTGCTTAACAGCACACCTAGCGATATACATAACAGTTTAGGTCAGGAAGTGTACAGGAATACTGTATCCTGATATTTTTTTCATTTCATTTGGCTAACAGGATACTCATACTGAACACAGTTATATTTCCATACCTATCCAATTGCATTTGTACAAAGAAGCATATCTTAAGAGTTAGATCCTGCAAGTCATTCAGCACTTCTGCAAGCCTGAGTGCCCTTAATCCCTACATTGCACTGCATTCAGCACCTTGCAGGAGCTCCCAGCACTGTGCAAGATCAACCCCAGCAAAAGAAAATGAGAAATAAACTTTTGCATGACATTTAGGATCCACATTAAAGCAGATCTGGCAGAATCTTATAACTGATGGTTCCTGTTTGTAGTTTGAAAAAAAAAACTGATGTACAAAGTGGCTTTGGAAATCAACCCCTGGGTATGGTTAGCAGCTATGCACAGCAAATCAGCACTTTGCATTTATACCAGTTACAGAATATGCTGTCAGTTCTTCAGAAGTCGCAATAACTTGGGGCAAATTCTATCCTTGCTTGCCTGCATCCAATTATCTAACTTTGACGCAAACGGTTTGTGTGTATGCAAGAACAAAGTTCATAACATTTCTCACACTCCTCGTCCTTTGGTAAATCAACAGACCATGAGTCATAGTCCAACCTGACTTTTGTAGAATGATCCTCAAAAAAAAAAAAAAAAAGCCATTACTCATTTGTTTTAGATCAGAACCCAGAGCAATGTGTTCTATGCAGACATATAGGAAACACCTCCCAAAAGAAAGTAATACTGTTGTTATTCATTATGTTTACTGCGGTAGCACCTAGGGACTCCAATGGGGGAACACGGCGCCATTGTGCTAAGCACTGTATAACCCAACAATGCAAAGATGGCCCCTCCCCAGAGAACTCACAATCTGGGATTGCTCAAACTCTTTCATTGTATGGGTTTCCCAACACACAGAAAAATTCCAGTGACCTCCGAGCTCCTGAATGTTTGAAAATAACTGGAGTGTCACTTGGGTGAGCCGAGTACAGCTTCTGCTGCATTAGTCAGAGGGAGGCTTTCACCGGGTTCAGATGGCGGAGCTGCTGCCGCTGCCTCTGGATCACACAGGTCCTGACTCTTACCTCAACTGTGGTGACTACACAGCAAGCTCACATACTGCATGAGAAACTCCACTAACTGCCAGCACCTGCTCTAATGTCTGACAGATGTCATGGCCAATTTTAAATTACACGGAAAAAAAAGCCACATACCCTAAGAGCAACCAGGGCTTTCAGCTTTTTGAACTCTGTACATTTTATCCATATGAAAATAAAGGGAAACCTGCACTCTGGACCACTTTCAGCAAACAATCCTCTCATCTTCCGAACATTTTAAAGTATCTCTGGGGTTTTGAGCACAATTAAGTTTCACTGTTGGCTATTGTGGCCTTTTTTGGAATGAGCAATTAGCCAGTATTCAGCGCTTCACTGGGTTGTTTCCGTTAGGAGGAGAAATGGATGTTACGTGTCAGGTATTGGGTATTTCTTTGGTACAATCCTGTTTATTTACAAAGAATGCACACCAAGTCCTGTTTCCAGAGACAGCCAGCCTATGTGCTGTGTTGAAAGGTAGAAAGGGAACAGAATTTTTCACTTACAGTACCCACCCAGCCACTCCTTGCGTTTATAGCTTCATCTCATCCCTAACTGGAATTTCAGTTGGTCAGTTCAAAGTAATGGGTTTGCAGTAGAAATTCTGCAAAAATCATCCCTACAGAGAACATTAGTGACTAATCAAAAATGGCATCAGCACCGCTACGCAGTGACTTTCTGTTTGAGAGCTGGTTATGCTTCTATGGTAAAACAATGCCACTTCCACCTGGTTTCGCACAAAGGTGGCGTTCCAAATGAAATGCATTATATAGTACCCTGTTGTCCCCTGAAATCAGGTCCGGCTCTGGCTTTTTTGCTGCCCCAAGCAAAAAAAAAAAAAACCTGCGCAGGGGCCGGAGCGGCGAAGGGGTGGGAGGGAACAAACCTGCCAGCCAGGGGAAACAGCAAAGGAGGGGGGGCTCCTCCGCGCCGCCGCCCCCTACAGGGTGGCAGGAGCAGCAAACCAAAAAGAAAAAAACCTGCAGGGGTGGCAGAAGCGGCAAAGAGCAAAAAGAAAAAAAAAGGATTGGACGGAATGCCGCCCCCTTGGAATCTGCCGCCCCAAGCACCAGCTTGCTCAGCTGGTGCCTGGAGCCGGCCCTGCCTGAAATAGCAATTTTGAAACATTTCAGACCCGGTGACACATTACTGAGTTATTATTACTGTTTATACAACTCCATCTATGTGTATGGAACTTTATAAAAAACATAAACAGGATAGAGCCCTACCCTGAGAACCTTAACATCTAAATGAAGCCTAACACCAAATGAAGATGAACAGCAATGTGGGGCTGAGGAAGTGGTATAAAGATCATTTGATATAAACATGGTATCTGGAAAAAAAGGTCATTTGCACATTTTTCAGTTGATACTTTGAAATGTATTTTCTGCCTGAAAAGCTCCTTCATGACCATTTTGGTTTTATTTGCATTGAACCATTTGCTTCATCCATTTCTCCTAAGAGACTGGAGGACTGTCATGACTTCCCTGCAATTTTATTTTAAGCAGATTTTCATCATATTTCAGTGTTCAAAATATTAGCAACATACCACTCAGGCCACACTGATGGGTCTGGAGCCCAACAAACACAAACACTTGAAAGACACTTGGGAAGCAATCATCCCTTTTTTGAATACTAACCCTCTTCCAAGGGGACACATTACACTCTCATATATTCCTAGGGACCTATTCTGGTTTCTCTTATCCAGCTGTATGGATGCAGAGGGGAAAAAGGTAGAAAGAGCTTTTCCTTCCTCTGGCACTTTTGCACAGCAGACACCCAGAATCTGGCTGCTTATTTACCCTGAGTGCAAGAGATGAGGGGATTCACAATGCTGTTAGTGAAGCTAGACACTCAAATGGACATCTTGAAGTATGGACAAGGCTGGGCTATCTGCTTCCCACTACTTACACATGCACGCGCACACACACACAGGCCAGTGCTGAAAGAAGTACACAACACCTTTTAAAAGAAGATGTCACATCTGCAGCAGCTTTGGAGGCATTCTGCATACAACTATCCTCGACAGGTAGACTGTCCTCAGCCACTGTTGATGGTGCACTCCATCGCCACTATCCCCCACCTTTCACAAGGCTGGGACTTCCAAAACTGCTGGAAGTTGATGCTAGACAAATTCAGACTGGGCCATATATAAAATAATAAGGATAAACAGAAATATCAAATTGCTAATCATTTCATGAGCACTGTCCATCACGTGCACTGAATAAGATTGGAGTTCTTTAGAAAAAAAATAGTATCTGATCTTTAAAGCTGTATCATAATGCATATGCACTAGGGGGCTGAATTTAGGATGCAACAGCAACCTTGATTCTGGAATTTCCTAACTTTTGAGTCCCTGACTTTGCAACCTTAATGTTCTTTTAATGTAGGATTTTTAATATAAATTTCCTACTTTTTTTAAAATGTAGAAAACAATAATTCCACCATGTGGAACCATCTTGACAGCGACAAGGGTCATCAGAAGCATTGGGCTCTTCAGATCCACAGCACAGTCCTCTGCCACTTGAACTAATAGAGTATTTGGTAGCAGTACAACATTATTATCCTCTATGCAGACCTGCTGCTAGATGGGACCATTGTGATCAGTTAGTCTGACCACTTACATACTACAGGCCATAGAACTTCCCCAAAATTACTCCTAGAGTGTGTCTTTTAGAAAAACATCTGGTCTTGAATGGAGACACACACTTTGCCAATGGGTTTCACAGCTATTTACTAGACAGCAAAGAAATGTTGATACAATGTTGATACAAAACTGGTTCAATTCCAGGTTCTATAAGGCAGCGTTCTCTAATGGCTACAGATCCTTCTGTTCCATGCCCCCAGCCTGTTTCTTCTCCTCCTATTCCCCTACGGCTCCTGCTCTTTTCTTTTCCTCTGCTGCTATCCCCCTGGTTCCCACTTGAGATCCCTGCTCTCTACTCCTTCTCCTGGTTCTTGTCCATGTCTCCCCCTCTCTTCTGTCCTCCTGGTTCTGCCCTCCTTCCATCTTGTTTCTATTTACCCCATCTTCTGCCTTCTGCTCCTTCCCTCCCCCTCCCTGCCCTTCTCCCTGTTCGTCTTCCTGGCCCCTACTATTAAACACTCTCTCTCTCTGCCAAGCTTCTATTACCCTCACCAGTTCCTGTCCCTGCCCCCAACTTATGTCTCTTCCCTCTCTCCTAGGGCTGCCACCTCTGAGACACAGAAAAAAACTGCTACTGGACACACAGTCCCACCAACAAAAAGTGTCTGAGCATCAACTACAGTTAATTATGACAAACATGTTTTAGAGAACCATTTTACACCTTTTATTCTGATGTTATTTTATCATTTTCTTCTCTTACCCTAACACAGCATCAGCGTGGACTACAAGGGTGTGAATTATATAGCACCCTAATGTGGAAGAAAAGAGCACATAACATCTTTTCACAGGCAAGGCAGAAGAATAACCTGTCAGGCTGGTTAAAAGATGGCCAGGTGGCAACCTACTCTCTCTCTGCCCCACTCAAGTCAAGCCAGGCAAGTTCCTGCTACTCCTCCCCATCCTCATTGCCTGGGCCCCAGCAGAAGGACCTATAAGAGCACAGGAGAAACAGTCTCCCTACTCTTAGTTCTGGTGACTGATGCAACAGTAACCTTCCTCCCCCTTCCCCACAGCCAAGAACAGCCATTCAGGGAAAGTCCTGTTCAGCCTCTGCAATCCTGGGATAGATCATGCTGAGTCACTCTGGGTGGATGGCACCTGTGCAGTCTAATTAGAAGTAAGAACTATGAGGGGATGGTGCATGCTCAGTGTGCACGGAATCTGGAGATTTTAGCTGCCAAACTCTAACAGGTCTCTACTGAGCATGTGTGAAAGGAGATGTTTCAGAGGCTTACAACTTGACCAAATGTGAGTGAATTTTCAAAGGGACAGGAAAAGACACATGCCTGATGCCAGGGCAACCCCACTCCCAAATATCAAATTCATGTAGTGCTAGAGTGTCTCCAAAAAATGGTAGTAAGAATTTTTTAAGTTTTAAATTTTAAATTCTATTCTCACAAATAGCTGAACCATTTCAACTTAAACGTCCCCCCCCCCCGAAAAAAAAATCATCCTGTGGTGGACAGCCAGCAGGAAAAATTTCAGCCCCAAACCAGTTTAAGTTTGGCAATGTTACAAGCAACTGAAAACAGGGTCTGATAATGGGAAGTGTTGGACAATCCTAACTAAAGTCAGTGCTATCAGCCCTGTGTGTTATACAGCTTGTACAACATGGATGAAATCTACCTGTATGCAGCAGGCCAGTGTAAAGACTATGCACCACTTACATCCTACTTCAGCCCCATTTGGAGGGCTTATGCGGGACTTATATGGTGCATAGGCTTTGTCCTGACTCTCTTCAGAGGGGTGAATTTGATCCTGAATGCATACATACAGTACAATCAAATAAATTACATATAGGCAGAACTAAGGAAATTAAGAATTCTGTGTTCACTTCAGGGTTCGCATGGTGTATCATATATAAGGCAGGGCTCACAGATTAGAATGATGAGGATAAACAGACACTGAATAGCAACCTAAATCAATGAGCACCATGCATCCTGTGCACTGAATGAAGCAGGGGTCCTGTGAAAAAAAATAGTATGTGATCGTGTAATTAAAGACTATCATCATGTAGAAGAGGGCTGCATTAAGGTTGCATAGGCAATCTGAATTCTGGCATTTCTGAGCTTTTTGTTATTTTATATATATTACAAAAAATGTTTAAAAATTAAGGCTGCCAAGTCAAGCACTCAAAAGCTCAGAAATATATATACACACACACACACACACACACACAGTACAATATAGAGTACATCAGTGAATCATAATCCCATTGTAAGCATCAGTTTTAGGAAATGCCCAAAGCAAGCAAGGTGTATGCAGAACAGTACATAGCAGGTAGCTAATGGAAATTTACTGGGCTGAGCAGACAAGATATGCTTGAATGACCTCTGGGAAAAGGATGGCTGCAGGTTGTTTAAAAACAGATGCTTCGGAAAGGAACTTCAAAAGTTTATTTAATGACAGTTTCAATTAGCAGTTATCATTGTATCTGATTGTGGAAATGCACATGGACCAGGGCCACCCCTTGAAAAGAGCCACCCCAAGCACATGCTTGGAATGCTGGTGCCTAGAGCTGGCCCAGGCATGGATGCATGTATTGGTTTACACACACTTATATACACATTCCATTGGCCTGGAAGGAACTGAAAAAAATAGTACAAGCTCTTAAAGACTGAGAATCCTAGAACATCAACAATTCAAAATCTATGTGTGACTCACAATCTTTTATTGTAGGCTATTTGTACTAACCATTCAGTACTCCTGTTTTTTTTACACAAGGCACATTGTTATTTCTTCTTCAAAAAAGCCATAAATAACTTGTCATTCGTTACCAAAACATTTTTGCCATTGAGTTCATTTGTAAGAAAGAGTAAATACATAACATGTTGATTTCCCAGCATCTCAAAAGCTCCATAGTTCATTGTTCTAGAGAATAGAAGTATTATTCCAAAACTGTTGGTTTCCATAACATCACAAGGTTTTTGGTTTGATTTTGTTTTTTAAGAGGCTCACTCTGCTTTGAAAACAACATCCATCTCTGTTCCTTTAAAAGCAACACAATGAAACTAGGACAGAAAGCCAAACTTGAAGAAGGTTGCATTTATACAAATTATACAATAAAAGCCATATTGTATGCCACTGGAGAAATGAGTGCCGAAAGACCTATTTGTCATCTGGTCCGTCCCTATGTCAGTGCAGGATTGCACCCTACACTATATTCTCAAGTGCTTTGTCCAGTCTCATTTTAATTGACTAAAACTAATGGGACTTCCACCACTTACCTTGTAAAAGTATAGCTGTATTGTTTATGCTATGAATGTGTTCTGCACGGTAGGATGAAAAAACTGAGTCAGTCCCATTCTTCTGCTGTGACTCAAAGAGGGCCCCATCCTGCACCTGTTTGAAGTCAACAGGAGTTTTGCCATTGATTTCAATATATTCATAGCCATAGAGTTTAACCCTCGCAGGGGCCATTCTGATCATCTAGTCAGACATCCTACATAATATACAGAATTTAACCACACGATTCCCTCATCAAGCTCATAACTCCTGGTTGAGCTAGAGCATCTCTCTTTTAGAAAGACATCCATTCTTGATTTAAAGAATGCCAGTGATAGAGAATATACCACATCCCTAAGAAAACTATACCAATGGTTACAAGTATCAGGGGATAGCCATGTTAGTCTGTATCCACAAAAACAACAAGGAGTCCGGTGGCACCTTAAAGACTAACAGATTTTATAGCAAATGGTTAATTACTCTCAGGGTAAAAAATATGTCTTATTTCTAGTCTGAACTTGTCCAACTTCAGCTTCCACCCACTGGATCTTGTTATGCTTTTGTCTGCTAGATTAAAGATTTCTCTCTACTATCAGAAACCTTTTATCTAGGTAGGTACTTACAGAGTGTGATCTAGCCACCTCATTAGTGTTTCTTTGTTAAGCTAAGTACATTGAGACTCTTTAGTGTTTCACCATAAGGCAGGTTTTCCAGACCTCTAATCAGTCTTGCAGATCTGTCCTGAACCATGTTCAATATGTCAACCTCCCTTTCAAAGTGTGGACACCAGAACTGAACACAGCATTCCAGTAATAGCCTCATTAACGCTGTACAGAGTAGTAACAACACTGCACCACTTCTAGTCGATAGTCCCCCTCTTATACATCAAGGATTGCATTGTTCTCTTAGCCACCACATCGCGTTGCAAACACTTATTCAGTTAATTATCCAACATGACCCCTACATCTTTTTCTGAGGCCTGGTCTACACTAAGAGTTTATGTCGAATTTAGCAGCGTTAATTCGATTTAACCGTGCAACCGTCCACATCAGGAAGCTAATTAGTTCGACCTAGAGGGCTCTTTAGTTCGAATTCGGTACTCCATCCCGACGAGGGGAGTAGCGCTAAATTCGACATGGCTATGTCGAGTTAGCCTATGTGTGGACGGAAATCGACCTTAGTAGCTCCGGGAGCTATCCCACAGTGCACCACTGTGTTGACGCTCCGAGCTCAGATGTTCTGATCAGCCATACAGGAAAAGCCCCGGGAAAATTTGAATTCCTTTTCCTGTCTGGCCAGTTTGAATCTCAATTCCTGGTTGGACACCGGGGCGAGCTCAGCAGCACCGGCAACGATGCAGAGCTCTCTGGGAGAGGGGTCCATGCAATCTCAGAGTAGAAAGAGGGCCCCAGCATGGACTGACCGGGAAGTCTTGGATCTGATCGCTGTGTAGGGCGATGAGTCTGTGCTTTCGGAGCTGTGCTCCAAAAAACAGAATGCAAAGACCTACGAGAAGGTCTCCAAAGCCATGGCACTCAGAGGATACAGCCGGGATGCAACGCAGTGCCGCGTGAAAATAAAGGACCTGAGACAAGGCTATCAAAAAATCAAAGCGGCAACCGGACGCTCCGGAGCCCAGCCCCAGACATGCCGCTTCTACGAGGCACTGCATGCCATTCTCGGTGCGTCTGCCACCACTGCCCCACCAGTGACCGTGGACTCTGAGGATGGGATAGTGTCGACGGGCAGTTTCTCGGCGATGTTCGCCGATGGGGAAGATGAGGAAGGGTTTGTGGAGGACGGGGCAGGCAACAACGCTTACAATACTGCTTTCCCCGACAGCCAGGATCTCTTCATCAGCCTCACAGAGATCCCCTACCAACCCTCCCCGGCCGTTAACCCGGACTCCAAATCAGGGGAAGGATCAGTCGGTAAGTGCTATAAACATGTAAACATTTATTTTTTTAAAAACAGGAATAAAAACTATATGAAAAGAAGGTCAATGTATATAGAGATCGAACAGAAATCCTCTTGGGAGAGTTCCACGAAGCTCTCGTAGAGGTACTCGAAAAGCCTCCGCAGGAGGTTCCTGGGGAGAGGTGCCTTATTGGGTGCTCCGTGGAAGCACACTCTTCCGCGCCAGGTTATCCTCACGTACAGTGGGAGCATTGCCTCGACGAGCATGGCAGCATAGGGCCCTGGTCTGTGCAGGGTTTCACGCAGCATGCGCTCTCTGTCTCTCTTAGTGACCCGCCTCAGGGTGATCTCGCTCGGCGACTGCTGCATCTAATTAGGGGAATTAGTGTAATGTTACTATTGGGAATGCTTCATTTTTCCTTTGCATAACAATAAGCGTCGTTTAACAGCCACGTGGTGGAGGCTGCAGAGGGGAAGCATACAGGGATCTTTCCCGGGGACAGCCGCGAGGGGGTGGAATAGGGTCAGAGTTTATGCTTTCCAGATTGCCTGCAGCAGGAGGGCACTGCTATACATTAACTTTTAAGCAGCCTAAAGTTTATGGCTTACCAGGCCTGGCTGCTACACGGATTCTGCTGTCCTGCCCCGCTTGTCTGATCTCCAGTGCAAGACCCCAGGCAATGAAAGCAAATGCCGAAAATTGGAACTTGTCCTGAGAGCGCATGAGATTAGGTGCCCTGTATGGTCTTGTTCACAGAAACTGAGTAGACTGTGTTCAGTGTTCGCAAAAATGTATCTTTGCAAGGAAATCACTTCCTTTTTCCCATCACACAGCTGCGGCTGTTTCCCGACCTGTCCCGGCATCCCCCTCACAGAGGCTGGCGCAGATTAGGCGGCAAAAGAAAAAGACTCGGGACGAGATGTTCGCTGAACTGATGGCCTGCTCCAGAGCCGAGGCGGCCCAGCAGAGCCAGTGGAGGGAGACCCTCTCTCAGCAGCAGCACTCACACAGCGAACGGGAGGACAGGTGGCGGCAGGAAGACCAGCAGGCGACTCAAATGCTGCTTGGCCTAATGAGGGAGCAAACGGACACGCTCCGGCGCCTTGTGGATGTTCTGCAGGACCGCAGGCAGGAGGAGAGAGCCCCCCTGCACTGTTTCTGCAACCGCCCTCCTCCGCCACAAAATCCTGTCCCCCCTCACCCAAAATAACAAGAAGGAGGGGCGCTCGGGGCCGTGAAAACTGTCACTCCACCCCAGCAGAGCGCTCATGTACCAAACAGCTCTCATTCCCTAAAGTATGAGAATTGCTTCCCTTCCTGGCTCACCCAATCCCAAATCCCAGTTTCATCCCCCAACTGTGTAGTTGAGTATTTAAAATAGTTTGCTGTTAATTACTGTTTCCGTCATGTTTCTTTGCAGAAGATTTTGTGTGAAGGGGGGGAAGGGGTTTGTTAATTGCATAGGACAGCCACCATTACCAGGGTACAGACATGAGGGCAGAATCAACAGCAGGTCACACACAGAGTGCAGTCACTAGGCACCCGGGTCAGTCTGGGAGGTGTATGCTGCCCCAGGTCAGTCTGGGAGGTGTATGCTGCCCCAGGGTCCGAGCGCCTGGCATCCACAAATGGCAAGGCAGGCTGCCCTTACCATGCCCTTCCACCCTAGCCATGAGCCTCTCCGATGCCCTGAGCCCCAGCCAGAGCCATCATCCCCCTACACCTACTCACCCTTCCCACACACCCCTCACCCCTTCCTGCAAACCCACCCCTTCCTGCACACCCTCCTGTAACCATCCTCCCCCCAGAGACCGCTGTAGGAGCAGGAGCCTGTCAGTCCTCGAGTGTAGAAGCGGTCTGTACATCACTGCACACCGTACCCACCACAGTCTGCGTCCCTGTTTGAACCCTTTAACGCGAATTCGTTAGTAAAAAAAACTGTTAATTAACAATGTTCCAATAACTTTATTTTTAAACGTCTGTTGGAAGGGGGGAAACCTGGTGAACGGGGTATGTAACCGCTGAAAAAAGTCAATAGTAACTGAAACAGGGGCAGGTTCAGCTTCTCTGTAAAGAGACTGGACAGTCATAGGTTACCCTGCTCGCTGAGGAACCTAGCTTTCAAAGCCTCCCGGATGCACAGCGCTTCCCGCTGGGCTCTTCTAATCGCACGGGTGTCTGGCTGAGTGTAATCAGCAGCCAGGCGATTTGCCTCAACCTCCCATCCCGCCATAAAGGTCTCCCCTTTGCTCTCACAGAGATTGTGGAGCACACAGCAAGCTGCAATAACAATGGGGATATTGGTTTCGCTAAGATCCGAGCGAGTCAGTAAGCTCCTCCATCTCCCCTTGAGATGTCCGAAAGCACACTCCACCACCATTCTGCACTTGCTCAGCCGGTAGTTGAAGAGTTCTTTGTCACTGTCCAGGGCGCCTGTATAGGGCTTCATGAGCCAGGGCATTAGCGGGTAGGCTGGGTCCCCGAGGATCACTGTAGGCATCTCCACATCCCCAACACTTACTTTGTGGTCCGGGAAGAAACTACCTTCCTGCAGGCGTCTAAACAGACAAGAGTTCCTGAAAACACGCGCGTCATGAACCTTGCCCGGCCACCCGACATAGATGTTGGTAAAACGTCCCCTATGGTCCACCAGTGCTTGCAGCACCATTGAAAAGTAGCCCTTTCGGTTAATATACTGGCTGGCCTGGTGGGCCGGTCCCAGGATAGGGATGTGAGTCCCATCTATAGCCCCACCGCAGTTTGGGAATCCCATCGCGGCGAAGCCATCTATGACGACCTGGACGTTTCCCAGGGTCACTACCTTTGAGAGCAGTAGGTCAACGATTGCGTGGGCTAGTTGCATCACAGCAACCCCCACGGTAGATTTGCCCACGCCAAAGTGGTTCGCTACTGACTGGTAGCTGTCTGGCGTTGCAAGTTTCCAGAGGGCTATGGCCACTCGCTTCTGCACACTCAGGGCTGCTCGCATCCGGGTGTCCTGGCGCTTCAGGGCAGGGGACAGCAAGTCACACAGTTCAAGGAAAGTGCCCTTACGCATCCTGAAGTTTTGCAGCCACTGTGATTCATCCCAGACCTGCAGCACTATGCGGTCCCACCAGTCCGTGCTTGTTTCCCGGGCCCAGAATCGCCGTTCCACAGCATGAACGTGACCCATTGCCACCATGATCTCAGCGGCGCGGGATCCCGTGCTTTGTGAGAGGTCTGTGCCACTCTGACACTTCATGCCCTCACCGCGCTGCCGGAGCCTCCTAGCCCGATTTCTCAGCAGCTGACTGTGGAAGAGGTGGACGATAAGATGCGAGGAGTTGACAACGGCCATAAGTGCAGCGATGATCGCAGCGGGCTCCATGCTCGCAGTGCTGTGGCGTCCGCGCTGTCACTGACCAGAAAAGTGCGCTAACAGATTTCCCGCCGGCGCTTTCAGGGAGGGAGGGCGGGAGTGACGGTTGAATGACGACAGTTACCCAAAACCACCCTCGACACATTTTTCCCCCAGCAGGCATTGGGGGCTCTACCCAGCATTCCAATGGGAAGCGGGGACTGCGGGAACTGTGGGATAGCTGCCCAGAATGCACCGCTTCCAATGTCGACGCTTGCCCCGTTACTGTGGACTCACAAACTCGAATTAGTGTCCTTAGTGTGGATACACAAATTCGACTTCATAAGGTCGAATCCACAAATTCGACCTAAGTTAAATCGAACTACTCTTGTAGTGTAGACATACCCTGAGACGCAGCATTCCAGAATCCTCCATCCAAGCAGTATGACCTACATTCTAAGTTTCTAGATGTGAGACTTTTCATTTATCTATATTAAAACAGATAGTTATTCAAGTGAGTCCAGTATATCAAGCAATCCAGATTGCCCTGTAGAACTGGCCTGTGCTTATCACTACTTACCACACCACCATTATTTATGTCATCTGCAAACTTTACCAGCAATAAGCTTATATTTTCTTCCAGTAGCAGTAGGAGAAAATCCCGGGTATGTGCTTGCAGCTCTTGTTGATTTCAGTGAAAGTCATGTGCGGGCACGCAGACAAGAACAGAATCTAGCCCTAAAATTTGAGTGACAGAGACTAGCAGTGATACAAAAAGCATTCCCACTTCCAGTTGGATACAGAATACAGCCTCACTTGGGTGGTACTGAAAAGGCATTGACTAAAGGCACTGAACTTGATGACAAATGTAGTGCCAGTCCTAGATAGCGTCAATTGGGCGTTGTTAAATACTGAGTATGTATGTCCCTAAGGAGTCAGTGCAGATCTTGAGCATTTCACTACACAAATGTGGGTCACTGCCAAGCACAGATATAGGCCCTGCAGTTGGTTGGTGACAGAGGGGAAATGTAGATTGTCTTTGGCATTTGACAGCTTTTTTGTTATTCAGACATGATAGATTAGGTTAGATTGTGATTAGATCCATCCAAGTGCCAGGAGTCCGCCTCCCCACTTCTTACATTTGTGCATCAGCCACAATTTTGACTCTTGCACTCTACTCCCACCATACACTAGGACAAGGTATATGTTGCCAGTGGAAGGAGTCTAGGCCTGGGAGGAGCTGAGTCCCAAACCTCAGAACCACTGCCTACCCAGAGGGCAGAGGAAATGCTTTGTTGAATCAGGGCCTGTATGAATTATTTTTCCCCTCCGAGCATACAAAATATTTGAAATCCCAGTAAATGAAAGGCCTCTCCATATCTCCCTGAGGGAAGATAAAGGCCTAGGAACTGATTTAAAAAGGGGGGGGGCTCTGGGACTGACCCCAAATTCATACCTGGATCAAGGTGCTGACCTCGTGTTGATTCTTTGGGATATTATTTTGATTAAAATGTAGACACCAGAATTGATGAGGAGTCCGGTGGCACCTTAAAGACTAACAGTGGTTGTTTTTACCTACGAGAGCTTATGCCCAAATAAATCTGTTAGTCTTTAAGGTGCCACCGGATGCCTCGTTGTTTTTGTGGATACAGATTAACCCGGCTACTCCTCTGATACTTGACACCAGAACTGGACACAGTATTCTAGCCATGGTCTCAGTAATGCTGTATACAGAGGTGATACCAGGGGTGAGCTGCAGACGGTTCGCAACAGTTCGCGCGAACCGTTTGCTAAAATTAGACGCCGGACAGAGAACCGGATGCTAAAGTTCTCTGTCCGGCGTCTAATTTTAGCAAACAGTTCGCCGAACCGCTATGAATTCTGCCTCCACCTCCTACCATGAAGCTCCTCCTTGCTTTTCCTCCCCCACGGCTTCCCGCAAATCAGCTGTTTGCGCGGGAAGCCTGGGAGGGCTGAGAAGCAAGCAGGCTTCCCCAGCCCAGAAAGACGACGCTGAGGTAGGAAACTAGGGTGGGGGCGTGTGCCCCGGCGGGTCCCTGGCCGCGGCCCATCCCCGCCTCCCTGGCCGCGACCCTGCCCGGCCACCCGCCCCGTCCCGGGTCCCCGCCCGACCCTCCTGGCCACGTCTTCCCCGCGTTCCTGGCGCGACCCTGCCCGGCCCCGTCCCGGGTCCCGCCCGACACTCACTGGCTGCGGCACGGCCCGCGTCCTCCCCATCCCGGCCGCGACTCTCCCGGCCCGCGTCCCGAAACCCCCCGAACCCCTCCCGGCCGCCCGGCTCGGCGCACCCTCCCGGGTCCCTGCCCGACCCTCCCTGGCCGCGTCCCCCCCCCCGTGCTCCCGGCCCCGCGTTCCCGGCCGTGACCCTGCCCAGCCCCGGCCCCGGTTCCTCCCGACCCTCCTGGCGCGTCTCCCCGTGTTCCCGGCCCCGCTCGGCCGCGACCCTGCCCGCCCGCCCCGTCCCGGGTCCACGCCCAACCTCACCGGCTGCGGCACGGCCCGCGTCCCCGACCCCCCGAACCTCTCCCGGCCGCCCGGCTCCGGCCGCACCCCCGCCCTGCCGTGCCCCACCTACCGGGATGCTCGGCTCTGACACGGCCCCCACCTCCAGCCCGGCCTGGCCCGTGGCTCCAGCCGCCCCTGCTATTTTGCCAGGGGGCCGGGCTCCGGCAGCGCGGGTCTGGGCGTGGCGGCGGCCCCAGCTGCCCGGCTCCAGCTCTGGCCGCAGCCCTCCCTGGCTCCACCCGGCCAGCCACCTGGCTCCAGCTGCCGGGCTCCCTCCGCATCCTCCGGCTCCGGCCGCGCGACTCCTGTCCCGGCCCAGCCACGTCCAGGCAGCGGTAAGGGGGCAGGGAGGGGTGTTGGAGAGAGGGTAGGGAGTTTGGGGGGGGGGGGTCAGAGGGCAGGGAACAGGGGATTGAACGGGGCCAGGGTCCTGGGGGCAGTCAGAAAGGATCGGGGGTTGGTGGGGGGGGTGGGTGGCTGTCTGGGGCAGGGGTTCCTGGGGCTGTCTGGGGACAGTGAGATGGGGTGGTTGGATGGGGCAGGGGTCCTGGGGAGCCATCAGGAATGAGAGGAGGGGTTGAATGGGGCGGCGGAGGGTACTCAGGGTACAGGGAAGGGGTGGATGGGGCAGGGGTCCCTGGGGTGGCTGGGCCCGTGCCGCCCGGGAGTCGGGCCGAGCGGTGCCTGCTCTGGTCCGGCCGGGCTCGGGAGTTGGGCCCGCGGCGCCGGTCGTGGTCCTGGCAGAGTGGACCCGGTCCCCAGGCAGTGTGGTAAGGGGGCAGGGAGGGGTGGGTTGTGGGGGGTGGATAGGGGTCAGGGCAGTCAGAGGGCAGGGAACAGGGGGATTGAATGGGGGCAAGGGTCCCGGGGAGCAGTCTGGAAAGAGCAGGGTTGGATGAGGTGGTGGGGGCACTCAGGGACAGAGAGAAGGGGTAGTTGTATGGGGTAGGGGTTCTGGGGGGCCATTGAGAATGAGAGGAGGGGTTGGGTGGCGGCAAGGGGCAGTCAGGGGACAGGGAAGGGGGGATGGGTCAGGGGTCTCGGAGTGTGTGTGTCAAGGAACATGAGGGGTTGGATGGGGCATGACCCCCCCCCCGGAGGGGGGGGAAGGAGGGAACCCGTTAAAAATTTGGCAGCTCATCACTGGGTGATACCACCCCCTACCCCTAGTCAATGCCCCCCGCTTTTCCTCTAACCTTGTTCGGAGGTGGAGTTTTTCACCCTCAGCTCCTGCTGTGTCTTGTTATCCCTCCTGCACCAGCCCTATGACCCAGAGCAGACAGAGGCTGTTACGCAGATCAAACAAGAGTTTATGGAGGAAGGAGCTGATGTAGCCCTTTACTCACAGCTAAATTTAAAGTGAAATAGCAAGGTATTTTCTGGGATGTAAAATCTACAAAAATTGCCTTTTGAAAAAGATTAGAGGACAATACAAAACCAGCTGAGCAAATAGACAATGGACTCAGAGACCGACGGACTATGAAATACTGCCATGAACAAAATAGTATTGAACTCTAGCATTAGCTCAGTGCTTTGCTCTGCTATCGATAGGGCTCAGCTTTTGTATTATTGTAGCATTCTGGGATCACCATACTATCTCAAACAATACAGAGAAGACTTTCAAGGAAAATACCTAGAAATGAGCATTGCTTGAGCACACTGTAAGATTGAGTCACAGGCAATGTCTACACTGCCAAAATAATCCCACAGCAGCGTGTCTCAGAGCCAAGGTCAATTGACTTGGGCTTGCACTATGGAGCTAAAAGTAGCAGTGTTGATGTTCCAGCTCAGGCTGGAGCCCATGGTCTGGGTTTCAGAGCCCGGGCTACCACCCAAGTAGGATCGTCTACCCTGCTATGTATAGCCCTGTACCACAAGACACGCAAGCAAGCCCAAGTCAATTGACCTCTGAGCCTTGCTGCCGCAGGGTTTTTTTTTGGCAATGTAGTCATACCCACTGAGTTTAAGGCCAGAAGAGACCACCAGATCATCTAGTCTGACCTCCTGGATAGCACAGGCCACCAACACTTGTGATATACCCACACCCGCACACTAAACCCAACAATCAAACTTAGACCAAAAAACTATTATAGGCTACAGAAAACTAAACTATCATGTGCCACAGGCTGATGGAGGTACGCAGGGACTGAGGTACAATGATGCCCAGGTCCCTGCAATGGCAGGAAAATGCTTAAGTGAGATATACCCAGATAATCCTGGCAAGTGACCTGCATTCCACGCTGCAGAGAAAGGCAAAACAAACAAACCAAGGTCACTGCCAATCTGACCTGGAGGACAGTTCCTTCCTGACCCCAACTATGGTGATCAGTTAGTTAGACCATGAGCATGTGAGCAACATGCGATCTGTACACCTGCAAAATGTTTGTGAAGTTGTTATCTAATCTGCTACTCGTTTGATATAAATTGTCTCCTCCCCTCGCTAACAACGGACATACTTTGAAACCATCACTATGAGTATACTGTAAATATGGGGTTTTTTTTAAATTATATTAGGCATAACACCTTTTTCTCTGTTAATCTTAAGAAAACTTTATTTGCCTATAGCTGAATCTTCAGATACTGTAATTGTCTATAAATATGGTAATTTGTACTGCTACATCATGGGCCAGATTTTCAAAAGAATTCAGCACACTGGTTGTGAACTCTTTTGTCACTCAGGTGAGATATGTCACATTAGGAACTGCTGTGTGCTGAGCCCTTTGGAAAATCTGCCCAGCTGAGCGTGAGCACTTACAAAGGTGGGATTTACAAAAGCGCTCCTTGTCGGCCCAACTCAGCTCCCATTGAAGTCAACACGACTTTTACTTTTAGCTTCAGTGGCAGGAGAGTTACCCAATGCAGTGCGCTTTTGAAAATCCCTCAAAATTTGGCCCTGTGCTCTAGCCCAATATATTTATCCATATAAGCACATTCAAATGAAACCATTTAAATACATAAAGATGGAGGGTCGGGTTCCTGGCTCTGATCTCTTTCTCACTGACCAGTGAGAAGCCTCACAGTACCCTTAGAAGTGATGTCACAGCTCTCATCCTGGTGTAAGCTTTCCCAATGCTCCTGTAGGCAGTCTGCTGAATAGAGCAAATACTAACCAAAGGTCTTCAGCAATCCCAAAGGAAGATGGAAGAGGAAGAGTGGTCCAGTGGTTAGGGCACTAGCCTCGGACATAAGAGACCAGAGTTAAATGTTTTGCTCTTCACAGGCTGCCTGTGTGACCTTGGGCAAGTCACTTAGCCTTTCAGTTCCCAGCTGTAAAATGGGGATTCATAGCAACTCTACCTCACAGGAGTCCGGGGGGATAAAGGCACTACAAATTGTGAGGCGCTCAGAAACTACAGCGATAGATGCAATCCCAGTACCACCTAGAGAAATGCAGTAAATGAGAATGTATTAAAGGCACACATTTGGGGAGGGCGGGGGGAAGAAAATATGATGTATGTAAAGTGAGGCAAAGCAAACAGTAGTAGGAGACTTTTAACTGGCTGTTTCTGGACTTCTGAGTATTTAAAATCATAACATTAATGTTATATGAATATATATTTTAGTGTTTTAATTTCCTTCTTTTGGTTTGTAAATAATGGGGGAAAGAGGGAAGTGGGGATGAGTATAAATCAAAGAGAAAAGAAAAAATCTAAAGGCTTCCTCTAAGGCCACAGTCTACACTGCAATTAGACACCCACGGCTGGCCCATGCCAGCTGACTCGGGCTTGCGGGGCAGGGGTTAAGGGGCTGTTTAATTGCAGTGTAGATGTTTGGGCTCAAGCTGCAGCCCAAGCTCAGGGACCCTCCCACCTCACAGGGTCCTAGATCCCAGGTTCAGCCCCATCCTGAATGTCTACACCACCATTAAACAGCCCCTTGGCCTGAACCCCACAAGCCCAAATTAGTTGGCACGAGCCAGCCACAGATTTTTTAATTGCACTGTAGACATCCCCCAAGTGATATGAGCAGGTCGCAACACTTGTGCAGAACTCCACTGACTTCCACTCAGCTGGAGTCATTTGCAGACTGGGCACCTGCACGTCCAACATTTTTCCTTACACTACTAGCACTTTCAGAGCTGTTAAACTCTGCATGTTACAAGCTTTGCACTTTGGATGCATAAGCTCTGAAGGAGCGGGTTTTGTGACGTGCAGTGCCCAAAAGCACTGCATTAACTGGGTTTTAAAAATAACACAAGGCACTTCTAGCACCTTCCCTGGAAGGAGCTCTACATGCTTTATAAATATTAATGAATCAAGCCTCTGATCCCCTGTGATCTGCTACAGGTATTTCTACAGGCTGTGCCAAGCCATATTCCCAAGAGTGAGCATCTGCAGAAGCAATTCTCAGTAAAGAAGCATTATTAATACTTGCCTCACTCTTGACAAATTAGACAGAAATATCTCTGTGGAAGCCGGCTGGAGTGTGCAGGAAGAACTGCCTGGCTGAGAGGTGCACAATAAGCAGGAAGCATCTATGAGACATCTCGCACATTTTCACAGGTATAGTCCCCTCTGTCTCGCCTCATGTGCCTTGGTTGATTAGCAGAGACCTCCCACAAGGGATTTACTTCAAAATGCTGTTTCCAAGCCCAGAACTGTAAACTAACTGTGATGCTCCATGATAATATCAAATAGATTAATAACAATCTACCCAGTCAGCTCCCCAGCTATATGGTCAGAGGAGATTCAGCAGGCTACAGGTCTGAATTTGGGAGTACAGACCTCACAGTCAAATAGAAAAAAATACATCCTGCTCCATGGCTGTATAGTTAAGGGTGGGGGGTTTAAACAAGGGGTGTCATTTCACATTAGTCTCATTCATAAATCGGGCTTCAGACATACGAAGCAGAGACAAGGCCTGTACATAATGACAGAACCACAACAAAGACTCTCAGAAGGAGATTGCCCTTAGGACATAATGGCACAGTCTCCTGCAACGTGATGAAGGAATAGAAAACAACACAAAAGAGAGCAGAAATGCAATCATTTCCAAGTGTGTATTAAAGCAGGGGGACTAAACAAATCAAAATAACCTTGAGGAGTGCAGGCCTCCCTGATTTTTCTCAGTGCCTCAGCTGCCTACATCCCACGTGTGAAACAGTAAATAATCAAAACAGGAGGTTTATGGGCTCTAAAAAATAAAAAAAGCACTTACAACATCAGCTTCCAAGTATCCCAATAGCAATAGCAGTTTCCAGTAGTTGTTGAAGAGACACAGTAGCAACAACATGGTTAAGGTTAAATTTCATTTGCCATTATGCAGCTGAACACAAAAACCAGCCTCTCCCCTTCCTTCCCGCCCCTCTTCAACTTCAATAAACTCTAAACAATCTGCTTCGTAATGGGCATGTTGGGTCCGCTGCTGTGGTAGAGATTTTCTAGATCTTTCCAGGCTAGTTAATCGATTGGTTTCTGAGATTTTAAAAGAGACAGAGCTGTTCGGAGTTTTTGAAAAGTTTCCTACAGGAGTTTTGCCCTCTCCTAGCTTGAAATGACTTGACCTAGAGTCTCCAGATCTGATTTGCTCAGCTGGGCTTGCTGCTCCCATTCCCTTCTTCCCCCCTCTCTTCTGCGAAGTTGCCTTCTCTTCTCCCTTCCTTTTGGGCCTCTCCACTTTTATTTCTTCTCTTTCCCATCAATTTCTTTATGATTTTATGATGCATGGCCCCAGCTTCTGTCTACACTAGGGAGAAAAGTGATTCATGGTGTAATACAATATACAACACTGCCAGAGAAATAAAAATCTATCCCTTTAGCACCTGGGTCTCCCTAAGCCCTTACTAATTCCTATACCCTGCATTTGCCTCTTTTCCCCTCAAAACTCTCAACAGTCTCTATTGTCCCCAACAAAGCCCCCATGCTCACCCCATCCCACCATAACCTCCATATTTGTACCTGTCCTCCCAAATCCTTCAGAGCTGCCGCTTTCCCCAATCCCCTTACACTTATCCTTGTCCCTCCAAAATGCTCCACTTTGCCTCTGATGCCTGTAGTTACCTGGTGCACCCACAGCCTTCCCTTTCCTGCCTGCCCCAGCTTTATCTATTTACCTCTCTGTAACGTACATGGGTCAGAGAGGTGATCTTACTTGTGCAGGGGCCTGCTGGTTTTCTCTCTCCAAATTGTGAGCAGACATGCAAATAAGCTGTCCATAATGCAGCAAGAAAAGAGCTGCATCTTTTCCAAACCAGGTAGTCCTGAGCCAGTTGGACCTCTTCTCTTCTCCCAACAAGATTTGCTCAAGACAGAAATAGCCCCTCTATTTTACTGCACCGCCTGCTGGCTCTGTGTGGTTACCACTTCTTTGCTGCAGGAGGAAATAGCAGCGGAGCATGGAGTGGAACTCCTATGTGGCAGCTCAGGGATGCAGAAGTAGGAGGAGGGAGTAGCTTCTATCGCTAGTAGCACAGAACTCCACCTGTGTCACTTTTTCCCAGCCAAAAATCACATAACTTGGTGACTCTGTCCCCTCAACCAAGAGCCAGGGATAGAATCCAATTATCCTGGTGGGCAGCATTCAGCTGCCTAAACTATGGGACCATCCCTTCTCTTCATGCAGTCACGACCTCATTCATTACATACCTTCCAACTCTTCCCAGTACCTGCACTAGGTATACACCTTCCAACTTCTGCAACAAATGAGGCAGAGGTCCCACAGACAAGTGACTCCTTCACTACACAACTCTTTCATTTCCAGAGCAGATCCATCCTGTGCATTGAATGAACCAGGGGTCCCGCAGAAAAAAATAGTATGTGATCATGTAATTAAAAAGACTGTATCGTATGCACACATGGACAAATTAATGTGGCACAGGCAGCCTCCATTCTGGTATTTCCTAACTTTCAAGTGCTTGACTTTGCAAATTTAACTTCCTTTGCCTTGCCCCTATATGGGCTAGAGGCCTGGGCCCAGCCAACCCTGATTCCTGAAGAGGCACACTTGAGAAAGATCAGCTCTACCTCTATAAAGAATAGCAGGAAGCAGAAGGGAGGTGGGTAGAGTGAGCTGTGGTTTGGGCTTGGCTTGGCTTTGTAGGGACTGCCAGAGACAGGAAGCCTAGCAGTAGTTTGGGAGAGATACAGCTGAGGGCAGAAACTAAGCCAAGCAGAGTAAAAAAAGCTCTGCCATAAGGGTCTGGTATTGATCTGTGTGGCGTTTAGTTGGGGAGCTCTGAAGAGAAGTAAGATTGATGGCAGGGTTCCTGCAGAGCAACCTCAGGTCATGAAAGGGTGTTTGGGAGGTGGACCGACCCTATAACATGTAGTTTTTGTAGTATGTACTTTATGGAGTCCCAGTCTCCACCCCGTGGGTTCCTCATTCCAGTCCCAGTCTCCCCTGCCCTCCAGGTTCCTTGTCCTACACTCTTCTCATCCAATCTAAATCATCTCCTACCAGGCTCCTAGTCTCAATGTATTTCCTCCACTGCCCTTCCTCCACCACTCCAAGTCACACATTTGTCCCCTCTGTATTGGAGTCAGGTGGCTTTCTCCTTCATGCTGTCTTGGCACCAGCAGGGGGAGCACTGAGAGCACAAGAGAGACAGGCAGACAAAAATGAAACATTGCTTCTTAAGAAAATATCAATGCTGAGAACAAAAATATACTGTATTTCATTGACAGTTTCCCAGGATACCCTATTTTTGCACTAACCAGTTGCATTCCAAACTTGAAACACTGGTACAAGCAAAAGCCATGACGTAATCGGTTTTTTATCCCTCATTCTCCATGAGGCCCTGCAGATGCAGATCCTAACTGTACAATGTACCAGTGGTGCACACAGCTTCAAGTCCTCTTGTCTGTTTACTGCATTTTGAATGGTAAGTTTAGCTACCTGTGTGATAGGGGGCAGGGCTGTAAGGAGTTTGCAGATGGAGGATTTCACAGTGAGAGAGACACTCTGCTTTCTTCCCCATGGAGATTTTATATTTGTTCTTTCTTTGTTTGTTATTTTCCATAACCTAAAAGTCATATAGACTGGGAGTACATGTGTTTTTTATGGGAAAACATACTAGCACATTTTAGACCTGTTTATTTAATTATTATTCTAGTCCTAGACAGACCTGGACAGGCAACCACTCACATTAGCACCCCTGTTGTGATGAGAGATTGGTACTGTGAGAAAGCCAGTATATAGCTCTGATCCTTGCTGCATGTCACAATAAGTAGTGGTGCCTAGAAAACAAATTAGCTTACATCCCATGGAGGAAAAGAAGGCAACCTACCTGGAGTTAGATCCTCCAAGCTTACATTTTCATTGAGGGGGTGGTTCACTTTACATTGGCTCACATGGTTCCTGGAGACTCCAATGAATTAATTCTGAATTCTCCCTCTAATTTCCATGAGTGAGCATTGAACAGATTTATAGATCTGCTTGTCTTCTGTTTATTTTGTTTAGCATCCCATTTCTAAAGAACAGTTTCACTTTACATGATGCAATAACTATCTTTGATGGCCTTGTTTTTAACGAGAAATTGTGTGAAGTCAAAAAAATCCAGCATCTAAAAATAATGCCCTTAACATTCTACATGCAGCTGATTTTCTCCAATTTTCCACTGACCTACTGCTGTATGCTGATCACAGGGTAACAGCAGAGAGCAGGCTCAGTACTTTTCCATGAAAGGACGAGATCTCCAAGAATAACAATTTATCAGAGGAGCTAAGCATGTCTGACCTAGCTCATTTCACAGATTAGCAACTGAATAACTCACAGTTTATTGTGTTGACTTTGTGGGTTTTTTATCTAATAAGTGATTTTCATGTTTCATCAGTTCTCAGAGGGAAAAATGCACAACTGTCTCCCAAAACTGATTAGCTAAAGGAGAATAATAAAATAATATTTTACATATATGTAGTGCCTTTCATCTCAAAGGTTCCTGAAACATTTAGAGAGTGGGGCCCACCCCTGCCTCACTGAAGTCAACCAGAGCTTTGCCATTGACCTCAATGGGCGCACAACCTATCTCGTGACATCACTGAAATTCTGCCACCTCTGGGATGGAGGTCAGCAACCAACTAGCTTGCTGAAAGCTGCTTAATTGTGTGGGAAGAAGAGATTTTGGCCACGGAGACAATCAGCCATGTAGCATTAGAGCAGGGAGTTCTCAACCCTAAGGGTTATGACCCTATGCCAGGGGTGGGCAAACTTTCCAAAATTGAATGGAGGGCTGGTTAGAGGAGGCTGTGCCTCCCCAAACAGCCAGGCATGGCCCGGCCCCGACCCCTATCCGACCCTCCCTGTTTCTCGCCCCCTGACAGCCCCCCTGGGACTCCTACACCATCCAACCCCTCCTGTTCCCTGCCCCCTGATGGCCCTCCTGCCCCATCCACCACCCCTGCTCCCTCTCCCCTGACCGCTCCTGGACCCCCTGCCCCTGACTGTCCCCCACCACCTCATCCAACCCCCTCTCCTTCCTGACTGCCCCCCGCAGGACCGCTGCCCCCCATTCAACCCCCCTGTTTCCCGCCCTCTGACCACCCCGACCTCTATCCACACCCCCGCCCCCTGACCAGCACCCCGAACTCCCCTGCCCTCTTACTGCGCTGCCTGGAGCACCAGTGGCTGGTGGCAGTGTGATGAGGCTGCGGGGGAGCAGCAGGGGAGGGACCGGGGGCAAGCCTCCCGGGCCAGGAGCTCAGAGGCTGGGCAGGACGGGCCCACGGGCTGTAGTTTGCCCACCCCTGCCCTATGTGGAAGTGGGTCATGAACAGTTATTCACGCCTTCCTCATCTCTCAGCTAGGCTACAGCAATGCCATATACCTGGGTATGAAATTTTCAGCACTTAGGAAATGCCAACTAGTACAGAACACTGCAGCACATCTCCTCAGCAACACAGGTTAGCGTGAGCACCTCAGACTGCTCTCTACACTGGCTTCCTATAGAATTTCAAATCAAGTGCCAGGTCTCCATCCTTATCTTCCAAGCTCTCCATGGCTGTGGCCCAGGATGTCTAAAAGACTACATAAAGCTCTGGGCCGAGGACCGTGTAGACAACTCCATTCCTCTAGCACAATGAAACTCTCTTCCGTAAGAAGAAGGCTCAACTGTGCAGAAGACAAAACTTTCTCAGCAGGTTGTCTGAGACTGTGGAAGGAACTCCCCACAGAAACTAAGCACCATCACAAACCTCTCCACATTCCACTCTGTATGCAAAGCGCCTTTTTTTGCCCTCTCACATAAATGTACCTGTTGCTATGTGTTTATTTTTTAAAAACTACCAAACCAAGATATTCCACTGCACATGCTTCTCCCTCTGGGGAGAGGACGAGAGAACTAACACCATGTGACAGATATGCAGTCACTACTGGAAGGCATTCAGATGCTGTGGGGATAAGCATGGTAGAAAACCCTACGTAGACTAGAATAGATGCCAGTCAGCCACAGTCACCCTGTGCTTCCCATATTACTAAATGGCCAGGGGGTCCCAGCTAGACCAGAGGCATTCTGAGGGTGTCCCAATGTGGAAAATGGAGTTGTGCTATGGAAAAGGCTGAAAACCCTGCATTAGAGAAATCAACACACGTAGTATTGTAACTCTAGAGCCAGGTCCTCAGCTGGTGTAAATGGGAACAGCTCTATTGACATCAGTGGAGCTGCACCCATTTATGCCAGCTGAGGATCTGTCCCAGATAGTGTAGGAATGAACAAAGTCAGGTACAGCTAGAGCAAGCTAAAAATGGTTGCAGTTACTCCAGTATTGCATCTACTTCCGTGCAGATCCAATGCATTGGAAATGAAATTGCCACACGCAAGACCTGCAAAGTGCATCAGTGGTTTTAGGTTTTAAAATAAAAAGTAAAATCAAAATAACCATTAAGACATTTTTAAAAAGATTCAGTTTGTTGATTCCCACTGCATACTTCTTTCTCTTTACCTATACACATTTACTTGTACTGAGCTAATTACATGCACATTTCATCTACATCACAACATGGGCACTGAATACTTTGCTTATTCAAAGTGCCATAAGCAACCTCAAAGCAATGACTTTGTAGGTTATTATAATAGGATCTCCAAATTAGATCTCAAGGGTACACAGAAAGATTTTAAAAAAATAGCCAATGATGAAAGAATGACTGTGTTGCTTCTATCTCTGCAGACACCGCCTGAGTGCCTCAGAATGGAACAAAATTCAACCACCCGGGCGCTGGCACTTGAGTTCTTGACAGAGATCTCAGGATCTCCCAGAGTATGCTCAACAGCATCCCCAGCCAGCTAAAGGGAAGGGGGAGAGTTCTTTCCCAGCTCAGAGGCCATGGACCAGCTGACCTGTGAGAAATTCTAAAGGACACTGCCAAATTTAGATATGGTGTGCTCTTGCCTGGCTGTCATGACCATCCCGGAGTACAGGCAGAAATGTTTCTCACAGCAGACAGCCAAATAAAGATGATTGTACAGAAACCTACTTCTACAAGTGCCTTACAGGCTTCCCTCTCTCTTCCCTCCCTCCCAATGAAAATCCTGTCTACGTGTTCTGATGCCACATTCCATTTCATAGTTTTACACTGGTATAGTCTGTAACAACTGTGGTATATTCACACCCCACAAAAGAAGGGATGTACCTCTGGTAAGGAGGGAGGAGTCGAGTTGAATCGCACTTTCTCTGAATGATACCCAAACAAAATAGCACTTACATACTATGTCAAAAAGTGAATTGCAGTTTAAAGGGCCAGTCCTGCTCCTACTGAAAGCAATGGAAAAATCTCCATTGTCATGGTGTGTTGTGAACCTTCAGTTCCCCAGAGGAGCCTTCCGGATCCTCTAACAATTGGAGCCTATGGTTGCCTTGGCATCAAAAACTTGAATTGTGATGGAAAGGCACTCCACAGCTGCCCCAAAAGCAATATAAACAGCTGCTGGAAACATACAGCAAGAGTCCCAATGAGGATTATAAACAGATTTTGTCCATTTGAAAATATGTTTGGTTCATTTCACGTCTGCAGCTATCATTTCTGGGGTGGGTAGCCGTGAATAGATCCCAGTGCCAATGGAACTCTGGCTATGTCCACTTCACAATGTTTTGTTTCTGATGTTTTGACCCTGTTGACTCTTTTCCAGAGGGTTCTGTACATTGTTTTTAAAGCATCCCCACTTTTTTGCTTGCTTCATTGACAGCAAGCTGTGGTGAAACTTACATGTACGGTGCACCCCAAAGAATCATCTCACTTCAACTTCCCCAAATTCTTACACTGACCTGATGCCTTAGACCGTAGTCCATCCCTTTGCTTTGCTGCACATTGGGCTACCCACATTTGCCATCCTTGCCTGTCAACTGCCCTTCTCTCCAAATCTTCCCATTTCATGTTGAGGTGCTTGATGTCATTCAGATCTGTAAAAGCAGCAAAGAGTCCTGTGGTACCTTATAGACTAACAGACGTATTGGAGCATGAGCTTTCGTGGGTGAATACCCACTTCGTCGGATGCATTCAGAACAGTTCATTTCCATGGTATTCATGGTCCTCCTCTCTTTCTTCTTGCGTTTTCTGGCTTCCATTCAAGGGTGGTATTTGGTAAGCATTCTTTTTCCATTCTCAGCACATGTCCCAGCCACTGATGTCTTCTTTTGTAGATCCATTGAGAGGGTACCTTGTCCAGTATTTTTTCTGACTTCTTCATTCATCTTCCTATCTCTATATGTTATTCCCAATATTCTTCTTAGACGTGTGTGATGAAATGCATCCAGCTTTTGCGTATCTTTCTTGACAAGTTGCCATGTCTCACTGCTATATGTTGTGATGGCAATAACAATTGCTTTGTATACATCCAGTTTTGTCTTGAGGGAGATGTTTTGAGTTGCCAGATGTTTTTGAGTCTTCCAAATGCAGCGTTTTTCTTCCAGATTCTTCCTCTTATTTCCTCAGAACTAGTACCACCTTGGCTGAAGGTATGTCCAAGATATGTAAAACTGTCCACCCTCTCCAGTTTCTCTTCTCCAATTTTGATTTCTGTCCCTATAGTCCCCATTAACATGACTTTACATTTCTTTGCATTGTATCTCAAACCGATCTTCTCCATTACTTCTTTTATTTGGTTTGTGCATTTTTGTTGTCCATTGGCATCTTTACTGACCTGGTGCACAGTGATGTAATTATCACAGTCAGGAATCAGAATTTCATTTAGGAGGGCGGGGCAGGCCCATGCTCTGAAATGAACTACTTTTACAACATGTAGTTTTAACCCTCAGCCTGCTCCATTTTAAAGTTAGGCCAAGGGAAGGAAAACATTTATTTTGCAATCAATTAATCTTTATTTTGTTATTTCTTAAGACTATACAGTCCCCCGGGGGTTCCTCTATTTACAGGGTGTCTGCTTCACAACTCATCGTTTCTGAGATAGAAGTAAAACTAAAGATTAACTTTGATGGTCTGTAGCCCAAAGCCAGAATGGTTCATGAGATGCCCTGTAATATGAAGAGCAGAACCTTCAGAGTATCAATAAAAACATGTATTAAAACACAACTTTTTACTTACAATAAAACTCTTGTTTCTGAACCAAGGGTTTTTGGAAAACACATTGTAATAAAAATATTCCCATGGCTTATGATGTCAATGTGAGTAAGCAAGATAGCCACAGACTCTGTCTTATAAGTACCATATTGTCAAATGAGGTATTGCTTGAGAACACTACAAATGCCATCTCTCATCCCTGGGACGTAGGGGGTCACCATGTACTGAATTGCCTTGCATGTAAGAAGCTAGCCCAGGGGTCAGCAACCTTTCAGCAGTGCTATGCCGAATCTTCATTTAGTCACTCTAATTTAAGGTTTCACATGCCAGTAATACATTTTAACATTTTTAGAAGGTCTCTTTCTATAACTCTATAATATATAACTAAACTATTTTGTATGTAAAGTAAATAAGGTTTTTTAAACGTTTAAGAAGCTTCATTTAAAATTAAATTAAAATGCAGAGCCCCCCAGACCGGTGGCCAGGACCCGGGCAGTGTGAGTGCCACTGAAAATCAGCTTGTGTGCCGCCTTCGGCAAGCGTGCCATAGGTTGCCTACCCTGAGCTAGACTTTTCCTAGCCCCAGGTGGGTGTGCAAGAGGGCAGATGGCAAAAGGACAGTCCCCTCTGTGTAAGAGCCAGGCAGTTTTTATGCCAGCCAGATGCCCAGATTGGAACCTAATATACCTTCCTAATGAATGATAGAGCCTCTGCCCTCTCTGTGCATTCGAGAGCTCAAAGAAGGGTTGGGTCTCCATCAGAGATCACTGGGCTGGAACTCCAGAGACCTACAGTCTATTCCTAGCACTGCTACAGATGTGTCATGTGACCTTGAGCAAGTAATTTTATCTCTCCGTATCTCTGGTTCCACTCCCACCCTTTGGCTTGTCTATTTAGGCTGCGAGCTCTTCAGGGCTGGAACAGTCTCTTACGATACATTTGTAACAGTGTTGAGCAAAATGTGACCTCTGGGTATTACCATAATATAAATAATAATCTAGCACAAACCCTTCCAGTGCTGCAGTGGGGATAGTGCAGTTGGGGTGGCTACCCATCCCTGATTGGGTGGGACAGCACCAAAATGTACATTTCAAGTCCCGGTCCAAGGCTGAATGACTCTGGAACAGCATTTGTCCCGGATTCCTTGCAGCGCTGCTCCATGCCTGCCCGAGGCGGCACCAACCTCTTCTCGGTGGAGTGGGGGACTGAGGTGGGCCTTAGCCCCACCTCACCATGAGGCCCCACCCTCTGCTCTTCTGCTCCCCCCTGAGGCTCTGCCCCGGCCAGGCTAGAAGCCGGAGCTGGGCAGTAATAAGAGCTTCCCAGGGAGCCTGGGCTGCTGTGGGGAGCCCTGGATCCTCCACCTGCCCTGGTCAGTGCACCCTGGGGGCCAGGGCACGAGCTGGTGGCTGCTCTCGGGCATCCCAGCCCCCCACCCAGGGTAACTGGAGGGGCCAGAGCTCCCCACAGTGGCCCAGGCTCCATGCACAGCTCTTACCACTGCCTGGTTCTGGCTTCCATCCTGGCCAGATGGCGGGAACTCGGCAAAGAGGAGGGGCAGGGCCACTAAGGGGGCGGGGCTCCTGCATGTGTCCTGGTTTTGCATTTTGAAAAGGTGGTCACTCTCAGGGCAGCACCATACTCAACATGGACCAATGTTTGTGAAGCACCAGCGAGCCCAATCTGTGTATTACAAACAGATGTAGTTTAGCAGCCATCTTTAGTAATTTGCTGTAGGGCAAGGGAAAAGCAAGGGTAGGCAAGAGAGACTGAGAAAATTAGGGAGAAAATGGAGGTAGAAAGACAACTAGATGAAAGGAGGGTGCAGACAAAGAGGATCAGAAGGGAAGATGAGGAGGAGGACAGGAGGGGAAAAATATTACTATTATTATTATTATTATTAATTATTTGCATTACATTAGCTCCTAAAGGCCCAGCTGAGATCAAAGTTCCATTGTGCTAGGCACTGTACTAACACAAAGTAAGAGATGTGCCTGTCACAAAGCTTTTATAGTCTAAATAGACAAGATAAAGGCGGGAGGGGAAAGAGATGCAAAGTGACTTCCTCAAAGTCACACAGCATGCCAAGAGCAGAGCCTGGGTTAGAACTCACGTCCGTGCCATATCCACTTAACCATGCTGCTTCTCAAAAATACATTCTAAAACCGATCCCAGACTAGAATAGTACAACAGACTAGCAGTGAAGTCTGAGGAAAGGCCTAATTCAAGAGGCCCAGAAAGGAAGTTTTGAAGTGTCCTTCAAAATCCTTAGTCCTACTGCTCCAGGTACTTGTAACTTCACAAAATGCTCTCTCCCTCTTCCTGCAAGAATCATGGGTTCACCGTCTCAACCATTGTCCCCGCTTTCCATTACAGTAGCACTTATCCAATCAGGGAACAGAGTCAACAGTATGTAACTAATCTCACAGTGGTAGAGCTGATAAGAAAATCATCAATAAAAGAACTATTTTTTAGCAAAAAGAAGGACTACTTCTGACAAAGATTTCAGTGAACTTTTCATTTTTTCTACCAATGCTATACTGTGATAACTAATAGCAAGTACATACAGCAAATACATTGTGAGTAATTCACAGAGGAAAATGGGTTTGCATGAAACATTCCTTAAACAATTATGAACAGTAAACAAATTTCTAAAAAACAAAAAACAAACAAAAAAACCCCTCAAAGTCTGTTCATGAACAATTTGAGAATGGGGAAGAAGTGACAATCGATGTGATAAATTTTGTTCTTGTTTGCCCAGCCCTGGTCTGTAGAATGTTTTAATTAGTTAGTAAATGAAAATCATGTGAAAAGAAGCTTGTTTCTTTCTTAATGGGATAGTGTAAAGATCAGTTGGCCCAAAATGTAACATTGGGCCTGATACTGCTACCAACGAAGACAAATTCCTATTGAATTCAGTAAAATGGGACTGGCCCCCTTTGCAAAGTGCGTGCCATCATTCCACATGTCTATTTTCCTCAAGCCAAATACTTCATCTTCATCTTCTCCTCCCCCTCCTCCTCCCCACCCAATCAATGCCAGAAGCCTACCAGTCACGCACAACTCTGTAACAACAAATTGGCACGTTCACAAAGTAAAGAATCCGATTCCATTTTCAAGCTTCCAGGAAGTCATTTAAGCAACCATGCAAGAAACCAATAATTTCTAGAACTATGAAAGTATCACGCCTGAAAGTAGCACACAGCGGCTTGCAGAAAATGGTTTTAACATGGCAGAGAATTTGGTTGGGGGAGGGTATTATTTTTGCATTGTGGATTTTTTTTTTTAAGTAAAAGTTTTGGAAATTATTTGGACCAATTATTGCCTTCATATGGGTCTGACCAGCTTCCACTAAAGTCAATGGGAATCCTGGGGGAATGTCCCATGGTGGAATTTGCCCCCCTGTAATTCAATGAGAATATCTTAAGTCATGGGACTTGCTTGACATGACACTGAGCTGGGCTTTTTCCTGCAATGTAACAGTCAGATGGATCCATTCTGGTTTTCTATGACAAAATGCTCTCTTCCTTTACTATACTCACTGGCTAATTTACGTGTGTTCCTCTTTAGTTTGCTCTTGTTTTTGGTGACCCTGAGCACTAGACCGTGCCCAGACAAGCACTGGAGTTAGAAGAGGCCCCTTTACGGCTATACAGTGCTATGTTTCTACAGCAAAGGAGGTTGGCGACTAACAGAAAAGGTCCTGAAGGGAAGACTGGGGAGAAAGGGGTCATAGATGGAGGAAATAGAGGTTCTTGTAATGCAGAGGGAAGGTTACCAGTCTGATATAAGAGGGGAGTGAAGAGACAATGGGAGGAGGACACCTTGAGCGGTGGAGATTAAAATATGTGAAAAGAAGGAGTGGTGCAGGTGTAGGTTGGAGTGGGCTGGGGGTGAGAGAAGGAAAGAAACAGCCAGACATACAACAGTTCTGAGCTACCTCTGGCCCCAATGAAGGGATAAGACACAACAAACTTTGAATCAACTTAAAATATTTGGTTTTTAAATCAGAATAATATTTCTTATGGTGGTTTCACAAGCCTTGACATTAACTAGAACAAAGGTATAATTCCAACCACACAGCACAAACGTGTTAATGCAATGCAAACCCACCTCACTTTGGCACAAAGAGACCTATACCTAAGGACAGCAGGGACAGCTTCCACTGAACTCACCTCTGATAAAAAGTGATGGTACCTACATGTCACATTATTTTCTGAAAATAACTTAATTACATTCTACATTGGGGTCAAAAGGCTTTGATGTTTGTGAAATGAAGACAAAAAAATTCACTTTACATGTCTTCCCCACTGCTAGTTTTAGGCATGTGTTCAATACTGATGGTTTTTAATAACCTGAGATACTGATTGCTGTTCATCTGGCCAGGAAAAGGGGATTCCCTGCTCCCCCCTCCAAAAAAAATGAAAATTTTTATCTATCAATAATTTTCATATTTCTGTAAAAAAAAAAAAAAAAAACTAAATCCCCCCCAAAACAAACATTTTTCCATTTTCAGCAACCAAAATGCAAATAAATTTAGCCAGTCGGTCAAAAATATTCAGTTTTACTGAAAAATTTTGCCAAGAAAGCCAAATTTTTTTAGGTTTTGGTTGTTGAAAAAACATAGTTCTCAAATTCAATTCGTTCTGAAAAATTCCATTGAAAACAGACATTTCTCATGGAAATTTCTATTTTGACCAAAAAGAAAAAAAGAAATTTTTCACTGAAAAAACATTTTTAACAAAACACTTCAACCAGCTCTGATTGCTACATATATGTTGATATGTCATTCTGGTGTAATTTATGTTGTGGAAGCTCTGAAAGCTACCTCTTCGAAATTAACCTTGTAATTAGCATCACATACACTGTCATAGGAACTCAGAAAACATAGGCATTGGAGCAGTATAAATACCTAGATTAGAGAGGATAGAAATAGAGACTTTGATTCAACAAAGTACATATGCATGTACATAACAAAGTATAGGAGTACTGTAGAACCTCAGAGTTCCAAACACCTCAGTAATGGAGGTTGTTTTTTAAATGTCTGAAATGTTCGTAACTCTGAACAAAATGCTATGGTTGTTCTTTCAAAAGTTTACAACTGAGCCTTGACTTAATTCAGCTTTGAAACTTTACTATGCAGAAGAAAAATGCTGCTTTCAACCATCTTAATTTAAATGAAACAAGCACGGAAACAGTTTCCTTACCTTGTCAAATCTTTTTTAAAACTTGCCTTTTCTTTTTTTAGTAGTTTATGTTCAACACAGTATTGTGCGGTATTTGCTTTTTTCATTTGGTCTCTGCAGCTGCCTGGTTGTGTACTTCCAGTTCCATAGGAAGAGTGTGGTTCACTGGTTAGTTCGTAACTCTGGTGTTCTACTGTAGTTCCATTAAGTCCATGGGACTACTCATATGCTTTTCGTAACCCATGTACTCAAGTTCCTTGCTTTTTCAGGGCTAGAGAAAAAAGTAAATATTTTTGTCACCTAACTGACACACTTTCTTCAGACACATAAATCTCCTTAGTTCTTAGTTAATGGATAGGGTTGAATATATGTCAAGAGTGCAATATATAGAGACCTAACATTTTGGAATACAGTAAGAAGGTAGTTTCATTTGTTTACAATGACAGTTGATAGTTGCACTGTTTTTGAGAAAAGAATTATACTCCCAAGAGGACAAATATCAAACTCTACACATGAGAGTAACTCACTTGATCTTCATCAGAAATTATATTTTTTCCTCTAAGCAGAGATTTTCTGTAGCTAGTAGGAACATCGTGTGCACATGAGAACGCAAAGATCCAGCAGATGAGAAAGCAAAGTTCCAACAGATTCCAGTGTTTGTTCTGGAATAATAAAAGCTGATGTATTACTTGGTTGAAGGTATTTTTTTAAAACATCTGTTAGCACCATCATTCTGTGCTCTGCTGTATGTTACTTGCTCTACTGTATGCAAAAATGGTTTGCATTAATATATTGTACAATGACAATATAAAAGAACTGAAAATATTTCAAAACTGGCCAAAGATGCTAAAGTCACCGCCACCCTCCAAATCTTATATAGATGGGGTGTACTGCAGTAATTGTATGGTTGTTATGTTTTCTTTCATCCTGCATGCACTGTAATCTATTTCTATTAGACATTAACATTATATTGGGAATTAAGATACAGTTAAAGCTGTGAACATATGACAATCAAGTTGGATATTTTAATGTAGTTGATGTCTGCTTACAACCTTATACTTTATACAAATTCTGGTACCAGGAAATTCCCTAATTTGTTTTTTTCTTAGATGTGATTTATTTTTCTTAGATGTGATTGAGTGCGGCAAACTTGTTGTAGATTGTTTTGTTTTGTTTTTGATAGAGATGATATGCAAAATTACCAAATTTGGGCCCCTAAAGTTTGGTTCCTAAGTAAGTGGCCTGATGTTAGGAGTCACTCAACACCCACAACTCTCACTGAAAATGCAGCATGTCTAAAAAATCAGGATACTGACTGTTGGCCACATTTTTAGAGGTAATTTAGGCACCTACCTTCCATTTATTTCAATGGGAGTTGGACACCTAAATACCTTTAATAATCTGTCCCCCTTTATGTCTCAATATGGACTGGAGTACCTAGTTTTAGATATCCATATTTGAAAAGTTTGGTCTATAACTTACTATAATTATAGATGTGATGTAAAGAGAACGTATGGGTTACAGTAAAACACAGACATCTTAGTAATCAGTTCACAAATTCTGCCAGCAGAGTTTGCAACTTCCTTGAATTGGAGTAATTAAGCAAGATCAAGTAAGTAAGATCACCCTTGAATCCCAGTGGTTCATCCGGTGGGGAATAACACACTCTGCCAAACCTTGGACAAGTATATATATATTTGAAGTCAAATGTTCTAAGGTTCAAAACATCCACAAATGTTCACCCTGCCTTCTGAAAAATAGTTTTTATGTACGAAGGCCCATATTTAAAGATATTTAGGTGTTGTGGTGCTCAGTACTGCAACGCCTAACTGGTTTAGGAGTCTAAACCTCATTTTCAAAAGGGGCTATAGGTACTTGGAAGCCTGAATCCTATTGACAGTCAATGGGATTTAGGCTTTTAAATGCCTAAATCCCATTTGAAAATGAAATTTAGGCTCCTAAATCAGCTAGGCATTACTCCTTGAACTGGAGCATTTAACCAACGAAAATCAGCCTTGAACCCCAGTGGTTCATCCAGTGGAGAATTACAAACTTGCCCAAAGCCCACTATATGGCAGAGACAAATCATCCAAACTCTTCCAGTAATAAAGATCGAAAATATCCCATCCTTCCCAAATGCTCCACCAAAAAGATAAGTTGAAGGACTGCAAATTTCAGACCAGTGGAGGAAGTTGATGACAAAGTTTAGGGGCCCTCCTGGAGAACATCCCACCAACAGCTCCCTCCCTTTCAGCATAAACCAAAGACTAAGATCCTTTTTCACTGACACCATAGCTGCTTGAAAGACAATTACAGGCAAAACCTGGAATTTAACATCTCAGCCCTTCATTTATGCCACTGATTTAAATTCTCCTTCTTTCAGCTCCTCTTACTCGCTATCACAAATATCAGGAGACACTCAAACCTTCACAATTGTATGTCTCCTTCAGGAATCTCTATATCTCCAGTATTTGTCAGTGTTGTTCTACTCTTTACGCCATTTTGGGCTGCAGAAAGGCTTAAGAAATGTGGTGATTTACTCCCGGGGAAATTCTGTCCCACTGCGCACACACAGAATTCATGTCTCCCCGAGAATATTTTTTTCTCTGCAGAAAATACATTCCGCTGGAGAGGTGCTGCAGTTATGACTTTCACCCACCAGGGGCTGCTGTGCCACCAGAACAGATGGCAGCCACTCCCAGTAAGGAGCCGCCAGCCACAGAGAGGGGAGAAGAGGCTGCATTCCTCACAGTGCCCTGCCTGTGAGGCCAGGTCAGGAGGCATGGGATATAAGGAGGGTGGAAAGCATGGGGCACTTGGAGCTGCTGAGAGGTCACAGACTGGGGTTCAGAAGGGCTAGTGGGGGGGACAGACTGAATGGGAGTGGGGGTGCAGGGACACATGAGGATGGGGGAAGGGGGTGATTGAAGGGGGGTGCAGGGACGCATGGGCACTGGAGAAGATGTGCCAGACTGAATGAGGGAGGCTAAGGGTCAGCAAGGGCCTAGTAAGGAATCTATTTGTCAAAAAACATTTCCTGAATCTTTTTGGTTGTCTGTATTGTTACAGACACACTTGCTGACTGATATTTTGAAATAAATTACCAAAATAATTGAAACTGACATGATTATATTGTGTTATTTTGACAAATAAAATATGCCGAATTTTAAAATATTGTGCACAGCATTCTTACTTTTTTGGTGCAGAATTCCCCTAGAAGTAGTGACTGAGTCTGTGATTACTCCATCTTTTAAACCCGGAACATTCAGAGTTCAAAATCCTTGATCAGTTGGGAGCAGTTGCAGCCAAGAATGACTCGTGGCCATTGGTTACAAGAGCCCACTCACTCACTGTGCTAAATTAATTCATTTTGTTGTTACATTATGTTTCTTGTTGACCCAATTCATGTCACTTTAGTTAATTAAAGAGGCATCATTGGCTTATTTGGGTCTTAGAACATAAAACCTTTTACAAACACAAAAATCCACTTTGTAAAAACACATCCCCTTCTTAACTATTTTGATGAAAAGAAAACACACTGTTCGTGTCCAATGATTTCAACTTGTCAATTACCATTCTTTAAAAAAAACAAACACTATGCTTCAGATATCATTTGATAAAAAATAGTTTGCTTGGGTTTGTTTTTTTTATTCCCCTTCTGCAGAACTTGGAGCTTAAGGGTTAACATACAATAGGAGGCTCTGAGATGAACCAGGATAACTGGATGTAAGAGTATTATGACATGAACATTTAGCTCTGGTTCTCATCTAAGGAGCTTTTAGAAGTTTTTGCAGATATTACTGCAGAGGGGAAGGAAAATGACTTCTAAATCTAATCAATAGAGAAGCATGATCAAGCCCCATGACACTAGACAGATGAACAGAAAAGCCATAATTAGGTGTCCTTAGTCTCTTTGAACATCATGTCGCTTTTATAAGTTCTTTTTTTGATGGTGTGGACCCAACTCTGTACTTCCTCATTCTGAATTTCAGACAGTAGAGGAGAAATTATCACTGATCTATAAGGTAAAAAATCATCAGGCCCTCCCAATTAAAGTACTAGTTTTTTCCATACTGCAGGCCCCGTGATAGCCATGCAAATTAGATTAACTATTGTATGTGCCTTTAGCAGCCAAGGAAGCTATGTCAAAAAAGGGAAATAAACAACAACAATCCCAGATTCCACACTTGAAAACAGTTTATCATCTAGTAGTTTAGTGCCTGATCCTGCTCCCACTGAAGTTGATGGCAAATCTCTGATTTCTGTGGCATGGGATCATCAGACCCTTAGGATTCAGGATGCATTAGTGTTCACCATATCTGATATTTGTGATGTAGACCAGAGCTCTGAAAGGGATAAGTTCCGAAGAATAAACTCATGTTCAGACATGACTTGTTCTGGATTGAATTCAGATGCCCTTCTTTTTATTTAAAGCAACATGATGCACAACACCTGAAGGAGTAGCCAATTAAGTGGTAAAACCTTCTCCGCCTTGCTCCCACTGATGGCAATGCACCTAGGGGAGAATTCTACTGTAGACACAACTGCAGTGTAAACAGATGTGCTGCTGCCCCCAGTCAACACAGCCTTGCAAAAAAACTGCCTCCAACCAAACAGCAACAAAAGTGGGGACTCATAGCTCCCTGACCCACTCACATCAGTGATTTATGAACTGCAGGGCATAATTGCAACCATTTCAATACTAACTTCATTAAGTACAAACAATATCTCTTCTTTTAAAAAAAAAGGCAAAGCGAAAAAGCACATTAATAGAATATGAGTTGCACTGTTAAAATGACAAAAAGTCAGGCACTATAGAAAATTCCAACAGCAGCATTAACTTGGCTGCATTGTGCAGAGAATACCTAATGTCTTCTATTGATACATTACTGCTTAGGTTATAATGTGCATTATAAGACACACAGACTATGCAACATGGCCTAGTTAATGTAGCTACTGGAGCCTTAGCTTTTTCCTTGAAATCTGTGGTTTTAACTGTGCAGCTTCACTGTGCACTAATACAGAGCTCAGTCTTACCTTTAAGACACCACCTCTTCTGGAGTTCCCAGATGAACATGGAAGGCACACAGATTGCAGCGTCAGGGTTGTGCAGCCACTTTCCCCATGTGCATCCATGCCATTCTCCCTCCTCCCTAACCCCTGTGAGGCACAAGGTCCAATCCTCAGCTTAAAGACTGCAATTGTGAGCCAGACACGTATGGGGGGAAGCTCCTTGCACCATCTTTCCACTCTGCCCATAAGCACAAAGGCCAATCACAATGTAGCCTGAAGTTTTGGCATTTAATGCAATCAAAAGCATGTCATTAGTATACAGTGTCGCCTCCCACTATGCCACACTTCAAAACTACAGCATTTCCTTTCAATGTAGGACTCATGAAAGGTACCAGACTAATTGTCCTACAGACTGCAGTCTTCCATGTAGCCCCAGAGCAGACCAAGAGCACAGCTGTGGTTAGTTCAAGCTTCTATGAAATTTCAGCCTGATCCCAAACTCCTTACTCTAGCGTCAAGGGGAGTTTTTCCTGAGATATGCCCTTTGATCCAGGTAAAAGTGCAGAGCTGTGAGAGGACTCCTCCTTACTTCATCTTTTCCTTACCATTGAAGAAACACTGTGTTTACAAGTGAGCTACAGAAGATGAATGACCTAGTTCTCATTTACACGAAAGCCCCTTTACCCTATTCTGGCAGCATAAAGGGGCTGTTAAATAGGCCTAAATTATATCATTGGAGATGTAATTTCTGCCCACTTTGAGGCCAGAGCAGGGTAAAAGGGATTTAATGTAAATAAGAGGCAGGCTCCAAAGACACTTTTTTTTCATTGCAAACTGTAAAACCAATATTCTAATGTTTGTTTCTAGGGCTATATTTTAAATAGATACGGCAGCAGTGAATGTAGTGATTGGAGATCTAGCAAATTCACTGTTTGTGGTTACTGACCAAGTTCAAAACCAGTCCTAGCAATTAATTTGCTCTGAATTATTGCTGTTCCACATATTTAATTAGGTACTAATCCACCTCCAAGAAATCAGAGAGCTATACTAGAGAACAATTACCTAAAAACATGGTTATAAATCAGGCAATTGAAATTCACTTATTGATACAAGCCACATGGCAGCCTTCCAGAACAAAACCCCTTGGGTTTAATCTTAAAATCTATAATGAAAAATCTCTTCTCCTTAGCACTGAGACTTCCCTTTCTCTCCCCAGAAGAGAGAAATCTTTTTCAAAGATCCTCCTTTGTGGCACTTAATTGTCAAAGGAGCCCTTTCTGTTACTGTTACATTGCAAAGCTAACAAATTTACTCTGCTCACTGAAGTCAAAATTGTTTTTGAGAAAGATGGACTAATAGGCCACTTCCGCCTTAATTGAATTGGTTCGTTAGCGCTGACCCCTCACTTGGTAAGGCAACTCCCATCTTTTCATATGTTGTGTATTTATACCTCCCTACTGTATGTTCCACTCCATGTATCTGATGAAGTGGGTTTTAGCCCATGAAAGCTTATGCCCAAATAAATGTGTTAGTCTCTAAGGTGCCACAAGGACTCCTCGTTTTTGAACTACAGAGATAGACTGATGTCCAGCAATATACTCCAGAAGACTCGCCTCCCATAAGAGCACGCATCACTGAGCAGTTATTGGTCATCTCCAGTGAAAGTACATCTTGTCATTAGTTAAAGGGAGACTGGCAATGTTATGAAAATGTTTATGGATAGAAAACCTGCTTCTGGCCCAGCACTGAATCCTGTCTGCCCCAGCACTCAGACAGGAATGCTTTGGAGAAGTTCCCCTTTTGGTGGAGAAGGAGCTAATATTCCTCTGGCAAGTGGATTTTTTCCCCCTGTAGCTGCTCAGAGGTTTGAAATGTTAGAATAAGTCTTCAGAGCGGGCTAGCAAGCCCAGTAACTACCCAGGGCCCACCACCTGTGCTGAAGCCCATGCTGTACTGTCTTCACTGCTAACGTTACCCACACTAGCTGAATTCCAGCTAGCTCAGGCAGACCAGCTTTTGCTCTGTGGACATACCCTGAGAAGTGCCAAAGGCAGCCCAGCCCTGTGCTGTTTTCCTCAGTCAGGAAGATGGTGGTCATGAGGTGGGGGCTTCACAGTAACAGAGGTGTAAAATGGGGGAGGGGCTAGACAGATCTTCTGTGCCTGAAAGAGGACTGGGGTGGGCAAGGGGAATTTCACAATTGATTGTACAGTCGAACCCATTTATCTCGACCTCGGTTAACTTGCCAATCGTATTAAGTCGACATTTTAGAAGTGGAACCGCCAAACTCCCTCTTTGTCTTATCGGTTTCTCATCGGTTATGTCCATTCTTTAATCTCGCCAAACCCTAATATCTCGAGCACAGAAGAGCGCCGAATTTGCCACTTACCGGTAAACTACTAACTCCGGCGGCGGCCCTGCCCGGCTCCTGCCGCATCCCTCCCCGGCCACACGACTCCTGCCCTGGCCCCGCGTCCCCGGCCGCCCGGCTCCGCCCGCGTCCCGGCCGCCCGACTCCCGCGTCCCGACCCCCCGGCGCCCCCGCCCCCGCCGCCCCGCTCCCCGCGTCCCCCGCCGCCCGCTCACGGCCGCCCAGCCCTGCGTCCCCAGCCGCCCGGCCCCGGCCCGGCTCCCCCGACCCACCGTGTCGCCAAGCCGCCCGCCGCCCGGCTCCCCGCGTCCCCGCGTCCCCGCCCGCCCGGCCCCGCTTCCCCGGTCCCCGCCCGCCCGCCCGGCCCCGCATACCCGGTCCCCGCTTCGCCTGCCGCCCGCCCGCCCGGCCCCGCATACCCGGTCCCCGCTTCGCCTGCCGCCCGCCCCGCTTCCCCGGCCGCCCGCTCCCCGGCTCCCCAACCCCGCGTCCCCAGCCCCGCGGGTCCCCGCGTGCCTGCCCGGCCCCGCTTCCCCAGTCCCCGCTTCGCTGCCCGCCCGTCCGCCTGGCCCGCTTCCCGGTCCCGCCCGGCCGGCCCGCCGCCAGTCCCGCCGCGCCCGCCCGCCCGGCCCGCTTCCCAGGTCCCGCCGCGCCCGGCCCGCTTCCCTGGTCCCCGCCCGCCCACCCGGCCCCGCATACCCGGTCCCGCCGCCACCCGCCCGCCCGGCCACCACCCCCACCCGCATACCTGGTCCCCGCTTAATGTATTGCCGCCATATTGGTTTTTGTTTATCTCGATCATCGGTTATCTCGACGCTTTTTGGCAAACCCCTAGGCCGGCGACATAACAGGGTTCAACTGTATTTAGTTTTCAAATGAGGTGTTGAGCCATACAGCCTGGCTTATGGCTTATTTAAGTGTCCTGTAACCCACTGAAAAATAGGAACAGTCACGTGAATAAGGGTTTCAGGACTGAGTCTTTACCTTGTTTCTCAAAGAGGAGAAATTGAAGATTAACCAGAAAATCGGCCTTTCAGGTCCATGAAGGCCATTTCCTTCCCCGCTTTCCTTTCCACAACAGTAATAAATTAAAAACACTGAATAAGTACAGGAGAATAGTCTGGTTTGTTACTGTATCTATAGCAAAGTGTGCATGAGCGGGGTAAATCAGATACAACATGTGTAGCAGTTCAAGGATAGAAGAACCACATCGTTTTTGTATAATTGTCCCTCTTTAGCCAAGCTTTGCTATAGAAATATAAACAAAGCCGACCTTCAACCACTAACAAGATATAAAGATGCAACCCTGTGGGCCTGGGAACATTCACAACAGCTTCAGAATGTGGCTTATGATGCATTATCTCATTAGAACTGTAATTTAAGAGTACAGACTAAAACGGGGGGGGGGGGAATGTTTGAGGCACAATCTGAATATATTGAAAGTTAATGGACAGCATGATGTTGTCATTGCTAATCAAAGGCCACATTTTAGTCATGTTGTGAAAGGTTTCTTTCATACATGATTGTGTTCAATTTAAACAGGAAGCTCAGGCATTCATGTCTCATCTTATAGCAAGGTGTGTTTTCTGATGAGGAAATTTGTAATGCACTTCAAAGCAGTTGGGAGCCAGAGTACAGCTGTCTTAAATAAAAGGATTATTGCATGTGATGAGCCTTAAAAATGAGGATTGGTTGTGATTTCACACTGAAATAATTAAAAAGAAAAAAGCCTGTTTGGAACCACAGTTAATTGTACATAGTGAAATAGAAGAGATTCTTATGGAAATAATTTATGCCCTACTTCAGAAACTTTAACCAGAGAGCCAGCATGGTCTAAGGCACTGAGCTAGGAGCCAGGAACTCCCAAGTTCTCATTTAATTAGAGGCAAAGGTTGGTCTTGTGCTTGATTATTATTATTTGTTATTATTTCTATTGTGGTAGCACCTAGGAGCCCTCGTCAGCAGGGAGCAAAACCTCAGTATGCTTAAGTCTGCAAAATGGGAGTAGCAAAGTTCCATTGTCTGTCCATTCAGAGGATAAGCTCTTTGGGGAAGAACCTATCTCTTCCAATGGGGCCTGTTGGGCCTGGCACAGTGAGGCTCAGACCTCTAGGCACTACTGCAGTATAAATAATAATAATAATCAAATTGTTCCAGTGCTTTGCTGTGTGGCTTTGGGCTAGCCCCTGGTTAATTATCTGTGACTCAGTCTCCCCATCTCTACAAATACTTACTTCCCTACCTCAGGATCCAATATCCCTTCTGGAATAATTTAATTATGTTTGTATTTTAGAAAACTTCGGAAATGTACCATGCTATGACAGTCTGTTATCACTGTGGTTCTGGTCCTTCTCACACAGCTCATGAGCAGCTTGCCATTAAGTTTAATGTGAGTGTGATCAGTCCCCAAATGTACAAAAATGTACACAGATGTAAAAGGAAACCTTAAAGGACTGACCACTGTCTTCTTTTTAGTGCAGGTGGATACTACACAATGGAAGTTATTTTCTGTTAACAGTAGAGAGCAAAGACGGTGCAGTGGGTTATACAGTAGCCCTGCACTTTGGACTTCCAAAGGCCTGACATTAAATAAATGATGGTTTAGTTAATTTACAGGAGTTTTCTGCTATTAGCTAAGCTCCTTTTGAGTACCTTGCACAGCTGTTTTTACTGTTTGTATTACAGTAGCAGCTAGAGACCACAACTGAGATAAGGAACCCATTGAGCTAGGCACCATACAGGCACATACTGAGAGACAGGTTTCAGAGTAGCAGCCATATTAGTCTGTATCCGCAAAAAGAACAGGAGTATTTGTGGCACCTTAGAGACTAACACATTTATTTGAGCATAAGCTTTCGTGGGCTACAGCCCACTTCATCAGATGCATAGAATGGAACATATAGTACGAAGATATATATACATACAGAGAGCATGAAAAGGTGGGAGTTGCCCTACCAACTCTATGAGGCTAATTAATTAAGATGAGCTATTATCAGCAGGAGAAAAAAAAACTTTTGTAATGATAATCAAGATGGCCCATTTCAGACAGTTGACAAGGTGTGAGGATACTTAACATGGGGAAATAGATTCAATCTGAGTAATGACTCAGCACTTACCAGTCTCTATTCAAGCACAAGTTGATGGTATCTAGTTTGCAAATTAATTCAAGTTCAGCATTCTCACTCTCACAGACGTTGGGAGACAGGCCAGTCCTCACTTACAGACAGCCCCCCAACCTGAAGCAAATACTCACCAGCAACCACACACCATACAACATAAACACTAACCCAGGAACCTATCCTTACAACAAAGCCCGATGCCAGCTCTGTCCACGTATCTATTCAAGTGACACCATCATAGGACCTAATCACATCAGCCACGCCATCAGGGGCTCATTCATGTGCACATCTACCCATGTGATATATGCCATCATGTGCCAGCAATGCCTCTCTGCCATGTACATTGGCCAAACCGCACAGTCTCTACACAAAAGAATAAATGGACACAAATCTGACATCAGGAATCATAACATTCAAAAACCAATAGGAGAGAGAACACTTCAACCTCTCAGTAACAGACTTAGAGGTGGCAATTTTGCAACAGAAAACCTTCAAAAGCAGACTCCAATGAGAAACTGCTGAACTTGAATTAATTTGCAAACTACCATTAACCTGTGCTTGAATAGAGACTAGTAAGGGCTGAGCCATTACACACATTGAATCTATTTCCCCAGGTTAAGTATCCTCACACCTTCTTGTCAACTGTCTGAAATGGGCCATCTTGATTATCACTACAAAAGTTTTTTTTCTCCTGCTGATAATAGCTCAACTTAATTAATTAGTATCTTAGAGTTGGTAGGGCTACTTCCACCTTTTCATGTTCTCTGTATGTATATATATCTTCATACTATATGTTCCATCCTATGCATCTGATGAAATGGGCTGTAGCCCATGAAAGCTTATGCTGAAATAAATTTGTTAGTCTCTAAGGTGCCACAAGTACTCCTGTTCTTTATACCGAGAGACAGTCGCTGTCCTGAAGAGTTTACAGTCTAACTAGACAAGAAGCCAAAGGGGAAAATGAAGCACAGAGAGGCAAAGTGGTTTACCCAAGGCCATGCAGCACGTTAATGGCAGAGACAGGAACAGACTCCAAGTTTTCTGATTCAGTATCTAGTGCCCTACCTACCAGGCAGTGCTTCTTCCTCCCTCTTCTGCCTCATACTTTTCATTGTTGTATGCGGTGTTGTTATAGCTATGTCGGTCCCAGGGTATTAGAGAGACAAGGTGGGTGAGGTAATATCTTTCCTTGGACCTTGTCTCTCTCACCAACAGAAGTTGGTCCAATAAAAGAGATTAGCTCACCCAACTTTTCTCACTTTTCAGTCACTCTTTAAGAGCGGACCAAGAGGACGAAACTACCAGTGGGGAGAGGCTTAAACATGAGGACTGAGGTACATTATATAGAGCTATGTGTAGGAAACATACACAGTGCCATGTATACCTACAGTATATCAAAAGTATTAATAACAATGCCTTGTTCTCACTGTGCCTGATTTTTTAAACCAATACCATTAGTCTCTTGCTTTCCTAAATTCTAAATTAAGTCACAAACTTCTTGGAGGTACAAAATATTGAACCCTTTTTTTAAAAAAAAAAGGAGTAGATGTTTGATTAGCAGCAAGATACATTTCTAGTGATAAATAATTTAATACACACTCACGATTGGATTTGGGCTAACGTTATTACTCTCCTTTGCTCTTCTCTCTGTTGCATTATTTACGAGCTACATTTTTTCAAGCATCTTAATAATAATAATAATAAATAATAACTAATAGTACCTAGCGCTTTGCATGTTCAAAGCACCAAAGTGGACTAATTTATCCCACAAAAGGCAGGTCATGTGAAGAAAGTGAAGCTATTTTCTGTTAACTGCGGACAACAGAAAAGGACAGGCTGCACAATGGGTCACGCAGTAGCCTTTAGCACTGCACCACTGGAGACCTAACACCAAATGATGGTCATATGTCCATTGTACAATTGGAAAAACTGGGGCTGAAAAGGGAAGTGACTTATCCAAGACCACCTAGCAAACAAGTGGGAAAGCCAGGTTGAGAAGTCAGTACTTCCAGATTCCCAACGCTATACTTAGTCCATGCTGCCTGGGTCTGGACTGTGGGGGGTTGCTTGTAATCAGCCTGTGGATAAAGATCTCTTTATTCCATTGGAAAGGATAGTTACTTGTTATTTCTATAGTGCCATAGGTGAGGATGGTGATTTAGAAATATATACATACAGTGGATACAGCTTAATAGCAACCCTGATATTAACAACTTCTGGTTAACAGCAACATTTTGCCAGGAGCCAATCCCATCCCATTGACTTTATTGTTAATAGAATTTGGATATTAGCACGAACTAAAAGGAACCCAGTTCATGTTAACATGGTCCATTTCAAACTGGACTAGGCTAACACAAACTAGGTACCTTTTAGCTTGCACTACCACGGTCTACATGGGGCAACTACAGTGCAAAACTTCAGGGTGCACTACATATCACATCCCCGTAGTCCACATTGCAGGAACATATAGACAAGCCCTTGGGCTCATTGAAAGTCTATGGGAATTAGATTCGTAATGGACTTTTGAAAATGACAGTTACGTGCTTTTGAAAATGTTGCCCAAAATCTTGGTTTGCTTACATTTTCAGGGGATTGGAAGTGCAAAGCTGTTTCCTGCGTTTAGAGATGCTCAACAGCAGTGGGGAGGCTCAAGAGAGCAGAAGAAAACTCTCACCCCTACAGCAAGAGCTAATCAGACTGCAACTAGAGAGTTGGACAGGAGTTGGCAAATGTATTTTAGGTGACATTCTATTGCTTTGGAATTGGGATTTCAAAGCATTATTTGGCTTTTTGTGAGTCTGCGTCTTATGGTAATCATTGCAAAGACAATAGTTAACATTGTCTCTGAACTATTTCTTTTTGGGGATAGCCTGGAGATAGGAAAGAGAGGGATTAAATATCAATGGAATACAGAATTCCTACACACACACCCTCATACACATTTAGCATCAAGATCAGTGGGGTACTTCCAAGAATCCTTGTAGGAAGAACAAAAACAAGCTTTGCAATTGCTATTTCCAAAAACAAAAAGATTTGATGAGACTATTAGGAATAACATTAGAATGGGAAATGATTCAGTGGCAAGGAAAACTCAACAAAAAACATTTCCATCTTTTCAAAATCACAAATAACTTCAAAAGCTGGCTAAGAACAATGGAAAACCCAAAATTATGCAGTTTATCAGCAGAGCTCACAAATAAACTAAATGAATCCTGCAGAGAGAGGATGTGGGAGAGCTAAGAAAATTACTGAATTCCACATAGGCTGAAGGAAAAAAAACACACATACACACAGAGTGTGGTGGTTGGTCAGTAACACTTGGTTCCACCAACGCAGAAATCCAAGCTATAAAACTTGTAAGTATATAAAGCATCTCATCCTCATAGTTGCAAGGAGAAAAGCTAGAATGTGTAACCACATGTCGCTAATTATAGGCAGGGCTGGTAGCACTTATTAAGGTTGCCTGATGCATCCCATTTGAACATCCTGTTTGCAGTTGTTTATAACTTTGCTAACTGTTATAATTGTTTGGGCTAAAATTTTCCATACTGGGTGTCTGCCCCAGGCTGATTATATATATTATATATAAATTTAATTTCAGCCAAAATAGAAGATGTGCCAAAAGGGGTCAAGTTTCAGGGCAACAGGGTCTGTGACTAGCACAGCACACTCCCCTCCAGAGCCTGGGATGGAACCCAAGATTCCTGAGTCTTGCCTTTCCTCTGCCGTTAGCAAATTTTTGTGAAACCCGCTGACAAAATGTATGTCTCATCCCCATCTAACGCTGGTCCATCTAAAGAGAGACAACCTACTATTGTTGTCAGTTATTCCATTAGTTCAAGCGGTAGAGGTCTGTGTGACGGACCTAAAGTTTCCAGCCCCGCTGATGGTTGATATGAGTATCAATATGATGTCACGTGATGGAATTCCTTTTGCAAAACCTAGGGAATTACACACACAGCTACTACTCTAAAAGAACATTAAAGTTGCAAAGTCAAGCACTCAAAAGTAAAGAAAGGCCAGAATTAAGGTAGCCTGTGCAACCTTAATTCATCCCTCTTTACGGGTCTGCATTACAATACAGTCTATAATTACATGATCACATACTATTTTTCCACAGGATCCCTGCCTCATTCAGCACCCTCCGAATATTTTGTTTTCTCCTTGTTATTCAATATTTGGGCTTAAGTCTAATTTACCACACACTATTCAAACCCTGCCCTAGAGACAGAGTTATTAATTTCCTCATTGAGTTTTCTATGGTGAACATCACTACAGTACCCAACGGCCAGATTTACAAAGATATTTAAGTGCCTAAAACACAGATAGGGATTTTCAAAAGTGATAAATCATGTCTAGATGCCTAACTCCCATTGACACCAACGGGAGCTAGGCGTCTAACCTTCTTAAGTGCTTTTGTAAACCTACTGGGCACCTATCTGCATTTTTAGATACCTAAATACATTTGAAAATTTGCCCATCAGTGTTTCACAAATTATTTTTTTATAACACCTCCATGAGATCATGGGGTAGTATTATCCTCCATTATACAGATGGGGAACTGAGGCACTCAGAGACTAAAGTCAACAGTATCTGCCAATAGTGGATGCTCAATTTGAGATGCCTACAACCTGATTTTTCAGAGTACTTAGCATTATATAGCAATGTATTGACTTCAATTGCAGCTGTGAGTGCTCAGAACTTCTTCAAATCAGACCCCATGGTCTCAAGTCAGGCACTCAGAAAAAATGAGAAATATAAAATTAATCATCTGTGAAAAAGTTTGATATAAGTGACTTGCCCAGTATCACATAGGAATGGTGCGGCCAAGTCGGGGATAGAATCCAACTCTGTCTTAACCATGAGAACTTCCTTTCTCTTCCTGAAGTTCCTACTTCATTCACTACACACCTTCCAACTCTGCAACAAATGAAGTACGGGTCCTACACACAACAGTCTCCTTCACTCCACAACTCTCATCATCCCCAGAGCCTAGTCCATCTTGGGCATTGAATGAGGCAGCGGTACTGTGGAAAAAGTAGTAGGTGATCATGTACCGGTAATTAAAGACTGCATCATAATGCATACGCACAAGAGGGCCACATTAATGTTGCCTGGGCAACCTTAATTGTAGCATTTCGTAACTTTTGAATGCTTGGACTTTGCAACCTAAATAACATTTTTAATGTAGTTATATTTAGTATGAAATATATCTATGTATATATCTATGTACATAGATAATGCCATCACCTGACGCCAGGACCTGGCATTCTACACACATCTAGTGTGCTTATACCTTAATCAAAACCTGGATGTAATTAACATGTCAGAGACAAAAGGGTGGGATTGGAGCAGGAAAAGCATCCAACAGCTGGGAATAAAAGGGTATAAGATAAGTCAGTGGTTCCTTAAATTACACCTACTCACACCCACTTACTGACCTGAAACTTAAAACATCACTTAAGTCACCTCAATATTTTATCTACAGCCAGTGGGGAAGTTATATGCACAAGTGTACTAAATTTCAAGAAATCTTTTCTACATAATTATTTTGTGAAGCGTATCCAAGTCAACAAGTCTGGTGTAGGAGGGAGGCAGAGTGCATTATTTTAGCTGATAAAGAACTGGCTTGAAGACTAAACACACTGTAGACACATGACCTTCAGATTTCCAACCATTAGCTGTGGTGCACTTTGGATTCTGTGCTGTCTCCAATTAAATTAAAAAAAAAAAAAGAATTTTGCTTTGGGTCAGCTTACTGAATTGCAAAGCACCTGGGGACAGTTTGCCCATTGAGAACAACAGTTTTCACCGTGTTGTATTATTAGCGAGAACTCAAAAAGGGATTCACTGCCAGTTTAAAAATCAAATATAATTCAGTCACAGACTTCCATTGTAATATTTTGTTTGAAGATTGCAGCACAAGTATAAATAAATATGTACAATGACCCGACTACACTTTAGATGGTAAACTAATGTATTACTTTCTCTGAGGAAAACTAGATAAAATACCCACTTCTTCGGCATCCGAAGAAGTGGGTATTCACCCACGAAAGCTCATGCTGCAAAACGTCTGTTAGGCTTTTGGCAACATGCATTCTGCAGCAGCAGTGTGAAAACACACTGCGCACACTGTCTGCAGCGCTGCAAATTAGCGGCGCAAGCCCCAGCCCAGTGCCCCCAGAGCGCTCCAGCGCTGCGCGCTGCTCCCCGCCCCACAGGAGGGGAGAGAGAGCGGAGGCTGGGAGGGGAGGTTTTCTGCTTGCGCTTGCGCTACACTACGCGCTGCGGCCTGGCGCGCTGCGCGGCAGCCAGCTTGAAAAAAATGCAGGTGCCAAAGCCCCTTAGTCTATAAGTGCCCACAGATTCTGCTGCTTTTGCAACTAGATAAAAACTATATTATAAAAAATCCTGGCTGATGAGGTTTAAGGGAAGGATTACAAAACATTAAAAAAGCCTCAATGCAATTGGAAAGAAAATAATTCACTACTACACAGATTTGTATTTTGCTGCTGCCGAGAAGAATTAATATTAATACTCTTGTTACCCAGCTCCCATAATACTGGACGAGAACAAGCACACACTTGATGAAATTAAAGGGCAGTAAATTTGGAACCAGTAAAAGGAAATAGTTTTCAAAGCAGCACAGAATCAATCTAAGGAATTTGCTGCCACCATGACAGATAATATGGCCGTCTTTTTTAAAAGTACAGGATCATTTTATTAACATAAAGCACATTTGCAGCTATGCTAGCTCAGATAAGGACACTTAGGAAGGAATTCTGTTTCCACACTCCCCCATCTATAGCATTATTTCTTCAGCCTCTTCTCTGGTCTTTTATAGGAGGGTGACATACCAGACTAAATGGACCAGTGACCAGTCTGATGATCTATTGGGTTGACTCATATGCTTGTGTCTTCAAATAGCCCCACTTCTAAGATCCCATTGCCGTATCTTGCCACAGTTAGGCCGAGAGGAGGGTTTGGAATTCTAGCTTTAGGTCAGGAATGTTTGTGTAGTCTAAGCTGGATTCAGTGGTATCCAAATCTCATGACCTGTTCTTGGGAGATATCAGTTAAAATGATAGAAAGATCACAAGATCACCTTTCTCATCAATCTGATGTTATCTTGGGCCAGATTCTTGTGACAATAGCTTTGAAACAGAACCAATTTGGATTTGATCCAAACCAAAAGGGGCAGGTTTGGATCCAGGAATGGTTATCTGAATCTACCAATACCACAGACATTTGAAGGGGTTCAGATCACAGGGTTTGCATTTGGCCTCTCTCTATTTGCATACTGAGACTAGAACCAAAAAACTCTGCCTGTTCCCTAAGTTCTAATGACTTCATTGGTTAGAACAGAAAGGAGAGGGAAAAGTGAAGACTAGTAAAGGGAATGGGTCATTTGTGTACATTTACCTCAGCACTATAAATGATTATTGTAACAAATCTCTGATCACCTAAGACTTGTCATCACTATACTACACCTCACCCACTCAGACCTTCCCAGTTAATACTAAGGATAGATTCAGCAATTCCTCCCCACACAACACAGGCCCCTCCCTCTAGTGCTAATGGAGAATCTTTTATTGCTATAGGATTTTGACACACAGCTGAACTGTTCTGATTCCATCCAGTAGAGGGATATCATACACACAGACACACAGTGGTCAATTTTACAGAGCATAGTTGCTAGTACCATAGCACTGATGTATACAGGAGTGAATGCCAAGTAGACTCTGAGCCACCCTAGTAAATGCACTTCCATTCCAGAGAGAAGTTCAGTCATGTTGCAGATAGATAGATTCCAATAACCCTTTTATGGAAAAAATTTTTGCTTAATAGCATGTGGCTACCTACCCTCCTCATAGCAGAATGTCTGCAGCCGTGCTTGACTATTTTTGACTAGAATGTTGTTTTGCATTTTGGGCTAGAATTGTTCATCTACTCCCAATTCCACCTTCTCTCTGCAGTGCTTTCCCTTTGCATCATCTTTCTTGTGTTTGCCATGAAGCAGACGTGAGAAAAGAGGGAGAAGGTGGCTCAAACCCATAGAATTTCTACACTTCTCTGGAGAGTAGACCTCTTCCTCCATGCTCCCAGTAAGGGAATTTAAATGTTGAACATCAAATCTTAAAATAAGATTACACGTACACTGGCTGGCCTAGCCAAAAAATTCTCCCTGGCTTAGTAGCAGCACAGATAAACTGGCACAGATTGACAACAATATGCTGGTTGATGCACAGAGCATAATAGATGTTTGTGTTGTCTGTGTGTTCCATCAGTAGTGAGCACCATTATAAGGTACCATAAATGTACATGTCACTCTGTGATAAAAGAACAGGTCCAATTCTCCACTGTGTTACATCAATTTTATGGCAGTGTAGCTCCACGGATATCAATGGAATTATGGCAGCATAGAACTGATAGAATACAATGGAGAATCAGACCCAGTGTCCATCTAAGGCCTCAACTCAAGGGCACCGGAACCTTTGTAGAAGTGGGAGACACCAGGCCAAAGTGGTGGGGGAATTCAAATATTAAATATCCCACAGAGTACAACTGTAACATAAGTAACCAGAATACATAATGTAGCCATATCATAATATTTAAAGTATAGTTACAGTATGAACAAACAAACAAAAATTAGATAAATTGGAAGTATTCAAGTCAGCAGTGTCTGATTAAGTTCACACTAGGGTACTTAAGGAACAAGCTGAAGCAATCTCAGAACCATTTGCAATTATCTTTGAGAACTCATGGAGGATGGGTGAGGTGCAAGAGGACTGGAGAAGATCAAATATAGTACCTATCTTCAAAAGGGGGGAAAAGGAGGACCTGGGAAATTACAGACAAGTCAAACTAACTTTGATACCTGGAAAGATGCCGGAAAAAAATTATTAAACAATCAATCTGTAAGCATCTACAGCAGGGCCGGGCAAACTTTTTGGCCTGAGGGACACATCGGGTTTCAGAAATTGTATGGAGGGCCGGTTAGGGGAGACTGTGCCTCCCCAAACAGCCAGGTGTGGCCTGGCCCTGCCCCCTTTCTGACCCCCCCTGCTTCTCGCCCCCTGACAGCCCCCTCCCCAGACTCCTGCCCCATGAACCCCCGCCCCACTCCCTGATGGTCCTCCCAAGACCTCTGCCCCATCCAACCACCCCTTCTCCCTGTCTCCTGACTGCCCCCGGAACCTCTGCCCCTGACTGCCTCCCACCCCTTCATCCAATCCCCCCCTCTCATTCCTGCCTGCCCCCCAGGACCCCTGCCCCCATTCAACTCCTGTTCCCCACCCTCTGACCACCCTGACCTCTATCCACACCCCTGCCCCCTGACCACCACCCCGAACTCCCCTGCCCTCTCTCTAACCCCCCTGCTCCCAGCCGCACCACCACACAGCACAGAGCACTGGGTCAGGCTGGGCTCTGCAACTGCATTGCCCCAGGAGCTCGCAGCCCTGCTGCCCAGAGTATTGCGCCGGCGGCGCAGTGAACTGAGGCTGTGGGGAAGGGGGAATAGCGGGGGAGGGGCCGGGGCAAGCCTCCTGGGCCAGGAGCTCAGGGGCTGGGCAGGAGGGTCCCGCGGGCCATAGTTTGCCCCCCTGTGATCTACAGGATAATCAGGTTATAAGTAACAGCCAGCATAGATTTGTCAAGAACTAATCATGCCAAATCAACCCAAATTCCTCCTTTGACAGGATTACTGGCCTAATAGGTGGTAGGAAGTTGTAGCTCTGATATAGCTTGATTTTAGTAAGACTTCTGACACAGCTTCACATGACAATCTCATAAGCAAACTTGGGAAATGTGGTCTAGATGAAATTACTATATGGTGGGTGCAAAACTGGTTGAAAGACTGTATTCAATGAGTTATCAATGGCTTGCTGTCAAACTGGAGGGACATATCTAATGGGGTGCCTTAGGGGGGTCAGTCCTGGGAACAGTACTATTCATTATTTTCATTAATGACTTGGATAATGGATAGGAGAGTATGCTTATAAAATATGTGGCTGACACCAAGCTGGGAAGGGTTTCTAGCACTTCGGAGGACAGGCTTAGAATTCAAAATAATCTTGATGAATTGGAGAATTGGTCGGAAATCAACAGGATGAAATTCAGTAAAGAAAAATGAGAAGTACTGCACTTTGGAAGGAAAAATCAAATGCACAAATACAAAGGGGGAATAAATGACTAGGGAACAGTACTGCTGAAAAGGATCTGGGGGTGATAGTGGATCACAAATTGAATATAAGCCAACAACATGATGAAATTGCAAAAAAAAGGGTAATATAATTCTGAGGTGTAATAACAGAAGTGTCTTATGTAAGACGAGGGAGGTAATTGTCCCACTCAGCATCGGTGAGGCCTCAGCTGGAGAAAAATTCTGGCACCACTGTGGAGGAAAGACAATTGGAGAACACACAAAGGAGAGCAACAAAAATGATCAAAGGTTTAGAAAACCTGACCTATGAGCAAAGGTTAAAAAACTGGGTATGTTTTTTTTTTTTGAGAAAAGAAGACAGAAAGGGGACCTTATAACAGTCTTCAAATATGTTCAGAGCTGTTATAAAGAGGATGGTGATCAATTGTTCTCCATGTCCACTTAAGGTAGGATAAGAAGTATCTGTTTAATCTGCCACAAGGGAGATCTGGGTTAGGTATTAGGAACAACTTTCTAACTATAAGGGTAGTTACGCTCTGGAACAGGCTTCCAAGGGAGGTTGTGGAATCCCTGTCACTGGAGAGTTTAAATAACAGGGTACACAAACACCTGTCAAGGATGGCCTAGATTTACTTGGTCCTGCCTTGGTACACGAGGTCCCTTCCAGCCCTATGTTTCTATGATTTTATGAAAATGTTCCCAACAGAGGATCTAGGTCGGGGAAGCCAAAATTAACTGATCAAAATAATTATGTCCCCCAAACTTGAGGTCCTCAAACAAAGTTTCTGAACTTGGTGAGGCTCATCTTCTGGAGCTGGAAAGAGAGATCACCATCTCTTGTAAACTGGATGGTTTCTCATCCATTTTGCTATGGCTCTCTGACTTTGTAGGTTTCCCCAGCTTTTCCCAGATCTTTGAGGTTCACTGGCCTTTCTTAGGCCTCTCTGGCTTTACAGGCTTTTCCCAGCTTCTTCCATGCCTTTCTGCCATACCTGTTTCTTTCTGAGCTCAGCTTCCTGTTTGTTTAAATACGCCAGCCCCAGGGGAGGGAGGGTCTCTTTGAGTACACTCAGACTGTTCCTGGCCTGGTTCCAGCCTGGCCCTTAAGGGGATAATACTCTCCTATGCAGGACCCAATATTTATAGTTGTGCCCACCCAATTATCATTCCTGTGGCCACAAAGTGGCAATTGCACATCCAAATGGCCAATTCTTTGTATAACTAACTATGCATTTGTGCATACAGTTGTCTATTTGGAGTATGCACATGTGCACATTTTAAAGATCAGGCCTTAAAAGTCTGATAAGCAGTGTATGCCTCTTTTGTCCTTATCATACAAATAAATGATACTTGGCCAGAGAAATACCAACACTCCTGCAATTATGTGACTTTGACAGAACTTTCTCTGGCTACAGTAGTTCCCATTAACTGCCATCTCTAAAGGCATCCTTCGTAAGACTGTGGGACTGTAGATAAAATACAGCTTCAATTTAGGTTCTTTCTATATTAAGGTATAAACACACCAGCCCTGTTTCATCTCCTTGAACGGTTCAGAAAGCCCATGTCACAAAGCCCCACTCATTTCAGCTTCGGAGCAGTGGACAGTAATTGCTCGCTTTCTGTCTTACTTCCAAGCAAATGAGAATGTGGACCTAAGGAACAATGCAGGTAAATATACAATAGAAATGAAAGTTGTGAAACCAGCATGTTGTAAGTCCTGGCTAATCAGCTATGAAAAATGCATTCATAAACGTTTAATAGCTACATGATATAGTGATACATGATATAGCTACATGATTTGAGGAAATGGGGGAGATATCAGTTTCAGACTCACCAGTTATAGAAATTAGAGATGGAAAAGAAATATTAAGCCATACGGACCAAACAGTACATTTACCAGTACATAGAGGGCCTGATAGGCAGGCAGTAAACCAATATAGATAGTGGCAAGGTTCAAGAGGCCTTCTGAGCCTCCAAATCCTTCAGAACTGGGAAATTTGACTTTAATTAAGCCAGTAAACAGGAGTATAAATTACATCAGGAAATAAATGAGAGGGAAATTAGGAAGGCCAATTTTAAAGAGCTAAGATTTACAAACAAACAAGAGTCTTTATGTTTAGCCAAAGCAGGAAGCCTGTGGGGGAGGGGAAAAAAATCAGTGGATTGCCATGAGTTAAAGAGAGCAAACAAGGAGAATAAGGTCATTGCCGAGAACCTAAAAAAAATATCTCTTTGCATGACTCGTCAGTGGTGAAGATAATGGACAGATTCCTACCCAGGACCTGCTCTTTTCTTGTACTAACAATGTGGTATTCTCAAAGACTGAGGTGTCAGAAGCAAAGGTACCAGAGTAAATGTATAATTTAAAAAACAGTAAGTCGCCAGACTCAAAAGATATACATCCAAGAGTTCTGAAGGAGCTAAGTATGCAGTGGCTGAAATGCTAACAAAAATATGCATCTCTCTTTAAGAACAGCCACTGAGCCAGAGTATTAGAGGGTAGTAAATGTTGTACGCATATCTTAAAAAGGACCTAGGGTGACTTATAGTCTAGTAATCCTCATATCTGTACATAGCTAATTGGTTAAAAATAATTTAAAACAAAATATCAAGATACATGGAAGATCATAATATGATGAAGTCTAACCCGCATGGTTTCTGCAAAGGAAAACCAAGACTCACTAATCTCTTCAATTCTTTGAATGTGTCAATAAAGCAGTGGATAAAGGAGAACCAGATGAAAAAAATGTATTTAGACTTCCAAAATTTGACCAGGTCCTGCCCAGGAGGCTACTAAAGCATTCATGGGTAGAGAGGCCAAGTACTGTCATGGATCAAAAACAAGCTAGGAAACAAAAAGCAAAAAGAAGGAATAAATGGTCAGTTTTCATCGTGGCAAAGGATCAATAGCAGGTGCCTCAAGGTTCTCTACTAGGTCCCATGCTGTTTACTGTATTTATTAATGATCAGGAAAAGGGAGTGAGCAGTGAGGCAACAAAATCTGCAGATGACACAAAGTTATTTAGGTTAGACAGGACCAAAGAAGGCTGTAAGGAACGTCGGAGACCTAAACAAGAGATGAACGGGCAACACAATGGCAAATAAAATTCAGTGCTCATAAATGCAAAGTAATGCACGTTAGAGGAAATAATTCAACTATTCAAACTCCTGACATGGGTTCTAAATGAACTGTATTAACTCAAGAAAGGGACAACCCAATGAGAAGCTGCTGTCTAAAAAGCAAACAAGATATTGGGTTGAATGGAATGGAAAACAATAGAGTTTACTGTTGTGTATATAACATCAACGTGGTGACCTCCTCCAGATACTTTGTGCAGTACTGGCCACCCCATCTCAAAAAAGATATTGCAAAATTATAGGCGGTTCAGAGAAGGGCAATCTAAATGATCAAGGAAGTAGATAAAAATGTGTCTGAAGAAAGTGTGATGGGCTAAATCAGAGACCCGCTTGGGACTGTCACCTGACATGCTGAAGTTACCTCTGAGCCCATTTTCCCTGCCAGCTTGGGACTTCCAGAACCCTGTCTTGTTGAGCCAGATATGCTAGCCTGCTGCAACACAGACCCAGGGTCTGGGCCATGCCCTAAAGCTGCAGGCTTTAAGTGAAAACAGCTCTGCAGGTTACCTGACTCTAGCACTCAGACACCCAGCTCCCAATGGGATCCAAACCCCAGATAAATCCATTTTACTCTGTATAAAGCTTATACAAAGTAAACTCATAAATTGTTTGCCCTCTATAACACTGATAGAGAGATATGCACAGCTGTTTGCTCCTCCAGGTATTAATCACTTAGTCTGGATTCATTAATAAACAAAAGTGATTTTATTAAGTATAAAAAGTAGAATTTAAGTGGTTTCAAGTAATAACAGACAGAACAAAGTAAGTCACCAAGCAAAATAAAGCAAAAACATGCAAGTCTAAGCCTAATACATTAAGAAATTGAACACAGGTAAATCTCACCCTCAGAGATGTTCCAATAAGTTTCTTTCACAGACTAGACTCCTTCCTAGTCTGGGCCTAGTCCTTTCCCCTGGTCCAGTTCTTGTTAGTTCCAGCAGCCATTTTAAGTGGAAAACAGGGGCTCTCTCATGTCTGGCAGCCCCCTTTGTTCTATTTCACCCCCTTTTATAACTTTGGCACAAAGCAGGAATCTTTTGTCTCTCCTTCTAAATGGAAAAGTACCAGATTTAAGATGGATTTCATTACCAGGTGACATGGTCACATGTCACTGTAAGACCTCATTCTTCATTACCCACAGGCTGGCCCACACATACACAGGAACATCCACAACCAATTGTCCTAGTCAATGGGAGCCATCAAGATTCTAACCACCATTAATGGCCCACACTTTGCATAATTACAATAGGACCTCAGAGTTATACTTCATATTTCTAGCTTCAGATACAAGAATGATACGTGCATACAAATAGGATGAACACAGTAGATTATAAGCTTTGTAATGATACCTTACAAGAGCCCTTTTGCATAAATATTCCAGTTATAGTATATTCACATTCAAAGCATATTTTCATAAAGCATATGGAATGCAATATCACAGAAAGAATGAAAAGATTGAGATTGTTTAGCTTGGACAGGTACATGATACATAAAAGAATGAGTGGTCTAGTGAAGGTCTATTGGGAATATTTGTTCTGCCTGTCTCATAACACAAATACAAGGGGGAATTAAATGAAACTGAAAGATGGGAAGATCAAAACTAATACTTTTTCACACAATGTGTACTTGAACAGTGGAACTTGCTGCCACAGGAAGCTGTTGAGGCCAAGAGCTTAAGAAGATTCAAAAAGGGAATGTGCATATATATGGATACCAAAAATAACCAGCATTATCATATTTAACGTTTAAAAAATTGTGGAAGGAATATTCAGTGCTCTGTTTATGGGTTTAAGTCAGTCTCTATCAGAGAACAGGATGAGAACTAATGTGGAATGAAATGGGTAGCTTATCCCACATCTGCCTGCTGTGGGATTCTCACACCTGCCTGCTGTGGGATTCTCACACCTTCCTTTGAAGCATCTGGTGCTAGCTAGTGTCAGGGACAAGATACTGGATAGATGGATCTCGGGGCTGATCCAGTGTGACAATGTCTCTCTTCTTACTGTTTTTAGGACACAAATACTGTGACAGATTTAACTGGATTTACTGTAGTGGCTGAGTTTTTATAGCACACATCTTGTGAAGTGTATGTAACAATTTTCACCAGTGGAAAACAACACCCCTAAAGGATTCAAAAGAGTGAATTGACAGCACACTGTTACAATCTAAAACTGGTTGGTTTTCAATCAGCTGTGCTGGAGTTGTTCCTACTGCTTGCACCCAAATATAATTTTCTGCAGTTAGCCACGGGAACAACAAAATACTGTTGTTGCAATAAGATTATTTTTACATTGATGTGCCCTCTTATTCTATCAAAGTAAAATGCAGGTAATTGGAATATACTGGTTTAAACACAGAGGAATGAAGCTAAGTTATATTTGTGATGCCTTTGACAGTCTTAAGGGCCTTATACTCCTGTCTAATTGGCAGCTCATATCCAGTGTATCTTAGCACACACAAAGAGAGGGGAAGAGAGAGCTGTGTAAATCAACACTCTTACGTCAATTACACTACATGTGTCTCTGCCTGTCACACATTCACAAAGCAATTTAAGTTCCCTGGGCACTATGCAAGGAAGGGATGTAGAGATGGAAAGAGGAAAATAAAATAGATGGACCTTGGCCTGTACAGGTTACTCCCATTTTTCCATTCTCGAGGCTAAATGTTTTTGGCCACAAAAGGATTTATAAATTGTAGCTTTTTTTCCTGCCCTGCACATTAACTATCGCTCTCATTCTGAGTCTTATATTTCTTCCATTACCAAACACCAACATGCTTCTATGCCCAAACAATGTTTACGTTTATTTACTTAGGTCCCAAATTGGCAAAACATTTAAGCAGGTGCTTAAATCCATTCCTATTCAGCAAAGCACTCAGGTCCAGGTTTGTAAGGATAAATCTCATGTTCAAAACCAATGTCATTGAGACTTAGGACCCTAAAACCCATCATCTGTCAATGATTTTTAGCCACCTGAACCAGTTAGGCATTACAACACAGAGCATAACAATGCTCAAATATCTTTTTAAAAATCTGAGTTTTAAGCAGACGCTTATCAGTACGTGTGTTTAAGTGCCACTGACTTTTCAATTGGGACTTAGACATAAGCTTAAAGTTCAGCTTGTGCTCTAGCTGAATAGGTTACTCTGCTGAATCAGGGCTTTAAATACCACCATAAATAAATTGCTACTGTATTTATAAAATCCACATAATTATTTTATGGGAAAACAACCCTCTGTATAAGGCGATTTTTTTCATGAGCATTACTATTTAAAATATTTATATAGTAGCATAACTGTGAATGGTGCTTAACAGAAAAATAAAATGTCACGGAACCAGATTTGAAGCTCAGTTACACCACAGGAAGTCCAGAGTAAGTGCTACTGGTGTCAGAGTAACTATGGATTTATATCAGGATTCAGCCCACAGGTCCTGCCCCCCCCCACGACCTCGCAGTCTGAGCACCTGATCCCAAAATGTATTTTAGCATCTCCAGTTCATACCTGAGCACCTTCCACTTCAAGTAAGTTTAATTGGGCTTGAAGACACTTGGCATCTCACAGGATCGTGCTCCAAATGAGACAAATTCAGGAAATGATATCAGATAAAGGAAGGTATAGGGAAAGGAGAGAAGAGTCTTAGAACGAGGAGAGAGAATGTGGTTCAAATTCTATTTTCTATGTGTCTGAAACTGATTCGGGTTCGATAAGCTTTGTATTGGGTGAGGAAAATCAGGCAGCGTTTATTTGGGGGAAAGTTACAACTTGGGCCAAGGGAGAGAGGCAATTTTTAGCTGGGATGTTGTTAGGCAATATAAACAACCCAAAAATCATTAACAGTACAATTCTATACTGCTCACTGCACCACACTGGATAGGCAGACACACCAATCACACAAGATGGGAATCGGGTTCGTCAGGGCGGTGCCCAGTGCAACACAGGAAAGAGACCCACAGGCCACTGCCTCAACCGCCCTTGCTTTCACACTAAGGGTAAACCCAGAGTGTGGTGCGGCTGCAGTTGGGCAGATTCCACTCACACAGACCACGGGGACAGGAACCCCTTGGTCAGCTAATCCCCAGGTGGAGACAGCTCCCAGACACAAACACTCCGGACAAAGACAGAGCAGTGACTCACACACTTAAAACAGTTTACAATAAACAATTTATTAAAACCTTAGAACAACTATACACCTAGGCAATTGTGCAATTATGAGCTCAATACTTTAATCCTTAACACTGTGCACACACTTGGTACTGGGTTAGGAAGGGGAAAAATAGGAGGCTAGAGAAGCAAACTGCCAGAAATTAGAAAACAAATACCGCACTCCAGGCGCAGCTGAGCAGCAGAGCAGACACCAGAAGCAAGATGAGGTGCCAGGAACAGGTCCAAGGCGACAATGAAGACGACACGACATGAGCTAGCTATACCGGGAAGAGACCCTGGCCGAAAGGTTGATCAGGTCCTTCAGCTGACACGCGGACACTCCACACTACGAGCTAGACCGGGAGGAGACCCTGGCCAAAAGGTTGATCAGGCCCTTCAGCTGACACGCGGACACTCCACAAAGATTTTGGGGGGAAATCTAGTTTTATAGAAAGGGTCTCACTCACTCGTGTCAACATCTGATTGGTCCCTGGTTCCCCCTCCCTCCAGGCTTCGAGCTGTTGCCCCCCATGCCGGCAGGATTTGCACACGGCACACTGGGGTATCTGGGCAGAATTAGGTCTCTGTATACAGTACTCTGGAGTTGCTGGGCAGAACTAGACTGACCTCCAGACGACCGGGCCCAAAAAGAGCGGGAAAATGCATACTACGGAGTTGCTGGGCAGAATCAGGTCTTTGCACACTGCACTAGCCTGACCTTCAGACGGCCCAACAGAAAAAAAACAGGAAAGTACACACAGCACTTTAGTGTTGCTGGGCAGGATTAGGTCTCTGCCCTTTCCTATGCAACAAGAACCTGGTCCAAGATGGAGGCTGCCTTGTCCTTTTAACAGGACAAGATGGCCGTGGACCGACAATTGGCCATACAGAGCCATAACTGCGTATCAGGTTGCGACACTATGAAGCATTTAATTACAGGGCATGGCAAAAAAGGAGGTGCAGATAGCAAAGAGGCAGATAGCAAAGAAAAGAGGTCAATAGTGGAGAACTAGTTGAAAGAAGTATGTTCAGAAGAGAAATTCGAAGAAAGTGGCTGTTGCCCTGAAAGAGGAAGGTTTTTCAAGGTGTACGGATGGTGTGGGATAAACATTAGCATGCAAATGGGACAAGGAGACTGTAGAAGTAACGTTTATTTGCTTTTCAGAAAATTCTCTCTCACTGACTGCAACATAAAGTTACATGAGCTCTGGATAGAAAGAGAGAATGATAGGTTTCTAGTTCCTAGTATAACATGTATTTCGTAATCCTAGATTAGTTATTAGGAGCCAGAGAAGGAAGAGACTTCATGAATCAGAGGTCCAGATCATTGGCTGATGGAAATACGCATTGCTGCATTGGATTCAATGGAGTTACACCAATTTAGGAACTGGTCTATAGAGTCTATCTTAGGCTTTTCTATAGTATCATTATTGTGGTATTTAAGTATTTACAAATTCAGGATGTATGATGCGTTAGATATAAAAATGACAATACCAAGATATTGTACACATACGTAATCCCCACCTCTCCCCACCCCCCAAAAAAGAGACTACAACTTGAAAGTGGATATTACTATTACTGGATTTTCAATCACCATGTTGTCAATTCTTTAAATACATCTTTTATGAAGAATATTCCCTCAGAATATTGGAAAAATTAGTTCCAGACTTTGTGCCTTTTCCTTCATATCATTGATAGGCCAAATCCTCTTTTACTACATGCCCCAAAAGTCCCATTCTCATAACTGAGAAAAAAAATAGTTAAAAAAAAATCTGGTTTAAAGGGGAAATGAAAGCAGCTATAAAAATACATATATAACAAATGGAGGAAAGGGAAAGTTGATAGTAATGAAGATATAGCAGAAGCAAAAACTGTAGAAAAATGAAAGGGGAAGCAAAAGGACCCAAGGAGACATTTATGGCCAGCAGAGTTTAAGACAAGAAGGATGGGTTTTTTAATGTATATTTAGAACAAAAGGAATCTTAACAATGGTACAGGTCCATTAATAGATGGAAAAGATAGAATTGTCAATAATTATGTAAGAAAGGAAGATGTATTCAATAAATATTTCTGTTCCATATTTGGAAAACTGCCAGATTATATATTCATATCATATGATGATTGATGATGATAATGAAATACTCTCCATATCATCAGTAATGAAGAAGGAAGTTAAATAGCAGCTATAAAGTAAAACATTTTAAAATCATCAGGTCCAAGTCCAGATAACTTGCATCCAAGAGTTTTAAAGGAGCTGGCCGAGGAGCTCACTGAGCCATTAATGTTGATTTTTTTCAATAAGTCTTCAAACACTGGGGAAGTTCCAGAAGAAAGTTAATGTTGTGCCCATTTAAAAAAGGTAAATGAGATGAGCCAGGTAATGAGAGGCCTGTCAGCCTGACATCAATCCCTGGCAAAATAATAAAGCAGCTGATATGGGACTCAATTAATAAAGAATTAAATGAATGCCAATCAGGATGGGCTTATGGAAAATAGAAGTTATCAATCTAACTATTTTTAGATTAAAAGTTTGGTTCATAATATAAAATAGAATAGAATAGAATAGAATATACATGGACTTCTGTAAATCATTTGATCTGGACCTTTTGATATGGTCTCCCACAGTATTCTTGCCAGCAAGTTAAAGAGGTATGGGCTGGATGAATGGACTATAAGGTGGATAGAAAGCTGGCTAGGTTGTAGGGCTCAACGGGTAATGATCAATGACTCCATGACTAGTTGGCAGCCGGTATCAAGCAGAGTGCCCCAAGGGTCGGTCCTGGGGCTGGTTTTGTTCAATATCTTCATTAACGATTTGGAGGATGGCGTGGACTGCACCCTCAGCAAGTTTGCAGATGACACTAAACTGGGAGGAGTGGTAGATATGCTGGAGGGTAGGGATAGGATACAGAGGGACCTAGAAAAATTAGAGGATTGGGCCAAAAGAAATCTAATGAGATTCAACAAGGACAAGTGCAGAGTCCTGCACTTAGGAAGAAAGAATCCCATGCACTGCTACAGACTAGGGACCAAGTGGCTAGGCAGGAGTTCTGCAGAAAAGGACCTAGGGGTTACAGTGGATGAGAAGCTGTATATGAGTCAACAGTGTGCCCTTGTTGCCAAGAAGGCTAATGGCATTTTGGGCTGTATAAGTAGGAGCATTGCCAGCAGATCGAGGGACGTGATGATTCCCCTCTATTCGGCATTGGTGAGGCCTCATCTGGAGTACTGTGTCCAATTTTGGGCCCCACACTACAAGAAAGGCATGGAAAAATTGGAAAGAGTCCAGCGGAGGGCAACAAAAATGATTAGGGGGCTGGAGCACATGACTTATGAGGAGAGGCTGAGGGAACTGGGATTGTTTTGTCTGCAGAAGAGAAGAATGAGGGGGGATTTGATAGCTGCTTTCAACTACCTGAAAGGGGGTTCCAAAGAGGATGGATCTAGACTGTTCTCAGTGGTACCAGATGATAGAACAAGGAGCAATGGTCTCAAGTTGCAGTGTGGGAGGTTTACGATGGATATCAGGAAAACTTTTTCACTAGGAGGGTGGTGAAGCACTGGAATGGGTTACCTAGGGAGGTGGTGGAATCTCCTTCCTTAGAGGTTTTTAAGGTCAGGCTTGACAAAGCCCTGGCTGGGATGATTTAGTTGGGGATTAGATCCTGCTTTGAGCAGGGGGTTGGGCTAGATGACCTCCTGAGGTCCCTTCCAACCCTATGATTCTATGATCTACACAATATTTGGATTAAGAAACTAGAACAACATAAAAATCAACATGACACACATTAAATGTATTTTAAAAACTGGCTAACTGATAGGTCTCAAAATGTAACTGCAAATGGAGAATCATTATCAAGTAGGTCTGTTTCTAGTGAGGTCTTTCAGGGATCAGTTCTCAGGTCTACGCTATTTAACATTTTTAATCAATGATCTCAGAAAAACATAAAATCATTACTGTTAAAGTTTGTAGATGACATACGATTGGGGGAGTGATAAATATTGAAGAGGACAGACCACTGATAAAGAGCAGTCTGGATCATTTAGTAAATTGGGCACAAGCAAATAACGTGTTTTAATACAGCCAAATGTAAAGTCATACATTTAGTAACAAAGAATGCAGGCCATACTTATAAGTTCTGGGAAGCAGTGACTCTGAAAAGGACTTGGAAGTCGTGATGGATAATCAGCTGAACATGAGCTCCCAGTGCTACACTGTAGCCAACAAAGCTAATGTGATCCTTGTATGTATAAACTGGCAAATACTGAGTAGAAGTAGAGAGGTTATTACCTCTGTATTTGGCACTGTTGTGAGCACTGCTGGAATACTGTGTCCAGTTTTAGTGCCCACAATTCAAGAAGGATGTTAATAAACTAGAGAGGGTTCAGAGAAGAGCAATGAGAACAATTAAAGGATTAGAAAACATGCCTTATAGTGATAAACTCTAAGAGTTCACTCTATTTAGCTTAACAGAGAGAAGATTAAGGAGTGACTTGATCACAGTCTATAAGTCCCCCTTACATGGGGAACAGAAATTTGTCTGCTAGACTGAAGAGTGTTTTATATTATCAAATGTATAACAAGATCCAATGGCTGGAAGTTGAAGCCAGACAAATTCAGACGGGAAATAGGGCACACATTGTTAACAGTGAGGGTAACTAACCTTTGGAAAACCTTACCAAGGCTTGTGGTGGATTCTCCATCACTGGACATTTTGAAAATGCGGAGTGGATGTATTTTTCTAAAAGAGATGGTCTAGTTCAAACAGGAATTAATTCAGGGACGTTCTATAGCCTCCGTTATACAGAAGGTCAGACAAGTGGATCGCAGCGGCCCCTTCTGGATTTATAATCTATGAGTCTTCACCATCAAATGAGTTTTACATGATCTGGGGTAAGAACTGTGACGTTGCACTCTATATGATTTTATGAAAATATGCTAATGAGTTTAAATATAATGTAACTGGAATATGCTTCATGCAAAAGGTCTCTTGTAAGGTATCATTACAAAGCTTATAATCTACTGAGTGTGGTCATCCTATTTGTATAAATGTAACACTCTTGTATCTGAAACTAGAAATATGAAATATAACTCAGAAGTTCTATTGTAATTATGCAAAGTGTGGGCCATTAATGGTGATTTGGAATCTTGATGACTCCCATTAACCAGGACAATTGACTGTAGATGGCTCTGTTTTACCTGTAAGTTTTCCTGTATACCTGTGTGCTGGAAAGTGGGCAATGAAGTCTTACAGTGACATGTGATCATGTCACCTGAACTGGAATCCATCTTTAACCTGGTGCTTTTCCAATGAGAAGGAGGGGGTGGGAACCCAGAGAGGGACAAAGGATTCCCACCTTATGCAAAAGAGATATAAAAGGATGGAACAGAACAAAGGGGTGCCATCATGAGGAATCCCCTAGCTACCACCTGATCTGGAACAAGGGCAGTATTGGGGAAAGGACTGTGCCCAGACTAGGAAGGCATCCAATCTGTGAAAGAAACTTATGGAAACATCTCTGAGGGTGAGATTTTATCTGTATTCAGTTGTATTACTGTATTAGGCTTAGATTTGCATGTTTTATTTTATTTTACTTGGTAATTCAGTTTGTTCTGTCTGTTACTACTTGGAACCACTTAAATCCTACTTTCTGTATTTAATAAAATCTCTTTTTACTTATTAATTAACCCAGAGTATGTATTAATATTTGGGGTGGGGGAACAGCTGTGCATATCTCTCTATCAGTGTTATAGAGTGCGAACAATCTATGAGTTTATACAGGGTAAAACAGATTTATTTGGGGTTTAGACCCCATTGGGAGTTGGGCATATGAGTGTTAAAGACAGGAACACTTCTGTAAGCTGCTTTCAGGTTAAGTCGGCAGCTTTGTGGCACGTGGTTCAGACCCTGGGTCTGTGTTGGAGCAGACTGGTGTGTCTGACTCAGCAAGACAGGGTGCTGTAGTCCTAAACTGCCAGGGCAGGAAAGCAAGGGCAGAAGTAGTCTTGACACATCACTTGGCAGTTCCCAAGGGGGTTTCTGTGACCGAACCCATCACAAGAACAAATTAAACTTGATTATTTTCATGCTGGTACTTCATATCCTTTCTAAGAATAATAATAGAGAGCTTTCAAGTTTTAACATGCTGATCTTTTTTCCCATTCAGGACTATGAAGTCAGTGATTAGAGTGGATAAATTGTCCATTTTACCTTCATGTTATTTTTACCATTCATATTACTCTGAAGTGGAGTTTTGCAAACACAGAAAGAGAAGAATAGCGTAATCTTACGAAGCTGAATCTGTTTTCACCTTACTGATGCAAGTAATTCTCTTGCAGTTAATGTGATTAGTTCTGTGACTAGGTTTGGCTCTTTAAGTATACTTTTCTTATAAGAAAAGCAAGTGGTAGAACATCTACAGTGCTATAATCTCTATCTATAATTCAGTGGCTTGATGGAAGTGGTTATACTTTGGGCCTGCTAATATGCTTATTTGAAAGAATCTGTTTTTCTAGTGAATGAGCAAATGCTACTTTGGCTGTTACATGACTATGATGTTTTATTTATTTACTTCTTGTAATTTACAAATAAATTATAGACACAATTCAAGAGTAACAGCTACTTTGGGGCAGGGAGCATCTTTTTCTTCTGTGTTTGTACAGTGCCCAGCACAATGGGGTCCTGGTCCAAGAGTGGGACTTCTAGGCACTACCGCAATGCAAATCATATTCCTTCACATTAAAAAGTCTTGTTCAATCAGATGCAGGGAAAAATAAAGTCTCCAGTATTCTTTTCTGCATAACTTGCTACGCTGAATTTAAAATACAAGGCTAAACTAAATATGGTCATTGGGACCTTAGTGGTTCTTTGTTTTGTATTGAAAAATATAGCAATACATATATTGATAAATATATTGTGTGGCAGAGCTCTGACCTTGTCCCTGTGGGTCCCGCGCTTCTAGGCGGTTTATGCTAGCCTCAGTGGCTCACTGCGACCCTCCACGTAGCCCTTCTCTCTCTAGGGCCAGGGTTACAGTCTGCTGAGCCCTTTTCATCATAGGCTGCAAGGAGGTTGGTGAGAGAACTCCCACAGTCTCTGTTGTCCCTGGGGCTTATCTCAGAACAGTTTAGCCTCCTGTCCTGACAGGGACCTGACTTCCCCTCCCAGGAGCTGTTCCTGTAGTGGTGGGCTGGGGGGGAAACCCGGGCCCGCCCTCTATTCCAGGTTCCAGCCCAGGGACCCTAATGGTAGCAGCTATTGGAAGCCAACCTTTCACTGCCAGAGTTGCTACATTTCCCTGGGCCACTTCCCCACAGCTCTCCTGCTTCTCCCTTCTTCACCCTAACCTTAGGGCTCCCTTAACGATGGTTTGAGGGTGTCTTCATTAACCAGCCCTTCAGCTGCACTTCCTCTCCTCTGGCTCCCTGGCTCTCCCCTGCCTGACTGGAGTGAGCCCTTTTTATAGTATCAGCGGGGTCTTAATTAGAGTCAGGTGGTCACATTAGCCTGGAGCAGTACCTGCTCTGGTCAGTCAGGGAACAGAAAACTGTTAATCCAGTGGCCAATATATCTGCCTTCTGCTATTCTGCTGTACCCAACTGGCCTGGGTCTATCACGATTGATATTAATAAATATGCTGATAAATATAGCAATTCTGGAGTGAAAGAAAAGGTTTCAAATGTCATACGTCAACTCCCAATCAAGAATGAAAAGTCATCAAATGCAAACCTATCTAAAAGCATAACAAAGATAAAACTAGAATTTGCCGGTGTGAGGTACAGATGAGCAGAGAGGTCATGGGCTTGGGCGGCATCAGACGGTCTGGACTGGTCTGAACTGGTGACCTCTGAGACTTGTTCCTGAACTGGAGAGGCTGGTGATCATCTATTGATCCGACGCAGGGCTGCCAAGCCAATTAATGCATCTTCCTCATTGTCGTCCCTAGAATTTAACAAGGGGTTTTCTTCGTCCTTTTCCACAATGAGATGGGAATATGACAGGGGTTGGGATTGATCTGAGTCTGCTTGGAGAACGGGGTAAAGGGGAGCGCTCAGTCTGGTGGTGGGAGAGGAGGTTTCCAGTAAAGCTTTTAACTTATCATTTGAATCTTTGAGAGAGGTGAGTTTCGATTCTGTCCACCTACGACTTGCGCTGAGGTTACAGAAGGTAAAAAGGCGCAGCTTCTACAGTTTCAGAGAGTGACACCACCGCATATTCTGCAAGGAGACGACCTTGGTTGTCTCGAAAACAGGCACCATCAGTAACCAAAACAAGGTCAGAGTTAGGGAGAGGGACATCAGAAAGGTCAGAGCGCGGGACGGTGATAGCAGAGACAGTTGCAAGGCAGTCGTGGGGATCACCGTCATCAGACAAAGGAAGGAGAGTGGCAGGGTTTAACTGAGAACAACGCTTTATGGTGATATACGAAGCCGACAGCAGTAAAAGTTCGTACCTGGTAAGGCGGGCGGAGGAGAGGTGGCTTGTGTTACATTGTAGCAGGAGAGTTTCCACAGAGTGAGGGACCATAAGGGTAAGAGGAGAGTGGAGGCCAAGGAATTCAGACATTTCAACTAGGCGCGCCACGGCAGCCACGGTGCGCAGGCAGCAGGGTAAGCCTTGGGCAACAGGGTCCAAAGTGGCAGAGAAATAAGCCACTGGGCGGTTCTTGTCTCCGTGTATCTGAGTGAGAACTCCAAGTGCACACCCAGGTTGTGCGTGGCAGAAAAGGGTAAAAGGCGTAGAATAGTCAGGCAGACTGGAGGGTTTTGGGGGAACAAGGGATTTTAAACTCCTGCTGTGCAGACACCAGGAAGCAGCTCAGGGCTTCCTTGGGCTGGTAGAAGCCCACAAGGAGAATCTCCTTCATGCTTGGAACCTTGGTGCAGGCCTCGATGTGGTGTTATCTTGTCAAGTTCGCGCTCTTTTATCTGTATAAAATAAGGTAGTGTGGGTCTTGCATGGCGCTCACATTATCTGGGTGTTATTAGTAGAGCGCTGTGCTAATAATCAGAGTGGTCTAACAAATTGTGAGTCCTGAGTCTGACTTTGACAAATGCAGGTTACAAGCTGGAAGCAAAGAGGAAAATGCCAGCATCATGTGGCCAGCAAGCTCTCCATGAGCCAGCTGCAAGTGCACCATGAACCAGCAGCAGCACACAGATTCCAGTCCAATCACTGCAACCCTTTATAATAGCATCAGTGCAATACTTCTTAGTTATCACCGAAGCATATTGTAGCAATTCATTTTTATTTATTTAAAGAAGGAACCAGAAACAGTGTTGGGTACTTTAGTAACCACCAAAAACATCTGATAATTTTCCTCTCTCAAAGATGCTAGAAACCAATTTACATAAACTTAAGGAACTCTGTTAATGAAGATAGGAAAACAGACAAAACTGTTTCATCATGAAAGGAGGTCTCCTGTTGTGCTCAAGATTGGATTTTGAGAACTTGCAGTGGATAACTTCTGCAGTAGCCTGTAAGTATGTAAAAGGGATTAGCTAATGTCAGATTGTGCAAATAAACCCACATCTCCACAGCAGACAAGAAAATTTTTTAAGCTGAAGGATGCAAGATCTGTATCTGAATATTTTATAATTGAACAAATCCATTTGATTAGCACTTGCCTATGCAATGGCATTACTGCAAAAGAATACATTGTTAATTTCATAGAATTTCATTACAGTGTAACAAGACTTACTCTAAGAATATTCCACCATAAACAGAGGAGAGAAGGGTGCATGGTGTTTCACCTATGGACTGACAATGCTTTATGTGAAGGGAATTTTTGACATCTGGTTTCAAAGTAAGTGGTTCTAAGACATGATGTTTCTATAAAGTTTATATTGATGTTAATGACACACATTTATATGGTGACTTTTATCCTAAGTGGATCTCAAAGAGCTTTATAAACTTCACTGGTTCTCCAAACTAATACATATATACACACACAATCTACTTTGCCCATAACTGATGTGTAGCTATCTCTGGGGTGAAATATCACATCTGCTCAGTAGTGTACACCAACACGATAAAACAGTGTAGGGCAAGATATTATCCAAGGGAAATTACAGAAGAATTTAAGTAGGAAAATATTACTACTAGTCAGTTAAAGAGTAATGTCATTATAGCATTTATTTACCTCAGATACAAGGCCAAAATGAAACAGCACAGGAAATATGAAAGAAAAATTGAGTATATAGAAACTGCAGTGCGAACAGTGTCTAATAAGGCATTGTTCAGACTACTGGAAAACTTGGTTCCACGGGGAGATAACAGTAATCTTAATATGACTTACAAATAAGCATTCTTTGAAACATGGTTTGGCTTCTGCTTCAGAAACTGGCATGAATAATCCCCTAATGAGAGGAGCCTTAAACCTCACTTAGGCCATGTCTATACTTACCGTGATTGATGCCACAGGGGGTCAATTTAGTGGGTATTCACTAGACCAGCTAAAATCGATCATAGATTGCTCTCCCATCGACTCCGGTACTCCACCAGAATGAGAAGAGTTTCTCCCGTCAACCCAGTGCAGTGTAGACACCGCAGTAAGTCGACCTAGCTACGTTGACTCCAGCTACGTTATTCACACAGCTGGAGTAGCGTAACTTAGGTCAACTTACCCCAGTAGTGTAGACAAGGCCTTAGTTGGTAATTTATACCTACCTCCTCCGCTTAGTCCACATTCCTGTCTCTGGAGGACATATAGAAAGGTTGAAATATACCACTCTGGAAGGAGTGAGGGGCAGGCTAACAATTAAAGGGAGCGTACCCATCTAGTCAGGTTTTGCATTTAAACATGACTACATTAATAACATTTAATTTAAAAGACACCAATTGTTTCTATCGTGTCAGCGAGTGGGTAGATTATCAAAAATCTGATTTTTTAAAGGCTCATATAATCAAGAAAAGATGCAAGAAACTGGATGTTTTAAAAATTAAATCATCAGTATCCATGGCACAAATGCTGTCTCAAACTTATGAATGGGAACAAGTCTCTCAGAAACACATGGAAGATCTATGGGAGCTGGGCAGAAGCAGCATTGTTTATAATTAATGGTGAAGTTGATTAACCATTAGAACAAACTACCAAGGGAAATGGTTGATCCTCCAGCTCTTGATGTCTTCAGATAAAGACTAGATGCCTTTCTGGAAGTGATGCTTTAGTCTTACAAAAGTCATTGGGCTCAGTACAGGAGTAATGGGATGAAATTTTATGGCCTGTGATATACAGGTGATGAGACTAGATGACACTAATGGTCCCTTCTAGCCTTAAACTCTATCAGTCTATGAAACCTAAGAAGAATCCAATCTTTAAACAATGTTACAAGAATTTTTCACCACATCTCATCTCCTCCATGTCCTCTATCAAGGAAATTTCGAAAATTTTGGCAACTTTAACATAGTAAGCGGCAACAGCACCGGGACCATAGCCCCCCCCCCCCCCCCATACACACACACTTTTTAAAATGGGTGTAATTTGGGAAGGGGCATTGCCCCCCCTAAACTGCAAGGTCAACGAGCTTGTTGCCCTGCATGCTGTTTAAAACACAGCACCTAAATTCCCTCTAAGCTGCACGGCTGTGCAGCAGGCTATTAAGGACCATGCAGATGCACAGCCAGGGAGAGGCACCTCTCCCCTGACTGTGGCTCCAGTGAAGCTGCCGCAGCCAAGGAGAAGGGCCTCTCCCTCAACTCTGGCCCCGCTGGAGCTGCCATGAGGGGGAGAGGCACGCTATCCCAGCCCCAAGCTGCTGTGTCAAGAGAAAGCTGGGGGGAATTCTCTCTCCCCGCAGCAGCCCCACGGCAGCCTGCACCCCAAGCCCCGCATCCCTGGCTCCACCCTAGAGCCCACATCCCCAACCAGAGCTCTCACACATACCCCCACACTCCAACCCTCTGCCCTAGCCTAGACCCCCCCTCCTGCACCCCAAACCGCTCATCCCTAACCCCACCCCAGAGCCTGCATCCCCAGCCAGAACTCTCACCCCAGCATCCCAACCCGCTGCCCCAGCTCTGAGCCCCCTCCTGCACCCCAAACCCCTCAGCCCCACCCCCACCACACATCACCTCCATATGGGTGCACATAACAAAATTCATTTGCACATGGATGTAAAAAATTAGAAGAAACAATGCACAGCACCAAGAGGGGGCATGTTTCCAGTCAAATTACTTCTATAGCCAAAAAAAGAAAATTACTTTTCATAGGACACTTAGTCAGCAGAACTTAATCTGCTTGACATGATGTAGGAGGAGCAAATTTATGGGCCTTCTCTATGTTTAAAAAAAGAGTGATGTTTTTAATTTTTTCCTACTGTAGATTAGGCCTGAGGAAGAATCTAATGCCTGAACCAGGAAGGAACTGAGCCCATGAGACATTTTGGGATTTTTTTCTTTGTCATTTTTTATTTCCAGTGTTTTTGAAAAAAAAAATCAACTACTTTTTATAAAACTTTGGTTAAAACCCATTTATTTAGCAAGAACTTTGTGGCGAAGTCTGATTTCTGAAGCAGGAGAACACCAATTAAGTTGCTGATCCTGCAAATGCTTATCTACATGCTTAACTTTATGCAGGAGATCATAAATCAATGGCCAAATCAAATCAAATGCCCTGCTCCCCTAGATCCTAAGAGATCTCAGTGAGTAAATATGTGCATAGATGTTTTCAGGATTGGGATATCTCATGGAATTTTTGGACTTTTTACTTTCTGGCTTCATGAAAATGCCTTAATGCATGTTTACAATACAAATATTTTTGGTAAATCCATTTACCAAAGGCTCCCATTGGTTTCATTGTGAGCAGGATAGTGTCTACCATATTTGCCATGAAAAAGGTACAAAGTTTCTGCAGTCTGATCACACAATAGGATGATCACCATTATAAGTTTAAAAAAATAGCAGTACTTAAGGGCCATGCACTTCAAATCTATGGATTTCATAATATCAAATGACAGAACTCTTGCTCTTCCTCAGCTATTTATTTTCACAGGCCAACTAACTAGGAGTTTTGGTCCACAGCCTTTTTTTACAATTCTCAGAGGTCATCGGAATGTTGTGTGCAAGGGTGATTATTACACTGTGATTGGGTTTGTGTAGTCTGGAGAAGAGAAGACTGAGGGGGAACATTATATGTAAACCAATATGTAAAAGGTTGTTATAAAGAGGAGGGTGACAAATTATTCTTCCTAACTACTGAGGATAGGACAAGAAGCAATGTGCTTCAATTTCAGCAAGGGAGGTCTAGGTTGGACATTAGGAAGAACTTCCTAACTGTCAGGGTGCTTAAACACTGGAATAAATTGCCTAGAGAGACTGTGGAATCTCATCACTGAAAGTTTTTAAGAGCAGGTTAGACAAACACCTGTCAGAGACAGTCTAGACAAAACTTAGTCCTGCAGGGGACTGGACTAGATGACTATCAAACTCCCTTCCAGTCCTACATTTCTATGATTTAAGATAATATACAGTCAAAGGCATTACTCTTCTAAGGCTCTAGGGTCAGGGACAGGGGGGAGGGGCCATTTCTAATAAGAGTATTCTTGGCACGCACACGCCAGCCACTCAACTTCTCCCTAACAATAAGTCACTAATACTATCTTACCAACTTTTCTTCCCACTGCCCTGCTGATTTACCTTGACTCCAACCTGGAATTACAACCTCTGGAATGAACGGGTAGCTCTACGGCTATGCTCATGAAATCCCTGGCTTTTTGCTGAGGCTTACCGAGGGTGCTAGCCAGCGCCAGTAGTACTTTTGAAACTCGCCTGCCAGGAACCACACTGCGAGCATAACCCTGCTGCACACAGAATACCAAAGAGCCACAGGATCATAGCAGCTCTCAGTTACTACTGATTTGGGCTAGATTCAGCCCAGTGACCTCAGAATGAAAGTCACTATGACCATGCCCCTGAATTTGACCCATTATGTCAAATTCTGTTCTCCTTACTCAGCCTGTATTGTAAATAATAAACAATGACTTGGGCCTACTGTACTACTGGCCCAGCCTAAGATCTGGCCGTTTCCTTGCCGATGGTCCTTTTTTTTGGCAGAAACCTAAACCCTCCTAATGCAGCTAAGATGAGTCTGACCAAGATCAAAATTACACTGGTTGATTTTTGTTCCATTGATTTTTTTTCCCCTTGTGGCCTGGCATGTCTCAGGTAATTTTTTCATCAATATATGAGCAGGTTTTGCTTATACAGGATTACAGCGATTACTAAAGAAAACTGCTTGCACTTTCCAGCAGCTGGCGCGACTTGCAACGCCCTGCACCAGTAAATAGTTAATGAGTTGGGGGATTAAATAATTTTGGTTTGATTCCCATCCAGCATGCTGACACAGCATCAGTCTTGTGCCTAAACTCTGAACAAGTTGGGTGCAGTCCCATACCGACCAGCAGCTTCCAATACTCCTCTGTGTAAACACACAGATTGCTCCAGGGGAAAAGGGAGGGTGGTGTTTGTTTTTCCCAGAGTTCCTACACTTCTCTTTGGCCAGCGTGAGGTACAGCTCTCTCCCATTTCTCCACACACACACCCTTTACTCCATTGCTACCTTTCATCATCCTTCTCTCCAGGGAGCCCATTATTACCACGCCTCTACTGGCTGAGAGTTAACTATTGATCAAGGAGACACCTCTTTCCACTCACCCACCTCCTCTCCAGTGTGACCTATCACTGGTATTTCTAAGGTGCCTGTCACCTTGGCATTTAAAGGGTGAATGTGTTGCCCCCATAGCACTTGCAGCCTACGGACTGAGAGAATGGGACAAATGCCCATGTTAATCCCAGATAATGACCATTACGTTTTCCTCAGTCATACATATTGTAAGTTGCACATGTGAATAGACAGCACGGGTTAATATACGACATTTTCCTTCTGCCTCTCAAGTCCAAAAACAGGGCTCTGAACAACCTTCAATATAGGTTGTAGGTTTGCAGCTGAACCCTCTCCACCCTACCTCATCCCTCAGAAATTCAGCTGCTGCCTTAAAGGTGACTTGAAAAGGAAACTCAAAATTGAGTTAAAGCCTTTAACCCCCAGTTTATAGTCTAAATGCCCCTCCTCCCCCAGTATGCCAGCGTGGGAAAGCTTTCACCACAGAACTCAAGTTAAATTTACCTCTCTAAATTGTTTTAGGCTCTGTCTGAGTCCACTGCTTTTCCCAAGAAATGCTAGAAATGTTCCAAAATGCATCATGTACCAGTGTTTCTCAACCCTTTTTGATACCAGGGACCGACTGGCTGCCTTCCTAAACTGTCTCAAGGAGCTCTCCGGGACTGGAGCCACTCCACAAACAGGTCATTCAGAAACACTGCTCTACCACATCTAAGTTACTAGAAGTGCCTGCAGTTGCTAGATTCTCATATCAATAACAATCCAGAAGGACTCTTTTGACCTAGTAAGGTATCTATAGGTACATTCTTTAAACAAAGGTAAACTGCAACCTGCACCTCTTCGGCACATATCTGACTATTGACGTCAATGAAAGTTTTGCCATTGACTTCAGTGAGGCCAGGATTTCACCTTTGAAGACTTTAATAAGCAAGAGGATGCTCCATAGAATTTATCTTCCTGTAAGCAAGCTTCATTTGGGAGCCTGAGCAGGCTGATGGTGACCCTTTCCAAATAGCCCTCAAAAGAAACCAAATAAATTACACAGCTTAAAAAGAAAAACTCATCCACAACATTTCTTTAAGCCAGAGAGTGGGCAAACATACATGTTTTGGCTTCACAGTCAATTTTCACTTCTAAAGCATCTAAACAGGGTGAGCCGTAGGATTCTGGGAAAGGCCAGCAAAAGGATTCTTTCCCCCTTGATGTCCCCCCACTTCAGCAGAGAGAGAGAGGGGCAGTGTTGCCAACCTCCATGATTGTATGATGAGCCTAATTCATTATGTTTGGCGTTTTTCTTAAAACTCCACCTCTTGGAGTCAGATGATTATGTGAGAATCTCAACTTTCCTTTAAAAATGATGTTTGCAGCCACCCTGGATGCAGAAAGAAGCCTGAAAAGGGGACTGCTCAAGACTGAAAAGCAGAAGGCAAATGAAAAGAACTGCACTGAAAAAAAAACTGACAAGAAAGCTCAGCTGTCACTGGGCCGGTTGGGGGGCTCTAGCTAGAGCCTCGTGGCCCCCTGGGCTCCCTGCTCCGAGCTGGGCTGCACCCTCCCCACTCCCCTGTCATAGCATGTCTGCCCCCTGGCTCCCCGCTCTCAGTCCAGCTGCTGCCCAGGCTCCCCACTACCAGCTTGGCAGCTCCCCGGAGGTTCCTGGCTCCCCACTGCCAAGAGTCCAGCTGCTCTCCCTGGCTCTTGGCTCCCTGACACAGCTGGGCTCCTGGCAAAGCGCTCCGCGCCTGGAGTCCAAGCAGAGCCTTGGGCAGCTGCTGGGCTCCCCACAGGGAACGGGGAGCCCAGCCTGGCTCAGAGCTGGGAGCAGGGAGCTGGTCAGGCACAGCCTAGCGGCTGCCCAAAGACTCCCACCAGCTGCCCAGAGGCTCTCCACTCCCCACTTCCTGCCAGGAGCCCAATGGTGGGGAGCGGGGAGCCCAGGGGGACAGCCGAGCTCCTGGCAGCAGGGAGCTGACAGCCCAGGGCAGGGGGTCAGCTAGGCTCTTGGTGGGGAGCTGCCAGCGGAGCTGAGACCCAGGCTGTCAGCCCCACACACTGCCCCCTCTTAAGTCACTGGAAGCGCTCCTTGTGAGGATGCAAACCACCGACCCAAGGAGGGTAGAGTGGTCATGAACCACCACAGAAAAGTTGCCCTAACATAGGTTGACTTACGTTTCTAGTGTAGACATGCCCTTACACAGAGCCCTTCTTCAGGTCTGGAAAACATGCATCACAGCTAAATACAAGGTGGAACACATTGTCTAGCATAAGTAGTTAACACATATTTCAAGGGACCATTCACAGTAAAGTGGTTCATTAACACCCCTTCACTAACCTGGGACTACTGCATCACTTTGTATCATCTATCATTGGTGATACCTAAGACTCTGGGCTACACAGGCTCCAGCAGCAAGCTGTACATTTATACATAGTAAAATGTATGAAAGCCATCATTTTAATTATTCCTTGGAAGACTTTTGAAAGAATACAAAGTTTTTGTATCCACGTGCTTTTGTCACAACCAACTCAGGCAACAGCTTTGACACTTGACATTTTGTTCCTCTTAAGCAGAAGAGTGATTAGGAGCATGATAATCCCTTTAAAATGCTTAATTAATCTCCAAAATAATGGTGTTCTGCTGGCACTGAGGATCAAAGGCCTTTAAGTTCACACTGCCACCAAATAGAGTTTGTACAGGCTAGTCTGATGCTAGGAAGATGCATGAGTCTGGCTCTACAGAACTAAATCACTGCATGCACAAATGTACGGGTGCAAAAGCGGAGGCTGTGGTATGGCCCCTTTGAAAACTTGGCCTTAAGTACTATTATAGTACAGTACCCTGAGTCCGTGGTGCTGAAGGAACTCCCGGAGATGCCAGATGCAGTGAGTGGGTGGATGTGAGAGTGAACAGGAATGTCAGCAAAGAAGCAAGGGAGCAATTTAAGACACAACAAAGGGACCTAGGGTCTGCTTGCTGAAACCATATGTGCACACTTGTTATCTGACTTTAAGATAGCCAATGGGAACCGCTGCTGAGCTGATGGAAGAGCTGTCAATCAGATTTTAATACTTAGCCACCTCAGTGTAGTGCTCCAAGATTCTCAAATAACAGGGACTATGTAAGTAAATTATTATTTCTAGGAGTATAAAACTACTTCCTTTTCAGCCTTGAGAGCACAAGCTGAGGAAGGCTATAAATAATTTCAACATCTGTTTCTCTAGTTAATAAAGTTTAATTTTTTTTTAACATGCCAATGATTTTTGACATTTTAATGATTTGGAAGTGGTTTGGCAGTACTGATTCTGTCAGCTATCCAGCTGACTCTACACTCGTGAAATTGTATTCCTGAAGATCAAGAGTCTCTCACAGCTCATTGAGATGAATAAACATTCAACTATCACAAAAGGCAACTGACACTGTACCCAAACTTATTACTGGAAGGCTAAGATTTCCCTGACACAACAAGTGGACATTTATGTTCACTCAGGGTAGAGTTACTATCCAAGTTTCTCATATGGCAGACTCATTGGTCAACTTGCTGAAAACCATAATTACCTGAGTGTAAGCGAGTTTTTTGGTGTACGTGAACGTCCACTCCAAAGGTTCCAGTTACATACTAGCTTCCCAGAATAGCTAACTACATGTCTGGATCCCAGGCTATATTTGTAACCCAAAAAAACATAATGTTCACATTGGAAAGCATCAATTATGAAGAAATGGGTACATACTGTTGTGAACCAGCTTTTTAATTAGTTGACTGTTTACACACAAAGCTGGTGATTAATAAAGCACAAACACTTATTTAGGCATGTATGGGTCCAGAAAACGTTTGCCTTTGCTTGGTATTGTATCAGTCCTGCAGGGACTAGCGGTAGCTGAAAGGAGCACATTAGACAGTAATATCTTGAACATCTCCTTAAACTTTATTTTGTGGCATACTGGCCACCTTTCCCCTTAATATTGGGATTTCTACATACTGTCTACAATACTGTCTCTCAAAGAGCCTTGTGATATTTCCGCTATCCAGTCGCTTTGGACTTTGGGCCCCGATCCTCTTCTTCTTGGAATCCCTGAGAGTTCTGCCATTGATTTTCTGAGTGGGCTCAGGCTTTCCAAAGGAAGAGGGACAAAAGTCTGTGACCTTTTTGAGGCCCCAACCCTACAATGGCTTATGCATGGATTTAATATTAAGCACCCCTCCAGTAAACACATGGTTTCTTCGTTTTGAAGCCAAAACTAGTAAGAAATCAGATTTTACATTTCTACACTATACTCTCAAAAGGCATTAGGATAAAAGCAGCCTTACAACATTTATACACATCCAGGCTCTATTGGCAGTCTCCTCTCCCCCATTTCGCAAGCCTGGAAACTTGCAATTGCCTTTTTTGTTACAACGAAACACAAGATCTCAGCCTAAGGCAAAGCTTTCTTAAACCAGATCCGAACAGTTGCATTGCTTCACTATATATATATATATATACACACACACACACACACAGAGAGAGAGATCTACAGCAAGCAACATTTGATAGTGACCTGCCAAAGAAAGTTGTGTGTGTTCACACCCTAGTGTAGTGTAGTGGGGACAAAAAAGCTACCTAGTTTTAAGATGGAACTCAAATTTATAAATGGGTTTACATGAAAGGGTTGCCTGCGATAACAGGGACTGGACATGATAACTAAGGAGATCCCTTCCTGTCCTGTGTTCTCTTTTTTGTTTCTTGGATGTGCAAAGGGTTAAATAGTTTGAAAAGGTGGCTATATGAATGAGATTCTGCCTTATTTCAGACTAGACATCCTTGTCGTTGTTGTAGGACTCGGTGGTTGTGGGGAAAATAGCGGGATTATGACTTTCTCCCCTTTTGCTGGTCACTTTTTTTTTTTTTTTTAAATAAAAGGAGAATTTGTTCTTATCTTTCACCTCATTTTTAATCAAACTTCTTATGGCTACAGCATCACCTTTGAAAAAGTGAAACTCTGCAGACTCCAGGAGCAAGATAACAAATTCATTCTTTCCTTAGAGCATTTGCAGAGCAATATCACTAGCAAATCCCTCCAAAGTCCCGTGGGAATCAAAGTTCAGTTCCTGGGTTGGTCTCTTGATCTCCAGTTCAGCAAAGGTTGCGGGAGGAGGGTTTCCAGACGCAGCATGCCTAGCTGGGGAGCATCCTTTTTAGCTAATTATGCAACAGTGTTTATGGACTTTTGAAGGAAACCACAGCTCGTTGACTTGATGGGAAAGATGGTGGATACAATGAGAGGACAGGGTAAACAGGGGGAGGGAGAAATGGGGATTTCCTCAGGGATCTAACAGTCATAGAGGGCCTCCAGCAGGTAATACTCTAGTGGTAATACCTACCATGTCTCCCCTTGTTTTCTCCATCAGAACAGGAATAGGGAAAAGCCAAAAAATTAGTCCATTTTGTTTGAAATGTTTCTAAATGTAAAGTGTCAGGTGGCTCCAGCTTATAGTAAAACAAAGGACAATAACTTGCATTTTTCTGCTCACACTAGTCCTGTCATTCTCGGAACCGCCATCTGGAAGTATCTAACCTCTCCCATAGAGAGTGTTTATTTGTACTTAGACCAATCCTCTGTGATTATATTCAGAACAGTAGTTAGAATGCCTGATGGCAGGATATATGTGTAACATTTCCCCGCACTTTTTATAGTCTTCAACAATAAACAAAGCTTATTTCAATCACCTTTATTATCTTGCTCAAAAAAAACCCATACTGCTATACAGTATACATTGTCGAACAGAGCTTTCTTAATCTACTGTGTACATGTACAAAGTCTGAAGTAATCTTACTGAAAAAATGCTATTTTTAGTCTCCTGATGGGTAGACAGAACTTCATCAGATGTAATGCTTTCCAAGGAAAGCAAATCAATGTTCAGACTAGTCATCAACTTAACAAAAGCATACAAATTAACTATTTAATTTACAACAAAAAAGAAAGCTAAAGGTTACATTAACTCCAGATGCCATAGGACTACAATAGATTACTCTGTACATAGACAAAAATTATGACCACAATTGTATCCAAAAGCTGGGCTAAAATAAAAAGTTTCAGATATGATCTTTTGGATACTTATTTTTTCTTGGTATATAGTTTATCTTCGTAGTTGACTGGGATTATGCCACTGCATTCTTCTGTCTTTGATACTGGATGCTTTAAAAAAGTTGGTCTAATTACATCAACATCACGTCCTAAATGGTCCATCATCGTTGAAACAATCGTGGGTGGGCCATCAAAGTCTACCAAAAAATACCTGTAATGGAAAAAAAACACACACAAACTCAATAAAATAAGATATACGCACTGCAAAAGCTTTTATTCATACCATCATTCTGTTGAAATTGTAAAATCAAACTCCCAATTATCTACAAGGTATACCCTTATATTTTGGTTTTTTAACTGTTTTTAAAACAAAGCCCAGGAACATTATGGATTTAAAACACAGGTAAGTCAATTTATACGGAGCTACGCAACTGAAAACAATATAAGTAAGCATCTTTCCTATTCATAGGGCACCATTTCTTGTCTGTGCACTCATACTGGAATTAGGAGTCTGCCTCAACTTACTCCAGACATTTACACACTTAGTATTTTTCACACCATTTAGAAGTTGCATATTTATTTCAGTTAAACAAAATGTATACGGTACTTTCTCTCCTTGAATTCAATGCGTTTTTCCTCAGGGATCCTTGCCATGTGGAGAATGGACTCACAAACAGATCAGTGTCAAACATCTAAAGTTTATGTATTGTATGGGCAATATTTCGTCCATCCCAATACTACTTTATAACTGAGTGGATGTTTAAAATAGCAGCAGGAAAGGGGGCGGGGGAGGGAGCTGGAGCTAGCCCAAACGAGCATATATTCATTAATGACATGTTTGAACTTCTGAGATGTATGTTGAAATTGTGCACAGGCAGCCCTAACTTGCACAATTGGCACTCATTCAGCAGCGCTGCATACTGTTATGTAGGTATTGCTGGCCCTGGCAGAACTGCAGAGGTCTTATTTTCACACATGTACAATATGTCTGATATTTTCAGCATCAGGCAAGCATTTCTTGTCAGCCATCTATTTATCTGTGAAAGATGTACAGGAGCTTACCTATTGCAAGGAGAATCCCACTCTCCATTTCTATTTCAGGTCCCCTATGTCACTTCTGCAGTCACTCATTAGGTCAAGTAACTCACGTGTTGGATCTTGTTCCATCAGTTGATTTTTAATTTGGAAGGAATCTTTTAAAACTCCAGTGGGATAGAGCAAGTGGTAAGGTCTATTGCTCTTCACAAACATAGGCTAGTTCCACTTTGGAGAAAAGACTCAACTGGATATTGTGTTTGTGTGTTCGAAAATAAATCCTCATACAATTCCCATATCCTCAAATGTCCCAAATTTGTTCAGCGCACGAGGCCCACGGCTCTTGCATATTTTGAGTGATCTTACTGCAGCCATCATACTCATGTCAAAAGTTAAAAATAGATGGCAATTTGGCATTGTAAATAAAATTGTAGTTACGGGGACTTTTAATCCATTAGCTTGTTTTTTGGTAAGGCTTTAACTACAGTACAGTACAGTATAAAGGAAGTCTCAGTTGTCTCTCAGAATTCCTATTAAAGATTAGACAATTACAGCAAATAGCCAGTTTCCAACTGCAGCATTCATTAAAGATACAGTAGACAGCACAATAATTCCCACTTAGATTTCTGTTTTTGAACTTCTGTATAGTTGCATACAATGCATCACAGCACACTCACAAAAGTGTTGAGCTATGCAACAAGTGCCAGGCACCCAAGATGAGAAACTGAGCCTACACATACATCAGAATACAGAGTGCAGAGAATGTGTCAACAAAAAGTTCATTATGTTTTCCAAATTATGACATATGAAGAAAACAAACTCCTCCAATCTAAATACCTGCAATATGAAGTCCCATTAGCATTAACAGATATTAGACACACACAGAGAACAAAATTCCCCCACTACAGAGGAGCAGCACAAAGCCTCTGGGTCTGCCTACACGGCAGCTGGGACTGAGCCTCCCATTCCAGGTAGACAGAGACGCGTTAGCTTTGCTCAAGCTAGTACGCTAAAATAGCGGTTTGGAGGTTGCAGTGCAGGTAAGTGGCTTAGGGTACCCACCCGAGCTTGGACCTTGGGGGTCAGGCAGCCTTGGACGAGTGGCTGCATGTTGCATCATCCACACTGCTATGTCTAGCATGCTAGCTCGAGCAGAGCTAACATAAGTCTGTCTATGTGAGCTGGGATGTTCACTCCCCGCTGCAGTGTAGACATATCCTATATGCCACTTATGGGTAAAGGAGGGACATAAGTGGTGCAAAGGTCTTACACTGGCCTGTTGCACAGAGGTGAATGCTACACACAAGGAGAAAACAATAAAGGAGGATTTCCTTAACTGAGCATTCCCAGCCCCTAAATGAATGTGCAGCAATGGACACTAATAACCTTTTGTAGCAGAAGTGCTGCAATTTGGAAAACCAAATTAAAGTATTGAATTTCCCTGTATTAGGCTTGGAAGGCAAAATCTCCCATGATACTAATTAAGGGACCAGTCCTGTAGTCTGTACTGAGGCAACTAGTCCCCTTGGGGCAGATCCTCAGCAGATGTAAATTGTCATTGCTCCATTGAAGTCGGGTGGAACTATGACAATTTACACCCCATGGATTCAATAGGACTAGTTATGTGAAGAAACTCCTCTCATGAATGCTATAATAAGGCCTAATTGCAAAATCTCAGGGACTTCAATGGGGAGCAGGATTGGGCCCAATACATTTGGAAAACCTGAAATGCCTTAATACTTTCTTATCTCCAGTAAGTAAGAAAGAGAAGTCACATACTTTAGACTTTATTTTAAAAAAATGGGTAAAGCCTAACAATAGTGGAATACATTACAAATCTAACATTTCCCAAAGGATGTGCATGGCCAAGGAAGGAAAATCCTATTTTCAGTTAAAATATTGACCACCACAGCAAAGATACAGGACCCTGAAATCCTTGCATAGTTACAACCAAAAAGGAAAGGAAATTCCAAGCAAATTCTAATAGATCGTACTACATCAAAGTCTGCATGCTCTTTAGCAACAACATTCATTCATGAACCTCCCCCCTTTGCCATACTATTTTGGCTTTGCTGTTACAGAATTTCATTCCATTTCTAAATGCAAGTTGTGTGCTGCTTTTTACTGTGCTAAACTGCAATAGCTTTTCTCCCAAAGGCAGGTTTACTACTTTGTGGTTTCTCACACACAAGCACACAGTGGAAATTTCCACTGACGCACTGTTGATAAATGAAGGAGAAGTGGGGGATGGGAGGGATGAGCTACTCCAGCACATCTGTGTGTCTTTTTCACAGAGTAGATATTTTATCTGAAGATACAAAAATGCAGCAGTTGGGAGAATGCAATTTATAAACCATACTAACCATCCTTCCTTCAGCGTAATAAAGCAGTAATTGCTCTGATCTATAAACGGTGAGGGGGGGAGGGGAAGAGAAGGAAATAAGTCTTTTTGCCTTTTGTTTCCATTAATTTAATTGTGCTTAAAACAAAAAACGAAACAAAACAAAAACCCTGCTGTGATTCATGAGCTGATCTGGAACCCTGCCCGTAAAGACAAATGTATTTAGTCAGTGATATATATCTAGTTATAGATATAGGTATTTAAACCTACAGTTCAATAGTGCACACAGCAGGCTAACATTTTTCTTAGTTTAAAGCAGACAGCTGTGAACAGACACACAAATATTGCAGCTACTGTTTGTCAGGTGACCAAAATAAAACCCCAGCAAAGCTGAGAAGAGGATAGAAAGGAATATAGGAGATAAACAGTCTCTTTTTGCAAGCACAGCTGGAAAATGGAGTTTCAACTCTCTGGGAGTTAGCAAAGTCATTGGGGAGAAATACAGGAAAATTCCACTCTGATTCACTGTGAGACCACAGTTATTTTTGTAACCCTGTTCTACGGTAAATCGAAGGGTAATTTAAATACAGGACAGCAGAACCTTTATCTGCTGAAATATCAGTGCTAACAAAGGAAGGGGGGCTACCTTTGCATCTTAAAATAGCCAAATTTCATTTCTTATATATCCAGGCCAAGAACTATTTCAACCTTTAGCCCCCAAATTACCCAGATCTCTGTTTTCAAATGGGTACTTTGACTTAGAAGACACATGAGAAGCTCCTTGATCAAAGCTTGCTTTTAAATCCCCTTGGGACATGGCTCTCAGCCTACACGTACGGTGTAGTGTGACTGAGAGCCGAGAGGAAGGCAAGAATTGAAAGAGGTTGAGTGGTCGGCAATCTGGTTAGCTACCCAAAGAAGTTTCCTGATCAGCCCTCATGCTTTAGAACTCCTCTTTTCCTTAGGAGCTTTAAATCTAGGGGCTTGTCTACACTAGCACTTTACAGCGCTGCAACTTTCTCGCTCAGGGGTGTGAAAAAACACCCCCCTGAGCACAGCAAGTTTCAGCACTGTAAAGTGCCAGTGTAGACAAGCCCCAGTGCTAGTAGCTACTCCTCTCATGGAGGTGGGTTTTTTACAGCGCTGGGAGAGTACGTTTCTGTAATGGAGAGGTTGAGGGGGTCGGAGAGAGTGAAGGCTCTAATCTACAGGTAGGATGGGAGTGTCCAGCAGGATTCAGGTTGGGGGACAAGAGAGGTGACGTTATAATGAGAGTTATTAGATGTTTCTGCCAAAACTAACCTAAGTGAAATAGTTAATTTTGACATTTGAAATACCATTGTTAGACATTAGCATTAGCACCCCATTGAGGCCTGAGGTCACATTATAGGTTTGTTTTTTGTCACTCCGGATTTTAAACATCGTAAAGGCTCCCAGAGAATTCTGATGGACACTCACTATTTTTACTCTTATAAATCAGAAGAAATAAAATTACATCCAGATGGTATGGGTTTGTGAATAAGGATTCAACCCCTCTTGCTCAAACGGAAATACTGTTCTGTAACAAGCTGCCTGTTTAAAAATAAGTTGTACAAGAACAGCACCTAGCCTCAAAATACGTAGTACTAAGAAGCAGGAAAGCCTGAACAACACACTACCTGGCACTTGCACAATAATGCTTCTAATATCCGAGCCACTTTATGAACATTAAAATTGTTAAAACACCCCTCTGAGGAATTATCTCCATTTTACACATTGAGAAACTGAGGTACAGAAACATGAAAGGAGCAAATCCCCCAAGGAGGGGACAGAGCCACCCACTGCTGTGTGTATCCTGCAATCCTTCCTCCACAGAGGAGGGGATGCTAGGGAGTAGAGAGGCTAGTCAAACTACTCCAGGAGGCTGGAGTAACATCTATGGAGCAGATCCACTATAAGAAGCTCCCCAAAGCTCAGGTGAGCTACTGAAGCTGAAATCCTCTTCCTAGAAGGCAGCTCATATGATGATTCACTGTGTGATACTGGGACTAACAGCAGAACAAGATATACAGCCTAAGTTTCCTGATTTCTAGTCCTGGGTTCTATCAGGTGTTCTATTCCATTTCTTGTACCCTACCCATAACCGTGATATCTGAGCGCCAATATAGCAAGAAAAGCAAGCTCTGAATTTGCTGTGTCAGAAAACAGATAGGCTGATGAGACACGTAGGAATAAACATCAAAACAAAAAAAAGATTGAGTGGCATGTGGGCAAATAAATGATGGCTGCTGCCTTTTCAAAATTAAACCTGAAAAGGAGGAAAACAACAACAAGGTGAAAAAAGCTGGCAAATAGCACATGGTATTTATTATGAATAACCAAAATTATGCATAGTTTGCTGTGGAACTCACAAATAAATGAAATGAATTTTACAGAGTGTGTGTGGACAGAGCTAAGGAAGTTACTGACAGGGGCAGCTCCAGGCACCAGTGCACCAAGCGCGTGCCTGGGACGGCAAGCCGCGGGGGGGCGGCCTGCCGGTCGCCATGAGGGCAGCAGTCAGGCTGCCTTCGGCTGCATGCCTGCGGGAGGTCTGCTGGTCCTGCAGTTTCAGCAACAATTCGGCAGCGGGTACGTTACCAGCGGACCTCCCGCAGGTGCACCGCCGAAAGCCGCCTGACTGCCGTGCTTGGGGCGGCAAAATACATAGAGCCGCCTCTGGTTACTGAATTCCAAATAGATTATAGAAAAAAATAAACAGATAAGGTGGGTGAAGCAATATCTTTTATTGGACCCAATCTTTCTGTTACACACAGATAAACTGAATTTAAAATGTTCAGTGCTATTTCACAAAAAACACCTCCACTAACAAATCTGACCTTCTCTAGGGCACAAAGAGATACAGGGTCAGAGGCAGCATTCTAAAACTTTGGATTCCTGGCTCCTATTTCTGTGCTCAGTTCAACACATACTAGCTCTCGCTAGGTTATCAGATCATTCATTACTGAATAGCAGGTGAACCTCATTTCAAAGTTCTCCTTTGCAGACTATATTGTGACAGATCCCCCCAAATGAACCAAAAATCTAGCAAAACATCAACCTGCCTTACCCAGTGCCTTCAGCTGTAGATGTCATGAACTTAAGAGCCCTCCTGCTTTAGGCTATATAAAGTACCCGCCATGCTAAAGAAAACCCACAAAGTGTTCCACCATATCCAGCACGATCCACAAGTTACATTGCAGAGATCCAACATTTTAAAAACAATGGCAACATACCTCCACTCAAGTACTGGCAAAATCTGTAATCCACGTCCGGTACTATAACTTCATTAGACACTCTAATTTGAGCACTTTATTTAAAAAAGTTACTTTGAGAGCGCCAAGGCGTATAACATTTTATGCAGTACCTATAAAGTCTCAAGCCTAACATCATTTGGATTTAAACACTAATTTGCTCCTTCTTAAAGCAGTTTATGTTAATTTATTTCACAAGCTAGCAAACACCAACACACATGTTCAGAACAGTATAATTTTGCATTAAATAAAAATTGAATTAGTGTATTAGTGTAAATATAGCTCATGTAAAAATTAGATGCACATAAAAGCCAGATAAGACAATATACAGAGAGTGAGGACTATTGTTCGGAGGTTTATATTCTTCCAGCATTTCTTCTGATGCACTGTGACCTTAGGCAAGTCACTTAGCCTCTCTGTGCCTCAGTTTATCCAACTACAAGATGAAATTATTACTGCTCCAAGGTGCTGTGGGGTATATTTGACCCAAGGTTCTAAAAATGTTTTGCAAATGTTAATATTTGCAAAGTGTTATTACTAGTCCTAAACTGAGCTACCATGAACAATACCACAGGTTTTAATATTAAATATTAAACATCCTCCAGTTTTACATTAAAACTCCAATACAGCAATAATGTAGTCGAATTTTTTTTCCTAAATTTACCCCAACACACACGCACACAAATTTATAGTTTTTGTATTGTTTAAAGCATACTAAGAGGTCACATGCTCCTAGCAGCTCAGAGCTGATGTTTATCCTTCGGACAAGCAAATTTTAATTTCTTTTTTTAAAAGCCATAATTTGCCTCCCACCCCCCACAACATTAGGGGGAAAACATACAGTACCAGAAATTCCAGGTATTAAAGGTGAAATTTTGGTCCTATTGAAGTCAATGCACAAGTCCCATGGTCTTCAATGAAGCCAGGATTCCACCTTATGTATTATTTTAGCCTTCAATGACATATCTTTATCATACAGGTCAGATACTGTAAGTGATTAGCAAGTTATATGCTTAAAAACAAAAAGGAATACAGCAAGCTACAGCTATTCCTAAATTTAAGAAATGGTATTTAGGAAAGGTAAGCAATATTTCACCCACCACAAAAGGCTATAAAAGAGCTGTTTTTCTGTTCAGGGCACATTTTATATGCCTAGCTCTCAAAATATACACTAATATGAATTGCTAGCCATCTTTTCACCATTACTTAAATTTAAAGGCTCAGGTATACACTGAAACATGAATGTATACACCGTCCAAGTCCCTGGAAAAACTATTACTGCTACTGTTTGCACAAGAGTTGTTTGTCAAGGACACAGCAGATTGCACAGAGGTAAATTTAAGAGGAAGAGACAGCCCTGAACTTGTACCAGTTAAACTGCTGCCTCCACCGTCAACATACACATTCTTCTTCACAGTAAATACAGTTTGCTTACTAAGATCTAGGGAACTTTACACTTCGGCTGAGATCTTCAAAGCTGCCTAGGGGGTTTAGACACTTAATTTTAATGGCAATTGTGGGTCTAAAAATCTCTTACGGGCTTTGAAAAATCAAAACATTAAAATAAGTAGAAATCAGTTGGCTGTAAAATTCCCATTACCTGACCATGCCCCTGGGCAGGACTGGATTTACCATGAAACAAACCGTGTGGTGGCACGGGATCCCCAACAACAGGGGGCCCCCCAAAATGCAGAACAAATATCTGACAACCTGCCCCTGAGTCCCAGCCAGCAGCGCAGCAGGGCTCAGGCAGGCTGCCTGCATAGCATGGCCAGTGGCCCCACACCGCTCCCGAAAGTGGCCGGCTGCTGGTACGTCTCTGCGCACCCCTGGCAGGGGGATGGGGGGAGCACGCAGCAGCACACGGGGACCCACTGCCCCCCTCCCCCGAAGGGGCGCGCAAAGACATGCCAGCACCCTGGCTAAGGCAGCTCCCTGCCCACTCTGCCTCCCTCCCTTCGTGCCGCTTTGCTCCCGGAAACGGCCAGCATGTCCCTGTGGCCCCTGGGGGAGGTGGGGCATCTCCATGTGCTGCCCCCACCCCGAGTGCCAACTCCACAGCTCCCATTGGCCGGGGACGGCGCCTGTGGGCAACGATGCAGGGAGACCCCCTGGTCCCCTGTCCCCCCCTGCCTAGGAGCTACTGCTGGGGGGGGGGGGGTGCCAGTCGCTTTGGGAGCTGTATCGCCCAAGGTAAGCACCACCCCCGTGCCCCAGCCCAGAACCTGCACCCCGCACCCTAACTGCCTTCCAGAGCCCACACCCCTCACGCCCTCCCACACCCCAACCCCCTGCCCCAGCCCAGTGCCTCCCAGAGCCCGCACTCCTCACCTCACACCCCAAACTCCTGCCCCAGCCCAGAACCTGCACCCCGCACCCTAACTTCCTCCCAGAGCCCACCCCCTGCACCCCTGCCCCAATCAAGGTACCTCACTTTATTTTCATTTACTTCCCATTACTTATAAAATATGAGGAGGATGAAGAAGAAAAGAATGAAAAATGGGAGGGAGATCAGAGAGAATGTTCTTTTTCTTGGCTAGGGGTGGACCCAAAAATGAAGCTGCGCTCAGGGCTCCTCTAACTCTAAATCTGCCACTGCCCGGGGTATTCCTAAAATACTTGTTTTCCCCTCATATAGCAACAGCATTCTCTGAAGAGTGGCATGGTAGCACTACAGATCCACACAACAAAAAACTGCCCCTACAACTGACCTCTGAATAAACATTTTCCTGTTTGACTCGTCTCCGTTTAGCAAAGGCATTACATTAACCTGGCTAAGTACTGTGGCGGCTTGCTATGTATATTATACTGTATGATTTTGTGCCATGTTTCTCAGTCAAACCCAGCTTTATTATATATTGCACATGAAGATTCTACCTGTATTTTAAAATGCAATTAACTAGATGGAAGAAAAATTCAGTAAAAAGGAGGGCTCCAACTATGGTCTGTGGACCACAGAGCACTTTTTGGTGGGATTGTTAAGAGCTGGCAGGGTCACCCAGTGCTGGTTCTCTATCTTATTTCCAACGGAGAAAAACAAAATGGGTAGAAGCGGGAGCTTAAATAAAGAGCAAAAGCAGAGAGCATAATTACTGTTTTATCCTTCTAAAAAAAAAAAAAAATAATAATCACACTAAAGACAATTGAAAACCCAGTATATAATTTCCTAATGTTACTTTTTCATGTAAACAATCCCCGTAGCTGGCACAGGGACGTTATGCCTCTCTAAGTGGAAGGCAGGTGGTTTATGTGATGGTCACTGGGAGGAGACCGTCTCCCACGGACAATCTCTGTTAAAATGTGGCCTACGCTATGAATGTTTTACTGTAGGAGTTCTCACACTGTTTACCAGCCAGGAGGCCAAAGGCTAGTGGATTCAGCATACATCCCAAGCCCACAAGCATCTGGAAACAAAGGAAAGCAATCAGTTGAACAGTTAGCTGTACTAAGAGTCACATAAAACCACCATGCAAGACTTCGAAAGATTCAGAATTGTGTCCTATCCGTCTCTTCTTATTAGACATAATACCACCTACACCACTCATAGTGGCCTTTTTAGTTTCTTTCATAAACAGCTTTGGCAGAATGGGAGATGGTGCTGTGACACTTAAAAGCAAGTTAATGAGAATGAAGAGTTAAATAGCATTCAAAAATTGCCTATTACAGGGATGATTAATTTAAGATTTTTTAATAAAAGCCAGGCTGCTGGATGCAGATTTAGCTCACTGTAATATTTTGATAAACTACTATGCTTTTCACAGTGTGTACCATTTTAAATAAAACAAATACCCTTACAAGTGTTGTAGGGAGGGAACAAAGTGATTTTAAAAGGTGAATAAAGAACTAGCTTGCATTTCCTATTCCTAGAATTTGCTTAATTACCTGAGTGACCTAAGGTCTTAAACACAGAAAATATCCAATGGCACATCAATAATCCACCACAAATGAGTACTGCAGCACAGCTCTATCTGATACATAAGAGCAATCACAGCACACGGGGACCTCCAGGGACACACTCCCAATTATTATAGCCACAGCTTGAATAGCACTGCCTGTTATTAAGGTTGCCTAACACTTCCCACTGTACAGACCCTGTTTTAACTTGCTCACAACCTTGCCAAACTTAAACTGTTTGGGTTGAAATTTTACATGCTGGGTGTCTGCCTCAAGTTGAGCGTTGTTTTTATTTATTTTATTTCAGCGAAAACAGTTCAGGCACTTCTAACAAGGCCAAGAAAAAAATATGTTGTTTTGTCCATGTTTAAAAATTCTTGAAACCTCTCTCTGAACAGCTCTATCCTCCATGCTTTGGAGCAGGGACTTGAATTTGGCAGGGATGTGCTTTTTGTCATGAAAATCCACCCAAACGTGGCCAAGTTCTAAATCTCAAAAATTGTAGTTTGCACTGGCTCAGTAGAGACTTCAACAGCTAAAATCTCTGATGATTCCATCCTCACTGAGCATGCTTGAGCCTCTCACAGCTCCTGCCTGTCACTGGGCTGCACATGCACCGGCCCCACTGAGCATGCTCCAGTTCAGGACCACATGGGCGAAGAGCTGGGTACTCGAATTGAGAGCAGGGAGCCTGTCTCTCCCTGTGTGCTCAATATCCACACTGCTGGCATCCAAGCAGCATGGAGGAGTAAACGGTCTGACTCTAATGCAGAGGAGACAAAAGCCGGACACGGAAGAGGAAAAGGAGTAGATTGGGACAAGACGACTGGGACTAGAGGGTGGGCAAGACAAGGAGAAACTGAGACTGGGAATAGCTGGGCAAGGCGACTGGGACTTGGAGCTGGGAGGGAAGAGAGGCTGGGATTGGGAGCTGGTGACACAAGTGAGAAGGATGAGCAGGTTCGCTGGTGGTGGGGGGAGGGAGACAGAGTTGGTTAGACAAGGAGACTGGGGCTAGGAACCGGGTGGTCGGGGGGGTGCAACATGAGCAAAGGAGAGGGGGAAGACAGATCAAGCAAACAGCTTGGGTGAGGAGGCATAACTGAGCAAGGAGACTGGGACAAGCAACCAGGAAGGGGCCAGACTGGGGTAAGGAGCAAAACGCACTATGGAACTTAATAGTGCACGGTAGCAAGGCCCATGTGGACAGCTAGAATGTGGCACGTTAGTGCACCACAGGTTCACATCCTGGCCTGCAGCACACTATCTCATCATGTAGATAACTTCTATGGTTGCTGTGCATCCTTAATTTGTCCCTCCTTGTACTTATATGCCTATGCATTATGACAGTCTTTAATTACATGATCACGTATTTTCCCACAGGACCCCTGCCTCATTCAGTGCACAGAATGGACCTGCTCAAGGGATGAATCTGGGTTGTGCAATAAAGGAGGCTTCTGTTTATTAGGACCCCTGATTCATTTGTTGCAGAAGTTGGAAGATGTGTAATGAATGAGGCAGAGGACTGGAGGAAGAGAACGGGAAATCTCATGCTTAAGACAACTGAACAGTGCCCCGGAGAGCTGGATTCTATCCCTACCTCTGCCACAGAATTCCTATGTTATGCTGGGCTTGTCACTTGAACCAAACTTTTTTACAGATGGTCCCTAATTGTGTGTTCCTCATTTTATGGAAGCCTGACTTGACCCTGGGGCCTGATCTGCAGAAGTGTTGAGCACTCACAGCTGCAACTGAGGTCAATAGGCGCTGTGCTTGAATATATAATCCAAATACCCTGACAAGTCAGGTCCTAGGCATCTCAAATTGGACACCCAAAATTAGTAGATACTTTTGACCTTAATCTGTGCTTCAGTTCCCCATTTGTAAAATGGGGATAATGCCACCCACAACATCCTGTTAGATGAGTGAAGATAAATGAATATTTGTGAAACATTCAAATACTAGTGTTGAGTGCCATAGGAAAACCCACATGGAAATTAGTAATTCTGCATTCAGGGTATGGCTACACTGGCGAGTTGCAGCGCTGGAAAGCCTCCACCAGCGCTGCAATTAGTAAGTGGCCACACCTGCAAGGCACTTCCAGCGCTGCAACTCCCTGGCTGCAGCGCTGGCCGTACACCCCTCTCGGCATGGGGAATAAGGATTCCAGCGCTGGTGCTGCAGCGCTGGTCATCAAGTGTGGCCACACACCAGCGCTGTGATTGGCCTCCAGGGTATAAGGATGTATCCCAGAATGCTTTTATAAATTACTCTTTGTTTTGTTATGCAGCCTCTCTTTGTTTTCTTGTGAACGAGCTGCGGGGAGCTCGTTGCCGTTGCTGCTTATCTAAAAAACAAACAGAGCTCCTGTTTGCTGTGATCATCTGTACCTGGCTGTAAAACAATCAAATGAGAGGCAGGCAGGGAGCGAATGAAACAGCGGGGAGTCGTGTTGGCTGCAGGCTGTTTGCAATTAAGAGTTAAGACTAAGGGGTCGGAAAAATGTTCTGATTTTTCAAGGCAGGAAGCTAAACACACAGTGTTGGCTCCAAAAATTCACTCTCTCTCTCCCCCCGCTCCCTGTCACACTAGACCCCACTCCACCCCACTCTTTTGAAAAGCACGTTGCAGCCACTTGAATGCTGGGATAGCTGCCCATAATGCATCACTCCCAACAGCGCTGCTAATGCTGCAAATGTGGCCACACACCAGCGCTGGTAGCTGTGAGTGTGGCCACACACCAGCGCTGCTCCTACACAGCTGGATGACCAGCGCTGCAAACCGTAAGTGTAGCCATACCCTCAGAGAACGGTTTGAACAGTGTGCAGTAAATAAGGTCTACAGCCATATATTGAACAATGGGATAAAACTTAAAACAGTGAATAGTTGCTCATTCAGTGTGCACTGTCCATCCTGTGCACGGAATGAGGCAGGAGACAAATTAAGGTTGTGCGGGCAAACTTAATTCTGTCATTTCCTTACTTCTGAGGGCTTGACTTTGCAATTTTAATGTTCTTTTAACGTAGCTGTTTGTGTGCAATTGTATGTAGCACCAGAAACATGCATGGCAAGTGACAGAAAATGCAGCCCCAGAGCTGAAGAGGCCACAATTTATTTGTTAGATCCTGTGAACAGTTTCATTGTCTAAACATGAAAGTGACTAAACACTGGACTAATGGCTTGCAGGATTAAGCAATGCCCCAGTGCAAGATAATTACAAACACCACGAAGGAAGGTGATGGTCACACAGTGCTGTTGCTTTGGTTAGCAATATGCACGTCATGGAGGTTTCAAGGTTTTTTTGAGTGAGGGAGAGGGGGAATTGTTTGTTGGTTTTGTTTCTCCCCCTCAAACTGGCAGAGATCACCTCTCTGACTTTACACAGGAGAATAAAAAGGTCTTCTCAAGTGGGACTGAATTTGTGAGTCAACCGTGAGGACAGAAGCTGAGAAAGGCTATGCAGCTTACACATACATCTTTCAAAGAGTACATGATTTTCCCTTTGCATGTACCCAACCTATCCAAAGGTTAGTTTGCATATTGGCTGGACATCAAATTTCACATATTTACATTAAAAATATTAAGAAAAATATATCTAATTGTTATTTTGAGTATTGTATGCAGCCACTATGTAATACTCGTTGCCTAGCAACATTTCTCAATCCTTGCAGAGAGGCAGCATATCAGAGGTAGTCTCAAAGAGTTTAACAGCAGCAAAGCACATGGTTAAGCAATCAAAAGGATGAAATCTTCATTACATTCTCACTGCATCCAGGAAGAGGGTTTATATTCAATATAATAATGCAGTATATCACATAAACCCATTCTGCAAAAATTATCCGCAAAATAATAAAGTCATTATTATACTTCCCTCAAATTATGCAGACAGATAGTCCTCTTTAATTAAAAACAGCATCATGGAAACAAGTGTGTCTTACAGGGCATATACGGCAGCCAACAGTTCAGACATGGTGGAATTAAAAAAAAAAAATCACTACTGCCAATTAGTATTGACATTTCATTTAAGGTCAATAGATCCTGTTGTTGTTGCTGAAGTCCTGTCACTGGCTTCTGGAAAAAAAAATTACGCATCCAGGAGGAAGGAGTGTCTTTATTGTGGAAAGTGTCTCTCAGGGTGTGTCTACACGGCAGTCAGACGTCCGCAGCTGTCCCATGCCAGTTGACTTGGGTTCACGGGGCTTGAACTAAGGGTGTGTTTAACAGCAGTGTAGACGCTGCAGCCCGAGCTCCGGGACCCTCCCACCTACCATGGTCCTAGAGCCTGGGCTCCAGCATGAGCCCAGACATCTACATTGCAGTTAAACAGCCCGAGCCCCACAAGTCCAAATCAGCTGGCACGGGTCAGCAGAGGGTTTTTAACTGCAACGTAGACACACGATCAGAATACAGCTTGTTTAGACACTTGAAACAAGACTATTTGCAGCACTATGGTTTATGGACTTACAATAAAAACTAACTCGCACAAGATAAAAATACTTAGAACTCATAGTGCTTTACAAGTTATATGCCAGTAGTCATAGGATACTTACTTGGGTTACCCATCTCCTACACATTTAATCTGATACCCACAGAAAAGACCAAACCAGCCACCATAAATGTTTACATTTTAAGAGATCAAAGGGATTTTAAGGGATCTTATATAGACCATACCCTCCTTTTCTGTGATCTTGATTATGCTTGGAGATTCTATATGGCAGTGATCTTTCTCCCAGGTTTTCCAAGTTCCTCACAACTGCTCCTCTCTCCATCAAAGCCTCTATTGTGCGCTTCAGTGCAGAAGCCATCTCAGGCTTAAAAAAAAAAAAAAAAGAAAGAAAGAAAAGAAACATTCAGATAGGGTTCTAAGTTAATTAGAATCAATTAATATAGTTGCCTGGTTAAACTGTTAGAGGCGGCAAATTAGCAACACAACAAGCCAATGAGGAAACATGAATTGACAACTTGCTCATATGTAAAAACAGAAATTTTGAAACTGCAGCCCTGACTCTGCTATAATTGAGTTCAATGACGCAAAATTAGGCTCTATCAATGGGGAAAAAGCCGAAGGGCCTGATTTACCTCTGCCCTGAACCTTATATAGCCATTTATACCAGTCCACTCTGATTTGGAATCATTTTGCGTGCTATTTGTACTTGTATAAATAAATATATGAGGTTCAGGGGAATAGTGAATCAGCCCTAGTGGTTTTAAGGCTCTAATCAGATTTACATGGACCATTAACACAATAAATAACTCAGTGCATTAACAACAATTTCTCAGTCCAATAAACTGGTATAATTTATGGTGTTGCTCAACATAATAACCAAATCAATTAAAAAGTACACAAAGGGAATCAGCCAAAGGCTGATTGCAGATACCACTGATTAGCAAGAGACTTATTTTACATGGTCATTTCAATTATGTATGTGTAAAAAGAACATGGAGCCTTGTTTAGATTCATGGTGAAATATTTCACTGACTTTATAAATGTTTGGCATTTGAGCAAAAGTTTGGCTTTATTTATGAAATAAGGAATTGAAAAGGACAACGTATAAATGAATTCTGCTCCTAACAAGTGATTGTTATCTGAGGAATGGACACACTGCCAAAGACTAAACTTTTCTTCTGAGTACATATTGAGGCTAGTTTATAGTTTTAGACCAGTTAGTTCAACACTTGCCTTTCACCATTACTTTATTTCATCTTTATTTACAGAACAGCTAAAATAAATGTTTCAGTTGTGCATCTTCAAGATTGTTGGAACTTGGTAAGGAGGATTATCAACATTCGGAGGGAACAACACATTCATCCTACTGTTTATGACACACTAAGTGATGTTGACAGGCAATCTCAAGAACCACAACCACGTTGTTATTACAGGGTTTCTAGATGCTGATGTGAGAAGAAAGAGGAAGTACTTTGGGGTAACAAATCCCATACAGAGAAGGGAAAACAGAGACTAAGTAGTTCTAATGTCCAACAGAATTATAAAAAATATGCTGTACAGATACTTATAAGATAACATCTCGCAACAAAACATATTCCTGTGCTCACTTGCTTGATGTAATGGCAATAGCTGGAAATAAGAAAGTTATGAAATATAGTTAGCAAAGTTTTTAAATGGTTAGCATTTAAGTAAACATACCACCGTGAGTCTCAGCATTCCCTCTCAGCCTGAAGTGACCTTGTGTAATTCCTCACTTACCTTATCTGTAAAATGAGTGAATATTAGTTACCTCCTTCTAAGGTAGGAATATGAAGCCTGGGTTAACAACAAGAAGGTAACCAGAAATATTAACAGCAGCCACTGAAAGAGCTGTTACTAGAATTCATGGTCTCCTGGCTTGCAACTCAGTGCACATTGCCCTAGGCCAGGGGTTTTCAAACTGGGGGTCAGGACCCCTCAAGGGGTCGCGAGGTTATTACATGGGAAGTCATGAGCTATCAGTCTCCACCTCAAAGCCCGCTTTGCCTCAAGCATTTATAATGGTGTTTAATATATAAAAAAGTGTTTTTAATTTATAAGGTGGGGGGGGTCCACACTCAGAGGCTTGTTTTGTGAAAGGGGTCATCAGTACAAAAGTGTGAGAACCACTGCCCTAGGCTATAGGACATCTTATAGGAGAGAGTTTCCCCTCTCGTTTTACCAGACATGCAAATGCAGCATAGACATGCAACATATCTACAGAGCTTGCTTGGACTAGCGGTGCCAAAAGCCTGGGAACTAAACAAAGGAACTCTGGCTGCGTTAGAAGGACTCATTCTCCAGAGAGAGGGAAGTTGCCGGGGAAGTGTTTGGCAAAAGCAGAATGACACATAGGTGCTGCAACTAGGATTGCAGGGGTGCTGCAGCAGCCCCTGGCTTGAAGTGGTTTCCATTACATACAGGGTTTTACAGTTTGGTTCAATGGTTCTCAGCACCCCCACTATAAAAACTGTTCCAGCACCCCTGGAATGACACCCAGGACCTGCTGGAGTGTTTGAAGAAACTAGGCCTGCCCCTGCTACTGTCAAGATGGTAAGCCTTTAGGTAAGAAGACATGCATGTAGACTGTTTCAAAATCCTTTTTTCAAAATGCTTTGTTCCTATTGTTAAAAAACAATTACCCAACAGTAACCCTTCAAGATGTGGCGGTGAAGGTGGATCTCACAGTAGGTGCCCATGTGCCCCACGCATGTGAGCTCAGCATCTTTGGATAGCAGCGTATGACAGGGCAGCAAACGCACTCTGTGCCTCCTTGTGCCCCCATACGAGGGCATAAAGAGCAGTGCAACCATGACCCTTCCTTCATTCCCTTACAACACAAAGCCTTTGTTAGCTGAGGACTCCAAAGTGGGAATGATGGGCAGATCACGGGATCCACACAGAGTTAGTGGGAAATCTATGGGCATAGCTGACAGGAGAGGAAGTGACTAACAGAGTCAAGAAGTACCCATGTTATATGGCATGTTCCACTTTATATAGTGCCACAATGGTAATCTCATCAGCATAAGCTCCCCTCCTTCAGCTATAACATCTGCTCCCCCCCAAAATTTAATAGGGACAACATTAAGGGTGTCTATAGCAGCATGACATGTGAGCCAGCTATGCTGCCAGTGCTAAGGAAGGAGAGGGGTACTCACTGAAGGATATCAGCCCTGTGGGTATGACTGGGGCTGAGGGATAATGTCTTGTGGCTCAGTGACCTAAGCAGGAGCTGTAGGGACCACTTACCAAGTTCATTCCCATCCATCCATGCCTCACTGTGGTATATTTGCAATTGAGAGAGCTGCACCAACTTCCCTGAATACAACCTGGTCTACACTAGAAAATAAGGTTTGTTAAACTATGTTGGTCACATAAGCCACACCCAGGAGTGACGTAGTTAACCAACCTAAGTCCCCATGTAGATCGTACTAAGTTCTTCCGTTGACCTAACTACCTACCGTCTTTCAGGGAGGTGGATTAACTCCACCAAACAGGAGAACCCCTCCCATAGGCATAGGCAGTGTCTACACTGAAACGCTACAGTGGAGCAGCTGTGCTGCTGTAGCATTACCAATGTAAACATATCCTTAGACTCTTTTCTGTGGGATTTTATTTGAAAGGGAAAGGGGTTACAGAGGACAATTGTTTAATGTTTTGTGAATATTGGATCAGTTTATTGTAAAAGTAAATAAAAAGTGTTTGACAGGTCATTATAGGAGTTTACATATAAAAGTAAAGCTACGTCCTTCAATATAATTCTACATGACATGTGAGTATCTTAGATCTGTTAAAACTAGTTCTATTTTGCAAACAAGACAATGTATTACAAGAATAACTTTTAAATTGTCAGTATGTAAAAATCGATACACTACAAGTACAATTTCTCAGATGAATAATAAATATATCCTATGTTAGCTATTAGAAAAGGAAGAGTTCAAGATATTTAAGCAAGTTATTGGGGCTGGAGAGATTACAGGTTATTATACAGGTAAATCTTTATTCCTCTATGACAAATGTTAATCCAATCACTGTCATTTTACAATCATTCACCTACACTTCAGCCAAGCAAATTAATATCATGCAGCTTTTTTTTAAAAAAAATGGAGAAGAGAGTCTTTAAAGCTTCTCAAAATACATATTTAAAATGGTCATCAAGTGCATTATTTGACACAACTGCCTTGTTTAAACTGTGGAAATATATGCCACAAGATGGTCTTTGTAACCCTTATGGAAAAGTCCATCTAGCACTGGGATTCCTGGAGAAGTGCATACACAGAGAGTGCTATCACCTGATAGCAGGGATGGGCAAAACTTTGCAGGAAATGTCAATATTTCAAAATTTTGTTTCAGTCTGATTTGGACCTCGTGGCATAGTTGTCCAAGTAGCTACGGACCTACCGGATAGGTCTAGGTATCTGCACTGAACTGGGTATAATTGCCTGAAATGGCCCTTTCAGCAATTATGCCATTTCGTAGCAAGTTAGACTTTCCAAACTTCATTGTACAACACTGTGCACTCACCGTATTTAACTTATTGGTGCTAGGAAATCCAGTATTCTGAACTTCAAAGTAGCTATGGTGCACTTACTAACATTTGTATAGCACCTATCACTGTGGTGTTTAACACCCCAAACCTACTGTCAGCCCCCTCCAGATGTCAACTGACATGAACAGTGCTCCAAGCTGAAGCCACTAAGGCTGTGCACAGGTGTAATGGTCTGCCTGTGCAGATCATTTTGCAGGATTAGGTCTGAAGTGAGGTTTTGTCCAGGGGGATTTTTCTACTTTACTGCATTAATGGTCTGAGTGTAGTATTCTTGGTAGGTTAATTTTGTAAGTATTTTATTAATTAATAACAAAACCCCATTAGACAGCAGTTTTTTGTTTGGGAATCATAGAAATATCTCATATGTATTACTTTTCATCTGCAGATTTCAAAGGGCTTCATCCACTTTTTACAGCTGGGGAAACAGAGACAAAGTAGTTAGTTGACATGTGCAAGGTCACCGTGGGAGAACTCCGAGGGAATGGAACCCTGCTCTCCTGACTCTCAACACAGTACACTGACCACCCACCGTCTCCTCTCTGTTAAAGGACTTTTACAGTAGAGTTAAACACTAAGTGAGTCCTACATTGTGTATGAGTCATTCAAGTAAGGGTGTTTTTTTTTAACAATCTACATGACATGCATTGCAGATTTTGAGCCAAATACAAGCCACCTGAGGGTTGAATTTGGCACATTGAGATGAGTTAGCTCCACTGAATTTCAGTCTTCATTAATACTGATGAATCAAGCCAGATATTTCTGTACTATTATATTGGCAAATGAGCCTATTGTTTCTAAAATATTGGACTTCCCCACCAAAACCATGATCTCTAGAAGAAATCTGCAGCTAGAATAGAGCCCCTTGCAATAATTCCAGGGACTAGGTAAAAGTAACAACAAAAACAAGTTCTGCTTGACCACAGTGCAGAGCTGCATCCTCAGGGAGCCTATTCAAACTTCCATCATTGGAGTAAGGTTCATAATAGCAGTGAAAGATCAAGCCTAGAAAAGCTCTGCTCCTCCACGCCCTTCCATAACACACACCTTCACGTCCATAAGGTCAGGAGGGCCACTGCCACAGAAGGGGACAGAGCTGCCTCCACTAGTGGAAAGTTTCCATTTGCAAGGAGAATTCTCCATCACCTCTCTCTAGCCATTTTACATTACTAATATAGCATAAAGTGGCCTTAGTAGACCAGAGAATCTGGCCCAAACTCTGTATAAATTCTTATATGACCCCTATCGCTGTAGTATCTGAGCACCCAAGTTCATCTGAATCAGGATGCCTTTTAAAACAATTATAAAAGCAACCCTGCATAGATACTTTATGTAGTACCTACTCTTATAATCTTTACTCATAATATTCTCACCAGAGCCAATGGGGACTTCTTATAGGAATGAAGAATGCAAAAATCCAATCCAAAGTTTGTGATGGCAGAAATTTTACAGATTGCACTCAAAAACAAAACAATGTAAAACTCTAGAGCCTACAAGTCCACTCAGTCCTACTTCTTGGTCAGCCAATCATAAGACAAGTTCGTTTACATTTATGGGAGATAATGCTGCCCGCTTCTTGTTTACAATGTCACCTGAAAGTGAGAATAGGGATTTGCATGGCACTTTTATAGCCAGCATTGCAAAATCTTTATGTGCCAAATATGCTAAACATTCGTATGCCCTTCATGCTTCGGCCACCATTCCAGAGGACATGCTGATGAAGCTCATTAAAAAATAATGTGTTAATTAAATATGTGTCTAAACTCCTACTCTGTGTTTTACCCACATTTCATGTTAAAGCAGTCTCAGATGATGACCCAGCACAAGTTGTTGGTTTCAAGAACACTTTCACTGCAGATCTGACAAAACACAAAGAAGGTACCAATGTGAGATTTCTAAAGATAGCTACATCACTTGACCCAAGTTTTAAGAATCTGAAGTGCCTTCCAAAATCTGAGAGGGATGAGGTGTGGAGCATGCTCTCAGAAGTCTTAAAAGAGCAACACTCTGATGCAGAAACTACAGCACCCGAACCACCAAAAAAGAAAATCAACCTTCTGCTAGTGGCATCTGACTGACTCAGATGATGAAAATTAACATGCATCAGTCCACACAGCTTTGGATGGTTATCAAGCAGAACCCATCAACAGCATGTCCGCTCGAATGGTGATTGAAGCATAAAGGGACATACGAATCTTTAGTGCATCTAGCACATAAATACCTTGCAACACCGGCTACAATAGTGCCAAGCAAAAATGCCTGTTCTCACTTTCCGGTGATATTGTAAACAAGAAGTGGGCAGCATTATCTCCCGCAAATGTAAACTAACTTGTTTATCTGAGCAATCTCAAGAAATAGGACTGAGTGGATATGTAGGCTCTAAAATTTTACATTGTTTTGTTTTTGAGTGCAGTTGTTGTTTTGCTCATAATTCCACATTTGTAAGTTGCATTTTCATGATACAGATTGCACTACTGTACCTGTATTAGGTTAAATAGTATTTTTCAATTCTTTTGGTTTTTACAGTGCAAATATTTGTAATAAAAAGAAATATAAAGTGAGCACTGTACATTTTGTATTCTGTGTTGTAAGTGAAATCAATATATTTGAAAATGTAGAAAACATCCAACTATTTAAATAAATGGTATCCTATTGTTTAACAGTGTGATTAATCACAATTAATTTTTTTTAATTGCTTGACAGACCTAAAAATAATCATTTAAATTTGAGGTTGTTCAGGAGAATCGGTTTGCCCCAAATCCTCATGCCAACCCTGTGCATAACAGTGTGATCACGGTAAACATGAGTTGATTACATTTGGAAGGGTGGAGACAGGGGCATTAAAGACATCACAGATACATGCAACTATGGAAGATGTTATGGACACATCTGTGGAGAGAATAGTAAAGGGCATAGTCCTTCTGCCCATGTAATAATTCTGCAGATAGAGGTCTCTAGAGTTGTCAGTTGGCACCATTCACAAATACTGAAGCCACAAAGTTTATTTAAAGGCTTCACTACACCCATGTACCCAGAAATTATAAATAAATAGTCTGACATTTCACTTATAACCACAGTCAAATACTAGTCCAGAAGCACATCACCCACACTGACCTTGCTTTCCCTTTCTCTTCACCAACCTCTCAGCAGTCTCCTCTTAGAGGATCTTTGTATATGGAACAAATGTCATCTGAGTGAGCTGAAAGCCATTCCATGCACAGCCTTCTTTGGGTCATCAGCTAGGGCTCTAAAAAGGGAGAGGGCTAGGGAGTCGAGTCCTCTTGGGTCAATATTTACTCCATGTAGGAGAGCCACACAATTGTAGTTATATCTAGCAAGTTGTAGAGCATTCCTCCAAGAACGTGTTCATTTGGGAGGATATTTAATATTCCAAACATGAAAGAAGTCCACAGAACAGTCTTTTATCAATCATGTAAAATTAGAACAGGGACAAGCAAACATAAAAAGAAGTGAGAGGAAGGGACAGAGGGGTCGGGGACATGGAGCAGGCATGTTTCTTATGCTAGTTACAGGACCACCCAGTAGTCAAAAATCTGAGAGAGGACACTGAACATGAACCTGCTAGTCATTTTCAGTGCTTAATAATTCTGAAGCACAGAAACTGGCAGTAAAAGTCATTTAGTTCCAAAAAGATCCAATGTGCTCTGGCTCTGCGATAAGCTGGACCTAAATTCTGGGGCAAGGGCCCATGGTTTCTAACCACTCTGGCAACATATACTGCGGCCGTCTGGAAATTCTGCAGCAACTTCAAATAAAGCCTTTGCAAGACTGGTGTTTCATAAAAACTGATCATGTAAATTTTGCATGCATGTTAAGACCAGAAACTTATTTCTAATAATAGAAATTTGGATACTCAAGCTTTTTTTTTTTTTTTTTAAACACGCAATACAGTAACTTGTGTTATTTTTATATTAAATTCAATATATGTTATGCTGCTCCTAAGTTTTCAGTGTACTGAATTTTTTATATTGACATTAACCTGCAGCAGGGTGAGTCAATTCAACAGGAACAATGTTATAATAACACAAGAGCTTTTAACTCACTGTGCAGTCCTAGGGAGTTAGCGGGGAGGAAGCATGCCACCATCCATACAGATAACTCTTCCCAGGTAGGAAAGATCATCCCTGCAGTTGGTATCAGAGCAGAGTGGGAGGAACTATACTCCATTTAGGCAACTAAAAGGTAAAGAGAGGAGCACAGGGAATAACAGGGGGCAGGGAAGTGATAGGAAAGGAAAAGCACAAGTGGCCAAGAGAGGCCTCCTCAAGCCCCCACCCTTTCCCAAGAGTATGGAGAGAAAATATGCACAGAATACTTAGGGCAAATCAACTTAAGTTATGTCGACGTACAGCCACCGCAGTAATTAAATTGGTTTGGCACGTCCACACTAGCTCCCTCTGTCTGCGGTGCACGTCCTTACCAGGAGCACTTGCACTAATTTAACTGTCACCAGGGGCTCACAGCCAGAACAGTCAATGCAGCGTCTACATTAACACTGCGTTGCCCTAACTACACCGGCCTAAGCACTAAGCCTCTTGCAGAGGTGGAGCATTAGGTCAGTGTAGTGGGCGACTTACATCAGTGGGAGCAACATTGTATCGTAGACACCTACGGAGTTAGATGGACATAAGCTGCCTTACATCGATGTAGATCAGACCTTAGTTTTAGAGTGAGGATTGTATCTGAGTTTCTTTCAGCTAAGGATGCAATTAATACAAGACATTTAAATTCAATGGGCATTCCTGATTAAATTATAAACAACGTTTCCAACACAAATAGCATTACAGTTCTCAAGTTGTTAAAAATGATGCTGGTGGTGGCAAACCACATTTTCTTTAAGTTGTGAAATACTGGCCAAAAGTTCTTGTGAGTTTACACTTCCAAGGAGGTCTAGATGGGTGGTGTCAAATAATGCAAAAATTAGAAGCAAGTTGCAAGAGAATGTAGCAGGGTGCTGGTGCAGAAGCACCTAATTAGCCCCTGCCCAGTCAGCTCCAATCAAGGGAAGTAGTTTGGGGATGATGGAAAATGCCTGATGCTGGCCTGAGGATTGGCAACACCAGCTGGCCTGACAAGCCAAGGGCTATAAAGACTGGGAAGGAGCAAGAAGGAAGGTCACAGCAAGGGAGAAGTCAGGCGCGCAGGGAGCTAGCTGAAGGTTGACTCTGCCTATAAGGGTGGTAACCAAACCTGTAAAGCTTGTGTGTGTGTGTATATATATATATATATATATATGGACACTGGTGGTGGGCCAATGATAAGTAAGTAAAGATATGGGTGTTGCACAACCCTGAAGCCTCTCTGAGCCTTATTGGGGAGGGCAAGCGGGCTGCAGGAAGAGGGGTTGGTCTTTTCCAATTCCAATATAAATTTGCTCGACTTATGACAAATTCACAGTACCCTTCCTGTTTTGGAGCTAGGCTATAGGTCAAACAACACTCTCCTGAAACCTTCACTTTGATAGAAAAGTTATTTTAAAGTCTATCAGTATTAAGATTGTTTACAAATATACAATTTTCAACTTTTTATATAGGGACAGCATTCTCATATAGGCTATTTCTTGAGGTGCCTTCCTGCTCTACCTGTGATGTCTCAGATTTCAATGTCCATATCCATTCTCTCCGTGTCACCCTCCCATGCACTAAACCGTAATTATTTCACTATGCTGCTCACTTCCCCCCGCCCCCATGCTCTCTCTCAGCTACTTTAAATTATTTTCTCATCCCCCACCCTCTCGTCCCTATTCACCTACCCATTCAGACACTGATTTGACTGACCTAAGTAGGCTTGGCAGAATTTGATTTTTTTATAATTGACATTACACCAATTTTAAGCATTTTTTTTATTTAAATTCTCCACAGTTATGGGAAATTATGAGCAGGAGAGGTCAGTTATTTAATGACAAGCATTGAGATTAAAGTTATTGCTTTGTAACTGTTAAAAACAAGTTGTCAACACCATATGTCAAAAACATGGAAAGTAAATACTAAGAACACAACGGCCATACTGGGTCAGACCAAAGGTCCATCCAGCCCAGTATCCTGTCTACCGACAGTGGCCAATGCCAGGTGCCCCAGAGGGACTGAACCTAACAGGTAATGATCAAGTGATCTCTCTCTCCTGCCATCCATCTCCACCCTCTGACAAACAGAGGCTAGGGACACCATTCCTTACCCCATCCTGGCTAATAGACATTAATGAACTTAACATCCATGAATTTATCCAGTTCTCTTTTAAATGTTATAATCCTAGCCTTCACAACTTCCTCAGGCAAGGAGTTCCACAACTTGACTGTGCGCTGTGTGAAGAACTTCCTTTTATTTGTTTTAAACCTGCTGCCTATTAATTTCATTTGGTGACCCCTAGTTCTTGTATTATGGGAATCAGTAAATAACTTTTCCTTATCTACTTTCTCCACATCACTCATGATTTTATATACCTCTATCATATCCCCCCGCTTAGTCTCCTCTTTTCCAAGCTGAAAAGTCCTAGCATCTTTAATCTCTCCTCATATGGGACCCGTTCCAAATCCCTAATCATTTTAGTTGCCCTTCTCTGAACCTTTTCTAGTGCCAGTACATCTTTTTTTGAGATGAGACTACATCTGTATGCAGTATTAAAGATGTGGGTGTACCATCGCTTTATATAAGGGCAATAATATATTCTCCTTCTCATTCCTTTTTAATGATTTCTAACATCCTGTTTGCTTTTTTGACCACCTCTGCACACTGCGTGGACATCTTCAGATAACTATCCATGATAACTCAAAGATCTTTTTCCTGATTTGTTATAGCTAAATTAGCCCCCATCCTATTGTATGTATAGTTGGGATTATTTTTTCCAATGTGCATTACTTTACATTTATCCACATTAAATTTAATTTGCCATTTTGTTGCCCAATCACCTAGTTTTGTGAGATCTTTTTGAAGTTCTTCACAGTCCGCTTTGGTCTTAACTATCTTGAGCAGTTTAGTATCATTTGCAAACTTTGCCACCTCACTTTTTACTCCTTTCTCCAGATCATTTATGAATAAGTTGAATAGGATTGGTCCTAGGCCTGACCCTTGGGGAACACCACTAGTCACCTCTCTCCATTCTGAGAATTTATCATTAATTCCTACCCTTTGTTCCCTGACTTTTAACCAGTTCTCAATTCATGAAAGGACCTTCCCTCTTCTCTCATGACAACTTAATTTACATAAGAGCCTTTGGTGAGAGACCTTGTCAAAGGCTTTCTGGAAATCTAAGTACACTATGTCCACTGGATCCTCTTTGTCCACATTCTTTGACCCCTACAAAGAACTCTAATAGATTAGTAAGACACGATTTCCTTTTACAGAAACCATGTTGACTTTTGCCCAACAATTTATGTTCTTCTATGTGTCTGACAATTTTATTCTTTACTATTGTTTTGACTAATTTGCCCAGTACTGACAGACTTACCTGTCTGTAATTGCCAGGATCACCTCTAGAGCCCTTTTTAAGTATTGGTGTTTACATTAGCTATCTTCCAATTGTTGGGTACAGAGGCTGATTTAAAGGACAGGTTACAAACCCTATTCAATAGTTCTGCAACTTGACATTTGAGTTCTTTCAGAACTCTTGGGTGAATAACAAGTTACCGGGACTGGATGGCAATGTTAAGTTTATCAATTAATTCCAAAACCTCCTCTAGTGACACTTCAATCTGTGACAGTTCCTCAGATTTGTCACCTACAAAAGCCGACTCAGGTTTGGGAATCTCCCTAACATCTTCAGCCGTGAAGATTGAAGAAAAGAATCCATGTAGTCTCTCCGCAATGGCTTTATCGTCTTTAAGCGCTCCTTTTGCATCTCAATCCTCCAGGGGCCCCAATGGTTGTTTAGCAGGCTTCCTGCTTCTGATGTACTTAAACATTTTGTTGTTACCTTTTGAGTTTTTGGCTAGCTGTTCTTCAAACTCCTCTTTGGCTTTTCTTATTACATTTTTACACTTAAGTTGGCAGTGTTCATGCTCCTTTCTATTTACCTCACTAGGATTTGACTTCTACTTTTTAAAAGATGCCTTTTTATATCTCATTGCTTCTTTTACATGGTTAAGCCAAGCCACAGTGGCTCTTTTTTAGTTTTTACTGTGTTTCGTAATTTAGGGTATACATTTAAGTTGGGCCTCTATTATACCGTCTTTGAAAAGCACTCATGCAGCTTGCAGGGATTTCACTTTAGTCACTGTACCTTTTAATTTCTGTTTAACTAACCCCTGCATTTTTGCATAGTTCCCCTTTTTGAAATTAAATGCCACAGTGTTGGGCTGTTGAGATGTTCTTCCCATCACTATTTCCAAGCCGTCCTGTTATAGTTACCTCTTGGACCAGCTCCTGCGCTCCACTCAGGACTAAATCGAGAGTTGCTTCTCCCCTTGTGGGTTCCCGTACCAGCTGCTCCAAGCAGTCATGTAAAGTATCAAGAAATTTTGTCTCTGCATTTCATCCTGAAGTGACATGTTCCCAGTCAATATGGGGATAATTGAACCCCCACTATTGAGTTCTTAATTTTGATAACCTCTAATTTCCCTTAGCATTTCATCATCACTATCACTGTCCTGGTCAGATAGTCAATAATAGATCCCTAATGTTATATTCTTATTAGAGCATGAAATTACTATCCATAGAGATTTTATGGAACATGTGGATTCACTTAAAATGTAGAATCAAATGAAGTAAAAATCTTCTTTCACAGTGCCACTCCCCTTCTTCCCCCCCACCCCCAGTCCCACATGACCTGTTCTGTCCTTCTGATATATTTTGTACCCCGGAATAATTGTCCCATTGATTGTCCTCAGTCCACCAGGTTTCTATGATGCCTATTATATCAATATCCTCCTTTATCATGAGGCACTCTAGTTCACCCATCTTATTATTCAGACTTCTAGCACTTGTGTACAAGCACTTTAAAAACATGTCACTGTTTATTTGTCTGCCCTTTTCTGATGTGTCCAATTCTTTATATGAATGTTTCTCATCTGATCTGGCCCTTACATTATCCTCTTCCATCCTCTGCTCCTGACTATAACCTAGAGAATCTCTACTAATAGACTCTCCTCTAAGAGAAGTCTGTCCAATCCACATGCTCTTTTGCAGCAGTCAGCTTCCCCTCCCCGTCCCATCTCCTAGTTTGATTTAAAGAATTTTTAAACTAAAAAGTTACTGTATCTTTAAATCAAACTAAAGTTCTCAAGCCAACATTTCTTACTTTGCTCATTAGTAAGTTGTTACTGACACCAATAGATATTTAATTCTTCCAAGCCTAGACTCAAGACACCTGATGGGCAGAGGACAAAATTGACTGCTGCTGTTCAGGAACAGGGAGAAGCTAATCAGCTCCCCCCTCACACCAGCTGCTGGAAAAGAGGAGGGTGCTGGAATTGCTTAGATTAGGATTTGTTTCCAGGCCCAGCATGGAAGCCCTATCTTTTATAGCTTCTGTCTAGTAGAAGTTTGATAAATATGAAAACCTAACCCCACTTCCAGCCCCTCTGGCTGCTGGCATAGAGCAGCACAATCTTCTTTCCCCTCGTGCTGCTGCACAATTGAGGGTGGTGGTATTATTTACATCAGTGCCACCTAGGAACCCCTGATCATAGATCAGAGCCCCAGTGTGCTAATCAGTGTACAAACTACACAACGAAAACCTGGCCTCAACTTACAATTAAGGCTAAGATTTTGTCACGGTTATCTTTAGTAAAAGTCAGGGACAGGTCACAGGCTTCCTGAATTTTTGTTTATTGCCCATGACCTGTCCCTGACTTTTACTAAAGATAACCGTGACAAATGGGGAGGGGGGGGTCCAGCACCCACCACTGCTGCAGCTCTGGGGTCTCCCTGCCACCCACAGCAGCTGGGAGTTGAGCCCCCCCCCCCGGCTGACAGCTCCAGCCCCACCGCCCTAGGGCTGAAGTATAAAATGTCACCAAGGTCTCTGGAAGTCATGGATTCAGTGACCTAATCTTAACCTCATTTATGATCCAAGTAGCAATTCTACCCCTCACCACTCCATTCTTTTGCATTCTCCTTTGCCGGGGCTTGCCTATGCTGCTGCTCACAGCTTTGTCAAGCAGCAGCTGCAGCTCAAAACTAGCCTGACTCTTTCACTTTAAATTATTTGCTTTTGGTTGCATCTGCAGGATGCTAGGTATTTTCAAATCAGTTTCCACACTTCTGCAATTTAGAAAAGCTCTGAACAGGAGCTGGAAAGGTCAGAGTGCAATCCCCTGCTACTGCAGGCAATCCCATCACAAAATGCCTTTCATAAACTTATCAAACTCTGTCTTAAAGCTACTTAGGTTAGGTCTGCCACAAAGGCACGGGTACTGCATGGCCTCCAGAAGATGAGGCTGCTTTGCTTTATATTCACAGCCCTAAAGAGCGGGAAGTTAAACTTTAAAACCTTCATTCTGCAGAAAATTATGGTAAGGAGCCTCACACTCTAGTAATGATTAGATATTAGGAGCCAGATGCCATGGTCTGAATGATCTTATTTGAATAACCTTTACAGCTTCCCCCATTCCTGGGGCATGACCATTCTCCAGCATCAATTAGATAAGCTTTCAGCCTAATGAATTATGCAAGAATGCCTATAGCCCAAGGTGTCCTTTATAACTGTTGAATGCTGGGACACTTCAAGGATGTCCCATACAGAGGCCAGAATGTACCATGAGAGCCATTATAGCGGCTACTGGAAGATTTCTCTACATAGAAAAGAGTCATCTTGGAGGGTAGTTACACCAGGCTTACATTTGCAACACCAGATTGTACAAGTGAAACTGAGCCCAATTTTCATCTTCTCAGCCTTGAGAACCCCTAGATTTAATTGCTGCCCCTCCATTCCACTGATTGGGGGCAATGTACCAAAACAAAAAAAGTTTATGAAACTAGTTTATGGTTAGTATCGAGAATGGTTGCTGTCCATTTTTAGTATTATGAACATGACAGTTGTAATGCAAATGTATCCCTCATTCCTATCTTCTGCAGAGACAACATCCTCCAAGAAACATTTCAGTAAGACTCAGGGGTATCCATGTTTGTCAGTAAGAGTGCTTTTTTGATGAAACAGAAAAATATCCTGGCATGCTCACTCTCTCAGGCACAGGCTGTGCAAGCTAAGAACAGCCACATCACTAGCGAGAGAATAAAAGCTAAACAGTTTGCCACCACTGTCCTCCCCTAGAGTTTTTCTAAAAACTCATGGAGATAAATATGGCAAGTTGGACAGAACGTGCACACCAGCTGCCACCACCTCTCCCGGGCCTGCACTATTCATTTAGGGCTGCACTGCTATGGGTACACCAACATAACAGATTCTGCAGCTTCACTGGAGTGATTTGCTGCACTGCAAGCAGCTTTCTGCCAGTGCCCTGGACTTCAAGTTATGGAGGTAGCAGTGTTGAATCAAACCCTGCCCCCATGGCTTTTTATTTTGTTGGCACATGCCATACTAAGTGTATTAGCTCTTGTTTTCTGGCCAAGTTCTACAACTATGTTCTGCCTACCTAAATTCTTCTTATAGTTTTAAGTAGACTGGGATATTCTTAGTTTCTTTGGGCAGATTAGTATTTAAATGGTCACTAAAGTTCCATGCCAGAAAAGGCTGCATTTTAGTGGTGGCTGAAGAGTGAGGGACTGCAAGATTTATTACAAGTAATCAAAGTCAATTAAAACATAAGACAGCATATAGTATCTACAATTTCTCCCAAATAATTTCAGAAATACATGGGTTTGGGTTTTTTCCTCCCATTTTTATTGAAACTTTTTACAGAATACTTTGTAACAAGACAAAATGCCACAGTAAAGGAATGTAAACTGCAAGAAACAGTTTGAAGTATCCAGATACTCTCTAATAAGAGTTTTAGTTTGAAGACAAATGCAGTAGGCAAGATAATATGCAAACGGTATACACAGGGTCAGCAGCGAGAACTAGGAGTTTTGCATCAGGTTTACTTCAAAGTTTTTATAACAATATAATACTCTATTCACTAGACCAAAGTTACCTTATCATACATCATTGCTATGACAAGAACTTCTAGATATGGACACTAACAATTTACAAGTATAATTAAGCTATATTAATCTCATTAACAATGCTAAATCTATATTCCTACTACAAGAACTTTTAAAGTCTTCTGTCTAATAAGATCTTGCTAGACCCTTAAACAAACACTTGACCAAAGAGAGACCTGGACCCAACTAGATTTGCCTGATCTGCATGTCCATTTGGTTCATTCCATATCCATCTGGGGCTGGGGAAAAAGCAGAATTCAAATGCTATATAATATCGTTTGGTTTTGGTCAGCAATGTACTTTAGTTGAATAGTTAAAAATAAGGCAGTTCATTAACTGGTATTTTATATAAAAGCTGCAGAAAATACAACAGCAACAAAAACAGAAAAGTATTTCACAGAAATCTAAGAAAAAAAGATATCAATATACAAAGGTAAAAGCAGCATCACTTTGACACTGTGCTTTTAAAAAAGATAAATGAAAAGATTTCTGTGATGATATTAAAAAGAATTTGCTTTCTTCTTGAAGAAGACTACTAACATTTTGCACAGCAACTATTTTTTTAATAATCACCTCATTTAAAAACGTGTATTCGTAGACATAGAATTGTCATATAACATCACCATCTTTGCTCAGAGTGTCTGACTTTATACAGTGAAGCTGATAATTTAAGAAGTGTCAAAAGATGTCACTACATATTGTATTTGACAGAACTAAAATAAAGCAAATGCTTTTTAAACCAACACCATAAAGAAAAACCCCAAAGTGTTTTGTAGACAAAAACTAAACCATTTTTCAAACATGAGCATTTTGAGATTTCACCAGTAAAATCAGAAATCCTAGTTATATATTTATTTATATTCTACAACTATTCTTTACTAGCCTAATTAAAGCACATAAACCACTGAATTACACACATTTAAAAAAAAAAAAACAAAAACCCTTAAAAACAGTGCACATAAGGTTTTTTTTTTTTAACTTTAAAACATCACATGTAACAAGGTTAGTATTAATTTCAAAACAATCACGTTTAAGGGCATAAAACATACAGTTACTGAATAAATACGAGTATTTTTGCTTTATTATACACTACTGAATCCAAAGTCTCTCTCTCAAAGAAAGAGAGAGATTGACTCCAAAGATTTTTCAAACCTCTTCCACACAGTCCTCTCTCTGAAAGAAAGATTTTCCCAACAACTCTGTTATCTTAGGATAAGAATAAAAAAAGCTGCATGTTTTAGACACGCAAGAATCTTTCACTTCGGGTGCTCAAGCAGAGGCCCTGTGATGGCTATTCCCCACATCCTGGCCTTTATAGGTGGGCAGGGAAGGGAGGAGAGAAGAGAGAATGTGGAGGAGAGGCAGAAGAGAGAAGTAGACCGGTGGAAGGCATACAAAGGGTAAACTGAACCATCACATTTCCTTTTGGATATCAATGAAAGCTAAAGGAAAAAACTTTGGCAGAGAATGGCATCAAACAGAAGTTCTCCAAAACGGAGGGGAAGTTTTCCAGAATGACGTGCACAAAAAGCTTTCCAAGAAGCTGCCTCTCTTTAAAAGAAGAAGCTTTTACTATATCACTGGGAGAAAATTAAGAAAAGTAAGTTAAGGTGAACAAAAGGGTGTCATTTAAAATTAAGCTATAAAAGTGGCAAAATAGGCATTATCAAGTTCAAAAGTTAAAGGCATTAAATACCCAGTTATGTCCGGATGGGTAGGAAAATCATTCTGGATCTCTGTGGCAATGGGTCCAAGTCCAAAGCAACAGGCATTGGCCCCGAAGAGAGGCCAAATATTGAAATTTGAGGGACCAGAGTAAGTTATAGAGGATCCTAAATTTGCAGTTTTGCAAGCCCCAAGAGTTAATGGTAAACCAACATTACATCTAATCTGGGTTCACATCTCTTGATTAGATCATGACTCACAAGACTGGTAGAGGCATGTTTAAGCCTGACGCAATCTTTTACACACTGTAGTCCCTGGCATGGTCAAGTCAGAGTGTTCTTGCCCATCAAATGTGGTATGTGCATAAAGTAGCAAAAAGGAATATAATAAAGTTGTTACAGTGGTTAGCAGTTTAATGCAAACTCATTATTAATACAGGTCTTCACTTTCACCTGAATGCTAAAAGCTCCTGAGCCACTGTTTTAACATTCCAAGGATTAGGCATTGGATTTTGCTTTCTATGAAAACAATCCTGATAAACGTCAAAATGAAGAGAGAAAACCTTATCAAGTTACCCTCTTTCATACAACTATGAGACATTACATAGCAGAAGGCTATGCACAGCTTCTCAGTACAAGAATACACACAAAAGTTTGAGATCATGCAGAAGATATTCTTGGGTGCAGTTGTATTAATATGAATGATTCTACAGTAGACAGCATTAAAACCATCAGTATTTGTAAAGCAAAATAAAACATCTCTACTCATTAACAGCCATTAGACATCCATGAATGAAATTCTAGCCCCATTTGACATTGACTTCAGTGGAGCCAATATTTCACCCCATAACTGAGACTGCAATATAAGAACCTGGTGATTATCCAGTTTACAGTCCCTTTAAAATGGAGAGAAATACCTAATAAGCATATTTTAAAGAAAAAAAAATCTACACCATAGGGAGGGAATGTTTAAGAAATCTCAGAGATTAAACATGGTCTTCACAGCTGACTTCCATTAACTTGCAATTGGCCTTTTCATAGCTGACTATGCCCATGTGAAAACGATCCCATTTGACTTTCTTACATTACAGAAGCATTACAAGATATATTCTGGAAGGATGTTAGTAAGAAGAGAGATAAGGAACAATGGAGAGGAAAAGCAGGATGATTCAGTTTCCATATAAAACTTGGTAATATTGACACTTGCACATGGACTAGTGTGGTCATACACTTTACCTCTCTTACTCCTATGACACAAGACTGAACTAGTGTTTTCAGTTACAGATCAAACAAGCTATGTAAAAAACACAACTGGTAAGTGTACTTTATCATCTATTAAATGTATCAAGTAAGGCTAGAGGATGTTTAATAAATTATGTGCAATGAAGAACATTAGCAAGTTCTACAGTGACAGCTCAGATGCAGAAATTGAGCTTGCCTGGATATGAAGAAATCACACAGAGGTTAGTGGGGAAACAAGTTTCTTTAAAAAAAAAATGAAGATAGTTTCTTTTAAAAAGCCCAACAGTAAGGGCATATCTACACCATCACCACACACACACACACACACACCCCAAGTCAACATGCAGCCACCACAGTAATTAAGTCAGGAGCATCCACACGACACTCATTGTGTTGGTGGAGTGGGTCCTCACTAGCAGCGCTTGCATCGATGCACAGAGCAATGCGCTGTGGGTAGCTAACCCACAATGCAACTAGCCGCAGTGGGGTTTGGGAAGGGCTTGCAATACCTCATGGGAACAAAACATTGCAGGAGGGAATGAGAACATGGCTTTGACCTCCCATGATGGTTTCCTCCCTCTGTTCCTTCCTCCTCTGATATCAACAGCAAACCACCCATACTTTCTTGCATCTTTTTTCTGAAAGCCTGGTTTAGCCACACATGCCATAGCTTGAGAAGCATGGACCCTGCTCAGCTCTTCACTCTTGTTGTGAGCATTACATACACCACATGCCTTATCCTGACGTATTTCCAGAGCCAAGACAGGAGCCACCACATGGAACACTGTGATATCACTCAACCAAGCCATAGAGCAAAACAATGCAATTGCACAGCAGTTGAACACGGTGGAGTGCAGTTTCTGATCCCAGGAAACAAGCACTGACTGGTGGGACCGGATCGTTATGCAGCTATGGGATGATAAGCAGTGGCTGCAGAACTTTTGAATGCGGAAGGCCACCTTCCAGGAACTTTGTGCAGAGCTTTTGCCAGCGCTGAAGTGCAGCAACACAAAAATTAGACCTGCTCTGACAGTGGAGAAGAGTTGTGATCACTCTGTGGAAGCGTGCAACGCCAGACTTCTACTGGTCAGTAGGGAATCAATTTGGAGTTCGTAAATCCACTCTGGGAGCTGCTGTGATCCAAGTTTGCAGGGCCATTAATAGACTTCTGCTAAGAAGGGTAGTGACTCTGGGAAACGTGCAGGACATAGTGGGATGGTTTTGCCACAGACAGACAGACTGCATATCCCAATCTTGACACAAACCACGTTGCCAAAGACTACATAAACTGAAAGGGGTACTTCTCAATGGCGTTCCAAGTGCTGGTGGATCACAGGGGCATTTCACCAACATCAACGTGGGATGGCCAGGAAAGATGCGTGACACACATCTTTAGGAACACAAGTCTGTTCAGAAAGCTGCAAGCAGGGACTTGCTTTCCAGATTGCAAAATAGCCATTGGTGACGTTGAAATGCCAATCGTGATGCTGGGAGACCCAGCCTCTCTCTTGCTCCCATGGCTCATGATGCCATACACTGGCTCCCTGGACAGCAGTAAGGAGCAGTTCAACCATAGGCTGAGCAAGTGCAGACTGGTGGGCAGTGTGTCTTTGGACATTTAAAGGGTTGCTGGTGCAGTTTGCTTAATAGATTAGACCTCAGTGAAAACAATATCCCCATTGTTATTGCTGCCTGCTGTGTGCCCCATAATATCTGTGAGGTAAAGGGAGAGAAGTTTCAGCAGGGGTGGGGTGCGGAGGCAGATGGGCTGGCAGCTAATTTTGAGCAGATACCAGGGCAAGAAGAGGTGCCGAGCAAGGAACTCTGTTTCTCTGGGAGGCTTTGGAAAAGAGAGTTTCACTAATGAGCTAGAGTAATGTCCACCGCTTATCTGCATTGTGCCTTCCTCCACCATCCCCTCCATTGCATCAGTTCCCCTGTACCTCCTCTCCCCCAAGTCCCCATGCCTGGAATAAATTTAAAAAAAAAGTGTTTAATTCTCTAAATGTTGTCTTATTGCACAAAAATAAAAAGGAAAATAATTTAACCTTGGGCAAACCATGCACTAAAATTGGAGGGGAGAAACCAAGCGTGCTTGTGTCTGAAAGCACAGAAGTCTTGCCCATTAAAGGTCTTTGAATGGCTGCCTTTTGTTTTTAAGCACCCTCCCCCTGGTGTTGAGTGGAAGGGATACTGCACCTTCCCCTGCCACTTCCTGGAACATTTGGGAAGTAGTATTGGGAACAGGGCAATGCTTTCAGGCCATTCTACAGGGGCTATAGAGGGAATCTAGCTGCAAGTTGTTTTTCTTGACTCAGACACCTCAATGTGTCCGATTGGTCCTTCATAATCCGCAGCATCTCATCCTGCATGGTACACTCATGCTCCTGGTATACTTTTCATCTGTCCATATCCACGTCCAGTTTTTCAAACAATGAAATCCTCCAGGCTCTTAGCTCCATGTCACCTGTCCCAGAGGCATTCATTATCTCACTGAACAGGTCATCATGCGTTCTTCCCCCCCCTCCACCTTCTAATCTGCAAAAGCCCCTCCGCCAGCATGGAGGATGTGCTGAAGGCCAAAACTTTCCACTATAAGGCATGCAAAGCACAAGGCAACCATTGTCAGTGCATACCCTGGGTCTAGTGCAAGGTTGCCATTTAAATATCACTTCCCTTATTACACTGAAGTGCAAGCCAGAAAATAATCAGAATCCCTGGCTGTTCAATGAACCAATTTGCTGTTCCAGCCATGGTGAGTATGGCCCAGCAGCCTGCATAACAGGCCTTGTGCTGCAACTTGTAGGAAATCCACGTTGGGACCGCAGGTGGGTAGTGGACAATGCCCCCTCCCCTTAGGAATACAGACATTGCTTTGGGACCAGGGACCAGTGTTAAGCTTCCCAAATTGTGGTCTTTGTCCAGAGCGGCTTGGGGGGTGGGGGAGAAAGAGGGTTGCAGCCACAAGGGAACACAGGAATCCCACCCACCCCCTTCCCTTAACATTGCTGGTAGTAATCACCTTGGGCTTGCAGACTGAGGTCAACACCAATCCCTGCCAACCAAACCACCAGTATGTTTGGGAAACAATGGTCAAGGGACCAGAAACCACCATGTGGGGGGGGGGAGGGGGGGGGGGAAAGACGGGGACCGAGGTGATCACATGCTCATACTGCAAACAATAGAGTACTTGTAATGAAAAAACTTCCACTCCTAGGTGGACTCTATACGATATCAATGTCCTGAGGGAAACAGAGGCAACACAGGAACAGATATAGCAAACATCTGGGTACAGACCAGGTCCGCATGCTGCTGCCGCAATGATGCCAGCACAGTTGATACTGGAGTGGCGTGGGAAAGTGTCCTACCGTGGAGGAAGAAATAAGGTAACCCTCCCCAGAAGCCTTCTGCAAAGGATTGCAGTGTACCTCCATGAAAAAGTTTCCTAGATATCTCCATTGAGGATTCCCAGGCCATCCCTGTGCACATAACAGTCTTTTCTGGAGGGCACCCTCTATATAACGGAAAGACTCTCACTGCACCTCACTTTCTTCATATTAAACATTATATATATTATATATATAAAAAAATAAATAAATAAAAGCATGTAACCCCTTACAGGTTGATTAGAATTGCATACGATCACCAGAGATGCCTTCTGAGGCATCATGCTTGGAAACCATGCTGTCCTGCAACCATGCGGTCCTGCAACCAGCTGGACTGCTCTGGTGTTAAAAACCGCTCCTGGCTCTTGAGGAGAATGGATCCCCCACTCACCTGCCTCCAATTCTCCTCCTCCTCCAGAATGTCCTCCTCATTTTTGCCTGAGGTGGCCCTGAACTCAGACTCCTGGGATGTATCCATGCTATGGCAGGGGGGTAGTGGTGGGGTTGCCACTGAGAATCGCGTACAGCTCATTGTAGAAACAGCATATCTCTGGGGCAGAATCAGAATGACTGTTCATCTCCCTTGTCTTCTGGTACGCCTGCCAAAGTTCTTTGATTTTCACATGGCACTGCTACATGTCCCTGGTGTAGCCCTTCTCCCTCATGTCCCATGCAATCTTTTTGTAGATGTCTACGTTTCTTCAGCTGGATTAGAGCTGTGCCTGTACAGACTCTTTTCTACACAGACCAGTAAGATCCACCACCTCCTGTGTGCTTCAGGCTGGAGCACATTTGGGGTTTTGACTCTCCATGGTCAGCTGTGCTGGCGAGCTCTCCACATTGATCAAACAGGAAAAATGAGAATTCAAAAGGTCCTGGGTCTTTAGTAGGGGAGAGGCTGTTTCCTGTGTACCTGGGCTGCTGAGCAGGGAGTTGAAAACCATCTCCAGAGCAGTCACAGCAGAGAACTGTGGGACTCCTCTGGGAGGTCAATTCAGTCAACTTACACAACACTGCGTTTACGCTGCCTCTCTGACCCATCAAACACAATATAAGCGCTATGCCTCTCACAAAGGTGAATTAAGTCGACGTTACAGGCGAGTTAGGTCAGTGGAAGGGACCTGGTACAGTAGAACCTCAGAGTTACGAACACCTTGGGAATGGAGGTTGTTTGTAACTCTAAACAAAATGTGATGGTTCTTTCAAAAATTTACAACCAAACATTGACTTAATACAGCTTTGAAACTACTATGCAGAAGAAAAATGCTGCTTTTAACCATCTTAATTCAAATGAAACAAGCACAGAAACATTTTTTTTTTGGGTGTGTGGTTTACATTTAAACTCAGTACTGTACTGAGTGGTTCCCCTCTGCATCTCTGCTGCTGCCTGAATGTGTAGTTCTGGTTCCAAATGAGATATGTGGTTAACCAGTCAGTTCATAACTCTGAGGTTCTACTGTAGTGTAGACACATGCATTAAGTCTACGAAAGGTGGCTTTCATCAACTTAAGTTTATAGTGTAGACCAGGCCTCAGTTATGAAGACACGGAGAGAATACAGCCATTTTATCAACTGAGTTTCCAACTATGACTACAACACTTTACCATAATTAATCCAACAATAGGTTGTTTTACTTCTGTGAAGCTACATAGTGACAGGACTAGATTGATCCCCATTGGAAAAACTTTTAGAACTAGTGTAATATGAACTTTTAGTATGAAAAAATTTGAATTTAAAGATAGAGCTAAGTAAACTGTGTATTTTAGTATCCAAAGTATGATCAAACACATGCCAATACGCTGAAACTACTTGTCTTTACAAGTGTAGACCTAATACAGTCATAATTCTTTGGGAAGATTACATGTTACAGGGTTAAAATTTTATCACAGATCATAAGTGTGAGAGTACGTGGCACTGGGCATTGCGCAGGAAACATGTAAAGTGGGCTTGATAGAAAAGAACTCATCTGGGGCAAAAGAGCTAGAGAAGAGACGGTACTAGGCAGGCTGCTGTTTATCTAGGTGGAGGCAAGATATATGCTTCTGGCACTACCACTGTGTGAGGCATTCTAGGGAAAGAGTAAGAAGGACTGAAGCAGTGACAGTAAAGCAAAGGGTCCCTGAGCCAGCCTACCTGTGAGAGGCAGGTGGTAATACATTCATGAAAACTAGATCAAGGGCCAGTAAGCAAACCCTATAATGCCAGTTGTTGATGGAAATGTATGCGGAGTTAGTAGGGGATAGTGCCTGTTAACATCCCAAAGATGGCAGACTACACACCCCAAGTGTGCCACTGAGCCCAACTGAGCATTTTAGCCAGGCCCTGAAAACACATATAGAAGCTCTTGGTCCACAGCCACTCTGTCCCTACAGAAAGGGGAAGAGGCTTCCTGAGTTCTTTATCCCTCTCCTCTTCCTAGTGTATCCATCTAGATATAGGGCAAACCCATCTAAGCTTTTTACTGTTTACCCTCATAGACTTTAACGTCAGAAAGTCCTGCATATAAAGAGTTTTGTTCATTTTTGTATACAGTGTTATTTCCCCCCCATTACACCTCCAATAACTTATGAACTTGAGTTTCCATTTTTACAGACTCGTTCAAGTACTAAGAATTTATCATTTAAAAAAGAATGTTTTTCTGTATGAAGTACCCTATTGAAACAACAACTTTTACACACATTGACACAACACTGACAAAACCAAGCCTCAGCCACATACAGTAATGGCCATCATCCACACTTAGGGTGACCAGACAGCAAGTGTGAAAAATCAGGACGGGGGTGGGGGGGTAAATAGGAGCCTATATAAGGAAAGGACCCAAAAATCAGGACTGTCCCTATAAAAATCGGGACATCTGGACACCCTATCTACACTATTCAAACATGGCTCATAGGCTCATCTCTCTATTGTGATCCACAGTGTTCTACCCTCCAAGTAGAAGATCTAAAAGCTGATAATGAACAGTAGTTGCTGTAAAACATCTCAGCATCTATTCAAATCCACAGACCTACCAGTCTCAATTGCTATTTCAAGAGTATGGTAAATTACCAGTTCCATCTGATAATCTAGTTGTTGTTGGTTTACCAAGAGCTGTTCAGTGACCCACTGAAGTTCTTTGCAGCAAGATGCTTTTCCTCCAACAGTCAATAATTAGATTCAACCCAGATCCCAGTAAAAATGGTAGGTTAATCTCACCAAGTAGCACACTAGTCTGCTAGCAGTCCCATTAAAATCAACAGGCTACTCTGGGTAATTAAATTGGGTATTAAGTTGTGTCCAATTCTGCAAACCCTTAATACAGTTGCCAGTAACAGCCCCTAGGGGAAAAAACTTCAAAACAAAAAGTCTCATCTTTTGTGCATTCCTGTAATTTGAGGTTTTGTGCTTTAGCAAAGAAAAGTTGTTTTGCTTTCCAACTTACGTATCAAAAAAAGCCCAGCTGAAGATAATTAAGCTGCCCACTACATTCACTTACTTCCCCATGTGGAATCCTTCATACTATTCTTTTCCTAACAGATGAAGTTAGAAAGAAAGAGTTCTGTGCTAAATACAGACTCTTATTTGTTGCTTCCACTTCCCCCTTCCAAAATAGCAATTTAAAACAAATAGCCCTAGTACACGTTTGTTAACATTTAACAGACTGCCTTGCATCTAGCTTGGCGATAGGGTTGCTAGATGTTTCCTTCAGGGGTATTTAATTTTTTTTTTTTAAATCCAGTTGAGGCATATTCAAGTTTCACTTTGCTAATTCTTGGGCAGATCTCTTTTCCAAGCAATAGCATCCATCTGGAGCTTGCTCCTTAAGGAGAAGCTAACCCTACTCATGTACATAGCAAACACGTTAAGAGAAATTTGGAATAGGGTGGGAGTGAATTTGTTTTGGTCCACATTTACTAGAAAATTCAGGAAGAGTATCCATCCCTTCTCCCCCCCAGTAGGATCATAAACTAAAGTTTGCAAAGTTAAACAGAGTAACATCTCAGGCTTGCTTGCACCTATCCCTCAAAAATAAAATATCAATCTTCCACCATACCAGTGTTTAAATTGGATAGAAAAAAGTAGTTAAATCTGTGACTAAGTAGGTTTGGTTTCTAATCTTATGGAGAAGAGTAGAAGGCGGCTGCAGAGTGACAGCATGTTCCAAAATAATACATGAGGAGTTAAGTGCATTCAAAATGCTGTCTTTTTGTTGAGTATAAATGAAGTGTGGAATTTAAGCACCACACTTTTTTTAATACATAGTTTTAAAAAAGTGAAAAGCTGCAAGCAAAATTAAGCAGCAACATGTTGGTCAAGTTAGTATGAGTATGATACAGAGGATAAACTGTATATGGGTATCTTTAAATTTAGATTGACAGCCTTGATAATGCCAATTCTACACTTCATTTTTTTTTTTCCATTTTAGTATTGGACTGAGCACCTTAATGTTCTTCCTTAAAAACAGCCACCTCCTTTTTCTTTGGTGTATATATACACACACACACCCACCCACCCCTTACAGCACTGCACTAAAAACCACATTCTTCCTTATTTAAAACAGAGATAATATAATACACATCTCAAATGGTCTTTAAATTAGCTGACAAGTTGATTACAATATAGCGTAAACAATGCCTGAGATGCAAGTTGGGTATATTTTTTTAAAAAATTCTCCAGAGAGACTTGTATCAGCTTTTGTATGTTTAGCCATACCCTTAAAGCTTCACCATTCACAAAGAGAAATAGACAAACATGAATATTCCAAGTGAACAGACACAGAACAGTCCAATATTTAGTAATAGTTTAACTTTTGGAGTCTCTTCCAACATTTGTAAACAGAGAGTCTCTTCCTCTGTATCTTGGATGGCTCTTTCATTCATGTTTCTACTTCTAAAGCCACAGAACCAATCTATGAATTTCCAATGTTTATCTCTATCATCAGTCTCTTCCTCACGCTTTTTCTCACCCATGAGAGCCACCTGTCCATTGGAATAACAATCAACTGGTGTCTCAACTTCAGAGTGACTTACAGAAATCACTGGGTTGCAGTCTTCTCTGCAAGTAACTAGAAGATTTATATCCTCAGGCTTAATATTTTTAATATTTTCTTCAGATTTGCCATTTGGCAGGATATGATTGGCATTTTCATTACATTTCAAGATGGTTTTTTCTTGTACCTTATATGGATCCCCTTTTGAAGCATTTTCTTTTACAGACCTGATTTTTAGAGACCAGAAAGTGGTTGTTCGAATCTGTTCCTTTGTTGGTGGTGGTGTAAAGAGGCTTACTGTAATAGTCACAATTCCAGTGATCCAAAACAGAGCAGTAGCAATATACATATAGTGGATATTTTTTATGAAGCCTGGCCTAGTATCAGGCTGGTTACACTCAGGGACACGATAAATAAATGCCAATATCAGCCTTGTAGATCCAAGAACAAACCCAACCATTGCACCATAGAATGCCCCTTGTTCGTTGCAACGCTTCCAAAATATACCCAACAGAAACACAGCAGCCACTGGTGGAGTCAAATAATCTGCTACCTCTTGTATATAGAGATACATCTGGCCTCCTTGCATTTCCACGATTATTGGAACCCAAGCAATGCTTATAATTACCATGAAAGCAACAAACACTCTTCCTACAATCATTAGTTCTCTAGATGGGGCACTCTTGCGTATGAGTTTGTAGACATCAAGTGTAAATATAGTGCTGGCACTGTTAAATATAGAGTCCAAGTCACTCATCAGTGCAGCAATCATTACAGCCATCATAAGTCCCCGCAGACCAACTGGTACAAGTTTCATCACCAGACGTGGATAGGCAATGTTAGAGCATCCAGCTCTGCTTCCGCAGACTTGCATGCAGTGTTCGGGATTGATACAGGCAATGTCATCTGCAAACAGTATACGTGAAATCATCCCTGGGATAACGATAATAAACATAGGCAACAGCTTTAAAAAACCTGCCATTAGCGTAGATCCTTTGGCATGAGCAATATTTTTTGCAGCTAAAACCCTCTGAACTATGACTTGGTCTGCACACCAGTACCACACAGAAGCTGGGGTCTGCCCAAACAGAAATCCAGGCCAGGGAACATCTTCGTCAGTTGGCTCACGCAGCATTTTAAGAGCATCAGGCTTTGGCTGGACATGACAAGAGTTGGTATTGGAAAGATTGTAGGTCAGCAAGATTGACGTAATATTTGGTGTTGCCAACATATACCTTCTTTTAACTTCTTCAAACCCACCAACCTCCATCATACTTATGATCATGAGTGTGAGGGCACCAATAATCATAAGCAGAGCTTGAAGAGTGTCCGTGTAGATGACAGCCACAAGACCTCCAGTCACAGTCAACAAAGCAGTCATTCCAATAAGCAAGATAACTGACAAATAAAGGTTCCAACCTAGAGATTCTTGAATAAAGAGTGCGCCTGAATACAAGTCAACAGAAAGTTTGGTGAAGATATAAAGAATCAAAGACAACGCCGCAAAATATATTTGAATTCTATGTCCTCCAAAACGTTTGGACAAGTATTCAGGCATAGTATATACTGCTGACCGTATGTAGACTGGGATGAAGACCCATCCTAAAAGCTGTAAAAGCATTAAGGCGTTGAACTCCCACGCACCTACTGCAAATCCACTTGCTGCTCCAGATCCTGCGAGCCCAATGAAATGTTCGCTCCCAATATTGCTCACAAATAAGGATGCACCAATAGCTACCCATGTCATAGAACGGCCTGCCAAGAAGTAGCCACTTACGGTGCTTCGATTGTATTTCCACATGGCAAAAAAGCCTATGCACAGTACAAGTACAAAGTACAGTGTCACAATGGCAATGTCTGCTGTTTCCAAAGAAGCCCTCATTTTTATAAACAAAATGACTTGAGACTGCCGATGTCCAATTTTCACCCCCCCAAGAAGTCTTTAGAGTAATATGTGAACCAGTTTACATTTATCAATACTGCAGATCAAATTCTTTGTCCCTTGGTTTGCTGTCTTGATGGTGGTGGTTGTAGTACACTTTGAGAAGACAGATTTATTTTCTCCGCTTCTTAAATGGAAATTTGAGAACTTAGCACGCACTTTTAATCGCCTTTCCACAAGAGCATCAGCATTAACTCTGTTGATGTAGGAGAAATTCTTAGCTGCAGCTAAGTCTAGTGAGGCCTACTGTACCAACCCTGCAAGGCAGCAAAGACAAAAGACAAAGGTTGTATTAGAGAAGGATTTCACTCAAATTTATGAGAAAGATTTGACGTCTATCAAAACAAGTGGTTCAACACAAGTCTTTTCCTCCTTTAAATTGTATTTGTGCAAGATAGAACACAGAATTCATTACTTAAACTCAGTAGTTCCCTTTATAATTAAGCTGAAAATCTGGACACGGTACATGTGTCTCAGTGAATACAGCAAATACAAGAGCATAAAGATTAAATGACCCCAAAACAAACAAACAAGTCAAATATCCCCAACACAACAAAATGCATTTTTCATTAGGGATTTCCATTTCCCCGCCCTCCACGCGCCCCAAATCCTCAAAGGATTAAAGTCTATTTTAAAAGACATTAAAATAAGCCCTTCCACTTTTGCATGAGCATAGAAAGACATTTTACATTATGAAAAAGTTTACTTGGATAGTCCTTTTTTGAATTTCCCCAGGATTCCACCTTAAACAGCCTAGGTTCTCTTGCTAGATCCTGAAGTGATGTCACAATTCTGTGTGTGAGACACCATCCTGTTGCCATGACTAATAAGAATGAAGTCATAACACTGCCACAAATATCAAATAATGCTAAGTTTATGACCAACTATAAAACTGACATTATTCTACAAGTTTTAGAACAACTTCGTGAGATGTGCACGGCACACCACTGTGCTCTTTTTAAGTGGAAAAGGTATCGGGAAATTACAGTGTGGCGGGGGTGTGGGGGTGCCACATATGGATGACATTTTTGTGTGTCTGTCTGTAACATGGTAACTTTTGAAGACCACGTCCAATGATTTCTAAAATTTCAGGTAACATTCTACGTATCAATGGGAAGATACCTATTGATTTTTATGACTATCAGAAAACTGGAAAAAGCCTGATGTCTACAGTGTCCATTTGGGGCTGCAAGCAGAAAGCATTAGGAGGTCAGAGGTAACTCAGTCATTGCTCAATATTGCCAGTTCATTTGCATACATCAATCCTATTGGATGAAGAGAGTCAGCAAATGAAGCTGCAGATCAGGATTGAGGTGCTTTGACAGAGTTGGGAGGATCAGGACTAGAACAGCAGGGGCTGCTTCAGATCAGAAGCTAGAGCAACTGAACAGGGATGAGGCTAGAGATTTGCACCATTACTCCCTCCAAACTATGCCTGGCTCAAATAGGATCACTTACCTTTGCCTAGTCCAGTGTTTCCCAAACTTGGGACGCCGCTCGTGTGGGGAAAGCCCCTAGTGGCCCAGGCCAGTTTGTTTACCTGCCCCGTCCGCAGGTTTGGCCAAACGCGGCTCCCACTGGCCGCGGTTCGCTGCTCCAGGCCAATGGGAGCCGCTGGAAGCAGTGCGGGCTGAGGGGCTTTCCCTACATGAGCGGCGTCCCAAGTTTGGGAAACACTGGCCTAGGCAAAACTGTTTTACTTCATCTAAACCAGGGGAGAGGTGACCAGGGCAAACAGCATGGTTAGGGTCAATGGAGAGAGTCCTACTAGTTCAGGGATAGAGACCATGTTCCTGCCCTGCCCTCCACCTGCCAGTTCAGTTTACAAACACAATGAACGGTGTAGCCCTCTAGTTGTTTTTGGGATTCAGTGCACACTACTTGTAATTTTGTGGTTTAATTGGAAGGAGTTGACTTCAGTTGGGGGGGGGGGGGGGAATACATCTTGTTTACATTAATAGTTTTGGTAATTAAAAAACCAAACAGAAACTACAGAAAAATCACCTCAAAATATGCCAAATTTACTTTCAGAATTTGCTATTTGACGGTTTCCACCAGCCAGAGAAGTTCCAATTTACTCTTCACCTCCCCCCCCCCCTTTTTTTTAATTCAAATAAATAAAGTTGGTTTTAGTAGTTCCAAATTAAAAAATGTTTTTGTATATCAACTCTCCTTCTGTTCCACAGGATAGCTCAGTGGCTTGCACATTGGCCTGCTAAACCCAGGGTTGTAAATTCAATCCTTGAAGGGGCCATTTAGGGATCTGGGGAAAAAAAAATCTGTCTGGGATTGGTCCTGCTTTGAGCAGAGGGTTGGACTAGATGACCTCCTGAGGTCCCTTCTAACCCTGATATTCTATATAGCTTGACAAAAAGCATGTCACTACTTCTACCATCAGCACTGATTTTCATAATTCATTTTTGTCCACCACTACTTTTTAGTTATTTAAAATTAAATTAATATTGCTGTTTTATAAAGACACAGGAGGCCATAGGAATACAGCTAAAAATAAAAACTATTTTCAAGTCAAAATTGTTTCCATAGCCTTTAGTGATTAATCTGCAACTGTTCTCTTTTACTAGTGTTCACTCTATGCAGGAGAGGGAGAAATGAATATTCCTGATTTAGGTTTTTGGTGAAAAGGAAGCTCTATGCAAGGTTGTAGTTGACACCTGTAGAAGTCACACCAATCTGGACTAAAAATAGTGTCTCATTGGTGTTTGCATCCCTATCACAAATGCTTTAAAACAAACATATGTTGGACAACGCTAATATATAGAGCTAGACAGCTGAGATATAGTTCTACATGGTTGTCCTAAACTGATCTTTTGTTTCTAGGAGCCAGTAGGCCTGTGATCTACTCTGACCCTTTGAACTCTGGCGATTCTTTCTGCCATGGAAGGAGATACATTAAGGAAAATCAGCTCTGCAGTTAAGATAAGGATGTGTTTTGTGCCTAATGCTGGGATTCAGCCTATGTTTATTGTTAAGATTGGAAGGATTAGATTTATCTGTAAATGTCAATTTCACTACATACATGCAAACCAACTAAGTATTGCCATCACTAATTGCTTATCTGTAACTTTCAGTTAAATCAGGAAAATGCTGCTTGAGAAGTTAGAGTTTGATTTAAAGATATTTACTTTGTATATTTTGACAGGTGATGTTCACAATTTGTGTTTTAGCAGTTATAAAACTAACTTTTTGAATCTCAACATCTACGGTCATTAAATAATTACTGTCCAAACCTGTCCCTATCTATTTTCTGCATATTTACTGTGCGACTAGCAAGTCCTTCCTCCCTACCAAACAAAGCATTTACTGAGTGCAGAATGAGTTTTCTGAGAATTTACAAGTGAGTTGACTGAGTTAAAAGCAAACTAAGAAATTTACTACTCAAACCTGTTTTGTCCCAAATGATTTTACCACCACAAGAATTCAAGTTTTACCTAGGATTAAAAATTCATTGTGATCTTCAAAATTTAGCACACGTACAAGAAGTTAATTGCAACCTAAGTATATTAATTACTGTTTTAGCCAATTATAAAAATAGAGGGGGCCAGGTATACAACTCAGGTTACTCTTAAGTATGGCCATCTGATTTAGTTACCTTTGATGTCAATCACCTTCCCTCTCTAGTTAATTTGGATCTTTCAATTCTGTGGGCTGAAGAGAGTCAATGGCACAAAGGAGCTGTACGTGTCAAGAGTTCTCACGGACAGATTATTTGGCCTTCAACTATCATTGCATTAGCCCAACTGTCATTACACTAAAAAAATCTTATAGTTGCATTCTGTGGAAATTATGGGCCGGATTCACCAGTATTCCCTGAATGTTTTGTGCTGCTTCACTGATACAGAGAGTCGCTGTAAAAATCATTTAATTGGCCAATGTGCTCCAGAAGCTTTACACTGCTCTGAAATGACAAAGCTGCCAGAGCATACCAACAAATCTAGCCTTAAAACAAAAATGGTCTTAAAAGGTTCATATTACATATTTACAACTCAAACTATCACAGGGTAGCAGCATTCTTTGGGTTTCTTGTTTAGCATTCATGTGTGAAATTAATTTAAAAACAAAAAACAAGATTCCCATATAAAACTATGTTAAGATGGAGTTAAGGCTGAGAGTATGGATGAGTACCTTAAATGGTTAAAAAGATGTAAACTCTTTTGCTGTTTCAGGAAATTACTACAGGTAACCATGCTGCTTATTACTGTGAGAACGTGCACTTCTCACTAACGCAGATGTGTTAAGAAAAAAAAGGTTCCACTTCAGTCTCAACCATTTTTGCATATTTGTATGAATTGGCCCTTTTATAAGCAGAACGCTGCACAAAAAATAAAGTATTTCAGAACCAACGAAGATACTCAGTTTTTACATGAGAATATTTATATTCTCATTCTGATAAAGTTATATCCAAGAATGATAAGAGACTATGGAAGTGTGATACAAAACAGACTGAGCACTCGACTGTAATCAATTTATCAAGATCATGAGTCTCAGACCACAGATCTGTTTTTAAATTCTTCATGGAAGAATTTAAAATTTACACTCATCCACAAAAGGCACTGCAGATTAACTTGTCTATTTTGTGGTTTAATTTATTCCTAAACAAGACAGTACACTGTAAATGTTTCCAAACTGCATGAAGCTTCTGGGTATGAATGTAATACACTACTTAGCTGCAAGTGCTTCTTTCAGCATTTTTAGATGTCAAAAGGTAATTACATTACAACATTAAAACCAAGATTTCATATTTTAAGAAAAAAGTATACAAAAACAATTGCTTCCAGATGCATAATTTCTCTTAACCCAATGTAAGTAATAACTATAAAAAGGTGAGCCAAGTTTTAGTTCCTTGTCCTTCTATCTTATTGAAAAAAGTTTTGGACCTAAACTGGTGACACCTACACTAAGTGATCGACAGCAGTAATCAGATACCAGTAGCGAAATCAGATGAGCTGTAACAGTAAACAAAAAGGCAGCTAGCGTATATATTGTAGTGAACAGTCCAACCAGGATTATAATCCTTCTAAAAAGAGTATTTGCCCTTTAATAAATGGTCATGTCACAATTGAGACACTGTCACTGGACATGTAGTATTTATTTTGATTATAATGTTAAGAACTTCTTGAGAACTTGCCACCTATAGACAGGGCCAAACCACGCTTTAGAGAGCTACTTTTCAAAAGCATCACTTTTGCAACTTTCAGACCTGGTTTGCGGTGTTCAGCTGGGCAAAGATCAGAAGAACAAAGAAAGGAAAAGGGAAGAATTTCCAGGGTTATGCTGGAATTAAGTTCAATAAGAAGCTGGTATAAAAAGTTACTCTGAACTGCTATAGTGACGTATGTCTACATAGCAAAGAAAAACCTGCAGCTAGTTCATTGTAGTGTAGACTTCTGGGCTCAGGCTGGAGCCCTGGCTCTGGGATCAGGAAGTCTACACAGCAGTGAAACAGCCCTGCAGTCCAAGCCACATGAGTCCAAGTCGGCTGGTACGAGCCAGCTGCAGCCTTTTCTTTGCTGTGTAGACATACCTTCAATACAGATTTGTTGCATTTTCACTGACTACTGAAACTTTTCCACCTTCCTGATTAAAAGAGGACTCAAACAGCTGCATGGGGAGACTATCAAGTCATGGGAATAGTGTTTGTGGCACTGACAAAACCAGCAGCAAGTCAAAACTGGTGCCAAGAACAGTGAATTTCAGCCCCAGCTACTTTCTGATTGGGCCATATCACAAGTACAAGAAAGTTTTTCCTTTGTGTCATAACAGTTTGAGATTTCTGTGCAAATATTAGTACGACTCAAACTGCCTTTTTTAAATATATTAGCTAAAGGCAAATTCTCAAAAAAGATACAAGATACAGGGTAGGATTTATACGGCACACAGAGGAAGAAATATTATAAGGCAGGAATCAGCAACCTGAGGCACGCGGCCCACCAGGGTTAAAACCCCTGGCGGGCCGGTTTGTGTACCGGCCGCGTCCGTGTGTTCGGCCGATCGCAGCTCCCACTGGCCATGGTTTGCCACTCCTGGCCAATGGGGGTTGCGGGAAGTGGCAGCCAGCACATTCCCTCGGCCTGTGCCGCTTCCTGCAGCCCCCATTGACCTGGAGCAGCAAACCGCGGTAAGTGGGAGCCGTGATCAGCCGAACCTGTGAATACGGCAGGTAAACAAACCGGCCTGGCCCACCAGGGGGCTTACCCTGGTGGGCTGTGTGCCAAAGGTTGCCAATCCCTGTTATAAGAACATACATTTGTTATTAGAATGGGAAAATGGCTCATACATCTAAGCCCTATGTTTCTCAGATGTTCATATGGATGATCCAGCCACCATTTAACACTTTAAAGTCTGGAATGTTACTGGTAAGACAACTATAGTTTATGGCACAACTTATGTAGGATTCATGTAAGACTCTGATGTTGTGTTGGTACATTAAATACAGTTACCAGTTGACACCAAGATTACATCTAAAAAAAATTCTTATTACAGAAAAAAACAGCTATTTTGAAGTTTTAATCAGGTCCCTAAAAAAAAAAAAAAAAAAAAAACCATAAGAAATTCAGGCCTTACTCACACTTCTTTAAAAGTGTTCGATCACAACTGAAATTCAGAACTGTTGGGTCACTCTTTTAAAATGAAGCTTTCCCAGCATGATTATCTGACAGATGGCCCTGTACATAATCCGGAGAGGAGAAAGAGACCCACAGCTGCAGCCTTAAATGCTGCTTCCCCATCTCCTTTCCTTCCAGCTGGTAAGCATTCTTGCTATGTTTTCCTTGTCTCTTATCACAAATGATATAGCATTATATCATTAAGAGGAAGAGACCATGTCCAAAATATTCTCTTCAACCCCCACCTCCCTCCAAAATGATCTCTTTTCAAAATAAAAATTATTTCAGGGGCAGATAAGTCACAGGTTACTAAAATTATGCATTCATTAGCAAGTTAGTGGACACATCTGTGCATAGCCTTGTGGGGTTAAGAAGTATTTATCTGGAAATGACATTTAACCTTTGCCCACTCCTTAGGTAGTCTCACAAAGGTATGCCTTAACTGACTCCTATAAATCTGCAACCCCAGAGAAATGGATCATTAACACCAAGGTTAATAGCTACATGGCTGAAAACCTTTCCGAAGTATTAATGCTCCCAATTCCAGGAAAAGGAGATGCCAAACCTAGTAGTTAGAATCTGAGTACATATTAGCAGTTAATCCACTTTTTGTCTATTGAAGTGACCCTAATAACTTTATTATACTAGAACCTTCCTATGCTATTCAAGTTATGCAGCAAGTTCTTCTGATGCTGCAGTAATACATACTTTTTTTCTTTCAGAGTATTTTTGAATGAGAATCTGGACAAGTGAAACACCTCTATGGATCAGACTGCTTTTCTGATAAGCTACACACAACTGTCTTTATGGGGATAATTATACTGCATTTTGTCCAGATCCAGTACAGCATAGCAATTTTAAGTATACATTGTTGTAGACAAACTTATGAGTTCTGTCTATGCAACAGAAGCAAATGTAGTAAGTGGAGCTATATGGCCCAATGAAACTGAAGGATGAAGTGACTCAAAGCATTGTTGCTGGGTCTAACATGTGTCTCCCTTAACATTTAAAAAAAAAAATGCAGTTTACAATAGACTTTTTCCTACCCATCAGGTCTGCAAATATCAGCGTAGTCCTAAGAAAATCAAGTTGTGTTTTTTCCCCTAGCTCGTTCATCAGCTCTGTTGATGCACAAACCAGAATAGAATCTGCTCACTCTCTCATAACTGTGTTGGCTCTGCAATGCAGGAGTAAAAATAAGATATGGTGTAATAAGTACAGGACGCAGAACTGTTGAGTAAAAGTGCTTTAATAGTCACTTTTCTGAACATAACTACATTTCAAACCCCCAAATTGCAATTATATTTTACCATAGCAGCATGTAACCTGAATGGTCTGCTATACTGATATGTTTGCCTAATTAACATTAGGAGTTCAACAAGCATACTCAGAGGATAATAGGCCTGACAGGTGTAAGCTATGGGGAAAGTGGAACACCCCGTAAATATACCACAAGTGTCAGGCTTTAGCAGGTTTGGGGGAAAAGAGGGGGCCACAGCCAGGGACTTGCCACTCTTTCCAAACACAGCTGTCTGCTGACCCCACAGATATTTTATGGTATGCAACCATGGCTGGCACAAGACAACTATGAAGAACTAAGACAACAGCAGTGCAGCTCCTGCTGGATCTGTGCTACAGGCAAGAGCCAAGGAAGTACAGAAGAGCAATCCTACTATGTAACTGCCTCCACTTTCCTTCCCCATGAGTTCCCAGGATTAGATGCTGCATCTTCACCCCTCTCCATGTTCCCCAAACACCTCACATCTGAGGAAACAGGTTCGGGCCCCCATTTGTTCATTAAAACAAGAGATATTTGCTTAAGAACAAAAAGCTTTTATAAGTTACATATAAACATGAGAACCTAGACCTACTATAGTAATGTCAGTTACCAAACAACATGAAGAGTCTGTTCACATGATTTAATAAAAATAAGATTAAAGGTTTTATACTTTGTTGCCTGAAATTAAAGTACCCAAACAAGAGTGACTTAATTTTCATAGGTACTGAGCATCCTCTGCATTCCCTGAAAGTGCTCAGCACCTCTGAAAATTAAACCACTTTTTTGGCAACCAAATTTTGAAAAATGTTGCCCCGGTCACTAGCAGAATTAATGATGGCCCAAAGTGGACACTGACCAGGTAGAATCTTATGGCGATCAAGTGACTGGAAGGAAAAGAAAAGAAAAGAAAGAAGAAAAGTGTCAGTTGTGTACAGCTAATTACTGATAGCTAAGTGTCTGTATTATTAGTGATCCCTCCACAGCTGCAAAAGCCAGGGCCTACATAAGCTCAAGTACTAAGAAAAAGCAAGTTTTCACTGCACTGCTGGAAAAAAGGAATATGGGCAAAGTGAGGTGCCTGATCTGTGGGATCTGAGGAGACCCAGACAAGAGCCTCCAAAGTAGTAGAAACAGAGGGTTGACAAGGAAAGGGAGCAACATATTTTAACAAGTTTTCAGGTTAATATGGTAAAACTCAGGGAGCCGTGACTGGCTGAAACCACCCTGCCAACTAAGCCAGTAGAACCATCAACTGACATCTTTGTCGGCAGTTGTAGCAGAGAGGCAGAGTGAATGAGCTGTCCCCTGACTCCTAGAGGTTGCCTCTCCACAACAAGGCTGAGCTATGCTGGCAAGCAGATTGAAGCAGCTTGCACTGCCTGCAACACATGTATAGAGAAGTTTTAAAAAATTAACTGGGGGAGGGGGTTAAGAAAAAAATAGAACACACACACACACACAGAGGAAGTATAGCTGCAGGTACTACAACAAACTACTTATTTACTAGATAGAATCCCTGAACTACATGATCTTAGTGCATGCAAGACTGAGCCCATGATAATATTAGAGAGTCCGTGGATGCAGACAGACATTATTGCGCCACAGTAATGCCACTGTCATTATTTAAATTCATTGTTTTCTTAGGAGACATACTTAATGTGCTGATGAATCAGAGCAATAGCTAGAGTTACAAATAGAGCAGATATTTGGTGTTATGTGGATTTCTCCATAGAGCTCTACCAATACCAGCAAGTTCTATTCTGGGGCTTCTCTTGTACAAGGGACAGATTACGACAGCCTCTGTAGACTTTTTCTAACGTCCAATGAGAATTAGTATGAAGTCAAACTTTCATTTGTAACCCGAGCCAAAATTTGAAGCCAGGACTCCAGCAATGAAAGGCCAGCGTATTAATTGTTTCAACTAGTATCCCATTTTCCTATAATCAAAAACTGATTCCAACACTTCTATTTTTCAACCCATTTTCCATGCCTTTAGAACTCCATCACTACTCTAGCTCATAGTACTCTCACCCTTTTGTGATAAGACTGTAGGGCAAGAGCTTAAAAAAGTGTACCAAAAGACAGTCCCCTAAATCCATACTTAGATGCCTAAATATGTAGAGCAGATTTCAAAAGAGCTTGGTGGGGGCAGATGGGGGGGGGGGGACAGAGGGAGAAAGATGTTTGGGATCCAGTATTGTTTGTTCAAAAACTTTTCTCTGGGTTCATAATCAGGGCTGCAATAATTTCTGAACATTAATAAGTTCAAAACATGTGGGTAATCAGAAATGAAGGGAGGCATAAAGCAACTCTAAATGTGGTGGCCTTTCTGCAGGTTTGAGCTGTGCTCATCTTACCAAGCCCTCTCAAGCAGCAGCTTATGAAACTCACATGAGGCCACAAATATTGCACTGAAAAATGTATGGTCCCTTTAAAGTGACATTTCAGTAATGTTGCAGACTTCATCAACTTTTATGTAGGGATATTAAGCAAGTATATGTATCATGGTCTGAGTACATAACTTGAAATTGTTGTGGAGTTGAACTCCACAACAGTGAGAAACCATGAAAACTCAAGAGTCAAGGCTATTAATGTAAACTCTGCCCCATAAAGATGCCATCATGCAACCTTACCTTCTTTCAACAAAGGGTATTGAAGATGAGCATGAAACATTGGTTTTATAATTTGCCTCATACATATCGCCAGCACTAAGTGAGCTGCTAGGTCACATCACAAGTTCTTTTCACATACATCCTCTAATTTCATGCAGATTTATAGATGACACATTACGGCCATTTAAAACTACATTAGGTGCAATGTTAAGGTCTGCTGGAGACATGTTCTGTGTACCGTGCCCCTCCCCCCACCCCCCTTGTAACCCTTCCAATCTGGCAGGCCATAGGAAGTTGCGGAGGAGCTGGGGGGCAGGGCAGAAAAACCAAAAAACTCCCCACAAGATTCTGCTAGCCACCCATCACCCCATGGAGGAGAGTCCTGATGCTGCTGGCCTTCTATGGTTCACAGAGACCAAGTCCCATTCCTAAAAATCCTTGTAGATCCTCAGGATCCAGGCTCTTCTCCCTGATGAATGGACAACTTCCTAATGTCCAAAGGACTGGAGCTCTTTTACTTTTGTTTGCAGGAAAGGAGAACTACAGGTGGCATGAGACTTGGAACCGGACAGAAAAACTCCCCCCACCCAAAGCCTTTTGGGAAGGGAGAAGGGTGAGTGACAAGGAGCAATTAACTCTTTTGCTACTCCCCAAGCACCATGCAGTGGGGGAAGGGATGGCAGAAGGACCCCAGAGAGTAAAGGATCCCTTCTCTTACTCACCTTCCTCCTCAAGCCCATTCAGGAGCTCCCCCGTGAGTGAAGACCCCCTTCCCTTAACTGCTTATGAGCTCCAGCCAGCCTGTGGTCTCTCTTTTTTCAGGTCAACAGGGCAAGGACAGCACACCCTGATAAGCATGAAAAGCCCCTTTGGCCTCAGGAGATAAGGCAGCAGGGGTGTACCCGAAGAACCTAGGCTTGAGAGTGGGGCTAATTGGCTTTACATGGTTTACTGAGTGCTTTCTTTGAAAGCCTTAAGGTCTACCTCTTGTGGATTTTAGAAGGGGCCCAAAATGAAAACTTACCTTAAATATGGCGCAGCAGTCACGCCCCAGTAAATACCACAATTTAACTGAAAGGTCATTATATTGGAATTTATTGTACACAGTGTTGTCGTAGCCATGTCCATCCAGGATATCAGAGAGACAGGCTGGGGATGGGGTAAATCTCTTTTATTGGACTAATTTCTGTTGGTGAGAGAGACAAGCTTTCATGCTACAGAGTTCTTGACCTGAAGAAGAGCTTTGTGTAGCTCTAAAGCTTGCCTCTCTCACCAACAGAAGTTGGTCCAATAAAAGATTTACTCCACCCTGACCTTGTCTCTTGGATTTATTGTACATTTACCATTAAAACTCTTTAAAAGTAATTGTGTTTAAGTCCATTGAATATGTTCTCATCCCTTGTCCTAAAATGAGAACTACTATGGGTTTATGGAAAAATAGAGTCTGTAAAATTAATTTGATTTTTTTTTAATGAGATTACAAAATTGGTTACTAACCACTAATGGTGGTTACATAACATACTTTGAAGTGCTTTACAGTAATCTCTCAGAGCTGCACCATTTTGATTAAAAATACTAGAAAGATATAAAATTAACATAGCACAGTGTGTTTACCTGCCCCGTCCGCAGGTCCAGCCGATCACGGCTCCCACTGGCCACGGATCGCTGCTCCGGGCCAATGGGAGCTGCTGGAAGTGGCATGGGCTGAGGGACTTACTGGCTGCCGCTTCCAGCAGCTCCCATTGGCTCGGGGCAGCGATCTGCGGCCAGTGGGAGCTGCGATCGGCTGGACCTGCGGACAGGGCAGGTAAACACACCGGCCCGGTCCGCCAGGGGCTTTCCCTACACAAGCGGCGACGCCTGTTTGAGAAACCCTGCCTTACAAGATCGGGAATTTCCACAACAGTTTAAATATGAGGTACTGTACCTTAGTGAAGGGTTAATAAGCATCATCAACTCATGTCCTACTGTATACAGTATGCTAGTGTCTGTAACTTGAAGAAAGTTTATTTAACCAATACATCAAAGGCATTTGTCCTTAGTTAGGATTAAGCCGATAGTAAATTTTAATTGTTAAATCCTGACTACTTAATTTAAGTAGACTGGCTATTCAAATTGAAGAGAGCTAAACTATTTTCTGAAACAATAAAATCCTCTGCATCCACCCCTCCAATGCATAACCCACACTTTGGTAAGTCAACTTTTAAAAAGAAAATGGGATTATTTTTATATGGCCCTGAGAAACATTAGATATTTCAGTCCAGAAGGTAGTACTCATAGAAAGTTTATTTACATACAAGGCTTGCAAAAGAAAGTGCTTCCACAGAATAGTTACAGCAGGAGACAGAGCTCTCACAGGGAGCTGGACCCAGACTCTTCTCTTGTGTAGTCATAAAGTACTCATGCCTACATCTCACATGTTAAGTCAAAGAAGTGCATCATGTATTTAGTGCCTAATTTTTTCACAGTAAACTCTTTATGCAGTCTATGAGCCTAGTGAGAGACAGGGACAGGAAGAGCAATCTACCTGTAAATTACTCCAGCAGGCAAAAGGAAGAAAGGAGAGAATTGTGTGTCTGATCTTACTAAACTGTGAGGTGCTGATATAATCACTAAGGTCTCACAAACATTTATAGATCGAAAAATAAATACAAGCAATGCTAACCAGTAGGAAAGAAAAAGTAGAGGATTAAAAAAAAAATCTGCTTCTTAACCTCTTCCTTTTTGTTTTTCTTCCCAGGAAGAAGTATCAAAAGCTCAGTTGTATAAAGATCAAGTTGTCAGGCAGCACTTTTGTCCATAGCCTGGGCTTCCCTAAGGTAGCTGAATGTTCTCCGCAGCAGGCAGAGAATTTATTGAAACATGGCAACCTGCTTGGATGGCAAACAATACATGTTGAAAAAAAGTTAGCAGGCGAACAAAGTCAAATTCAGAAGCAAGGGCAGCCTTAGAGAATCACAAGATATTTGTGAAATTATTTGCTGAAACAGGAGAATTATATATGAAAAAAGTTAATTGATATTGCATGATTCATGCAATTGGTTACAAAACTGAGTTCATCCCAAAACCCCTGAATATATTCTTCTCTTGAAGGGAACTAATAAAATATTTAACGTGAAAATAGACTGCTGATTCAGTTAGAAGAAAACTAACTGTAGGATTTATTGAAGAGAGGTATACCAACGCACAAGTCAAGCTGCAGCAAGAGGCAATGCCACACAAGGGATCAAGAGTATAGGTCCCATGTCTGTCCTAGGCTTCCAGGCTGGCAGCATTTCCTGAAGGAATGTTTCATTGCTCCCCCTTCAGGTCAATCTGAGGAACAGCATTAGAGCAAGACAAAAACATTTCCAAGCCCTCACTGACTAGAAGGTTCATCATCACAACTGGGAGAACAGGCAGGAAGTTTCCTGAAGAGTTCCCTTTTCCCCATACATTCCCTTGGAACTGACTTAAAATGTCACTACCCTCTCCTTCTGAAGGCTCGCCTTTGCTACAATGCCTATAATGCGGGCTGGGCTGAATGGGTGGGTGGGGGGGAGCAGGTGGTCAGATTAACTGCTAATTCTTTCTATTTACAATTAAAAAAAAAATCTATGAGGTTTATTGTGTACCACTACCTTCACCTTTCATGTCACTTGTACTTTCTGCCTTGAAGAGTTTAGAGCCCCAGGATTACATCTCCATACATTTGTGCTGCAGCTTTTACAGGGAGCACTCTATCCTTATTGTGGCCTCTCATTAAGGTAGAGGAAGATTTTCAAAAGCAGAAGTGGCAGTTAAGCACCATACTCCCATTCAAAGCCTCTGTGTCTTTGAAAGATCTCTTCCATACATATTAAATAATTGGACAAAATGAGTACCCCAGCTAGAGACAGTGACGGAACCAAAGTCTCACATGCTATTTCTTGGACTGCAGTTGCAAAGATGTCTCAAATATAGAAACAATATTTAATTTTTTTCTAGAAAGTCATCACTAGGGTTCTTTGTTTTATCAGGAAATACTAAATAGTGTCAAATTCAAACCTAGTTTATTCAGGACCCAGTTGTGTGTATTAAATCATTCAAGTCCATAAATATATTGGTTAATGCAATTCATTACAGGATTTCAGACTATTAGCCCAAACTGAATTTTCTTGCTTTGGTGTGTTTATGTCACAGCCTTAGTAATAGTTTTTGCACTTTAGAATCTTTAAAATACAAAAAGGTTTTAAACCAGCATGCTGTGCAGGGAGAGATCTTATGGGGCTCATTAAAACAATCCACTTCTTGAGATTCAGCACCACCACTTTAGGGAAGCTCCACAGTCAGCACAGAATTGCCCTTTAAAGGTTTTAACTGCACAGAAAGTCAAACTGCAGCAAGATATTTGTAGACAGCAAGTTAGTTTACCAATTAAAATGAGATTTAAGATGAACTCCAGATTTTAGAATTATGATACAAGGAGTAGGTTAGAAAAACGTGAGTTTCTATACCTAGCTTAATTTCACCAGAACTACAGAGCAGTTAACTCAAATCATTTTAGTCTGCGGAAATGCCTTAAAGAAAGAACATTTGTTAAGAAAGTACATACTGGAGAGTCAAACTTTTTTAAGAGAGTATTTTAATTGTTACCATAATGTTTTACTGTAAGTGTATAAATGCAGATAGGAGGCATTCTGTCACTATAAGCACATCTCTGCTTCACGATGTTCTAACCCCAGGAATGTTTGTGAGGCTCTTCGAAGCCACAGTACTCCTAGTCATGCTTGCATTATAATTTGTTTGTAAGTCACTGTGTTGTCAGATCTGTGATACCTTCCCTCCCAATTCAAATACATTATACATTGCAAGCTCTCTGTAACTGCCACACCTCACTTTTTTTTTAAAAAAAGAAGTCTAGCACAGAAGTTACATGTAAAACGAATGGAAATGGAGCATGTAATCTTGTGCTAAACACTAGTACAACAGAAAGAAAGATGGAATTAAATTAACAGAAGAAAATTAAACATTTCAGCACTATTACAAATATATAAAAATAGTTAAAGATGAAAGTTAGCAAGAACACATTAACAGCATGTAATTTGTAGGATTAAGACTTAAAAGGGTACGTACACTAATAGAAAAGCTGCTGCATTTAGACACTAGCATTGGGCAAGGACCCTAAGCAGTAAGCTTTATAGCAGTGGATAAAGATGGGTTGTGTACGTAGCTTAGCATGAGGGGCAGGAAAAAGGAATACCAAATATTCACCTTACACTAAGCGTGTTTCAAAGTCCTGTCTACATTAGGGAAATTAAGAGAAATTTAAAAAAAAAAAAAGCCATACATACATAGCTACCAATGCTGGTTTGGCTCCCTGTGCAGACGTGTGAGCAATTTATTTTTTTTTTTAAACACAAATCATCTAACCCCGTTCCTAGGCACTCAAAACCATGGCAGGATCGGGCAAGCCATAACACCAATGACACTTGGAGACCTCTATCATTATCAAAGGAGCTCAACTGGCATTAGCAACAGTGGAAACCACCTGAAAGATTTCCCTAGCATGGACAGGGTCAGAAGGTCACAATGCTGGCTCTCTCTCCCTTGCACAAAAAGGTAATGCTGTAACTTACAAGGCCTGTAGGCCTTTGTAAGGAGAGAGAGCACCTAGCAGCAACTGCTGTAACTATCCTAGCACTTACTACTGTGCTTAATTTGTGCCAGGGCTAGGCTTGACATCAGTTATGAAAGTAAAATAAACGGCTTGAACCCTGGCACCTCTCTCATTACAAATTAAGCACTGACCTGTTATAAGCCACCATACCTGTGGAGAGGAACCACAGTGGAACCAGTGCTGAGCCTAGGGTTGCTAACCCTCCAGGACTGTCCTGGAGTGTCCAGGAATTAAAGATCAATCTTTCATTAATGATAATGTCATGTGATGAAACCTCCAGGAATTCATCAACCAAAGTTGGCAACCCTAGCGGAGCCGGATCACAGGGCAAGGGCAGGAAAGGGCGCAGGGCAGAGAGGAAGTTCTTTCACAGGCCAGTTGGGTACATCACACTCCCCCCTACACTTGCCCAGCTGAGCAGCCCAAACCCGAGGCCTTCAGGCACCGGCACAACTGGTTTTCCCCTTTTTTCCCCTTGCAGCCCTGGGCAGGCGACGATACCTGCGAGCCCGCCCCCATGGCACGCACGTGTGCGCTCAGCCCGCGGGGCAGCGGCACTGCCCGGAGGCGGGAGGCCGCAGGGACGAGCCGGGGCGCGGGACAGGGGCCCCGGGCGCTAAGGCGCCGGCGGTCGGGTCGGGGCGGGCCAGGCACACGCGCCCAGCACCGGGCTGGCGGGAGAGCCACGCGGGGCAGGCAGGGGCCGGGGCTGGGGCTGGGTCCCCCCCCCCGCACTCACCCTCTGCATGGCTTTCAGGATCATAGCCCGCTCATAGCGGGGCATCCTGCCGGCGGCGCAGAGTTGGGGGCCGAAAGGGGGGCGCGGCCCGCGGCTGGTGGCGGGCGGGGGGGGTGGGGGGGGGGCGGGGGCCGCTCCGGCGCGGCGCTGCTGGGTCCCAGGCTGCACAGGCGGAAGGCGGGCGAGTGTCGCTGCTTAAAGGGCGCCGCCGCCAGCTGCGCAGGCTCCTCAGCGCCGCCCCCCGCCGGCCTCGGAGCCAGGCACCGCCCCCCCAAGTCCGCCCCCCGCCCCCGGCCGGGCTAGACGCGCCCCCACGCGCGCCCCCTCCGACCCGCAGCCCCGCTCTGTCCGCGGCTGCCCGGGGCTGGCGGCCGGCGGGGGTCGCAGGTCCGAAGCGTGCAGGGCGGGGGGGCTCCGAGCCGCGTGTCTGAGGCGCTAGCCCCGCCCCCTCCTGCGGCGGCTTCCGCGCTGCTGCTCCTGCTGCAGGGAGTGGAAGTTTCCACTGTGCCGGCCCCCACCAGGCAGGCACCGCTACACACCCCGCTCGGGGCGGCCGAGCCAACACGTGACACACGAGCACAGAGGCCCCCCCCGCCCCCCCTCCCGTCAGTGACACCCGGCCTCACAGATATCCCCGGGGGGTGGGGGCAGCTGGCCTGGCAGGATGTTCCAGAAACATCGGCATAGACACACTCCTGTGCCAGAGACACCGACCCACCCTGCCCCACCCCAGGCAACCAGCATCAGAGATCCCACATACATACACTAGGGCCAATTGACTCCCTGCCCCACAGAGACCCGGTGCCACTGGTACACACCCACACGTCTCTCAGTGTTCCAAACCCCTCGGCCCCCACCCCGACACCCCCCCCCCACACACACACCTCTACCTCATGGAAAGGGGAAACACCAGTGCCAGAGAGCCCTGACACAGTTCAAGGCAACTGCACCTGTATTCCCCCTTCCATGGTCCACCAAGCACATCCACTCCAGGCTCCTGGCTTCTTATCATTACTTGGAGGGAGAGACCTGCATCTCTCCACCTCCTGACCAGGGTTTTTCTAGGCTACACAGTTCGCTACAATCCAGACTGCCTAAACAGGCCAGTGTCCGCAGGTTGTTTTCTCTCCAAACGTTATGAACAGCGTAATTGCCCATAGTTATAATTTACCACTGAGCATTTTAAATGCCATGAACCCACAGCTGGGTTTTCCCTAAGGTTACACGTTCATAGCTCTCTCCGATTCAGAGCCAGAACCCAAACTGGGCAGATTACCCTGTTTCCTTATACAGATCAAGCCTTTGTCCTCCAGCCTCCAGGAACAGGAGACAATTACCTTTTCAGAGCTGACAATTACCTTCTCAGAGCAGAGCTTCAAAAGGCTGGGGGTTTGCATAACCAGCAGTGGGGAACTTCCATTACCTCCTCGCCCCCACCCACCCCCAAGGTATTTCCCAGGAACTCCATTTCACCTCAACTGCTAGAAGAGGGCCTCATCCTCCCTGATTGAACTAACCTCCTTATCGCCAGACTGATTCTGGCCTGCATATTTATACCTGCCTCTGGAAATTTCCATTACATGCATCTGATGAAGTGGGTATTCACCCACAAAAACTTATGCTCCAATACATCTGTTAGTCTATAAGGTGCCACAGGACTCTTTGTTGCTTTTTACAGATCCAGACTAACACGGCTACCCCTCTGATATTTCACACTTAGTGTCCAAAAAAATCCATTCTTGTCTAGCACAATTTCAGTATAGTCCTTTGAACTCCCAGCCCTCACATCACATCTCTACCACTAGAGAGGTAACAATCCCAGCCCACAACAATACATAAACTTTGCATTTAGTACAATAAGATTTTCCAAGGATATTTCAGGAAATTGCTATATCTGTCATATGCCCCTCCCCCCCATACACATCAGGGCAGTGATACATTCTGCCAATGGCACCATTGCCACGCATACATGCCAGTAGTTAAAAACATCAATACACATCCCTGTGCCCCACCAAAAATAGACTCTTACACACACAACTACCCATGCAAGATACACGCACAACTTGCCCTGTGATCCAGAGAAGCATTCACCCATTCCTAGGCTAGGACTATAACAGCATTTAAAAGAGAACTGGATAAATTCATGGTGGTTAAGTCCATAAATGGCTATTAGCCAGGATGGGTAAGGAATGGTGTCCCTAGCCTCTGTTTGTCAGAGGATGGAGATGGATGGCAGGAGAATGATCACTTGATCATTGCCTGTTAGGTTCACTCCCTCTGGGGCACCTGGCATTGGCCACTGTCGGTAGACAGATACTGGGCTAGATGGACCTTTGGTCCGACCCGGTACGGCCGTTCTTATGTTCTTATTCCTGAAGTCCCTCCCACATATATGCATACAGTTTTGTGAGGTCATTCATCTACATACATACAGTCTTTATTGAGACCTCCAGCACCATGCTCAAACACCAATGCCTGATACTCCTCAACACACACACACACACACACACACCTTTAGAACCCCCATGCAAACACACCGATGTTTGAGGTCCCAACGTGCACAAACACAAATACATACACGAGCTTCCTAATCATACGCCTTTATGAGGCATCCTATATACACTTGTGTGGGAAGCCCCTATTCCATATGCAACTCCCCTTCAGTTCCCCTGCCCCCACATTACCCCCCCACACACACACACGTAAAAGGATCTCACAAAACTGGGTGACTAGGCAACAAAATGACAGATGAAATTCAATGTTGATACGTGCAAAGTAGGGCTGTCGATTAATCGCAGTTAACTCACGCGATTAACTCAAAAAATTAATCACATTTAAAAAATTAATCATGATTAATCGCCGTTTTAATCACACTGTTAAATAATAGAATACCAATTGAAATTTATTAAATATTTAGATGTTTTTCAACATTTTTATATATATTGTATTCTGTATTGTAACTGAAATCAAAGTGTATTATTTTTTATTACAAATATTTGCAAAATATCGTAAAAATGATAAACAAAAGAAATAGTATTTTTCAATTCACCTCATACAAGTACTATAGTGCAATCTCTTTGTTGTGAAAGTGCAACTTACAAGTGTAGATTTTTTTTTGTTACATAACTGCACTCAAAACTTTAGAACCTACAAGTCCACTCAGTCCTACTTCTTGATCAGCCAAGAAATTAGGTTGATTTAATGTGTCAGTTTTTTAGAAATCGATTTGATACAGTTGACTGTGTGTGTCCCCACTTAAGACCATTAAGTCAGTGGAGTGTATCCACAGTACCAAGGCTAGCATCGACTTTCGGAGCGTTGCACTGTGGGTAGCTATCCCACAGTTCCTGCAGTATCTGCTGCCCATTGGAATTCTGGGTTGAGTTCACAATGCCTGATGGGGCAAAAACATTGTTGCGGGTGGTTCTGGGTACATGTCGTCAGGGTCTCCCCTCCATGAAAGCAACAGCAAAAAATCATTTCTCGCCTTTTTTCCTGGGTTACCTGTGCAGACGCCATACCACGGCAAGCATGGAGCCCGCTCAGCTCACTGTCACTGTACATTTCCTGGGTTCTGCTGCCAGACGTGGTACTGCAGTGCTACACAGCAGCAGCACCTTGCCTTTGCAAATTAGCAAAGACTGTTAGCAGCCATATTGTACCGTCTGCTGCTGTCTCCTGGTTCCTCCTAGCCAGCCTCGGTGAGGTCAGTAGGGGGCTCCGAGGCAGACATGGATGCTCCTGGCCGGCCTCGGTGAGGTTGGTCAGGGGCGCCTGGGCAGACATGGGTGTTCCTGGCCAGCCTCAGTGAGGTTGGTCGGGGGTGCCTGGATATAATGGGAGTGACGCCAGGTCATTCCCTTCTTTAAGTTTTGTCTAATGGAGATTCAGTCCTGCCTGGAATATCAGGCAAGCCTACCAGAGAACCAGAGAGATAAACGGCCATTGTGGGTCAGAGCCCCAGACATCCCACTTCCATGATGAGCTGCATGCCATTCTAGGGGGTGCCCCTACAACTACCCCACCCCTGTGCTTCCCTCCTCCCCCACCCCTCCTGGGCTACCTTGGCAGTTATCCCCCCCCCCCATTTATGTGATGAATTAATAAAGAATACATGAAATTGAAATGACTTTATTGCCTCTGCAAGCAGATCAAAGCGGGGAGGGGAGGGTGGTTCAGGTTGGCTTACAGAGAAGTAGTGTACACAAAGGGGGCGGGTTTTCAATCAAGAAGAAACAAACAGAGCTTTCACACTGTAGCCTGGCCAGTCATGAAATTGGTTTTCAAAGCTTCTCTCATGCGCAGCACGCCCTGTTGCGCTCTTTTAACCACTCTGGTGTGTGGCTGCACTTAATCATTTTGTCTTTTAGAACAGTGTTCGGATAGCACAGATTTATCTCCTCATACAGAGATCAGATCCAGTACCTCCCGTTTGGTCCATGCTAGAGCTCTTTTGTGATTCTGGGACTCCATGGTCACCTGTGCTGATCAGCTCGCCACGGTGGCCAAACAGGAAATGAAATTCAAAAGTTCGCGGGGCTTTTCCTGTCTACCTGGCCAGTGCATCTGAGTTGAGAGTGCTGTCCAGAGTGGTCACAATGGAGCACTCTGGGATAGCTCCCGGAGGCCAATACCGTCAAATTGCATCCACACTACCCCAAATTCAACCCAGCAGGGTCGATTTCAGCGCTAATCTCCTTGTTGGGGAAGAGTACAGAAATTGATTTTAAGAGCCCTTTAAGTTGACAAAATGGCTTTGTGATGTGGACGGGTGCAGGGTTAAATTGCTCTAATGCTGCTAAATTCAACCTAAATTAATAGTTTAGACCAGGGCTAAGAGAAACAAGTTTGTTTACATTTACAGGAGATAATGCTGCCCACTTCTTATTTACAATGTCACCAGAAAGTGAGAACAGGCATTTGCATGGCATATTTGTAGTCAGCATTGCAAGGTATTTATGTGCCAGTGTAAATGGGTCGGACTCACCCTGCAGCGTCTCCTGCTGGTGACTCCGGGAATTAGCTCGTTCCAGCCCTGGAGCGCCCTCTGCAGGCCAGTGATCCGCCTGTCCTCTGGCCCCCGTGTTCCTCCCTGGACCCGGTGCCCTTTTATATGGGGGTGCTGCCTCCTGGCAGTAACCCCTTTCACTCAGGGTTTCCCCTCCTGAGGGAAGCCCCACCCTCTATCCCTACCTTGCCTCAGTGTATGGCTACTGCCAGTCATTGTCTAGCCCCACTTCCTGGAGCAGACTGCAGTATCAGCCAACTCATCACTGGCAAGGAGGGTTTGGACCTGCTGCTTTGGCCTACCCCTGGGCTGCCCTCTGCAACCCCCAGTACCTGTTAGCCCTCTGCTAGGCCGCAGCCTGGGGCTTTCCAGGCTGGAGCTCCCCAGCTCTTCAGCCTTTCCCCAGCCCTGCTTCACTCAGGTATCCAGTCTCAAGCTCCCTGCAGCTAGGCCCTTTTCTCTCTGAAGGCAGAGAGAGACTGTCCATACTTCTGGCTTCCCTGGCCTTTTATAGGGCCAGCTGTGGCCTGACTGGGGTGTGGCCCAGCTGCAGCCACTTCCCCATTCAGCCCAGCTTTTAGAGCCACCGCACTCAAGCCCTGCCAGGCCGCTCTTAAACCCCTCTGGGCAGGAGCAGGGATCCACCCTGCTACAGCCAGATATGCTAAACATTCATATGCCCCTTCATGCTTCGGCCACCATTCCAGAGGACATGCTTCCATGCTGATGACGCTCATTAAAAAAAAATGTGTTAATTAAATTTATGACTGAACTCCTTGGGGGAGAATTGTATGTCCCCTGCTCTGTTTTACCCGTATTCTGCCATATATTTCATGTTATAGCAGTCTCAGATGATGACCCAGCACATGTTGTCCATTTTAAGAACACTTTCACTGTAGATTTCACAAAACGCAAAGAAGGTACCAATGTGAGACTTCTAAAGATAGCTACAGCACTCGACAGAAGGTTTAGGAATCTGAAGTGCCTTCCAAAGTCTGAGAGGGACGAGGTGTGGAGCATGTTTTCAGAAGTCTTAAAAGAGCAACACTCCGATGTGGAAACTACAGAACCCAAACCACCAAAAAGGAAAATCAACCTTCTGCTGGTGGCATCTGAATCAGATAATGAAAATGAACATACATCTGTCTGCAGTGCTTTGGATTGTTATCAAGCAGAACCCATCATCAGCATGGACGCATGTCCCCTAGAATGGTGGTTGAAGCATGTAGGGACATATAAATCTTTAGCGGATCTGGCACGTAAATATCTTGTGATGCCTACTGCAACAGTGCCACAATGATGCCTGTTCTCACTTTCAGGTGACACTGTAAATAGGAAGTGGGCAGCATTATCTCCTGCAAATGTAAATAAACTTGTTTGTCTGAGCGATTGGGTGAACAAGAAGCAGGATTCAGTGGATTTGCAAGTGCTAAAATTGTATGAGATGGAGAAAGTGACTATTCACATACCATAGGAATCAGGGCTCACTCAATGAAATTAATAGTCAGCAGATTCAAAACAAGTGTAAGGAAGTATTTCTTCACGCAATGCACAGTCAACCTGGTGGAACTCATTGCCAGGATGTTGTGACAGCCAAAAGTATAACTAGGTTAAAAAAAGAATTAGATACATTCCATCAGTGGATAGGTCCATCAATGGCTATTAGCCAAGCTCTGACACCCATGCTCTGAGTGTCCCTAAGTATCTGATTGCCAGAAGCTAGGACTGGACAAGAAGGGATGCATCACTCGATATTTGCCCTATTCTGTTTATTCCCTCTGAAGCACCTGGCACTGGCCACTGTCAGAAGACAGGATACTGAGCTAGATGGATCCTTGGTCTGACCCAGTACGGCCATTCTTATGTTCTTAATACTTATGCCTGAGGTTCTCACATACACAATCGCGCATGTGTCTGAGGTTCCATCCATTTTCCAAAAAGCCCTGTGCCAGAGGCCCTCTCGCCTCCCCCACACACACTCTGCCCTTAAGGCCATCCCATAGAAGCCTGTGCCTGAGAACCCTTCCCCACCAACACCCTCTCCCCACTGCTATGCCTAAGGCCCACAAGGGCACACCTCTGCCTGTGGTCCACACACTCCCTACCCATAAGCATCAGGCCCACCTGCACATTTACCCCTGTCTCTATACTGCTATACTCTCCTCTCTAAGTCACACACACCCTTCCACTATGCCTGATTGCCACACACACATTCTATTGCAGGTCAGCCCCATGCATACACATCCATCCCTCTACATCAGGCTCCTGCGTATGTGTCACCCCTCTTTATCTGAGGCCCAGGTACACACCTCATTTTCCCCTACACACCCTTCTGCTTGGTGGCTACATAGATGCAGTGTTGCCAACTCTCATGATTTTACTTCACATCTCACAATATTTCATATTTTTCTTAAAACTGCAAGTGAAGGAAGTTTCTAGCTTTCATGGTTGCAGAGAAAAGCTTGAAAACAAGAAGCAACCATTCTGTAAAGGCTCAAAAACCAGAGGCAAATAAAAAGTGTTCCCCATTTATTATTTTTAAAAAGTAATGATTTTTAAGCCAAACTCATGATTTTGGGGGCCTGCCTGACTCTCAATTTTTGAATGCTTAGAGCTGGCATAATACTGTGACATGCTCCACCCCACACCTGAAGGATAGACACACACACACACCTCTCTGCTTGAGGGCAGCCCAGACACCACAAGTGATGTCACTCTTTCTAAAAGAGCGCCAATAAGTACCACACCCTCTTATTCTCTATAGGCCACATTTTTCAGAAAAAGCTTTTAGAAATGTTTTAGAGAGTTTTAAACATTTGGTACTATTTTTTCACATCTCTATATGGTCAGTCTAATTGTACAGGACTCAGAGGGAGAAAAAAATTAAAAAGCATGTAGTATAGAAACCTCTAGAAATTATCTATTTTCTACATATAATTCTGTTACATTTTTATGGCCTGTTATCTTGGAATCTCCCAGCTCTAGAAGCAAGTTTTCTCTGTCCTGTGGAAAAGCAGGGAATCTCCTTTTTTCCAACAATATAAAGCCTCTATTTCTAGCCATTGTGGGTTGAAAAATATCAAACTTTAAATTTGTCACGGGATTAGGCTGAATATTTTCTGTTCTGCTCCCCAAATTGAGGTAGATTTTCTGTGAGGGGAGTTGGGGGATAACAGAAATTCCATGTTGAGGGACGGAGGGAGGAAGGAATAATTTTGCTGCCAAGCGTATTATTGTTTGTTTGCTTGCTTAACTGGAAGTGGCTCCGAACTTTGGAATGTTAGAGTGGTCTGGTCCCAGTGAAACAGATTATTGGGCAGAGTGCAGGCAAGGCAGTGTTAGAGCTGCTAGTCTGGCCAAGTTTTAAACTTTTGAAAAATATGTTCAGATATGCTCTGTCAAGACTTCTTAGCTTTTAGCAGTTCTCCCAAGTGTCTGTCCTCACTGGGCACGCTCCATCCCCTCCCAGCTCCTACTGCTAATCAGGCAATGCATGCACCATCCTGATCCCCACCCGCCAACCCTCACCGAGCAACTGACCAAGCCCCAGCCACAGACTACAGGTGAAGCTGGACTTTCCCTGCAATTGTCACTCTCTGCTGGGGTTGGGGCCAAGCACCAGAATTTAGAGCAGGTGCTTGGCCCCAACTGGCCTTTCAATAATCCCCTGGCTGGCACCCCAGCAGTGTGAAGGAAGACGTTTTCTGATCAAATGCAGAGTGAACAAATGCTAAATCAAAAAGGAAGGAAGTAGATTGGGACAAGAAGTCTGGAGAGACTGGGACTGGAAGGGAATTGAGAAACTGAGATTGGGAGTTAGGGAGGAGACTGGGAGATGGAGAGGTGAAAACTGGAATTGACTGGGCAAGGGGACTAGATGCCAAGGGGAAAGGGGGCTGGGACTGGAAGCCAGGAAGAAGAAAGGCTCAGACTGGGAGCCAGGGACAGAGAAGGGTGGACTGGAACTGTTTGGGCAAGGAGTATAGGACTGGGAGCAGAAGGCTGGGACTGGTTGTATAAGGAGAATGAGAGCTCTGAGGAGGGATTCTAGTAATGGTTTGGCAAGGAGTCTGGGACTTGGCTGGGATGGGCGGGGGGGAGGAAGGTGGACATTGAGATCAGACAAAGAAGTGGAAGGAGGGGAGTAGACTGGGACTGGCTGGACGAAGGGACCCAGACTAGGAACCAGTGTGGGATGGGAAGGAGATGAGGGGAGACAGATCTGACAAGGAGCTGGGGTGTGGAGGGAGAACTGGGACAGGCTGAATCAAAAGACTGAGACAAAGAGCCAAGGATGGGGGAGACAGGGACAAGGAGCCGGGTAGAGGGGGTGAGGGAGATTGAGATTGGATGAGAAACCCAGAGCGGGAGACTGGGACTGCAAATCAGTGAGTGGGGGCAAGAGATTTGGGAGGGGGAGAACTGGGACTGGCTGGGCAAGGAGACTGGGACTGCAATGAGAAGCCTATGTAGCAAAGAATAGGACAGGGACAAGGAGCCAGGAGTGGGGAAGAGACAGGACTAGATCTGGGACAAGTTGGAAGGTATGGAAAATAAAGGGTCAAGCTTTAGGGGAAACATGCATAAGTGTCTGTACCCAGCAGAGCACACCCCACTCCAGAGCTTGGAATAGAACCCAAGATTCTCACCATTCACCTGATGTCAGCAAATATCTGTGAGCCCCTTGGCAAAGTTTGTGTTTCATCTGCTTTTAGTGCTAGTCCACACAGAACATAACCCACTACAGCTATCCATTATTCCATTAACTCTACATGGCAGAAAGATGTCTGTTTGGTGGAGCTAAAGATTTTAACTCTGCTGATGATTTGTTTTGGCCAATATGATACCACAGGACAGATTTTTTTCTTCAGTTTGCTTGTTTAAAAACCTAGGAAATTACACACCAAAAACTACATGAAAAAGAATGTTAAGGTTGCAAAATCAAGCATTTAAAAGTTAGAAAATACCAGAATTTTAGGTTGTCTGTGCATGACATGTGAGTACAAGATCAATATTTTTTCTTTATTATGTAAAAGATAGACAAGCAAATATATTGAGCACATGTTTGTAAATTCTCTTGATTATGTTATATAGATTCATTGTGTATATGTTTGGGGAGCAAAGGAGGCTTTCAGAAGCCGGGACTGAATCAGGGAATCCCGTGTCCTGGGAGACAATTGCATAGTGGCAATTGTCACTTGTGAGGCAGCAGTGAAGAATTTTTTATTAAACTGAAAGGGGTTGAGGATTATTATGTATTGTGACAGTGCCTAGAGGCCTCATTCTGCTAGACACTATTCAAAGACATTGGGGGAGAGATTCCCTGCCCCAAAGAGGTTACAGTCTAAATAGACAAGGGAAGGGGAAATAGAGGCACAGAGATTTAACTGAAATCACAAAGAAGGGCAGTAGCAGAGCTGGGAATAGAACTGAGATTTCCTGAGTCCTATTCTAGTGCCTCATCCAATAGGCCATGCTGACTCTGTGATGGAGCATATTGTATTTCAGCACTTATCTTTTGTTTACACAGACCTCATGTAAATGTTGTGTTGTATGTTGACAACAGCTGCAGATTGTGCACTCTGTAAAGAAGTGCCACCAGTACTATGAAAGCTATAAAATAATTGTGAATAATAAAATGAGGTCTCCCACCACCTCTGTCTGCACAATGAAACTTCCTAGTTTTACAGAGTTTGTCTTAGTCTGTGAGTACTAGCAATGGGTTTTGCTGATTATAAACTGCATCACAGGGTGTAATAATCTGAATATGTAAACCTAAAATAATCCAAATAGTTTATCCCAGTAGTTAAAATCAACATTGGGTGCATTTACACAGAAACAAAAAAAAGACCCACAGTAGCAAGTCTCAGATTCCAGGTCAACTGACTTGGGCGTGTGCTGCTGGGCTAAAAATAGCAGTGTAGACATTTGGGCTCAAGCTGGAGCCCAGGCTCTGAAACCCAGTGAGGGAGAAGGTCTTGGAGCCCAGGCTCCAGCCCAGGCCTGAATATCTACACTTCTCTTTTTAGCTTTACAGTAATTTGACTCAGATTCTGACACTCACTGCCACAGGGTTGGGTTTTTTTGCTGTGTAGACTTGCCCAGAGCAATCCTCAAACCCAGGTTAATTCAGAAAAACGTTTAATTCCAACATGCACACATGTTAATTATATTATTAATTATACCAAAATATAACCTTGCAAACAGATGAACAAAACAACAACAAAAATCAAAGAAATACAAATCGCTACTGATGGAACAGAGTCCATTTCTGACTAACCCATTAGGGGGAAATGTTCTAACTTCACTAAGTGGAATGTCAAGGCTTCTGGGGTCGCTTTTCCTCCCTCCAAATGTTCTTTTCAATAGGACTTGAGATCATCTTTCTCTTCCCCCCACCCCCCGTACCCACCACCTCCATAGTTTCATTTAAAGTAAGAGCTCCTCAGCCACTTCTTGTCGCTGAGCCCCTTTAGATGACAAATATCTACACAGAGGTCTCTCATCCCACTATAGACATCTAGGGATACAGCCTACTTTAAACTGTAATTGTGCCAATGGAGCAGGAAGGAGGGCAAAGGGAGCAGGTCAGGATCTGTTAGGAAGAGAGAGTATTTGGAAAAATTGTCAGATTGTGCCAGGGAATGTGGTCATTAGGTTAGGGGGTATGTCTATGCCCTTCTCCTTACAGATTGGCTGGTGAGTAAGCCACAGGCAGCAGCAAGTGCCAGCTGGGGACATGTTTTGCTGCAGCTCAGAGAAGCAGCATTATGCATCCCACATTGTGCATTCCACAGGCTTCAGGAATCCTGTCCTGGCATGACATATGAGTATTCACCCAGCAGCTTGTCTGTACCCTCTCACTGGGCCAGCCAGGGCAGGATTTAGTCCTTGATTGTCATGGGAAAAAAATCGCACCACGCTTTATTTCTTTATTAAATACATAAATTTATAAATGTTCACATTATAAACTCACTTAGCCAAATTCTACCCTGCAGTAACTTCATTGACTACAGCAGAGTTATGCTATGCAGGAATGGGGTCCACGGAGTCATATCAATGTAATCTGAATAGATGTAAGATTATGAATATTCTAAATATTTTCAAATTGTTTATGCACATGTAACCCACAGTATGCGTTAATGCTTTCAGAGCAAGTCGTCCTGGGTTCAGTCCTCACAGATGACATGACATTATTACACACATTCATATACAAATTTACATATTTAGAAACATCTTTTTATCCTTCAAAGAAGTTATCTTTCTTATAGATGTTTCACAAGATGGTACTGAAAACAGATGGCTAGGAAGCTGTGCTATACTGGTCTTCCAGAACTATTGTGAAATTTTTGGTAACTACTGCTTCTTGCTTGGATTGGAAATTCATCAAGAAAGCCTTTCTAGTGTTATTTCAGAGCTTGGAAGTGCCACACGGGCACTTCAAAACAGAAAGAATGAAAAATTTTGGAGTTTTGGATAAAATGACACTCATATCTGGACAAGCCCTTATTCTGCAAAACAAAAATCACTTGCACAAATAGTAAGATACTTGTGGTCTCTATTACCCACATATTCAGAAGACACTAAGCTGTATCTCTTCTCCTCAACAAACACAATCAATGGTCTCACAAAAATGTCACAATGCCTGCGAGAGACTAGCACATGGATAAAGAAGATCTGAACAGCTCAAACTGCAATTAGGCAAGACTGAAGTGATGCCGGTGGGAAGGGGAAAACCCTCTCCGTCCATTGAAGGCACCAGCCCACCATTTACTGAGGTAATATGAAGTCTCATTGTCTTACTGCAATCATTTCTAATCCTGGATGATCTGGTAGCAAGCAACTAATGATGAAAGCAGGGGATACAGATCAGATCCTAAACCAGAGTCTGGGCCCTTTGCAATGCTTCAGTAGTACAAAGGAGCCAAAAAGCTGGCTTAAACAGTCAGCTGAGAAAGCTCCTGGTGTGAGGGAATCCACTAGATGATATAGCACTGACATAAATAAAGCTGGTATGCTGTGCTTAAATACTATAGTGATGGGTACCCTATAAATACCTTGGATGGCTGGATAGACAGAGAGGCAGTGCGCAAGATGGACCACAAAGATACCACATTGGGATGAACCAAAACAATCCAGCTTATCCCTGAACTTTTGTAATTTGAATTAAATGGAACCCTGATCCAAAAGCCATCCCTGGTTTTGGTTTTGCAAATACAAAAACTGACCTAGATTTTGGAAAACCAAGATCACCTCAATGTTTGTTTCATGTCTAACATGAGCACAGAAGAGAAAATGAAGAAAGTGTTGCAGTGAATAAGTGTGCAGGTAGAAAAAAAATAATCACCAAAAATAAAAACATTCCAGATATAAATCATTGCAGTGACTACAGGGGAAAAAACCACAGCATGATATTTCCACAAATACAAAAATACAAAGATGGAAAGCAACATAAGCCAGTGTTCTCTAGGTACATGGCTTAAGTAAGTTTAGAACAACCTGCCAGTCAGTGCTCACCAAACTCCCTCCCTTTCCTCCTTTTAAAAAAACACTTCTAAACCCCACCAGTTCTGCACCCAAGAAGTTTCCAGCCAAAAATGAATATACACCACACTGTGCTCCCTCTGTGCTTTGTTCTGTTTTGTACCTGCTCTGTTAAACTGTAAGCTCCTTAAGACAAGTTGCTGTTATTTGTTTGCCAAACTTCTCAGAGGGTGCAGTATAATGTACACTCATGCTAAATAAATGATTATTATACTTTAATGTCTTGATTTTTGTTATGCTTTTAAAATATCAAGGCAGGTAAAAAATACAATTCTGTGATACAGTTTATGGTAATATGACATGTATCTACAAAAGTCCAAGCATGTACTGCATTTTCACAAGCCATGACTACATATTCAAACAGATCTTACAATGAACACAGACTGACTTACTAAAGGCAACTGAATTTTTTAATGATTCTACAGTGCAGTATATTTCATCATCCTCATTGGATGAAGATAAGAATATATCTACCAATTCTTTTGGGTAAATTTTGAAGAATCAAGGGGTTAAAACTATGGATAAGAGCCTTAACTTTTAAGTGAGATTTTACTCTAAAAAGCGCATCTCAAAATGGCGTTGTGGGTTTCCATGTTTATTGTGTCTTGATGATTTTCCTAATCAATGAGCTCAGTTTACAAGTAAAAACATGTTTCTTCAAACCTCCGGTCCTGCAAAAAGTCTGGGCTCTGAGAATCAAACTGGATTCTTTTCAGCTTATATGCATCATTACCTGTATAAAGCTGGTGCAGGGCTTACTATGCCCCTAGCAACGTCTGAGCATTGCATTCAGTGAGCTTGCACAGAGTTAACAGGTATGAACCTGGTCAAAAACTCCTTGTGATGCACAAGATGAAATAGACACCATTCAGCCTTCCTTTTCATTTATGTTAGTTCTGCAGAGCTAGGGCTAGCAGGAGTAAAAAAAAAATATGACTGAATAGTCAACACATCTCCTCTTTTGATATAAGCGCTATTTTTGCATAGTCCCTTTGAAGAGTCCAACTGCACTCTAAGGGATTTAATCTGATACAAACCCAAATTCCAAACTAGTTGTGGTCCACCCTTCAGTACATTATCCTGCACATCACTTCAACAGGATTATTTAACGTCTTCACACACACTTCTTGAACTCTACTGAACAAAGCAGATCTCTTCCTAGTTTTCATGAAGTAGCAGAACTTCCTTAAAGTCTTTTTTATTATAGCATTTATATGGCAATATTACTGTAGTATTTGGATGCATTGTATATAGCAGTGGCATAAAAAACATTTCCTGTGTGTAGAGAAATGGTGTATATCCCATGACTAGTCTCAGGACTACAAACATAAAAGGTAGAGAGATCTGAAAACATGTGTTGAAACCTTTTTTTTAGCTTTTCTTACAGATACAGTTCTTCTGTGACAAACATCTCAAACTTTTTTCTTGGCTTTATAGGAAATCAATAGGATTTGCTCTTTTTTTTTCAGCCCTGCTTGTTGTTCTCTGTAATTTGACAGTCTTTCTTTAAGCAACGATGGAGCCTGAGGCAAGAAGGTGAACAGTGGAATTTTCCATCATCTGTTGTGTGTATACTGTGTACAGAAGAAGTATTGTAAGTGAGTAATAGTATGCTAAACCTGAGCTATTAAGATCAGGGAGTCAGAGCAAGTATGAATTTTGTCAGTAGCATTCGTAGCTTTGTGTGTGTTATCTGATCACATTTTCCTGCAAAATGAGGATGAGGGAGTATATCTCTCCTCCCTCTGCACCGCAGGTACCATCAACACCATGGTCACATTGGTTTGAGGCATTTCAGATTTGCTTCTTTTGCTAAGTCACCAGCTACATGTGGGTGAAAAAAAATTACACATCTTTTGAGTGGAAGATGATCCAACGGTCACTTCTATTGAAACATTTAACGCTGGTGTGGAGCAATTACAGTTTTGACAATGCTGACAAATGCTGGATGAGTCAGTACAGAACTTTATTTGCCTTGAGAGAACTGTATCTGTAAATGTGAGGGTCTAGCCAAAGAGGCCATTATTAAGTAAATCAGCAACAATTTTGCATGCGTGTGTGTGTGTGTGTGCATGAAAATACAGATAAATAGCAACACATGTGGTAGCTGTAATGCAGAAAACAAGGAAGTTAAAACAGCTTGAAGATTTATGTACACTGCAGTACAAAAGATCATTATAGCAATTCACCTTGAGAATGCTGAAATTAGATACAAAAATGGACACTGTGGAACAGTGAACTGCATCACAGCTTTGCAGGATGTGTAACTGTCTGTGTTGTGCACTAGGATTTTACAAGAGTGGGAGGCAGAACAACTTGTGCTATTCCACTCAATAGGATAATTCATGCCAACCACAGGGAATTTCTTTCCCTGTCTGCAAGATCTCAAGCGCATATAGTTCCCCTCCTCCTGTGCAAAAATGTGCAGAAGAGAAGGTACTGGTGCTACCAGTACCACTCAATATAAATGGCTTGTTCCTTTCACACTGCGCCACCTCCCCATCCTTCCAGTTTTCATGGAAAGTCAATATTCACAGGGAGGAATTAAAAAAACACCCCAGGTCATTTTAATATGGGCATAATGTGTGCAATTATACACTTTCCCCTCTAGTACTGGCAGCACAGCACACTGATACTGTTGGTATGGTGCCATTGGCTCTGCAATTACCTATGCTCAGTACAGTACTTGCCTCTGTTTCCTAAATGTAAAATGGGGATGATAATACCTCCTTTCTTCTACCCTTTGTCTGTCTTGTCTGTTTAGACTACACCGTCTTTGGGGTAGGGAGTGTCTCTTACTATGTGTACTACAGTGTCTAGTAGAATGGGACCCCAATCTCTGCATGGGCCTCCAGTCGCTACCATAATACAAGTAATTAATAAAAGTAAAATAAAGAATAATTTGACTTCTCCATTGATGGTCACATGCCCCATGTGTGCCAGCCAGGTGCTTTACAGATGGATAGTAAGACAAGTCCGTGTCCCGAAAAGCTTACAATCTAAGGACCTGAATCTGCTGTCTTTGATCACTATAAACAGCCCTCGTTCACACCTGGACTCCTACTGGAGTAACATCTGTGGGAATTAGGGTTGCCAGCTTTCTAATTGCACAAAACCGAACACCCTAGCCCTGCCCCTTCCCTGAAGCCCCACCCCCTGCTCACTACATTCCCCCTCCCTCAATGGCTCGCTCTCTCCCACCCTCCCTCACTTTCACTGGGCTGGGGGAGAGGGTTGTGGTGTGGGAAGAGTGAGGGCTCTAAATGGGGGTGCAGGCTCTGGGGTGGGGCCAGAGATGAGGGGTTCAGGGTGTGGGAGGGGGCTCTAGGCTGGGGCTCAGAATTGGGGTGCAGGCTCTGGCTGGGGATGCAGGCTCTGGGGCAGAGCTAGGGATAAGGGGGTTGGGGTACAGGAGGGGGCTCCAGGCTGGGGGATGGGGCCAAGGGATTTGGAATGTGGTAGGGGTGTGTGGGTTGAGGCAGGGGGTTGGGGTGCCAGAGGGGGCTCTGGGTTTGGGGGGTGGCTCAGGGCTGGGGCAGGGGGTTGGGGTGTGGGCTTACCTCGGGCAGCTCCCATTCAGCAGTGCAGCGGGGGCTAAGGCAGGCTCCCTGCCTGTCCTGGCTCCACGATGTGTCCCAGAAGCAGCCAGCAGGGAGTTCCTGGCTAGGTTGACCAGATAGCAAGTGTGAAAAATCAGGACGGGGGTGGGGGGTAATAGGTACCTAAGTAAGAAAAAGCTCCAAAAATCAGGACTGTCCCTATAAAATTGGGATATCTGGTCATCCTATTCCTGGCCAATGGGAGTGCAGAGCCAGTGCTCAGGTCAGGGGTAGTGTGCGTAGCCCCATGCCCCCCCTGCCTAGGAGCCAGACCTTGTGGCCAATTCCAAGGCACAGCGCGGTGCCAGGACAGGTAGGGAGCCTGCCTTAGACCCGCAGCACCGCCGACCGGACTTTTAACAGCCCAGTCGGCGGTGCTGACTGGAGCTGCCAGGGTCCCTTTTCAACCAGGCGTTCCAGTCAAAAACCGGACGCCTGGCAACCCTGATGGGAATACTGGCATAAGTTCTATGCAGAGGTGAAAGTAACTTAAAGGACTTACCGGTACACCAAAGTCCTGAGCAGGGGGCGGGGTCTCAACCAGAAGGGGCAGTACCTGAAGAGCCCCAGGCCCTTTAAATTGAGATTTAAAAAGCCACGGACTCTGGCTCCAGTAGTGGCGGCTGGGAGCCCAGGGCCCTTTAAATCACTGCCGGAGCTACCAGCTACAGAGGCGGCTGGGAGCCCCAGGGCTCAGGGGCCATTTAAAGGGCCCAGGGCTCTGTCCGCCGCTACCGCAGCAGAGCCCTGGGCCCTTTAAATCGCTACCTGAGCCCTGCTGCCAGAGCCCCAGGGTAGCAGTGGCAGCCAGGGCTCAGGCGGTGATTTAAAGGGCCAGGGGCTCCCAGCCACCGCTACCACAGCGGGGCCCTGGGCCCTTTAAATCGCCGCCAGAGCCCTGGTGTTCCTGGCCACCTCTGCTACCCGGGGGCTCCAGCAGTGGGGCTCTGGCAGCAATTTAAGGTCCTGGGGCTCCTGCTGCTGCTGGGAGCCCCAGACCCTTTAAATTGCCGCCTGGGGAAGCTGGTCCGGCCGGTCCGCCATACCGGGGCGTACCGGCTTACTTTCACCTCTGGTTCTATGTAATGTGAATAGGGGCTGCGGAAACATTGCAAACTAGTCATGTGGGAATGAATGCAATATGAACAAAGTGAATTTACCATTAACCTACAAAGAGTCAGCAGTTTTACAGAGTGTATTACTGAGTTTTTGTAACTAGACAAATAACACTAGAAAATGTACTCTAGGGAACCATCCTGTTTTGGCAGAGGGGTTGACTAAATGAAATAACAGGTCTTTACCAGCTTTAATTTCTATAATCCATGCTGTCTTGATGCTGAGCTAGCCCATTATCTATCCACAGATGCCAATGAATCTTAAACTTGGGTTTACAGCATTCCAAAACCCAAGGGCTTTCATCTGTTTGTGGTCATGCCATCGGTCAAATTACTATTGAAATCAATGGTGTTACAAGGGTGTCAGCTGGCAAGGGGGCAAATGGCAGTGTCTGATACTAAATATATACCCTTGTCAAGTTAAAGTGTTTGTGGAAGAATGAAACGTTCTTTACTGGAATGTTCCAACTGATACTCTTTGACTTACCACCTCGATGTGCCAAAAAGTCTGCATGTTGAAAGGATTCACATGACAAGTTAGACTTTTTCTCAGGCTGCGTTACCTCCACAGGTCACTCCTTAGCTAGAGGACTGCTAAATAACATGCCTCTCCCGGAAACTATTCTATTACTGGGCCTTTGTCAACTGACCACTTTACCTGAACTGGATCTGAAAGAATGATCTCTTTGTTTCTCTTTCTGAATTCCGTTTTAGAACTGAGAAACAAGTTTCCATACTTGAATCTTGGGGCAGAAAGAGAAGGGATTCATATTTAATCTACAGTTTGACACTATGTTCTTCGACGGTAGGTTCTGAGACAACGAGGAAATAAAAACAAAATGGTCAGTGGAATTTTCCTTTATGATCTATGTTTTATCTGTAGCTATAATGTGCTGAGCCCAAGTTATTAGAGATGATCTGGAAACAGAAGCAATAAAATGCCATTAACTTTAGCACCACAGAAGTTAGGAATAGAAATGACCCATTAGGTCCCTGCTGGAGAAAGATTATTCTTTGCAATAGTATGGCAAATGCACCAAATAGCAAGGGTAAGAGAGAGATTCAGAATAGTGGAAATTTTAAAGTTCTCCCCCATTTCAGACTTACCGACGCCCAACATGCTGGTGTTAATCTTTTTTACCTTCTCCTTAGTTTATACTTTTCTAAGTACATTAGGTATTTGAAGGGTATTTGAGAGGAATGCATTATCATATCTAATACACTTACCAGGCACAAAAGGCACATTCATGCATCTGTTCCTGCATGGGGGCAGAGAGAGATGCTATAGGAAAAGTACTAGGGGGGATAATGAGCCGTTTAGCAATGCTGTGCTACTCACCATCCTGTGAGGTTGGAGGTGGAACCATGTCTCAGCAGCTGTACAACTTTCTTTATTTCTGTCACATGGATGAAGGCTTAGCACTATTGTCCCAATGATATCTATTTCCCACCCTCAGTATGCCCCTCCAGCACACTCATAGGGGAAGGGGTGCAGACACAAAAGGTTGTCATCTTTGTTAAGCATGTTGCAAATGTTCCACATCATAGGTTTATTGCCTATGCACCTGGAGCCTCATCCAATGCCCATTAAAGTCATTTGAAAGACTCATTGACTTCAGCATAGGTTGGATCAGACCCCAGCTTGAGCATGCCTGCCCAGCTCAGCAAGTACATCTCTCTCCTCTGCAGTAGAGAGCGACCTTAACTTTAAGGGCCAATTTTTGGTTGCATATAAATATATATATTCCAGATGTACACACAGCCAGAAGATTTGCAGGAAGCATTGGGAAGGCAAAACAGAAGTTAGCCACCCTCTTTCTGCCTTCCCCAGATTGTCAGGGTAATGCCTCTCTACAGGGCCTGTATGACTGCTATTGCACATGGTCATAACTGAACATGACCGCTGGGGGAGTGGGAGTAGTGAGCATGCGGACATGCGCACAAATGTCACCACCACAGTCCTCATTCCCTCCAAAATAATTCCTGCTCTGAGTACAAATAACCCAACACATTCTATTCTATGTGGGACAGCACATGCCTGCAGCTGGTCTGAAAATAATTACATGTTAATTCTACCTATTTGTGGGAAAGGTTATGCCATTTTGATCCTAACCATCTTCTCCTGTGGGGAAGTCAAACATGTAACAACATTTTCAATACAGCAATACTCATAGTATCCTTTCTGTCTTTGCTGTACTATGGAAACATTAACCCCGTGGCTTTTTGTCACTAATGTTCAAAAAAACACCCACAGCAATGAACAACAGAGCCTTGTTCATGTCACCACTAGTCAAATGGTATGCAGTGATTAAGGTTAGAAGGTCACAGATTCCTTCCCTTTGTTCCTCATGCCCCTTTCTGTAAAAGCGTATCACAGAAGGGCATTCCATTGCTTACACTGCTTTGAGTGGAAAATGCACCCCTGTAAATAGTGACAGGAATGAATTCACCAGTTTATGAAATTACACTGCAAACTCTTTTCACCGTGATCATTTATTACTATTGAAGAAGCTCGCATTTTAGTCTAATATAGCATCATTTGAAAACAATTATTTGTTGTCATTAAAATTCGAGGGTTCAAATCCTGCCCATGTGCCCAGCAGACTGTTCAGCAGGGGATGGCAGAGATGTTGGTACTTGGTAGGTATCTCCAGTTCATAAGAATCACAGCCACTGTAGGGCAAGATTTTACATGGCAGCTTAGCTCCATGCTCAGTGGGACATTGTTTGCTGCTCTTTCCAGCAGGCATCAACTGCTCACACCTCTTGTCAGTGGCTGCCTTTGCTGCTGAGGCATAGGCACCAACTCCATGGGTGCTCCAGGGCTGGAACACCCATGGAAAAAAAATAGTGGGTTCTCAGCACCCACCGGTGGGCCCCACCGATCAGCTCCTCCCTCTCCCCCCCAGCGCCTCCTGCCTGCCTCTGATCAGCCGTTCAGCAGCAGGTAGGAGGCGCTGGGGGGGAGAGGCAGGAGCTGGGTCAGAAAGAGGTGGAGCAAGGGAGGGCAGGAAGGGGGGGGGCTGAGCAAGGGAGGGAGGGGTGAACTGGGGGCTGGACTGGGGCAGAGGACATGTCAAGCACTCCCAGGAAAATCCGAAAGTTGGAACCTGTGTGCTGAGGATAGTATTTGTGTATGTTAGCCCCTCAGCTGTTTTCCAATAAGTCACAGCTCTTCAGTCCACGATCCAGTGCATTAGCAAAGTGTATCCCCTAGTGCACTCCTGTGCACAATGGAAGAATTATGGCTGGGCAGTCATATTGCACACAAGGCTACTTATGTAGAGTTTTGGCTCTACCCGCTTGCACACCAATGCAGCCGAAGGCAGACACAAAAATGTTAATGATTTTTATTATAATGTGCCCTTGTTTTAAATTTTGGCATCTCTGTTTTAAGATAAATGAATTATTTAATCACAGAAAGAGTCAGATGTATGTAAACAATCCTAAAAGTCACCATTAGAAAAGCCTTGTTACAAACTCACTTTTATAGCAAATTATGGAGCAAAGCTTCCCTTTTATGGACCCTTATTTTTAAAGGCTTTCTCACTTCACAAATGAGGGGCATATTTAACATGCCAAAAGAGCTGTCCTACATTAAATAAACCATTTACATTACCAAGGAAGGAAATGCAGCGCTTGTTGGTTTCAATTTTAAGATATTATCATTTTGACATTTTCCATATCAAACAATCAATCCAAAGAAAGAAGAATCAGTTACCTACAGCACCCCTTTGAAGTATGTAAATATTAATTCCACTTTACAGATGGAGAGAGTGAGGCATAGAAATGTGAAGGTCAACATTTTCCAAAGCATCCCCTAATTTTGTATGCCTAACTTGAGATGGATTGAGCCTGGTGTTCTGCTGAGCAGATGAAACTTTCATTGATTCAAATGGAGCTGTGAGTACTCAGCACTTCTGAAACCCATGCCCCAACTGTATCAGGTTGGATCCCCACAGAAAGAAGCACCCAGAATTAGTGGACATTCTTGAAACTGTGGGTCTTGTTCATTTGTCAGACATCACACAGGAAGTCTGAGGCAGAGCTAGAAATACAACTCTCATTTCCCCATCCTGTTCTTTAAGTGCAATACGATTTGTCCTTCTGTTTGCAGAAAGTTGTGAAGTGTGTGACATTTGCAGTAACCCTTTCATGATAGCTTCCTAAAACAAAAAGAATACATTTCAGCTCCTAGGCACCCATGGGTGGAAACCTCTGAGCACAAAAGAATATAACTTAGAAATAATTTACCACAAATTAGTTCTACACTTGTATAAGAAAGAGAGAACATGGGAGCAAAGGAAAGCCCCAGTTCTCCAATCCAACAACAAATCAGATACCATTAGACTCAAAAAGGGATTTCAAATAGAATGGTCTTAATGACAAAAAAATAAATCAACACTTGGCCAAAGCTGTAACACTGAGGCACCAGAAATCCTGCAGTTATTTCACATTCTAAATAAAAGGAAATACTGGGATTTCACAGACACAACTGTGTGGTGACTGTAGATAAATGTTGGCTTTTTAATGATGACGCATTTATCTGGAATTATCTGATTAATTTGAACTATAATCAGAGGTGAAAGTAAGCCGGTATGGTCCGGTACAGTGTACCGGCAAGAACCAGTACGCCGGCCCATGCCAGACCAGACTGGCTTCCCCAGGCTGGCGATTTAAAGGGCCTAGGGCTCCCTGCAGAGGCCGGAGCCTCGGGCCCTTTAAATTGTCTCCCGAGCCCCGCTGCCAGAGCTCCGGGGTATTGGCGGCAGGGCTTCAGCGGTGATTTAAAGGGCCCGGGGCTCCGGCCACTGCAGGGAGCCCCGGGCCCTTTAAATCACCAGCCTGGGAAAGCCGGTCTGGTCTGGCATGGTGTACTGGCTGCGGCTGGGAGCCCCTTGCCCTTTAAATCACCGCCGGAGCACTGCTGCCATTATCCCAGGGTGGCAGGGCTCAAGTGGCGATTTAAAGGGCCCAGAGCTCCACTGCGGTAGCGGCGGCCAGAGCCCCAGTCCCTTTAAATCGCCTCTGAGCCCCAGGGCTCCCCGCCACCTCTGCAGCTGGTAGCTCCGGGGGTGATTTAAAGGACCCGGGGCTGTCAGCTGCAGCCAGAGCCCCTGGGCCTTTAAATCTTGATTTAAAGGGCCTGGGTATTTAAAGGTCCTCCCTCTTCCGGTTGAGGCCATGCCCCCTGCTCAGGACTCCAGCGTACCGGTAAGTCCTTTAAGTTACTTTCACCCCTGACTATAATAAAGATGCCTGAAAAACAATGCCAGGGCTATAACACACATTAACAAAAGTAAATGCAATATAATTAAGTTGGAAGACCACTGTTAGTCTTGCAATGCCTAAGCATAATGGGCTGCTACTTTAATGAGCCTCCTTATGCATTGGTATTGCAGGATTTATGGGGCTTTTCTCCTTTAACTATGTTGCCCTGCTTTTGCCAACTTTGGCTGATATATAAACATTCCTCTCATTTGGTTGCTGTGTGAATTCTTTTAAGAGGCTTTTTCCCTGACATTTATTTAGTTAAGTATCATAGGTCCATCTCTACAGTGATGTTACTGTACAGCACTAACTATGGAAAATTCACCTTTTGAATGCATACAAACAACATAGGTATTAAGTAAACATGGGTGAAATGTTGGCCCCATTTAAGTCAATGGGAGTTTTGCCATCCACTTCAGTACAGCCAGGATTTTATCACATGTGCATTCACACCAGAGTGAGAGATTGTGAAAAGTGAGGAGTATGGACCCAAGCCTGCTCTAGTGACATCAATGGCAAAACTCCCAACAGCTTCAATGGGAGCAGGACCTGGTCTATTATTCTGCATTTATACCAACCAAACCTGCCACATAAGTAGAAATAATTGAGTAAAACACTCTGATGGTGTGCACAGGCTCCCTGAGCTCAGAAAGCACCAGAAAGGAACAGAAGCACTTCATCCTGTTTTCTCCATTGATGCATTCCCCCATCATCAGGACCAGGTCACACAAACTGCTTTTAACCGCCAGTGACAGGGGACCCAGGTTGGAAATGGTCCCCATGGAAAAGGACATTGATGGGAGAGGGCAGAAGGGAGCAAGAATGGCTGGTCCTTTAGCTGTCAGAGAAGAAGCTGTTTTTATGGAAGGGGAGGGGGAGTAAGAAGTAGAGGACTCAGGTGCAGCAGCCGGAGCTGGAGGGCCAATGGCCTTCTGTGCATGCAGAGTGCAAAGGGGTGCCAAGCAAGCAATGGAAGAGAAAAGAGCCCTACCCTGCAAATGGGCACAGACAGAAGTAAATTGACCAAAGGCAGGATGTATTGATCAGGGGAAGAGTTAGTTTATTGGGTAGTTGGAGTGAAAAATCACCAATTGAAATGAAATATGCATGGACATGGGGCACATGGCAGCACAGGATTCACACACACACGCTAGTAGCATAATCCTTCAACAAGTTGGTATTGGGGGCAATTTTTCATGTTCTGCTCCTTACTCTTCTTCCAGCCCCTATGAGAAGTGCAACCCAACATACTGGCCTTATAAGGCAACAACAGAAAGTCTCAGGGCCCAGGCTACCACAGTCCAGGAGCTCTGCAGGAGGCTGAGGAACAACAGCATAGATGTTGAGAAAGAAACGAAAACAAGGAGTCCTTGTGGCACCTTAGAGACTAACAAATTTATTTGGGCATAAGCTTTCATGGGCTAGAACCCACTTCATCAGATATAAGAAAAGGTGGCCAAGGTAAACCCGAGGCTTATATTCTTTCTAAGGACCAGGATCCTCTCTTAGCCAACTAGAACTAGTTCTGGGAAGGAAGGCAGCTATAATCTGCTTCTTGTCTCATAATGGGGATAGACACTGGTAGGAAGAGGACAGCCTTCTCCCAGGCCAGGAAGAATGAGACTGAATTGTTTGGCCTCTGTCCCTGCAATAGGGTGACCAGACGTCCCAATAAAATCAGGACTGTCCTGATTTTTAGGCATTTGTCCCGCGGCCCGATCGATGTTTGATTGGGATGCAATGTGTCCCGATATTTCGCACTCCTGGGTTTTTTGTTTGTTTGTTTTGTTTTGTTCCGCTGGCAGAACTCTGCTTCCCGCCCTCCCCTCCCCTCCCCCTGCCCCAGCCGGCAGAAGTCCGGGACTCTGGGTTTTTTTCTTTTTTTCCTCTCTCCTTCTCTCTCTGCCAGTGGGATGCCATTCCCCCCCACCCCCCGCCCTTACCGGCGGGACTCCGGGGTTTTTTTGTTTGTTTTTTCTCTCTCTGCTGGTGGGACTCCAGGACTCCGTTTTTTGGGGGTTTTTTTGCTCCGCCAGCGGGACTCCTCCCCTCCCCCCCAAAAAAGTGTCCCAATATTTTCTTCATCCCATCTGGTCACCCTACCCTGCAGTGGCTTCAATGCTGCTGCCTACAGCCTTGTCACTCTCACTGCCTGTTTGTGATTTTGCTTCCACGCTCACAATTACAGCTATTACATGATTAATTACATAGCAAGGGTACCCCCAATCAAATGGATCCTGAACGTGCCTGCCTACTGGCCACACAAGTGGCCTAGGGATACATTCAGGCCCCTCATCCATCTTCCAGAAAGCCATCGACCTCTGGCAGGGGTCTGCGGGGAATGGGTTTGCTTCCCGTTCCAGAACTTTGCAAGCCCTTTATATCACAGTAGAACTCCATGCAGTAGAGACATATCTACACTCAAACTCAGTACCCATAACTCACCACCAGTGCAATTGTGATGGTGGTAGCAGTGTGGCAACTGTAGCAGAAGCTGGAAGCATAAACAGGATGTGGGATTTTAATACAACTATGTCCACACCAACAGTTTCCTTGCTGCCACCTCTGAGCTACACTGCTAGTAAATTAAGACTATTAAGTATAAAGGCAGCTTAGGCAGGCAGGATTCCTCCTTCTCTAGCTGACTCAGACTGAGGGAAAGCAGCTGTGCTTCTGCTTGACCTATCTAATCAAGCAAGTGGGTTTTGTTTTCTGGGTAGCTTATCAAGGGATATAAAAGGCTGGTTTCCTCTCAGAAGGAGGAAGGTGAAAAAGTATCATGGGCCAGCCCCTCAAGGATAGCTGGCTGTGGAGGGAGAGTGTAAATATTGCTAGGTTAGCTTACATTTAAATAGTTTATTTATCTGTTTTACTCATGTGACATGCTTGTCAGCCAGAGGAGGAAGAGTCTGATTCTGTAACTCTGGACATTTATATTTCTGAGTCAATACAAAGCTCAATCAACACAAATCCTAGGAAGGTGTATTTTACAAAAGGAAAAAAAGATGTTTCAGGACTTGCAGCTGTTTGGTGCTGACCCTGGGCCTTCCACGTGGTCTGTGTGTGTTTTAACTTTCATCAGTAGCTTGGAATCACATCCAGTACAAGTGAAGGTCAGATTCTTCCCAGCAGACTAATTAGGCGAAAATATTTAGAAATACTGTAATTCCATTCATGCTTTTGCCATAACATTTAGGAAAAACAACAATGATGCTGGCATTCACTGTTGCCGCTTAAGTATCTAAGAGCTTGTCAACACTTGAAAATCGGGTACTCATTTTTCACTAATGGTACATGCACTAGTGTACACAGGGCTCTGCAATTTTTCATGACATTGTGATAAAAATTCCTGAATCCTCTCTCCATTAGTATTTACACCTTTCCCAGCACTAATGCAGCTACACCATTGATGGAAGATGAATACAGAATTTGCCGGTGTGGACACACCATAAAATGTCCTCAGTTTTGATTTAGAAGGCTCTGTAAGTATTTATTCACTAAAAGAGGACATGATTAAGAGAGCAATATTGTTTACCAACAAAATGAGACAGGTTTATTCTGTGCCAAAATTTGCAATGTATATTTACAAAGCTTTTCTAATTCTTTTGTTGTACAGTCTTTCTGCATCCCAGCACAGAAAGGTCATGTTAACAGCAGTAGCTGATGTGTGTCATTGTCTTGTCTTTTTTTATTTTTCCAAATCAATTTAAAAAATGAAAAATAGCCTTGTAATCTTAGAGTTAAAATGAACTATTCCATTTTCATTAGATTGTAACAAAACCACTAAATACGCCACTCGGGCTATTTTTGTCAATATAAATACTCCATTCTTCTTCTCTGTCAATGTGTTTCATGATGTAGTGACTTTTTCATCATGAGAGTCATGTTCAAGAGTCGAGCCATATGGTTCCAAAAGGGTATTCAAGCCAAGGCCCAAGGGTTTATAGAGTGACAGTGCCAATTCCAGTACTGATTTATTGAAACTCAAATTGGAGCACACGATTTTGTTTCTGACAAATGACGTAGTTGGAATGTCTAGTTATTTTCCCATGTGAATAACTGGAATACAAAAAATAGCCCTGGAACACTTAAAATTAAAGACATTGTCCTTTTTCCATTAGGCTGTAACAAACCAGAATATACCCCAGCATTTATTTTTCATTCAATACTTTTTAATATTACCTGTGGTTATTTAATATAAATACTGAACAAAATTCTTTGATACAGTTACATTACACAACAACATACAGGGATGAGTCTTCCCCTTCCTCACTGTCCTCCACCCTCATTTTTTTGTATGTTTGCCTAATACTGTAAACACCTCAAACAAAAGCTTTGGACTTCACTATGTGCACTATCAAGTGGGAGGGCATTTATTTTTCTGAAATGAAAGAGCCAATTTATACCCTTTTATGGACCATTTTATAACTAGCTGAAGTGGAAACATTTTCTTCAATAAAGGCTCTTTTGTCTATGAGCCCTTCATGTTGCAACTTGCAATACCACTTGTTATACTTAGGGAGTGTCCTACAATCTCTGTTAAAGAAATCAGACTTCTTTATTCCTTTCCCACAAGATTAGAGACATATTTAAAAGCATTTGTGTTGTTTCACTTGATTCATTATCAAGCTGACGAAAAACATGCAATACAATGGTAGTGTTCCATACTTGGGATGAGATAGTCTCAAGATGGATATGTGAAAAATGTATAAAGTTCAAAATAACATGGGATCAAATACAATAAAATATTCTTTATTTAAATCTGCAACTCCTTGTTACCCAAATCATGGTTATGTTCCCTTATGAATCATTTACCCAGGTCCTAACCTCATTATCCAATCCCCCTTTTTTTCCCTGAAAAGTGTAGGATAAACAATGTTGTGCTACACTACAGTTAGTGGGACTAATTCTGCTCTCAGTTAAAACCAGTGCAGGCAGCTTCAATGCTAAAATAAAAAGCAGCCTGAATGCATAAACTGGTCCTGCTAGTGTTGTTGTAGCTTTACAATCACATTTGCCTTTTAATATTTTAAAAAAGTGTCCCTCATTGCTGAAAGATATACCCTCCAGCTGCTATTTTCCCCCTCCCTATAACTCAGGGGTGGGCAAACTATGGGGGCTTCGGCCGGGGCACTGGGTCAGGGGCCACACTACGCAGCTCGGCCATGCTCTGGCTCCTACGTGCTCCAATGGGAGCTGCAGGGGCAGTGCCTACAGATGGGGCAGCATGCAGAGCTGCCTGGCTGTGCCTCCACATAGGAGCCGGAGTCATTGCTTCCAGAAGCCACTTGAGGTAAGCACCGCTCGGACTCTGCACCCCCTGACCCCCTACCCCAGCCCTGATCCCCCTCCCGCCCTTCAAACCCCTTGATCCCAGCCCAGAGCACCCTTTTGCACCCCAAACCTCTCATCCCCAGCCCCACCCCAGAGTCTGCACCCCCAGCCAGAACCTGCATCCCTTCCCCAGCCCTGATCCCCCTCCTGCCCTCCAAACCCCTTGGTTCCAGCCCAGAGCACTTCCTACACTCCAAACTCCTCATCCCCAGCCCCACCACTGATCCCGCACCCCCTCCTGCACCCCAACCCCAATTTTGTAAGCATTCATGGCCCACCATACAATTTCTATTCCCCGATGTGGCCCTCGGGCCAAAATGTTTGCCCACGCCTGCTATAACTGGAGGGGTGCTAACTGGCCACCACCTAGAATAGTCACTTGAAATGTGTTTAACCACTTATGCTAAACAATCTGTTCCACCTTCTATTTAGCTTAGCTGTGACACTGAGGGTATGGCTACACTTGCGAGTTGCAGCGCTGGTGGAGGCTTTCCAGCACTGCAATTAGTAAGTGTCCACACCTGCAGGGCACATCCAGTGCTGCAACTCCCTGGCTGCAGCGCTGGCCGTATACCTGGCTCAGCATGGGGAATAAAGATTGCAGCGCTGGTGCTGCAGCGCTGGTCATCAAGTGTGGCCACACACCAGCACTGTTATTGGCCTCCAGGGTATTAGCAGATATCCCAGAATGCTTTTATAAATTACTCTCTTTGTTTTGTTATGCAGCCTCTCTTTGTTTTGTTGTGAGCTCGAGCTCAGTAGCTCCGTTGATCCCGGAGCTGCTTATCTACAAACACAGCTCCTGTTTGCTGTGATCAATCTGTGAACAATCAAATGAGATAATGAGGCAGGCAGGCAGGGAGTGAGTGTTTGCTTGACGGAAACAGGGCAGAGGGGAGAGAGGGAGTCCGTTGGCTGCAGGCTGTTTGCAGTTAAGAGTTAAGGGCAAGGGATCGGGAACATGTTCTGATTTTTCAAGGCAGGAAGGTAACACACAGTGTTGGCTCCAAAAATCCACTCTCTCTCTCTCGCCCGCTCCCTGTCACACTACGCCCCACCCCACCCCCCTCTTTTGAAAAGCACGTTGCTGCCACTTGAATGCTGGGATAGCTGCCCATAATGCATCACTCCCAACAGCGCTGCAAATGCTGCAAATGTGGCCACACACCAGCACTGGTAGCTGTGAGTGTGGCCACACACCAGCGCTGGCCCTGCACAGCTGGACGACCAGCGCTGCAACTACCAGCGCTGCAGATTTGTAAGTGTAGCCATACCCTGAGTACATTTCCCAGACCTGAAGAAGAGCTCTGTGTCTCTCTCACCAACAGAAGTTGGTCCAATAAAATATATTACCTCACCCACCTTGTCTCTCTAACAGGGAAAACTAAGGGCAGGTCTACAAATAAAATGCTGCATCGACGCAGCATAGCGCTTAAGTAAAGACACTCCTATACTGATGGGGGAGCATCTCCTGTTAGTGTAGTTAATCCACCTCCCCGAGAGGCAGTAGCTATGTCAATGGGAGAAGCTCTGTTGTCAACATAGCACTATGTACACGGGAGGGGTAGGTTGGTATAACTATGTCGCTCAGGGGGGTGGATTTTTCACATCCCTGAGCATCGTCATTAGACTGATTTAGGTCTGTATGTAGACCTGGCCTAACTGACTGAGTATACCAGGACGCAGTGAAAGTGTCTGTACACAAAGTGCAGTCAAATGCACAAAGTAAACCAACTCGGGGTGAGGGGAAGACAAATATTTCTCAGGTGTTATTTCAGATAATAGTATTAATATTTTTTTCAGACAGAAGTATAACTTTTCAATTGATGATCTCTGAGAATATTTAACCATTAATGACAGTTAACGATCAACTGGAGGAGTTGAAGTTCTGAGGTTATTACTGTTAAACTATGATATTATAGAAATAAAGAGAAAATAATTACCATTTTATATGTTTAATCACAAGAAGTTGAGCTTCATGTTGCCATGGATATGGTTTTCAGTTTACAGTCCTGGTCTGTTCCTATTAAAGATCCATACTGTGCCCAGTAGGAAAGCAGGATGCAAATCAACATTCCATTAGGTTTATAAAATAGCAACATTCCAGACTACAGTGTGTTCTTATCACTGGTATATACACTAGGCTACATCCTGGCCCACACTGGCTGTTTGCCAGTGCAAAGCAGTTGGAAAGCCAGCTTAGTTGGTCGGTGGAGAATTTCACTTGTGTAACAACAGTGAATCCCCATTTGGTGCATCTCAGCACCTCTCCTGACAGCACCTGAGATAGGGGTATTGGCTACGGTCTCTTCATGTCACTGATCTCTGGCTGCCAGAAAGGCCCTACCGGGACATGGGCAGTCAGACATAACTTAGAACTGTTTGAAGGTTGCAGTAATTTACCCCAGGGATCGATCTGATCTCCTGTCAGCCCCAGAATCAGGGAATGGAGGCATAAGAGGGTCTGAAGACCACCTTCTTCTCACTGCCCATCCTGCACTGCACAACTGGCTCACAGTATGTAGCTCAGGTTTTAGACAAACAAGAACAAGTCACTAATGGTGTGTCCATTTCAAATTTAAAAAAATCAAAATAAGCCAATATTTGTCTATTAATATAGTTCAGCATTGTCAGCAAAATTCTGCCCTTTGACATGTATGTGCAACTCCCACTGAAGTCAACAGCAGCTGTATTCATGTCTGAGAGCACTGCAAATGTAAACAGTACTTTACAATAAAAAGATATATCCACTCTAAAGAGCTTACCATACCACAGACAGGACACAACACTTGACAAACAGGTCAGCAGATAGGGAACAAAGTATGAAATCATCACTGGAAAAGACCAACATAGGGGAGGCCTTATGGAAGAAGTGGGTTCGAAACATGTGAGATGGCACTAGACAGATAAGATACGAGAGACTCACAAACATAGGTCATATCTAGTCTAGGAAAATAGCTAGCATGGTTTTAACATGACCTAACACATTGTAGGTAATGTGAATTTAAACACCAATTAAAAGGGAGTTTAATGCCTTTACAAATGTTTGAGTTGGTTGTGCTCAACAGTGCTGGAAGCCTAGGGTCAAGTGTGGCCAACTAACACTTAACACTTAAATGCTGTCTACACTGGAGTTCAAAACCATGTTGAAAACTTTTTCATATCAATATCTGTCTGCCTAAGATTTGCCCACAGTTCTTGGGCCTGATTCTCCCCTCACTCTTGTGTATATCAACAATAACAACTCCATGGAGGCAAGTGGAGTTACATGGTTTGTAAAACCAGTAGAAGAAGAGATTGAGGCCCCTCATCTCTAGCTTCTGAGTGGAATACAGCAGCCCTCGGGTATAGCAACTATTTTAATTAAGGTTGCAAAACAGTTTCCATTAAAATCCCATTTGCACACATTCCTGCATTTCTCAAAAAATTCACCTTTCAGGCTAAAATTTCCTTGTGAGGCCTCTGTGTCAGGATGAATTTTAGTGGACACTGTCACCCATTTTTCAATTTTGTAAGAGTGAAAAAAATCTATCTGAAGATGTGCAGTACCTCACTCTCCTCCCTGTTTTGTCATCACTACAGACAGACTAGATCTTAGTGGCCTTAAGAAGGATTGAGCTGCCATAATTTCCCTTCATGTCAGCAAGATCTATGGGTGCTCAGCAACTCTGAAAAATCAGGCTACTAAACCCAAGTTAGTTCATCTCTCGGCAAATCCTACTCTGTGCTGGTCAGAAGAGCCTCTTCTCCCTGGTTATGCAACTCAGCAGGATTTCTCTACAGCACTCAAGAAAGTTCTAGCACAGAGGATTGGCTAACATGCTGATTTATGGACCAAGTTATCATGGGCTGTGGTGTGGTGTGTGGATTGGGGGGTATGGCAAGCCCCAGTCAATTAGCACATATGCCTTGATCAGCATCAAGAGCTAGCTGTCCATTCAACGTTAAGTGTGTTCTAGAGCACATTGCTCCACCCCTTCCTGAGGAATTCAGTAGGATTTCTGTAGAACAGGATAGTCCAGCCACATTTCCTTTTCCTTTTCCTTTTCCTTCCCTCTTTGGGAAGGCTTTGGTTCTGTAAGAGCAGCTATTGCTGAACCTCAACCATATGTTTTTTTAAATAAAAAAATGTATAATGTTGCATAGCATACAGACTCACCTCTCATTCAGACCATGTTTCGACAAGTATAGTGTTGAGTGTGTGATCTGTCCAAGGTGATCACATTATTTTTCCATGGTTTCCTTTTTAATAGGAAAGCTGCCATCTGCCCTCTATTTTTTTCTTATTTAAACAACTACTGTTAAAATAACAAAAGGTAATAACATTATCATTTCCCCAGACTGTTCAGTCATTTAACATATTTTTTGTTAGATCACGAAGTGGTTTCCTTGCTCCCTTTCTCCCCTGATATAAACCTTCTGGTTCTTTCTTTTCTTTCTTCTTTTTTGTTTTCAGTACCAATCTGCATATACTGTTCTGCTTTGAAAAAGACTAAAGACTGTGTTGAAAGAGCCTTCTGTGGAAGAATAGAAGATTGTACTATTCTTTATGCCAACAAAATGCTTGACCATTGTGAGACAGTGGGCACGCTGACAATTCTATTTCTTAAGGCTAGTCAGGATTGTTTCACTGGTCACCTTGTCCTCCCATATCTGTAACTTGTGAGCTTCTTGGGTCAGAAACTGTCTTGTTATTATATGTAAATTCAGTGCCTAGCACAATGGAGCTCTGAGCCCTGATTGAGGCCATTAGGTGCTATTGTAATATAAGTAATAAATAATATGAGTTTATCTGTGCCTATGAGAAGTTTTGAGTGTTAAGAACATAAGAACATAATAATGGCCATACTGGGTCAGACCGAAGTCCCATCTAGCCCAGTATCCTGTCTTCCAAGAGTGGCCAATGCCAGGTGCCCCAGAGGGAATGATCAGAACAGATAATCATCAAGTGATCCATCCCCTGTCACCCATTTCTAGCTTCTAGCAAACAGAGGTTAGGGACACCATCCCTGTTCATCCTGGCTAATAGCCATTGATGGACCTATCCTCTATGAACTTATCTAGTTCTTTTTTGAACCCTGTTATAATCTTGGCCTTTACAACATCCTCTGACAAAGGTTGACTGTGCGTTGTGTGAAGAAATACTTCCTTTTGTTTGTTTTAAACCTACTGCCTATTGATTTCATTTGGTGACCCTTAGTTCTTGTGTTATGAGAAGGAGTAAATAACACTTCCTTATTTACTTTCTCCACACCAGTCATGTTTTTAGAGACCTCTATTGTATCCCCCCCATAGTCATTTCCAAGCTGCAAAGTCCTGGTCTTATTAATCTCTCCTGCTGTGGAAGCCGTTCCATACCCCTAATAATTTTTGTTGCCCTTTTCTGAACCTTTTCCAATTCCAATATATCTTTTTTGAAATGAGGCGACCACATCTATATGCAATATTCAAGATGTGGGCGTACCATGGATTTATATAGAGGCAATATGATATGATATTGGTGTTGGTTCTCTACATTTTATACATTGTGAGTATTCACCCCTTCTTGGTGGAATTTCGCCATCTCCTGTTTTGATGTACAGTGTGGTTCTGTGTGCTATAATTGTTTTATGACCTTCATAATTAAAAAAAATCAAAATGCTTTTAAAAGATTTTATGAGAATACCAATAAAATCTGCACGCTACTGGCTACTCTCAAAACTAAAACTACTATCAGTAACCACAAATATCAAAAAATCAGCTGGCAGAAGACTAAGTAAAACTGAAGAGACAATAATGAATTTGAACAATCTGATGGTGACCTTTATTGCTCCTTGATGCAATAAAGATAATCCTGAGAATATGCACAATAACATTGTGCTGTATCTAAAACCAAACAAAACAAAACAAACACACATGCCCTAAACAGAAAGAATGGATTCCTTGAAATCTGTGATGCTGTTACTGCTAAAATACTACGGAGAAGGGAAAACACCAGGTCCAGCAACTACACCATTGATCTATTTTAAAACATTCATTAAGACTGTCAATAATTCATTTGGTAACAGATCTTTCACCACAGAATTAGCACAATCCCACCTGCCTCATGCACAGAAGGAAAGGAGGATCTGGTTCACTTCACACTATGCCAAACTGGGATCCACAACCACACCGGCCAAGATCACCTGTGACTACTGACACCACTCTGACTACTAATTTATGCAGTCACACATATCTGAGTGGGGCCGGCTCCAGGCACCAGCGCTCCAAGCGCGTGCTTGGGGTGGCACACCGCGGAGGGCACTCTGCCGGTCACCGGGAGGGCAGCAGGCGGCTCCGGTGGACCTCCTGCAGGTGTGCCTGCGGAGGGTTCGCTGGTCCCGCGGCTCCGGTGGACCAGTGGACCACCGGAGCCGCAGGACCAGCGGACCCTCTGCAGGCACGTCTGCAGCAGGTCCACCGGAGCCACGGGACCGGCAACCAGCAGAGCGCCCCCCGCGGCGTGCCGCCGTGCTTGGGGTGGCGAAATTGCTAGAGCCGCCCCTGTCTCTGAGGCTACCTTGTCCTCCTTCCCCTTTGCTTGTCTGTAGGGTTGCCAACTGTCTAATCACACAAACCCAAACACCCTTCCTCCTGCCCCGCCCCTTCCTGAGTCCCAAGCCCTCCCACCCTCACTCATTTTCACCAGGCTGGGGCATGTAGTTGGGGTGCAGGACGGGATGCGGGCTCTGGGCTTGGGCCAAGGGGTTCGGAATGTAGGAGGGGGCTGCGGGAGGCAGTTTGGGTGCAGGAGGGGGCTCAGGGCTGGGACCGGGGGCTGGGGTGTGGGAAGGGGTGCAGGATGCGGGCTCCGACCAAGCAGTGCTTACCTCAGGTGGCTCCCAGAAGCAACTGGCATGTCTCTGCAGCTCCTAGGCTCAGGGGAAGCCAGGTGGGTCTGCGTGCTGCCCCTGCCTGCAGGCACCACTCCAGCAGCTCCCATTGGCCGCAGTTCCCAGCCAATGGATGCTACGGAGCTCGTGCTCAGGGCAAGGGTGGGGTGCGGAGCCTCCCTGATTGCCCCTGTGCCCTGGGGCTGCAGGGACATGCCGGCTGCTTCCAGGAGCCATGCAGAGCCAGGGCAGGTAGGGAGCCTGCCTTAGCCCTGCTGCACCGCCAACTGGACTTTTGGCCTATTAAAATCTTCTGGATTGATTTCAATAGCAACCGGGAGACTGAGTCTGAGACTCTCGGCCAATCCGGGAGGGTTGACAACCCTCTGTTGATTCATTTGCTTCAAGTCCTAGACTGTGAGCTTTCTGGGACACAGACTGTCTTTATGTTATTTGTTTTAGCACAGTCAGGTCCTGCTCACTAATAGGGTCCTTAAGACCTACTGCAATGTAAATGAATTCTTATTAATTATTATTATAAAGCTGATCTTGTCACCTATAGATTGTTAATTTGAATACAAAAACACTGGCCAAAACAGTGGTCAGTAGGTTATATAAAATCCTCCCTACACTGATATAGCCCAGTCAGGATTTTTTTACAATGCTACACATCTAGGAATCTCTGCAGGTAGGTCAACCCAACCCCTTCAGCAAATGCAAGTAGAGTGAGGTCATGTAGGCACCAGGCTCTGCACAGGTGCAGAAAGATGGGAAGAGCTGTGTAGGTGTTGCTGACCCCAGGAAGGGGGATACAAGGAAGTGTTCACTTTCTCTGCCTTGCCACAGCTGCAACATGTGCATACACCTGAGCACCAGGGCTGCTCGGGATTAATGCCTGCATTAGTAACCTTTCTAAGAGGAAGCAGTCCCATGCCTCCCCCTTCACCTCTGCTCTAGCCAGCAGATCTGCCCTCTTGTAAAGAGGGTGCAGTAACTGCCCTTCCCAACAGCCCTAGGAAGCATCATGGTTTCCCCCGGGGATGGAGCAGCTCTGCACTGCTCACCACACGGGGTCGTGCTTTAAAAGGAATAAATATTCTACCACAAATTAAAATCAAGCAACCGAACTTGCCATCCAACCACCAAGACTCTGTTCCCTCTCAGCTGGCCCAATTTTGCTCCATTATACCTTGTAAGCTTGGAGTAACAGCACTCAAATCAAATCCCATTACCAAGGGTTTACACCAGTGTATCTGAGGCAGATTTTGGCCCCAGGTTTTAAATTCTTTTTGCTGGGTTAAGGACAGAACTCCTTATTTCTCAAGTTTCACGTCATCATAACAACATTGAAGCAAGCAAAAATAGTCTGTTTAGAAAGAGACAAACATTTAGCAGAATAACTACAAGATTCCCAAGAACAGTGAGGTATCAAAGATGCTTTATTTTAGTCTTTTTTCAAAATTTGTCCTCTAACAAAAGCTTTTTGGATTTTTCACTATAGCTGTGAACATGGCACCAGAACCAGCACTGGAGTTCTTGGGGTCATCAGCTTGTATATCCAGTGTTTAGTACCTTTATTGAGATGGTTTTTTCTCTCTCATATCCACACTGCCTTGAAAAATGCCATAAGTGATTGGATTCAATACCATACTCTGTGTGATGGGATGTATAAACCTCACACGAGCGCTGGAGGAGTTAAGGAGCAACTGTGAGCCCAAGCAACCCTATCCAGCTGCACCTGCAGAGCCTACTCAAGCTGGAGGTGGAGCTTAAAAGGGAGCCAGACGGCTCAGAAGAGGATGACAAGGCAGAGTGAACGACCTGCCCTGAGACCTCTGAAGAGAGATGCAGCAGAAACCTTTTCTGGTAGAGGAAGCAGCCCACCTGTGGAGGCTAAAGGTGCAGTTGATAATTTTTTTCTTACGACAGCACAACAGACTCTAAGACTTTGAGAAGAGAGAGTGGTAGGAAGTGGCCCAGGGAGGCATCCTCCTGAATGCTGGATATTTGGTAATCTTTACAGGACCCAGGGCTGGGACCTGGTGGAGTGGGAGGGCCTGAGCTCCCCTACCAACCCGCCCTCTCATTAAGAAAGGCACAAAAACACTCACCCTCTAGACTCCTCCTGGAGGAAAAAAAGGAAAGGATTAATACCTTTTGCAAACCCCAGTTGAGATTAGACAATCAATAACCAAACCCCATATCTCTTTAGCAATCCCATCACACCGGTCTGGAGGGAGATAGGAATGAGTGGTAACCTGGCCGGAGGGTCAAGTTAACCCTCAATAAAAGACAGACTAACACAGGGTGAAAGTGGCCCAGAGGAAAGAGTAGAGATGTCGTAGCCAGGGGCCCAACCTCCTAACCACTAGGCAATGCCACCTGCAAATGCTGCCCATCATACCCTGGACCACTTTTGTCTTGATTTTTTCCCCCATGGCTTTTATAACCTTCCAGTCTTGGTAGTTTGTGGCTAAGAACGTTTACACATCATTTTTCCCCAATAGGACACTATTTTGAGGGTTGCAGAGATCTTCTTTGAATACTGGTTGCTTTAGATTTTGTCATCTTCATATAGTTCAAAAGAACACCCCAAAATATGCCACAAGTTCTGTCTCACTGACAAAAGGAATGTATTCTCATGTTTTCATTTGTCCTGAAGAATCAGAGAAGATTATACCCTTGCAGTTTAGTCTCCTTGTGAACGGCAAATACCTTATTTACAATTTTTTAAAAATTTTAAATGGATTTCACCTTGGCGACCTGTAAAGTAATTTCTCTATCAAGATTCAGATTTCAGAAAATAAGCTGTCTGACCTATATGCCAGTTCCAAAAAAAAAGGAACGTTAATGTAATTGTCTTGTTTGCAAGAAGAATAAGAGGAGTTGTCTATTTTAGGTTAGCAGAGGAGAAAATGGGAATGATCGAATTTATCATGTCTAAATTTATTTTTATCTTGCTGATAAATGAATGTTGCACAACCAGCTTTGTTGTGCTAGGATTTTTCTCATTAGTTATTTTTATATGGGTCTTATATTGAATTTTATTTATACTATATTATACTATTTTATAGTATTTTATTTATACTATATTATGTCATCTTATGACATTTGGCCCATATAAGACCAAAAGTGGTCCTATGTTTCTAGAATTCTGATATTTTGGCAGGTCAACCAATAATCTTTGTGATGTAGGAAATACCACATATTTTTCAAATTGCTGGCTTAATCAGTACTTTTCCAAGTGGACGTTAGCTAACAATAGCCTAATTGAACTTTGATTGGACCAAGTTGCATGGCTCTAAGGAAGGTACTGCAAAGTAAAGTGATACAATCTGTAAACCATAAAAATCAAGGGGAAGGCCTAGAAGCCTTGCATTTTGGGTCTACAGGCCATCTCGGGCTAGAATAATGTTCTAGACTTATGAAAATACAGGCCACCTTCAACCTATGACCAGTCAATGTCTGAAGAAGGCCCACTAGCAAAAAGTGCTGTGTCAACAGAATGTCGCTATCTTGTTCCTTGTCTGCAGTTTCAGCTCCTACTGCACGAGACTCCAGAAGCCTGAGAGCTGGAGAGTTTGCAAACCTCTTATAATGTTAATGTTTCTTATTTTTCTATTTTTTATCTTTTGTTTTTATTAGCTGGGAGATGTTCCAGCCTTTTTCTTTCCTTTTCTTTTTTTAAGGTGTGAAATTGAAAATGTGACTGTGTGCACAAGCATCCCTGCAGCCCCCACAACCCTAGCGCCAGAAAAAATAGTTCCCCAGATTTAAACATCCCTTAACATGATCTGATAAAGACAGGCATTAAAATGTGTTAATTTAAAAGTTTTGAAAGACTCGAGCTATTTACCAGAAATTACAGGTGACAAAGTTGTCAAACTTCTCCTTATCAAGAATGTTCTGTTAAAGTTAGTGTTCTAATATCTCTGATGGGGGATGGAGGAAAGGGTTAGCTACCGCTTAACAACTGAAGTCTAAGTCCCTGTCTACACTGGCAAGTTTTTGCCCAGTAAAGCAGCTTTCTGCACTGTAACTCCCGAGGTGTACACACTGCCAAGCCACTAAGTGCGCAGAAACTGCGCAGTTGTAGCACTTTAAAAACACACCCCAACAACAGGCGTAGAGCTTTCTGCACCGGGACTACAGCGCTGCGGTGCCAGTGTAGACACCATGGTGATTACAGCGCTGCGATTGGCCTCCAGGAGGTGCCCCACAATGCTTGTTCTCACCTCTCTGGTCATCAATTTGAACTCTACTGCCCTGCCCTCAAGTGACCAACCATCATCCCCACCCCATAAATTCCTTTGGAAATTTGAAAGTCCCCCTCCTGTTTGCTCGGTAATGCATGCAGTAGTCTCAGCGCATCTTTCCAGGGGGCCATGCCTGCTCCACACATCAGGCGATCCCCCACTTGGAGCAATGCCGAGCTGCTGGACCTCATCAGTATTTGCGTAGCGGGGGAGGCTGTCCAGACTCAGCTGTGCTCCATCCATAGGAATTATGATACCTACGGACAGATTTCATGATGCATGACAGAAAGGGGCCATGACCAGGACACATTGCAGTGCAGGGTCAAAGTGAAGAAGCTGCAGAACACCTACCACAAGGTGCGGGAGGCAAACTGCCATTTCGGTGCTGCACCCACGAGCTGCCGGTTCTACAAAGAGCTGGACATGATACTCAGCGGCGACCCTACCTCCACTGTGAAGGCCCCTGTGCATACTTCGCTGGCTCACGTGCCAGTCAAGAGTGGACCGAGCCAGGAGGAGGAAATCTTGGACAAGGATGTGGAGGGAGTGGGAGACCTACAGGCAGAGGATGACTCGGAGGCCAGAGGTGGATGCAGCCAGGAGCTCTTTTCTACCTCAGAGGGGGGTAGCCAGTCACACAGCCGGAGCTTGGTTAAGCGCAAACAGGAGAGGAGGCCCCTGGTAAGTGGATCTGATTTGGGGAATTCCTGAAGTGAGTTGTTGCGGGCAGGAGGGTTGCAGAAAGCAGGCTTGTCTCCCACCGCATGCCTAGTCTGAGCGGCCAAACAGGTTGTTGATAGACTCCCTCACTTCACGGAAATCTCACTCAGAGATCTCCAGGAAACTCTCATGGAGATACTGGGCAATCCGCTGCCGCAGGTTCTTTGGCAGAGCTGCTTTGTTTCTTGCCCCATTAATAGTAACTTTCCTGTGCCATTGTGCCGTCACGCAGGGGTGGGGGTGAGGGGAACAACCGTTGCTGCACACAGGCGAGCTGCATAGGGGCCAGGGCAGAAGCAGCAGGCTTGGAGAAGACCCTCCCTTAATTCCCTGCTCACCCTCAGGAGTGAGATACCTTCCATTATGATCACCTACTGTGGAAAGTGCGGGGACAGGAATGATTATCAGGCCCCTCTACAGTGCTGGCTCTCCCTAACAGCCAAATGCCCAGTTGACAGCAGGGTCCAGTAAGAGTGATTTACCCTTCCCCTGCAGCTACTCATCATTTTGGGGGTCTTGTGGCTCATATGTGTTTGCCTGGAGTCAGCCAGTTAGTGACAGGTGTGAGAGTACTGGCTGTGTTTTAAAGAACTGAATCAGTGTTGTCTGTGTTGCAAACAATACTGCTTCTGTAAAGTGTTGCATTTAAACTTCACAGAGATGACCTTCAGATCTCAGCCTCCCTCTTTGTTATCAGCCGCAGAATGACTGCGCAGAATTAGAAAGCATCTAAGAACTAAGGAGGACTTTCTGCGTGGGGTCATGCTGCACTCCACCGCTGAGAAACAGGAATTGAAGGAGTGGCAGGACAGCGAGAAGAGGGATTGAAAGGAGAATGCAGCACACCAGAAAGAAGCCACGGAGCAGCTCTTAAATGTTATGGAGAGCCAAGTGGACACGCCCCAGGTGATACCAGCTCTTCAATCTGAGCAGCTCTACGCCTGCCTCCCCTGCAGCGGCTGTCACAAAACTCACAAAACTCATGCACCCCACAGACACCACCAACACACTCTTACCAACCTCCTGTCTTCAGTCAGTACGCACAGCATTCCACTCCTCCCTCCTCACAGTCCAGCACAGTGGACCCCCACTACCCACTGCACTCAACACCCATCCCTTTGCAGTTTGGCCCTGCTGAAGAAAAGTACCCACTGCATTGTACTCCAAAGGAGAAGGCTGGATATGATCCCTGGACCTACACAAATCTTTAGCCGTCCTGGAACCCCTCCTACTCCTGGGACCTTCCCTTTCCCCCCTCCCCCTCCCTGATGATGTATTTTTTCATTTGACTCTCTCCTCCGGTTGTTGTCTTTTAATAAAAGAATTGTGTTGGTTTGAAAGCAATCTTTATTCTATTAATTGGGGGGGGGGAAAGCACTGCAAAGTGACATACAATTATGTTAAACCCCCTTATTGCATCATGTGCACCAATCATCTCCTAGCACTACATGCACTGCACTCCCGACCATAGCAACAAATATTAGTGGCTTTCAGCTTCAAATTTCTGCCTCAAGGCATCCCTGATCCTTATGGCCCCACGCTGTGCCCCTCTACTAGCCCTGGTCTCTGGCTGTTCAAACTCAGCCACCAGGTGCTGAGTCTCTGCGGTCCAGCCCTGAATGAAGCTTTGACCCTTCCCGTCACAAATATGGAGCGTACAGCATGCGGCTATAAGCACAGGAATATTGTCATTGGCCAGGTCCAGCTTCCCATAGAGGCAGCGCCAGCGGGCTTTTAAATGGCCAAAAGCACACACAACAGTCATTCTGAACTTGCTCAGCCTGTTGTTGAACTGCTCCTTGCTGCTGTCAAGTTGCCCCGTGTATGGCTTCATAAGCCACAGCATTAAGGGGCAGGCAGGGTCTCCCACGATCATAATGAGCATTTCAACTCCACCTAGAGTGATCTTCTGGTCCGGAAAGAAAGTACCTGCTTGCAGTTTCCTGAACAGACCAGTGTTCCAAAAGATGCGTGTGTCATGCCCCTTTCCAGATCAGCCTGTATTAATGTCTGTGAAATGCCCACGGTGATCCACAAGTGCCTGGAGAACCATTGAGAAATACCCCTTGTGATTAATGTACTCGGTGGCTAGGTGGTCTGGTGCCAGAATTGGAATATGCGTGCCATCTATCGCCCCTCTGCAGTTAGGGAAGCCCATTTGTGCAAAGCCATCCACAATGTCACACACGTTACCCAGAGTCACAGTTTTTTGGAGCAGGATGCGATGAATGGCCCTGCACACTTCCATCAACACAAATCCAATGGTCGACTTTCCCATTCTGAACTGGGAGTAGCCAGCTTCCATAGTGCAATCGCCATGTGCTTCTCCAGCGACAGGGCAGCTCTTATTCTCGTGTCCTTGCGCCACAGGGCTGGGGTGAGCTCTTCACATAGTCCCATGAATGTGGCTTTCCTCATCCGAAAGTTTTGCAGCCACTGCTCGTCATCCCGGACTTGCATGACAATGTGATCCCACCACTCAGTGCTTGTTTCCTGAGCCCAGAAATGGCATTCCACTGTGGTCAGCTCCTCCGTGAATGCCACAAGCAATCTTGTGTCATTGCTAGTACGTGTGGTGAGATCAATGTCTCACTCCTCTGGCCTTTTTAGTTTAAGGAATAACTCCACTGCCACTTGTGATGTGTTGGTCAGAGCGAGCCGCATACTGGTCAGCAGTTCGTGATCCATTCCTGAGGCCCAAAGTGGCAGTATACAAACCGTTGAAAGATGGCACCAAATGCGGACAGAAACACAGGGATTGCTGGGATGTGGAGCAATGCATCATGGGGCATCGCCTTCTCACAAGTCTTAGTGGCAGAAGAGAAAGAGGTGCTCTGTGAGATAGCTGCCCAGAGTGCACCGCTCCAAATACCGCTGCAAGTGCCGCAAGTGTGAACATGCTATTGCGCAGGCAGCTGACAGTGTGAACACACAACAGCAGTTTCATAAGGACATAAGAATGGTGCACTGGGTCAGACCAAAGGTCCATCCAGCCCAGTCTCCTGTCTACCAACAGTGGCCAAGGCCAGGTGCCCCAGAAGGAGTGAACCTAACAGGTAATGACCAAGTGATCTCTCTCCTGCCATCCTGTGACGGAGCGATCCTGGCGGGACCCAACTGAGAGTGTCAAATCAGGACCAATTGCTTAAACAGGGCAGTCACAGCCCTAGGCTGGGGTTTTTCCACCTCTAAGGCAAACCAAACCAGCCAGACAAAAAGGACTTTGGTCTCACCCCACTGGCTAACCACAAGTCACACAAGCAATTTCCTTAGACACTCCAGTCTCCCAGTATCACCACCAGTGCACTCGTCCTGGGGATGAATGGTTATGAAAACCAACACCCCAATAAAAGAAAAAGGTTCCCTCGATCCCAAAGGACCAAGCCCCAGACCCAGGTCAATATACACATCAGATCTTACCCACAAATCACGCTGTTGCCAATCCTTTAGAATCTAAAATCTAAAGGTTTATTTACAAAGGGAAAAAGGTAGAGATGAGAGGTAGAATTGGTTAAATGGAATCAATTACATACAGTAATGGCAAAGTTCTTAGTTCAGGCTTGCAGCAGTGCTGGAGTAAACTGCAGGTTCAAATTGAGTCTCTGGAATACATCCCCCACTGGGATGGATCGTTCAGTCCCTTGTGTAAAGCTTCAGTTTGTAGCAAAGTCCCTCCAGAGGTCAGAAGCAGGATTGAAGACAAGATGGAGATGATGCATCAGCCTTATATAGGCTTTTCCAGGTGTAAGAACCTCTTTGTCCCCACTGTGGAAAATTACAGCAAAATGGAGTCTGGAGTCACATGGGCCAGTCCCTGCATACTTCGTTGAGTTACAAGGCGTGTCTGCCTTCTCTCCATGGGTCAATTGTGTAGCTGATGGTCCTTAATGGGCCATCAAGCAGGTTAAGCAGAGCTAACACCAGCTTGTCTGGGATATCACCCAGAAGCACATCACCAACTTGAAATACAGACAGTATAGAGCCAATATACATAACTTCAACTAAAAATGATACATGCACACAGACAGCATAATCATAACCAGCAACCCATAACCTGGTCTTAGACACCTTATATGACCCCCTTTACCTAAGATTTGGTGCCACTACAGGACCTTGGTTGCAACCCATGTTCTATATGGTCCCAATTTATATCAATAACGTCACACATCCGTCTCCCCCCTCTAACAAACAGAGGCTAGGGACACCATTCCTTACCCATCCTGGCTAATAGCCATCAATGGACTTAACCTCCATGAATTTATCTAGTTCTCTTTTAAACGCTGTTATAGTCCTAGCCTTCACAACTTCCTCAGGCAAGAAGTTCCACAGGTTGACTGTGCACAGTGTGAAGAAGAAATTCCTTTTATTTGTTTTAAATCTCCTGCCCATTCATTTCATTTGGTGGCCCCTAGCTCTTATATTATGGGAACAAGTAAATAACTTTTCCTTATTCACTTTCTTCACACCACTCATGATTTCATATACCTCTATCATAACCCCATTTAGTCCTCTCTTTTCCAAGCTGAAAAGTCCTAGCCTCTTTAATCTCTCCTCATATGGGACCCATTCCAAACCCCTAATCATTTTAGTTTCCCTTTTCTGAACTTCAGTGGTCTCTGAAGTTGTGGTTCAAACATTAAGGCCTTGTCTTCACCGGGGGAAAGTGGGGGGAATGTATTCTTAACCTGAGCTCATACACAAAAGGTACAATCCTAATGAAGACAAGGCATTTTGTAGTTTTCACATGTTCGTAGATCAAGGTAAACTCTATCTTTCACTAGTCTTTCACTATCAGTTAAAGAATCAGTGTCTGAGTTAGAAACAGCATTTAATGTAGTTCAGGCACATAGATTCTTGGATACCAACAGACGTAGGAGATTTAGAGCTAGTCTACACTGGCAATGCTAAAGCGCTGCCGTGGCAGAGCTCTACGTGGCTTGCGTGGTCACGGCAGAGCACTGGGAGACAGCTCTCCCAGCACTCTAAAAAAACCCACCTCCACGAGGGGTGTAGCTCCCAGCACTGGTGCACTGTTTACACTGGTGCTTTACAGTGCTGAAACTTGCTGGGCTCAGGAGTGTGTTTTTTCTCTTCAAAGGGAAAGTGATTTGAAAGCCCACCTAATGGCCCTTTTCTCAGTAGATCTGGTTGGAATAACCCTAGTTATTGGCCAGAAGGGTACCCAGAAGTCACCTACTACAGGACAGGCGCAACAAAGAAAGTAACAGAACACCACTGGCTATCACCTACAGCCCCCAACTAAAACCTCTCCAGTGCATCATCAAGGATCTACAATCTATCCTGGGAGGATGATCCCTTACTCTCAGACCTTGGGAGACAGGCCAGTCCTCACTTACAGACAACCCCTCAATCTGAAGCAAATACTCACCAGCAACTACACACCACACAACAGAAACACTAACCCAGGAACCAATCCCTGCAACAAACCCTGTTGCCAACTCTGTCTGCATATCTATTCAAGGGACACCATCGTAGGACCTAATCACATCAGCCACACCATCAGGGACTCATTCACCTGCACATCTACCAATGCACATCTACCAATGTGGCCATCATGTGCCAGCAATGCCCCTCTGCCATGTACATTGGCCAAACCGGGCAGTCTCTACACAAAAGAATAAATGGACACAAATCAGACATCAAGAATTGTAATATTCAAAAACCAGTAGGAGAACACTTCAGTCTCATTGGACACTCAATAACAGACTTAAAAGTGGCAATTCTTCAACCAAAAAAACTTCAAAAACAGACTCCAATGAGAAACTGCAGAACTGGAATTAATTTGCAAACTTGACACCATCAAATTAGGCCTGAATAAAGACTGGGAGTGGCTGAGTCACTACAAAAAGTAATTTTCCCTCTGTTGATACTCACCCCTTCTTGTCAACTGCTGGGAATGGGCCACATCCACCCTGACTGAATTGGTCTCGTTAGCACTGACCCTCAACTTGGTAAGGCAACTCCCATCTTTTCATGTGCTGCATATTTATACCTACCTACTGTACTTTCCACTCCATGTATCTGATGAAGTGAGTTTTAACCCACGAAAGCTTATGCCCAAATACATTTGTTAGTCTCTGAGGTGCCACAAGGACATCTCATTGTTTTCACAAGAGAGGGGTTAACAATACTGGTCTAGTGAAAGCAGAACACTCTTCTAGTGTAGACCAGCCCTAAATTATGGTTGAAAAAGGTCTGAAAGGTCTTCCTTTAGAGCCTTCATAGTGATTTTCCTTGTACTTTACTTTGAAGGATTCTTTCACTGGGTTCCTTGTGGCACCTTACGTTCTAGCCCACGAAAGCTTATGCCCAGATACATTTGTTAGTCTCTAAGGTGCCACAAGGGCTCCTCGTTTTTTTTTGCTGATACAGACTAACACAGCTACCACTGAAACCTTTCACTGGGTTGTTTGGGGGTTTTTTGTTTGAGTTTTTTTTTCTTTTTTAAGGGAGTGCATATAATTCATTCAGAGCAGCTTCCTGCGGGCTTAGGTTAAGGATCTGTTTTTGTCATGTGCAAACTGTGCATTTGAAGTTAAAGAGCTCTTATAAACTTGTCATTAACAGCGCAGAAACCATAATACAAATGGTCCAATTTGAAACAGACACATATTGTTTCCCCCTTTTCCTTTGATGTCTATATGCTAGTAAAAGGTAACATTGTGTGTTGTGAAGTCTTAGATTAGCATACTCAATAAAGAGACTGTCTACGTAACTGCCATTGAGAAATCTTAACCCTGGATTGCACTTGTCCTCAAAAGTTTGTTTTAGCTGTGTGATCAAGTGGTCCTATGTTCAGTGTCAAGACAAGAATTCAAGAGTTTAGGATAGAATTGTCCAACTGAAGCAGTGGTGTTAAGCCAGGGATCATTTAGGACCCAAGTATCTGTCCATGAATGAATGGATACTCAGAGCTACGTTTTTAGTAACTGACATGTAAGTTGCTTATGTGTCTATGTCCTCACATTAGACCAGATCCGCAGAGTTCAGTGGAAGTCAATTTACACCAGGTAAGGTGTTACCTGCACACTCCACGGCACCCACCTTTACCTAGTTCCTAGGGCTCAAGACGTAATCTGGTTGATTTAGCCACCCCAACACTTTCCCAGTTCCTAAGGCTCCAGGCAAAAGGCACCTACCCTTACCCAGTTCCTAGGGCTCAGAGCTTAATCTGGGTCATTTAAGTACCCAGCCTTACCCAGTTCCTAGGGCTCAGGTTGTACTCTTCCATGGGTTTGCAGGATCTTTTTACCAGTGAGAGAGCCGTACACAGTAACATCCTTATCCTTTATTTATTAACAATTACCAAGCAAAATAAACATGCTAAGCATTCTTTCTTCAAGTCTTTCCTTCTTCTTAGTCTTCTTTTCCCTTTTCCTTTCTTTTTCCTTCCCAGCTGGTCTCCTTCTTGGACCACAGTTTATATAGTGAAACTTGAGTCCTGCTTAACTATACCTTAACCAATCATTTTTCTAAAATATTACAAAATAATTATTTGACCAATCCTAACATATTGAGAAATAAAATTTTATCCAATCATATTCCGGCATCTTAGTTGATTTAAATCTTGTAAAATTAATTATGCAACAGACAGAAACCACGCGGATAAACAATGGAGAAGTGGGGAACCATAAAAACAAAACAATAAAGAAGCAGAGATTTCACACCCACAGCTGTTGATAAGTGATTCCTTGCCAGACAGAATGCCATCAAACAACGTTTTCTTTAAACAGCTTGATTCCTTGCTTATCTGGTGATGGTGGGTACTATCAGGAGGGGTGTCTTCCTAACAGTCCAATATTACATTGTTTTGATATAATTTAGAAGGAATGTGAGGATATGACTTTCTGCTTCTTCACTCAGGGCTGCTGCTCTCCTAATATAGCTACAGGAAAAGGCCTCAGACCTTACAGAGGCTCTGGGCCATAGTTCGCTTATGCAAGTTAGCTGCCTGTGTTTTTGAACATTGTTTATAGTATTTTTGGTACTTCTTTGCATTATACACTTTGTTGGGCCTGTCCTGTAGTAGGTGACTTCTAGGTACCCTTCATGAGCTTTCGTGGGTGAATACCCACTTCTTCGGATGCAAGCAGTGGCATCGTATTCACCCACGAAAGCTCATGCTGCAAAACATCTGTTAGTCTATAAGGTGCCACAGGATTCTTTGCTGCTTCTACAGAACCAGACTAACACGGCTACCCCTCTGATACTAGGTACCCTTCTGGCCAATAACTAGGTTATTCCAACCCAGTCTACTGAGAAAAGGGCATTAGGTGGGCTTTCACATCACTTTCCCTTTGTGAGTATGTTAAAAGATTTAATTTAAATACTTATGATAGAGTTCTGGCCTCTCAAATCGCTTAGGTTTATTCTGCTCCATTCCATTCAGATTCTTATACTGCACCCATCTGATAATCTCAGGAGCAGTTTTATGTCTAGGTCTTTAGACATGCAAATAATTCTCCTGATGTCAATGGTCCAAATTTTCCCTTTGTTTGACCTGAATTCATACCACTGTAACTCCATTGACTTCAGTGAAATTATTCTACATTTACACTTCCTTAACTGAAAGCAGAATTTGGCCCACTGACTCAATTCAAGTAAAAGATACTCACGGCAGTAGGAGTTTGCAGGCTCAGGAACACACTGTATAGTGGATCAGGAGTACCCTATTCCCACTGTATAATGTTCTGTGCCCCTCATCTGGTCCTAGGATGATGGCTTGTGTTTTGGTCCTTCTTCACTCTGACAGCTAGAAATATCTTGAGCATAAGCTGTTTTCCATACAAAATATCAGATGAGAAATACTGACAATCTAGGATCCAAATCCCAAGATCTTCACCCAATCGATGCCCAAAGACGGGGGGCGGGGGGCAGAGGGGGACTAAGAACCTCTGGATTTTGCAACCATACTGTATAGAGTTTTTCAAAAAAATCACACAGATCTTTTGAATGTGTTCCAATCTTTCCAGCACTCAGGTCTGACGTTATGCATTCCTCACTATGTTAAACAAACCCTCTTCTTGATAGCATATCATGTAGCCCATTAGTCTTTTGACACAATGTCAGGAATGAGTGATTATAACACTGTTGCACAGATCAAAAACATCACTGTCTAAAATGTCTCTCTTCCCAGTTGGTTCCTGGCTAGTAGCCTCCTTCATCCACATTCCTGTGCTCAGCACAGGAGCTGGGGAATGGGAAACAAAGGTGGTTTAAGCCACTTTTGTGCCTCTCATATTCTGGCCCCAGGCTGCTTTTACACTGTGCTGGCTTGTAAAGGTCCCTAGGGAGCATTATGTCAGCTGAGCATAGCTGATTGCAGCAGATTCTCGCCACACTCCACTCCCCTTGGCACAGCTCCGATGCCTGGGGCTGAGAGGGGAGAATGGCATACAGCTGCTCTAGCCACTCTGGAACCCTTGTCTCTGGTGAGTGTTCTCCAAAGGTCATTTCCACGGGTTTGTTTGCCCCTTTACATGACCAGAATAGCATAAAGGGGCAGACCCCAACACAATCTGGCCCTTCATGTTTGTAAAGTGGCATTGGGGTTAATGTGGTAGTCCTCATTTTCCAGGGAAATCAATACTTAAAATCTTCTTCTGATGAAAATAAAAGAGGGCATTGTTCTTTGAATCTTCATGTCAGATGCCTCCAAAAGAAATTCCATCTTTCTTCAACTGCACTAATTACGGGGACACATAGTTTAGAAAATGTTTTCCACAGCTGACAGGCAGGGAGAGCCACAAGTGTGTGTGGGGGGGAATAGCAAAATGTGGTTTTATTGCTCCCTATATTTAATCCACTTGGTTGTTCAACCATCATGTATTTATATAACTAGGACTAGGCTAGGGGTCTACACTCATTTGGTCTTTTTCTAAAAAATATTTCTTTACCAGTAGTAAAACAGAGCTTAGTAGCCCCTAACCAGTGGTCAGAGCGCTAGTCTGGGTCCTGGAAGTCTTGGGTTCAGTTCTTCCCTCTACCACAGACTGCCTGTGTGACCGTAAGCAAATCATTTACTGTCTCTGTGCCTCAGTTGTCCAGCGGTGAAATGAAAATGATAACATTTCCTGACTGTACAGGGGTGTTAAATTCATGAAAGACAGTGAGGTGCTCAAATACTAAGGTAATTAGGGGCTATATAAGTATCATTATAATGTGACAATTATTTTGTTATTGGATTAACACTTTTTCTTGAGCAATTACCTGTGCAGTCATGGTTGGCCTGTGGGGACTACAAAGCCTGCAGACATGGATGCCCTCCAGACACCTCTTAGTTTCTGGAAACGTTCAGTGTCGCTGATAATCACAGCCTTTTTTGTTGGTGGCGGTTTTTGAAGTTTGTTTCTAGCCCTTGTCGTTGCTGGTCTAGGGCTTGACAAAAGTCCATTGAAATCAATGATAAGATTCCCATTTACTTCAACAGACTTTGGATCAGATTCCAGAGCCTCCAAATTGTAAAGAGAATAGCTGGGAAAAACATTTGTCAGGGAGATTTTTCCTAATTATCACACCTCATAAACTCAGACTTTTCAAGGTCAGAAGGGACCGTCGTAATCATCTAGTCTGACCTCATGCACACTGCAGGCCACAGGGATAGCTCAATGGTTTGAGCATTGGCTTGCTAAACCCAGGGTTGTGAGGTCAATCCCTGAGGGCACCATCTAAGGCAAAATCAGTACTTGGTTCTGCTAGCAAAGGCAGGGGGCTGGACTCAATGACCTCTCAGAGTCCCTTCCAGTTTGGGGGGGAGGGATAGCTCAGTGGTTTGAGCACTGGTCTGCTAAGGGTTGTGAGCTCAATCCTTGAGGGGGCCATTTGGGGATTGGTCCTGCTTGAGCAGGGGGTTGGACTAGATGATCTCTTGAGGTCCCTTCCAACCCTAATGATTCTATGAAATTTCTACAAAACCTCACCCACCCACTCCTGTAATAGACCCATAACCTCTGGCTGAGTTACTGAAGTCCTCAAATCATGGTTTAAAGTTCTTAGTCTACAGAGAGCTTTGGGGCTGGGGCCTTAGGTCCTGCAATTTTGAGTGGCACTCCCTGAAAAATTCACATGTGGGCAGAGATACAATCACATTTTTTTTAAAAAAAGTTTGTGGGTGGCTGTTTGGGAGTAAAAATTCATGAGCATGAGTCACATGACAGACATGTGATGTGAGTCACAGACAGATGTCATATGAATCAAAATCACTTTTTCCTAACACTGAATAAGAAACTTTATTAGAATAAGGAAAATAGTATAATCCCTAAAGCTGCTGTCTGTCTGTCTGCCTGCCTTGCTGTAGAATTTCTGCTTAGAATCTTCTCCAGCCTTCTCCTGCTAAAAATTGAAACAAACAGGACACGTGTCACAGGAGCCACTCACCACTAGTGGACCTACTTCTGGCCATCCTGGGGATTAGCTCTGGCCAGGTATTGCAGCCTCCTCTGGTGGTGTCTCTCCTGCCATCCTCTCATCCTGTGAACTCCTCTCACTCCAGGAAAAGCAGCGTCATCTTCGTGACTGCCCTCCCGCCAGGTCATTCCATGGTTCCCCCTTCCAGGGGGATAACTAAGTCTTTCTGCAACAAACCGTCCCAGGCAGTCCATTGTCCTTAGCCTGGTCTATACCATGTCCTCAGTGGCTGGTAGGGGAATTTGGGTCCATCCTCTACTCCAGGTTTCAGCTCAGGGGCCCTCCAGCCAGCAGCCAAGACCTTCACTGTCCTACTTTGCTGCCTTCTCCCTGATCCTTTTCCTATCTTCCTGGCTTCCCCACTCTCCTGGTTTGCCAGCCTTCCAACTCCCTTCTCCCAGGAAGTAACTGTGAACTACCCTCTATAGTCCCAACATACCTCCCTTCACCCAGGGAGTGACTGCAGACTACCTCCCCTGCAGCCTCCTTCTATTACCAGATGCCTGGCTTTATACAGGCCCTGCCTGTTCCTGCCCAGCTGAGCCTCTTTAATTGAATCCCTGCTCCCTGTCTCCAGTGCAGCCTGGGCAGTTAATTGGTCCACTTAGCCATCATAACCCTTCCAGTTTTTGTGTGGGGTGGACACCCCATCACAACATATCCTCACATCCTACAGCCATATCCCATTCATCCCTCAAGTGGTTGCATCTGTATGTATGTCCAGGAGGCAGGCCATATCTGGAGGTTGGCATCTCTACAGACTTCCTCCTGGACACCCAGTTACCTGCATCTCTGAGATAGTTCCCCTGCTGAGCTGTGTGCATGGCCTCCAGCCACAAGAGAGGGGATGGCTCAGCTCTAAGCTACCATTACAAGGGATCAAATATAGAGGGGAACAGGTCTGGGAGCAGACCTTCCAATGGGGAAGAATCAGAGTGGTGCAAATAGACCACAGCCTGGAAGGGGGGAAGGGATAACACAGCTGGATGTACAGGGAACAGATGTGGAGACAGCAGAGGTATGGGAGGAAGGAGAGAGAAGAAGTCCCAACAGCAGGTCTCCAGCTGAGCTGGTGTTATCTATTAGCACTTTTTGCCTGAAGGGCATATTGCCCTCTGTTTCCTCATAGCAGAACAGCACTCTAACTGCTTTGCCTCCCCATTCCGGTGCTCTGCCTGGTAACATGATAACCAGAAGTCACCAGAGAGCAGAAGGAGGGTGACGCTCAGGTCTGTGAATGGAAAGGAGAACAAAACAGTTTATTTTAAAGTCCTTTCTATGGACCCACTCACTGTAGGACCTGAGCATTTCTCAAACATTCATGAATTTGTCCTCACAACAACTCAATGAGGTGGGAAAGTTCTATTAATTTCATTTTATAGATGAGGAACTCAGAGAGATAATTAATGGCTTGATCCTGCCTCCATTGAAGTCAATGACAGGGCTTTCAATGACTGCAGGATTAAGCTTTAAGTGAAATGTCTATCTCTTTCTTATTAGACACAAAAGTCTTTGTGCAGAGACAAAGTTCAGGATCTATGAAATCTGTGTACTATCCGTAGTGCTATATAGTCTTACAGTCAGACTTGGAGCAGCTAGAGACATTCTATGTGTGCAATCAGCCCCAAATCCTGAGCAAAAGTGGTTTGACTTTTCTGCAAAATGTCACAATCTCGCAAAGATCTGGCCTTCCCTCAGTCGCTCATTATACACAAAAGCAGAATTGCGTGCTCTTCAGCCATGTTGGCAGGATGGACAAAACCACCTCAGCATGCTGTGCTATCAAATTCTCCATCAATGTGCAACATCAAGCTATTTCATTTTATGTTTTTGATGCTCCAGTCATTGTGCATTTATGCCTCAAAGAAGGTAAAATATAATAAAATGTTCTCCTAATGCATTTCCACGGCTCTGTTGCTTTGTAAGTCACTCTAGTTTAAACAGCAGAGTTTCTTTAGGAAACTTTTCACTTGCCTCAATCAGTGTATTAATTCTATTAAGCCTAAATATTACAATAACTGGCACTACATTCGGAGCAAGAAAACAATTTTGACCTGGGATTAAAGTCATAATGATTAATGTCATATTTAACTAGTTTCCTAGTACACATTTTTTCCCCTACTTTCAGAATAGGTAATCATGATGAATTGCCCTGGTTTTCATGTGACGTAAAATGTAATTCCATAGGCATTTCAGCATTAATTAATATTTACTCTATTGTAAAATACCCCCATTATTTTAACCCCTTCACTTCTGTAGTACTTTAAGGTACTTTAAGAATCACACATTGTAGAGTTTAACTTTTATACCACTTTTGTAGAATGTTTGTTTGTTATTCTGTGCTGCTCTCACCCACTCATTCATTCATTCCTCTCTGAAATTAGCAAGCAAGTGGTAAAGGCAGTGCCTCATGTAAAAGTGAGTCATAAATTCATAGCAGTATTTCACTGAAGATGCAACACAACAACAACACTGAGATGCAGAAATTCTTCTCTCTCTCCCTCCTTTACAGCTCAGCCCTGCAAGGATGTGAGGTGCTGAGCATCTCAACTCCCACTGATTTCAATGGGAATTCAGGGCTCTGAGCCCTTGATAGGATCAGGGCCTAGGGACCCTAAACTTGTGGAGGTTTCCAATTCTTAATGGGAGCTGGGGACATGCCACACCCTAGAAGCAAGCCCTTACCTTTCCATTTTCTGGTGTGCAGTCACAATCACAGTCATTTGCTGCTGCTCCAGTTTCAATACACAAGCCAGTATTGGAGCCTTTGGAACTAAACACAAACTGAGTGGCCTTCAAGAGTTTGATATGCTGACCCCAAACATAACAACTACTGACAACGATTGCCAAAAAGAGCAAAGGGGAGGTATGTTTGGATTCTGTGCAAAGGGAGAGATGAAAAACTCACTCTTGATAGCAGAAAGGCTGCCAGTATGTTCCCAATAAGTTGTCCTCCAAGAAGTACACAGTAGCCATTATGTATGTGAACAAGTGGCTTCCTCCCCTGGTGGCTTTATGTGACCCCTCACTTCAGTTTTCCCTCTTGGTTCCTCACTGGACTCAGAAAAAGTCTTTTACAATTCCAACAACAGCACTTCTTACTTGGGGGCTGGTTTATTAACTTAAAATTAAAAAACAAATAAAAGTTTTCCCTCCAATCTTGAGCGGGGCACAGCCTCCAATTCCCCTAGTGCCTCAGGGCCTTCCCTACTTTTATCAGGCCACTTCCAGCTCTTCCTCCCTGGGGCAGGTGCCCTGGGCTTAGGTTCTTCCCTACAGAAACCTTTATCACCCTCCAGAGCTGAGCTTTGTTTTCCCGCTCCAAACGTCCTGCTGCCCTTTATAAGGGAACAAGCTGATCTTGCTCAGGCGTGTCTCTTCAGTGATCAAGGTTGGCTGGGCCTAGGCCTCTGGTCCACAGAGGGGCAAGCCACCCTGTATTTCATTGTGTAACGTTCTTCTTTATTCATAATAGGCTTAGAGACAGTAGTACATCAAAAACTATTTCCCTTGCTTGTAAATGAGCATTTTAAACTTCTGTTTAGGAGAACGTAGCTCTCTGACGAGTCATCCTCTTAATACAATTATATTGCCTACCCTGCATTTCAGTGTACACAATATGTATGGGACAAGACACTAGCAGGAGCGTAGGATCCACCACCACAAATGAGGCAACTGGTCCAGCAAGTCCCAGTTTCCTGCCTGTGAGGAAAAATTCTTTATTGTTGCAGTAGATAAACAATGTAATGAAAGGGCGACCTGAACCAAAAATCCAGACCTTCCAACTTTTAGGAAATTTGGATCCAGCTCCCAATTGTCTGTTTGGATCTAGTCTTCTGAATGGGTCAAACCAAAACTCCAGATCCAACAAACTCCACTCCCTAAAACTTTGGATCCAGATCCAGAATACTGCACCTTGGCCCAGATCATGTTGAAATCAGTGGGACTTGGGCACCTAAATACCTTTGAGGAGCTGGGTCCTTGAGCCTATCTGAGCCCATAGGCTTGAGGGCCTGAGCTCCAGCCCAAGCTTCTATTTTTAGCATGGTAATTCGAACTCCACTAGCGCGAGTCTGTCTACCTGGGCTGGGATGCTCACTACCAACTGCAATGTAGTCATGCCCTAAGAGGCACTGTGCTACATGTACCATAGTAGATGAAGTATCTTCAGCAAGATGAAATCCTTATTTTAGAAAAGTAAAAGGCAACAGAGAAAAGGGTAGAGTGACCCCGTCACCGCGCCCTTCCTCATCCCCCGGCCTGCTGCTGGCTTGCTGCATCCCTCCTCAGTCCCCCACTCCCCGCCCGCCTCCCCGCCCGCCTGCGGCTCACCTCTTCATATCCTCCCCACCACCACTCACCCCTATGGCACCGACTTCCCCTCCCGGGTGGGTGCTCACCCACCCCCTGCCTCTTTCCACCCCTGCACTGCCCTCGCCCTGCCCCCATTCCACCCCCGTCCCCACCAGGGGCGGCTCTAGAAATTACGCCGCCCCAAGCAGGGCAGCACGCTCGCCGCCCTTCCCCGGTCCCGCGGCCGGGGCAGAAGTGTCTGCGGCGGGTGCGCTGTTTCCGCAGCTCCGGTGGCGGGTGCGCTGGTTCCGCGGCTCCGGTGGAGCATGCCTGCGGGAGCTCCGTCCGAGCCGCGGGACCAGCGCACCCGCCGCAGTCATGCCTGCGGGAGCTCAAGCGGAGCCGCGGGAAGAGAGGACCCTCCGCAGTCATGCCTGCGGCAGGTCCACTCCGCCCGGGGCTCCGGTGGACCTCCTGCAGGCATAACTGCGGAAGGTCCGCCGGAGCCAAATGCCGCCCTGCCAGGACAATGCCGCCCCACGCGCCTGCTTGGCGCGCTGGGGTCTGGAGCCAGCCCTGGTCCCCACCCCTGCCCTTCCTCTTCTCCACCTCCCCCCCTGAGTGCGCCGCATACCCGCTCCCCCCTCCTCCCTCCTGGAAAGCACTAAGCGCTGCCAAACAGCTGTTTGGCGGCAGGAAGCACTGGAGATGGGGAGGAGCAGGGACGCGGCACCCTGGGGGAAGGCGGGGAGAAGGAGGTGAGAAGCGGGGAGCTTGGCTTCAATTTTTCCCCATTGGTGCTCCAGCCCTGTAGCACCCATGGGGTCAGCACCTCCCTCCCGCTGGCCTCCTTACCCAAATATCGGGACAAATGGCGTCCCGATCGTACATTGATCGGGACGCGGGACAAAGGGTTAAATATCGGGACAGTCCCAATTTTATTGGGACATCTGGTCACCCTAGAAAAGGGCAATCACATGAGAAAAACCTAAAATATAAATTGTCAAAGATTACAGTTATTACTGAATCAGATTATCATTTATGATGCAATCATATGATACACTTAAGGATTTATAAATGAGTAACTGCTTATTGATGTTAAATGCTATGGATCTTCATTCAGTTATCTATGAACATTTGTCAAGAACTTATATTACATCGTACATTGAGCAACAACTTTTGTTTACCTTATGATTCATTATAGACTATATCATAATGCATACGCACAAGGAGGCCAATTTAAGGCTGTACAGGAAATGTTAATTCTGGCATTTTCTAACTTTTATGTACTCGACATTGCAATTGTAATAATGTTCTTTTAACATAGATTTTTGTGTGTAATTTCCTAATTTTTTAAAGAAGCTAACTGAAAATACCCCCACAGATTCCATCATGTGGTACAACATGGACTATAACCATCCCACCTGGAGTTTGCTAGCTTCTGGAGTGCCAGACTGAGTGACTGAGCCTCCAGTGGGTGTTATACAGACAAAACTACACAGGATCTTTTCAGGGGGCAAGACAAAGATGCCACATTTATTATGATAATTTGATTTATAACCAATAACTAATATCTTAATTCTTATACACACACCTTATACCTAATACCTATACACACACACACATCCACACACTCACCCATCCATCAGATGTTCTGCAGCTGCTGCATAGTTACCAGTCCTGAACATAGCTTGAGTTCGTGGCTTGATTTTGCAGCTTGGGTTCGTAGCTTGTGGCGGCTAACTGGCCAGGAAAGCTGGGCACAAGGACGAGCTGGGTCTCTGTTGGGCATGCACCAATGCCCTTCCATGTTGGCAGCAGAATGTTACCCTCTAAAGTCTTCCATCTCACCCATTATTTTTGTAGGCTTTAGTTTGAATTCAGAGTTTGAATATCTTGCTGTGTCACACTGCCTCTGGGTTTGGTGATTGATCACCCATCAATTGCAGACGTGACTTTCAGTCTTGGACCTGGCTTTTATCTTCCTTCTATTGTACCTTTTCTTTTTAGGGTGGACTCTTCTTACTTTGTTAGGGCTCTTGTCTGCATCTTCAGCTATTGGTGTTTGAACTCTATTTCATCAGGACAGGCTGGGGCTGGAAGTTGATTCCATCATCCATACATACCTCATTCATACATCTAAACTAAACTAATAAGATTACAGCAGGGTTTGCAAAAATGAAGGTTGGAGCAAGCTTTTACAAAATGGAGTAAGTGTTTTAAAATGGGGTTTGAATTACAATATGGCAAACAGTGAACAGAAGTTACAATATAGGCAAGAGTAGTGGATGGCAAACTGAACAGAAGTTACAATGTAAGCAAGTGTAATAAATGGTGAACAGAAGTTACAATACTGAGATATTGAAACAGTGCAAGTCTCAGTGACTTAAACAGGAATTAGATTGATAGTGAAATTTACAAAGGCAGCTGACTGAACAGCTATGGCTCTTAACAAGCATCTTCGTTGTCAATTAGCCAGTTATTGGGGTAACCGATTTCATGAATGAATGTTGTTTCATTCATAAAACTTTACTTACGAAGTTACATTAATAAAGTGAACAATTAAAAACAATTTCATTCATCAGTTCTACAGGGGTCCAGGGGGACAGGAACTATAATGGTTACCAGATCCCTCTGATACCATTCCCCAACATGCTTGGAGTCAGGAGTGGGGACAAAATGCACTAGAAACTCCTGCTTAGGCCAATAGGGAGGTTTTTCCATGGGGTGATATGTCCAGGCAGTTTGCTGGACCAATGATAGCCAGGGCTGCTCAGTCCCTCATTGGGAGAGGACAGCCTTACTCAGAGACAAAGAAACTAGATTTGAGTTTGGGAGCTGCCAGCTGAAAGAGAAGCAAAACAGGTCAGACAGTCTCTGCTTAACTCCCCCTCCCCACAAAGGGAGTCTCTGAACTGCTGTGGATCTAGTGCAGAGGTTAGACAGCTCTAGCATCTAGAGTGGCAGAGATCCAGTCAAGAGCTCCACAGGACTCCAAACCAGGGAGCCAGGAAAAGACCCTGCTCCACCAAGGGGCAAAGACTCAGTAAGGGGACCCTTTTTGTCTAAGCCGGCCAACATTCACAGTGCTTCAGCACTTGTCTCCAGACCCAGCCTCAGCACACCATCTGCCTGGGGAGATGCCAAGGAGGGAGTGGAGGGTTGGGAAGAGGTGTGAGTTTGCTTAGTACTTATTAGCTAACTCTAACCCTTTCCTTTCCCAGTTCCTATTTTCCTGCTCCCAATAAAGTCCCCCTTTGTTATACTTATTTTTGGGTGTGTTATTCCTTTCCTGGGGGTTTTGTTTATGTACATTATTGTCCCTTGAGCACTAGGTATTATACTCTTTGCCAGCAGTGGTAGTATTAATGTTCTCAAGGGACAGCCCCCCTGTGTTCTGGGCACTAGGAATCATAAAATAGAACCCACAACCCACCCCAAGTGGACAGAAGCCACTCCAAATAGCAAGCACAAGGGAGGAGACTTGAGCCACACCTCAGGGCACTTGTAGTCCATCAGCAAAGTTGGAACCTTTATGTCCATCACACAGACCTCTGCCACTTAAACTAATGGAGTAACTAATAGCAGTAGAAGGTTGTTATCCCCTATGCGGAACTGTACTAGAAGGGGAATGGGACATTTTGCCAGTGGGTACCACAGACATTTGAGGACAGCAGAGGAATGGTGAGAGCCTGGAATCTTGAGTTCCATTCCAGGCTCTGGAAGGGAGTGTGTCGAGTGGACACAGAATCATCTGCCTATTCCTTCCAGGTCTGCTCCTTCTGTCCCATCCCTTCCAACCTGTGCCTGTCCCAATTTGGTCTCTACCTCACCACTGGTCCCTCATCCCAATCTCTTCACCTGGTCACCCCCAGTCTCCACTCCTGAGGCTTCCGGTGCCAGGTTCCTTGCTCAGTAAGTCCTAGTCTCTTCCCCCCTCCACAGTCCCTATCCCAGTCTCTCCCTCCTTGGCCTCCAGTCACCCCCCACCCAATTTCCCCATTTTTAGTGGCTCTCAGTGTCAATCTCCCTCCCCTGGTTTTATCATCCACTGTCCTCCACTCCCCTGCTCCCTGTTCCAGTCTCTTTGCTCAGCCAGTCCATTTTTCCTTCCTACTCTGGCTCCTTGTCAGATCTGTCTCCTCTCCCCACACCCCGCTCCTCCCGTCGCACTCATTCCTAGTCTGTCTGCCTGCAGATCATCATCCAATCTCAGTTTCCCCCCACCCACTGCCTCCCTGCCTTTCCTCCACCCTCCCTGCGCCCGGGCCTAGTCTCCTTGCCCAGACAGTCCCAGTCTCTACTCCATTGACACCTCCAGCCCAGATCCACCCCCAGGCTCCATATCATCACAACGTGTTCTCCCAACCCTCCCCTGCCATGCCCTAGGCCTGACTCTTGTCCCCTCTGCATTTGAAACAGACTGTTTCTCCTCCACACTGCCTGTGTGCCAGGAGGGGGTCACTCAGAGCACAGGAGAGACAGGTTCCCTGCTGTCAGTTCCAGTGCCCAGCATGCTCAGTGAGAACAGACTCTTCTGAGATTTTAGCTGTTGAATTCCAGCAAGTCTCTACTGAACATGTGCAAGCTACAGTTTTTTCCAAAGGCTTATCACTTGGCCAAATAAAGTCAGATTTTCACAGGGACAGCAAAAGGCAAATCCCTGACACAAAGGCCACTCCTGGCCCCCAGCCAAATTTCAGATCCCCGCTCCAAAAGTATGGAGACACTAGATTTTGCCAAAGGAAAGGTCACCAGAATCTTTTCAAACACCAATAAACATTTTGCTCTCAGAAGAAGTATTTAATAATAATTATTAATAATTAATAATAATTCAGTCTGAGGCAAAGTTATAAGCCATTGAAAACAGGGGCTTATGAGATGTATTAGGCAAGCTTTGTAATTGGCAGTCCTCCCAGCCCTTCCTATAATGTGTCTGGGTGTGTACATAGAAAAAGAGCGCACGCTATGAAAATGTACCTGCCCAGACATAAAACTTGCTCACCCTCCCATACCAGGATGTTAATGATAACATGGGGTACAGAGAAGTGGAGGGGAAAGGAAGAGAAAGTATTTTACTCCTTTAAAAAATGTTTTGTTCCAATCAATTGGGCGAGTAGAGATTTGGAACATTAATAAATGTAGAATTTTTTTTAAAATAGCCCTGTAATGCTCAACCCTTAAAGGCATCTGAGGGGTTAAAAATATAATCAAAATCAACCATGGCCCAATAACCTCCCAAATTGCTGTAATCAAACAGCTCTTGTAAAGCCACTGTACAAGCACATGCCACGCTCCTGCCCTACCCTTTGATCCTCCACATCTCCAAGTGAAAGACATCATGAGGCTGAAATCTGATATCACAATATGGATATAAGGTGAAGGTTCTCATAGCAGTGGCAGCCAAGGGGCAAAGTCTTAGATAAAAATCACCAAAAAGAGTTACCTCACATGCCATTTTTTCAAACACAGCCTAGCCACTGCTGTGTCTGGGGAAATCATGTGGTTATTACATGGGTCAAATCCTGAAATTGTTATTCAGTTTTTACTTAGGCAAATTCCCAATTAAGTTAATGGGAGTTTTGTCTGAAAAAAGACTATGGGCAAAGTTGGTGCCTATGACCAGGAGCATATACAGGGTTTATGTGCTACTTAAATCTCACTTCAATCCTCATAACAGGGCGTAAAGCAGGGGTGGGCAAACTACGGCCCATGGGCCGGATCCAGCCCCTCAGGGCTTTGGATCCAGCCTGCAGGATTGCCTCCCGTAGCGCCATGGGCCCCGTGCCACTCTCGGAAGCGGCCAGCACCACGTCCCTGCGGCCCCCAGGTGGGGCTGGGGGCAGAGGGCTCCGTGCATTGCCCTTGCCTCCAGGCACTGCCCCCGCAGCTCCCATTGGCTAGGAATGCAGACCTGGAGATACCTGGAGGCATGGCAAGGGCAATGCATGTGGAGCCCTCTGCTCCCCCTCCCCCAGGGGCCTCAGTGCTTCCTGGAGTGGCACGGCTTCGGGCCAGGGCAGGCATGGAGGGAGCCTGCCCAGGCACCAGTGCACGCTGCTGCCACCCCGGAGCCACTTTAGATAAGTGGTGCCAGGTCGGAGCCCGAACCCCTCCTGCACCATTCCCCCAGCACCCTGCCCTAAGCCCCCTGCCTGCACCTCGTACCCCAACTCCCTGCCCTGAGCCCTCTCATACACCACGCACCCCTCCTGCTCCACAGCCCCCTGCTCTGAGCCCCCACCACACCCCACACCTCTCCTGCACCCCAACCCCCTTCCCTGAGCCCCCTCATACACCCTGCACCCCTCCACTGCTCCAATCCCTTGCCCTGAGCCCCTTCCTGCACACTGCACCTCCTCCCACACCCCGCACTCCCTCCCGCACCACAACCCCCTGCCCCAGCCCTGCATACAATTTCCCCACCCAGATGTGGCCCTCAGCCCAAAAAGTTTGCCCACCCCAGCTTAAAGGGACTTTAGGTAGTGCATAAGCCTGGTGCTGGCCCTCTGTACAGGGTGTGTTTCACTCTGAGTGTCAAAAAGGCCAGATCCTGCAAACACACACATGCTTAACTTTACTCACATGAGTAGTCCCACTGAGATTGATGGGACAGTCACATAATTGAAGATGAGCTTGTGTGTTTACTGGGTCCAGATCTGGGACTAAATTACTAAATGTTGACTGTTTGTGGATTCACTTTTGCAAGATTCTGTCTACTGTTTGTTCTTGTACATGGTTTAAATCTATGCAGTCACTTTTAGACTTTTAATTTTAAACAGGTTTCTCTCAAAGTAACATAACACTGGAATGTTTTAATTGAAACAAAGGGTCAAATTCTGCTGTCACTCACAATGATGTACCTCCACTGTAACTCCATTGCCTTCAGTGAGGTTACTCCGGACTGACATTGTCATGAGAACAGAATCTGGCCCAAATACGCCATCTAAAAAAACCCAATTGCTACAAAAATTACTTTAAAAACTTAAACTAAGAATCTTCATGTAATTGCCTGTACAGTTGAGATTATAAGTGGTTAAACCAGTGTATGAACTTCTCCAGTGTGCAAAGAAGACGACTGATTGGTAGGATATTTATAAACTACACATCTTTAGTAGCACTGAGTCCAAAACAAGCAAACCATGCAGGGTTTTGTTTGTATTATTCTTGTTTAATTTGGAGTGTTCAGTTAAAAAAAAAAAAAAGAGGGACCAGTGCCCAGCAAGATTTTGTGATAAGAAAAATGGGGCCAAATTTACCACTGGGGTCACTCCATTGATTTAAATACAGCGACACCAGGGATGACTCTGATCTATTTTATTTACTTGCCAATAAACTTTGATCAACATACTAGTAAAAAGAAGAATAAAAACTGGCCTCGCTCATTCTCCCAGTGAAATCAGTGGAAGATTTGTTATTGGCTTCAATGGGAACAGAATCAGACCATACGATAGGAACAGAACATTGGCACTAAAAGCAGCCATTTGTTTTTTCTTTTCTTTTCCATTTTGATAGTATGTACTGCCATTTTTAGCCATGGACTTTCTTGACAAACATTGTCTTCTGTTCTCTTGAAATGTAATCTGGGCCTGATTCCCACTGACTTCTGTAAAATCATCATTGGTTTGCACTGATGCAAGTGGTCAGGACATCTTAACCCCCTCCCCCGAAATAGCTATACACTCACACCAATGTTAATGTGATGGGGATGTATAAACATTTAGTCTGAGCATTTCTGGGATATACATGAATATTGTGAGATATTTTATAATACAGGGGTCCTTGGAAGTAGTTTTCCTCTTTTTCACAAACATGAGGCAGTTTGCCCTACTGGATAGAGCACTGGCCTGCAAGTCTAGAGACAGATTTAATCGCAGCTCTGCCACTGGCTAGCTGGATAACCTTGGACAAATCACTTTGACTCTGTGCTCCTTGCTTTCCCTATCAGTAAAATGGGGATAATGATGAATCCTTTGTAAAGTGCTTTGAGATCTATGGATGAATAGTGCTATATAAGAGCTAGGTATTATTTTTAAATTCAAAATATAAAGGTAAACAAATTGCCCATAATGTCAATATTTAAAATAGCTAAATCTCATATACTTATACCTGCTTTCAGAAAAGGCAGGTGTCACTCTGTCTGGAGTGGCTCATGACCATGAGTGCTAACCTCAGGGCAGGGCAGACACCCCAAACTGGTTGTATTTTCTATTATTAGATTCCACCAACCCAGTAACAAATGTGAACTCCTGAAGCACTATGGGAGCCATAGATCATCCCCTTGGGCATTCCAGTCTATTCTGCCACCCAGGCAAGCTGGATTTAGTGAAAGCTGGTTGCTATACACCAAAAATCATAAAATATCCAGTTTTCTCCTAAGCCCAAGAGACCAGTCACTTACCCCAGATCAATTTGTACCTTAGATCTCTCACCAAAGACAACGCTTTGTAATACAGTGTTTCCCAAAATTTGGATGCCGCTTGTTTAGGGAAAGCCCCTGGCCAGCACATCCTTCGGCCCACGCTGCTTCCCGCAGCCCCCATTGGCCTGGAGCAGTGAACCGCGGCCACTGGGAGCCACGATCAGCCAGACCTGCAGACACAGAAGGTAAACAAACTGGCCCGGCCCGCCAGGGGCTTTCCTTAAACAAGCGGTGTTCCAAGTTTGGGAAACACTGCTGTAATAAACTAATTGAAGATTTATTATCTAGGAAAAATAAATGAGAGTTACTTACAGGTTAAAGGGGGTGAGCATATATACACAAATGAGTCACAGTCTATGGTTTTAAAAGGTGACAGAGTAGTAGTACTGCCATTTTTGTCCATGGACTTTCTTGAATGTTTTTCTCTGAATGTTTTTTAGGGCTAACCCAGGTTGACCCTGTGGATCTCTGCTTATTTCCTTCTTCCAGAATTCAAGCTAATGGGAGGAGGCCTTTTACATGTATCCTCTTCATGGGTGTGAAGGCGCAATTAACTACATCTTTGTATCGTGATGTCACACAATGGCCCATTTAGTTTCAATAGGCCTTCTTGATGGTTAGGAGACGATCATTTCTGACTGGGTTCACCGTTTCAGGGCAAACATTTTTTACAGTCATTAAGCAAAAACTTAAATATTACCTCATTGTTAAATCCTTGGGGCAGCCGGTGTAGGAAGCAATCACTTGAGGCCAGAGAGCAGGCAGCTAACCAAAACCTCCATTTTATTTACAGATATACAGAGAGCTCACTCAGCCGGTTGAAACCGGTTGAGCTAACCCATAATAATCTAACTCAGTTGCCATAGCAACAAAAGCCATGACAACCAAATACACAACATATTCCTCCCCCCCTAATAAGAACATCCCCTAAATAAAACACACACTAGACTAGAGAAGGAGGGTAGACTGCCTCCATTCCCGGCTAAACCCTGGGGATTATTTTGCCCCATAACCGTGGGTTCGCCCTAGCTAAATATCCAGCCGATGAGGAGGCCTTCTGTCTCTAGGTGGATTACGGCGAACTTCTGGTGTTATTGCACCCGAAAGCACTAGGGGCTCAGGGTCCGCAGCACGAACAGGTGAGGAGGTGGTATCAGCTCGTGCTGGGCAAAGGGGTATCTCAGCCGCCGGCAGTAATGGAGGAGAACAGTCAGAAACAGGTGACTCGTGATTCGGTCCCTCACCAGAAGAGGTGAAGGCAGACCCCTCAACTGCAGATGGGTCCTGAGGACTGGCATGACCTGGCAACAGCTGATCTACATGTCGCCGCCAGGTAAGATTCTCTGCAGTCCGGACTGTGTAGGAAACAGGTCCTGTTTGAGTGATGACTGTGGCCGGAACCCATTTAGCTCTGGAAGTATAATTCCGAGCCAAAACTGGCTGTCCCGGGCTAAAGGTTCGCTCTTTTGCTCTGGGTGCCAGTCTGATGACTTGATATTGCTGCTGATGTTGCACAATTTGTCGGGGTTCAGAAGGTTTCAGCAGATCAAAGCAAGTGCGCAGCTGTCGTCCCATCATTAGAAAGGCCGGAGATGCGTGGGTCGTAGCATGAGGTGTGTTTCTGTAGGAAAGTAGAAAGGTATCCAGACGCTTTTGAATGGAGTGTTGTCCCCTTGCTGATTTCAAAGCGTTTTTCATTGTCTGCACAAATCTTTCAGCTAATCCGTTGGTGGACGGATGATATGGTGCTGACGTGATGTGGTGTATCCCATTTGCCTTCATAAAATTTTGAAACTCCCGAGAAACGAACTGCGGTCCGTTGTCGCTCACAAGTTGTTCTGGCAGACCAAAACGACTAAAGAGTCCTCGTAGTTTTTGGATAGTACTCTCTGCAGAAGTGGACTGCATTATAGAGACTTCTGGCCATTTAGAATGGGCATCTATTGCCACCAAGAACATGCTTCCTTCAAGGGGGCCAGCAAAGTCAATATGTGAATATGTTGCCATGGGTTTTCAGGCCAGTCCCATGGGTGTAGGGGTGCCCATTGGGGTGCATTCCTCACACCCTGACATGACATACAAACTTTTGCCTTCTCTTCAATAGCGCTGTCCAGTCCAGGCCACCAAAAATAGCTTCGTGCAATTTCCTTCATGCGCACTATTCCACAGTGACCGGAATGTAACTGTTCTAACATCTGTGATCTCAGTGGTGGTGGAATAATGACACGTCTCCCCCACAACAAACAACCAGATTGGACCGATAACTCCGTCCGCTTGGACATGTAGGGAACAAGGTCGGATGAGACCGGAGAGGTTTGTCGAGATTTTCCATGCATCACCAGGTCCATAACGTGGGACAATACTGGGTCAACGCGAGTTGCCTTCTTTATCTGAGTAGCAGTGATGGGTGTATTCTCTACCTGTTCAAAGTAGAAGATTTCCTTTTGGGCACTATCTTGGTGTTTGACCGGCAAAGGCAACCTTGAGAGGCCATCTGCATTGCCGTGCAGAGTGGATTTCCGATATTTGATTTCATATGTGTGTGCTGAAAGTAACAATGCCCAACGTTGCATACGACTAGCAGCTAATGGGGAATGCCTGTGTAGGGTCCAAAATTGATGTCAGAGGTCGATGGTCTGTGAGAAGAGTAAATTTTCGCCCAAACAGGTACTGATGAAACTTCCGAATTCCAAAACAATTCCTAATGCCTCACGTTCGATTTGGGCGTAGTTAGTTTCTGCTTTGCTTAGAGTGCGTGAAGCAAAAGCAATAGGTCTCTCTTCTCCTGAAGGCATAATATGTGACACGACTGCTCCCACTCCATAAGGGGAGGCATCGCAGGCCAATTGCAGTGGTAAGGATGGATCAAAGTGCGTTAGAACTTCAGAATTTAGCAATGCATCCTTAGCTTTGTTAAACGCAACATCACAGGCTTCAGTCCACTTCCAGGCCTTGTTCTGCCCAAGGAGCTCATGAAGTGGTTTTAGCAGTGTGGCTAACTGTGAGATGAACTTTCCATAATAGTTCAGGAGTCCTAGAAACGAGCGCAGCTGGCTTACATTTCGAGGTGGGGGAGCCTCCACAATAGCTTTAACTTTTGCAGGGGCCTTATGAAGACCTGCAGAATCAATGATGTGTCCCAAATATTCAACAGAGGGCTTGAAGAATTCACACTTGTATTTGTGAACTCGTAGGCCATACTCTTCCAGTCTTTGTAGGGTAGCCTCTAAATTCTTTAAGTGATCCTCTTCATTTCTTCCAGTGACCAGGATATCATCCAGATAGCACTGAACTCCTGACAAGCCACACAAGATCTGGTCCATAGCCCTCTGGAACAGGGCGGAGCAGATGTTATTCCGAAGGGTAGGCGACAGTATCGATAAAGCCCCTTATGAGTCACAATAGTCAACAGCTCTTGGGACTTTTCATCGACGTGCATCTGTAAATATGCTTGACTCAGATCAATCTTACTGAACTTTTGTCCCCCAGCCAGGCCTGCGAAGAGGTCATCGATGCGGGGAAGCGGGTATTGCTCTGCACACAACACTGGGTTGACAGTGACTTTAAAATCACCGCAAATCCGGAGAGAGCCATCTTTCTTCACGATTGGAACGATAGGAGTGGCCCATGAGCTATGGGTAACTGGTATTAGGACTCCATTGGTGACCAGGCGCTCCAGGTCTGCTTCAACTTTTGGCCTGATGGCATATGGCACAGTTCGGGCTTTCAGATATTTTGGTGGACTGTCAGGTTTAATGTTCAATGTCACAGTGATTCCCTTCATACTTCCCAAATCATCTCCAAAAACAGCAGCATGTTTCCTTAGAATAGGGATTAGACTGGTTTCTTCTTTAGTCATCCGGTGCACTTCTGCCCAGTTCAGTTGAATCTTCCCAAGCCAAGACCTACCCATTAAGGCTGGGTAGTCACCTCTCACCACAAACAGTGGCAATTTAGCTGCCTGTCCATTGAGCTCCACCTTAACATCAATAGTGCCCAACATGGGCACAGCTTCACCTGTATACGTCTTCAGAACAGTTTTTGTTGCCTTAAGCGGAAGATGCTGTAGCTTTTCCTTATACACAGTCTCAGGAACCAGCGAGACAGCTGCACCGGTGTCTAGTTCCATGCGTATAGGTTTGCCCTCCAATAAAGGGGTTACCCAGTATTCATGTGAGCCCGCTGCCAAAGACAAAACATGCAGTGGCACTTCCTCTTGTGAGGAGGTGTCACCTTGATCATCCTGGGTCTGCTCTAGGGTATGCAAGGTTCCTCTTTTTGTCGGCCAGACCACAGGCCTCTTTTTCTTTTGTTTACAGGCATACTCAATGTGTCCCTTTTTGCCACAGTGTCGACACACCAGGTCCTTACACCAGCATTCTGATGCCTGGTGACCCAGCTTACCACAGCGGTAACATTCTTGACTCTGCACCGTTTTGTGGGTCAGTTCTTGTGACACTTTCTGCACCCTAGGGGATGCACCGATGTATTGTGCCTCCCTTGTAGCCAGTTCCATGGAGACAGCAATATCAACAGCCTTCTGTAAGGTAAGCTGAGCCTCTGTCAGTAGGCGCTTCTGTATAGCTTCACTCTAGAGGCCACACACTAACCTGTCACACAGGGCATCGTTTAACATCTCCTTAAATTCATAGTGTTCTGCTAGCTTTTTTAAAATGGCTACAAATTGTACAACTGTTTCATCTTCCTTTTGGTCTCTTTTGTGGAACCTATATCTTTCAGCAATTACCAGTGGTTTTGGGGAGAAATGAGATCCCAGGATTTCCACAATGTCACTGTAAGATTTAGTCTCAGGCTTAACAGGGTGCAGTAAGCTGCGTAGCAGAGAGTAGGTTTTAGCCCCTACAACAGTTAAGAATATTGGCACCTTCTTCGCTTCTGTAATGTCATTTGCAATACCAAAAAGCTCAAAACGCTCAGTATACACATGCCACTGCTCTGTATTCTCATCAAAAGGCTCCAGGGGCCTGGTCAGGGTAGCCATGATTTTTAGTTTCACTTTCACAGTCAGTGCAAACAAGCAGCTTTTTTTTGTTTGTTCTTTACCTTGACTTCTACTTCCTTCTGTTACTGGAGCAGCACCAGGATCCCATCCTCGTCGCCAGTGTTAAATCCTTGGGGCAGCCGGTGTAGGAAGCAATCACTTGAGGCCAGAGAGCAGGCAGCTAACCAAATCCTCCATTTTATTTACAGATATACAGAGAGCTCACTCAGCCGGTTGAAACCGGTTGAGCTAACCCATAATAATCTAACTCAGTTGCCATAGCAACAAAAGCCATGACAACCAAATACACAACACTCATAGCTTGTGATAAAGATATTATAATTGAGATGAACGCATGCAGCAACTTACAAGCATTTCATAAAGTCTACATACTAAATACAGGCACCCATCTGAAGCCTACTAACACACAGGTGGAACAGACTGGTTTCCACCAATGAATTTTCAGTGCTCAGCTGAGGCCTAAAGCTTTGGCTAGCATTGGGACCTTGTCTGCCAGCCATCATTGCAAGAACCAGATACACCTTGAGTCAACTGTGATTTGCGGACCTTGGAGGAGGACTGAAAAGTGATTTTCCAATTTCTCTTGATATTTATTAAAGACACACTGCTACCATACGGGGTGGGGGTACAGGGGGGAGAAGAAAATGAAGCACCCATATCTTTGTTAAAGGCTGATCAGGCTAGAACTGGCTGATTTCAGTCTATTTCAAAATGGCACATACATTTTGAAACTCCAAAGGTTCATTTACTTTTCTCCCAGAGAACACTGAAGCAGTAACAATTAAGGTTTGAGGCATTTCCTAGGGATTAACACCTGCTGGGAGGAGCGCATGAACCAAGGCACAGTTGAGGACTGTTACCCCAGACATTAATCCCCAGCAAAGTCCCTGCACCAAGGCTGTTATTGCTATTGTAATCCAGCAATGGGAAAACGTAATGAAACAGGCATTGTCTTCATCTTTTACAAGTGATGCAGCCTCAGTTAGTGTACACAGGACATCTCGAGAGAACCACTGCCCTGCAAATGAGCTATTTAGTGTATTTGAACCATCGCTCAGCATTCCTGTTGTGCTTCCCACAACGTACCTGTTGTTGGTGAAATAAAGGCAGTGCATCGTCAGCAAACCATCAACGAGCCTGAATCACAACAGCAGCTCTGAATACCCCTAGGGGGTTCAAAAGCCAAACCTGGAGTGGAATTTTCCAAATGACCAATTCAACATCCCCCAGATCAGCATGTCCCCAAATATTGCAGCTTGAACCCATTTCTGTGTTAACCGTATTAGCGTAGCCAGGGACAAATACTCAAGGGGGCTTGTAAATGAATGGCCACCTCCCCGGCGCCCCCTCAGGGCAGTCCTGCAAAGGACTCCTTGCCTCAGTTTCCCTTTTGAGTCCCCAGTAACTCCATGGAAACTTGTCCTCTAGACCATCAGAGTTCACTAACAAAGCATAGTACAAATGTCCATAACCAAAAGTCCCAAAGCATAGTCACCTCCATGCAAGTAGCCTTTAAAACCCAGTTTCATTCTCAACCTACCCTGAGGTCTTTTGCCATCGGACTCTTTGTCAGTCCTCCTCTGCCAGGACAGCCAGCCCAGCCCTTCCTTCTGGGGTGAAACCCCGCTCTCCCCAGCTGGAACTGCCACAACCTCTGCTGGGAGTACCCTTGCCAGATAAGCCCCTCTGCTGCTGCCCCTTCTTTCAGTCCTCTCTGGCCCTTGGTTCCGGTTCTTCAGCTCAGAGCCAGCAGGCATCTCCCACTGCTGCACCTCTTGCCTTCAGCCCTCTGGCCTTGGCTTTCTCACCTGGGGACACTAGCCAGCTCTTGTGCCTTCAGCCTTCTCCCAGGAACCACCTTCTCTCTCTGGCAGCTCCCATCACCTGCTCTTCCTGACTGAGCAAGTCTGCAGCACTGACTCTCTGGATCTTCTTCTTCTTATGCTATATGGCAAAGCAGACTCATCTCCTGAGTCTATAACCACCACCTATTACATTTCTCAGACATTCATGCCACTACACTCAGGGCCGGTGCAAGGAAGTTTCGCGCCCTAGGCGAAACTTCCACCTTGCGCCCCACCCCAGCCCTATGGCAGCTCCACCCCGCCCTTAGCCCCCACCCCGCGGCAGCTCCCCACCCTGCCCTGAGCACCCTCCCCCAGGGAGCCGTGCGGCACCTCCCCACCCCAGCTGATTGGCACTGCAAGCCTGGGAGGCAGGAGAAGTGGAGCAGCAACCGCATGCTCGGGGAGGAACGCTGTAAAAAAAAATTGGGGGCACCGCTTTTTGGTGCCCCCAAATCTTGGCGCCCTAGGCAACCGCCTAGTTCGCTTTAATGTTAGCACCGGCCCTGACTACACTCGCTATATCCTACTCTATATCCTTAAAAAACATAGCAGAGCTTTTTTAATATTAACCACTTTCCCATCATATCACATTCTGTCATCTTCAAACATCTAAAATCTTCATAAAGAGCCACTCCTTCCTGGGAACACTCCCTGCATTCCCATATCAAGTGATTAATTGTCTCTTAAACCTTACACATGACACGTCTATTCAACAAACATAAAGTATTAGTCAAACCAGAGTGACCAGTTAACAGTTGAAATATGAGCACTTCATTGAGCCTTTCATAACTTTGGAGTAGCGCATTATCCCCTATTTCAGGGCGCGCTTCATAGAATCTTCTTCCGTTTTTTCCCCAGTCCACAATACTTATCATTCCTTTTTAAATCTTGTTGTTGTGTTGGCACTATAGTCATACTATATTCACATCCAAGCATGCGCTAACTCTGTGATCAAACACAATATTTCATTTATTAGATCACTCCTGCTCTCTAAGATCCCCTTTTAATTTATCTCTGGGTCTCTTTCTCCAGCAGCAATGTAATGGGGCTGGAACGTACCAGAACACCACTCTGGCACTTATATAGAAACAAAATGGCACCTTCCATGCAGTGTGACCTTGTATGCACCATACATGCAAGGTCATGGCGGCAAGGGTGGGGTACTTGTACATCAAAAAATCAGGACTCTGCTCACCAGGCCTCTTAGCCTCCTCTCCCCCTCCCCCGATGCTACCCCACCCTCCTAACTGGACCAAGTGGGAGCACCTGGACTGGAACAGGAGCGCTGAGCCCAATTTCATTTAATGGGCCAGCTACCCTGTTACAGGGCTTCATACTGTTCTTCAGTTTTGCATGTGCAAACTCCTATGCACTTTCCCTGCATGAACACATGCACATGTAGTTGCAAGCAACATAAATGGAGGATGATTTTTTAACTATTACATTTTTCTTAATGATAAACAGGTGCTCTTTAAAATCATTGCTCTAGATTGCCTTTCTTTGGCCATATGTTATCAGCAACTGTCATAAATATAAAGGGAAGGGTAACAACATTTATATATGCAGTAACATAAAATCTCTCCTGGCCAGAGGTACAGAATCACTTAACCTGTAAGGGGTTAAGAAGCTCAAATAACCTGGTTGGCACCTGACCAAAATGACCAATAAGAAAAGAAAATACTTTCATATCTGGGGGAGGGAAGAGAGACATTTTGTTTGTGCTCTCTTTGGTTGTTCCCTCTCTGGATGGAGAGAGAAACCAAGCAGGTAAAACATCTCCTGAAAACATACCTGAAATTATACATCTAAAATTACAGAAATTGTAAGTAAAGGCAAGGAAATGAATTAGATTATCTTTTGTTTTAGCTTGCGAATTTTCCCTGTGCTACAGAGGTAGTTTTATTCCTGTTTTTTGTAACTTTGAAGCTGAGCCCAGAGGAGAAGCCTCTGTGTTCAAATCTTTTTATTACCCTGTAAAGTTACCTTCCATCCTGATTTTGCAGGTGTGATTCTTTTACTTTTTCTTTAAATAAAGTTCTTCCTTAAAGACACTTTGATTTTCAGTGTCCTAGAGACAAAGGTCGGTACTCACATTATTCTCAAGCCTCCCCAGGAAAGGGGGTGAAGCGGTTTGGGGGAATATTTTGGGGAAATAGGGACTCCAAGTGGCCCTTTTCCTGAATTTTGGTCTAAATCACTTGGTGGTGGCAGAAATACTGTCCAAGGACAAGAAAAGGATTTGTGCCTTGGGGAAGTTTTAACCTAAGCTGGTAGAAATAAGCTTAGGGGGTCTTTCATGTGGGTCCCCACATCTGTACTCCAGAGTTCAGAGTGGGGAGGGAACCCTGACAGCAACTGTTTTAGTAGAGCCCTCTTTTTCCTTGCTTAATTTGACCTCTAATGAACTATTGTTTGGCTAAAACTGTTAACTGCCATCAGTGTCCTATATATTCTACAGCTGCAGAATTTGTCAACACAAAATCTCTGGGACACTGAAAACTGAAAAGGAAGAGACAGTATACAATAAATTGAATGTAATGTCAAATTACACAACACAGAGGGCTCCTGGACTGACTGGATTATTCCTGTTAACGTTGACCTCATTACTTCTTTTTCATTCAGATGAAGAATCCAGGAAACTTTCTACAAAATTTAGATCCAGCTTGCCACAGATTATTGATTGTGGGCCTGATTCTGCCATGAGCTCCTCCTGGGCAGACCCCTCCGCCTGCACAGATGTGACTTACAGGATCAGGGCCTACAGGACTGTCTAGGTCCACAGAGCCTTGCCTTTAATTATAACCACCTCACAAAAAGTTATATATACAATTCAAATAGTTTCTGACCCCTAATCATTAGAATAGATTCATATTTCTGACACCCTGGAGCTTCCTTCTGTCCCCTCCCCAAAACACCAACCTTTGCAAAAATATCTTATAAGCCCCAGATCCGGCAAAGTTTGTGGCACATGCTCAATTTTAAGCATGTAACTACTGTCATATGTTAAACACGTGCATAAGTCTTTGCAGGAATAGGACTGTGATCTTTCTTTTTTTAATCAAAAGCCATTCTGGGCCCTCTACAGACAATTTTCCAGTTTTGCCCATAGATTTTCCTTTACAAGCCTCTTCCTCCCATCAGGGCAGGCACTTTAGGGTAAGTGAACATCCAGAATATGCATAGCAGCAGAGACCTCTCTGAAAGGAGATCTGAATGTGAATTTCTAATGGGGCCAGTGAGAGCGATTTAGAACTGGACTGGAAAAAGCACTTGAGAATATCCTGTAGGGCAGCAATTCTCAACCACAAGCAGGTTTCAGGGGGTCCACCAAGCAGGGTTGGCATCAGACTTGCTGGAGCCCAGGGTGGAAAGTTGAAGGCCCGCCATGTGGGGTAGAAGCCCAGGACCCCGAGTCCCACCACTCGGGGCTGAAGCCAAAGCTGGAGCAACTTAGCTTTGCGGGATCCCCTGTGGTGTGGGGCCCTGGACAACTGCCCCACTTGCTACCCCCTAAAGCATGCCCTGGCTTTTAATCTACTGGATATGCAGAAAAGCAGTTGTTGTGGCACGGGTGGGCCATGTAGTTTTTATGGCATATTGAGGGGGCCTCAGAAAGAAAAAGGTTGAGAACCCCTGCCATAGGGAATGATCTTACAACTAACGGGGGCTGATGAGCTAATAGATTTTTCCACGATTCACCTTTTGTTATTGTATTGGGGAGCAGTGCAAATCAGAATGTACAATTCCTGTGTTCTCTTTAATTATTATTTATACAGCCCTATAGGGGTGGGTCACATTGTACAGACACCTGAAATGAGAGGTCTCTGTCCCAAAGGCGAGATAGATTTTGAAGTCATCACTGTCAAGACAGGAACTGAAGTCGCAAGAGAGGACAAGGTCACCCAGGGTTAGGGTGCAAGGGAGAAGAAGGGACTAAGGATGAAGCTCTGAGGACAGCAAGAAAGAGTGAGAATGGGGAGCATAGCCACGGAGGGAGATGCTAGGAGATGATGGAAGGAGAACCTGTTGAGCACAGAACCATGGAAGTCTGAGTAGGAGTCATAGATCATGGAGGATGAAGGTGAAGAAGAGGCCCTTGGACCTGGTAAATTCTTAGTGACTGTCATGATACTAGTTTTAAAGAAGTGCAGCGGAGCAGAGTGACTGGAAGCCAGAATGTAGAAGATCAAGTAGAGATTTAGAAAGGATGCTGAGGCAACAGAAATAGACAGAGTTCTCAAGGAGATTGGATGCATAGGTGCCGACTGCGTGGGTGCTCCAGGGCTAGAGCACCCATGAGGAAAAATTAGCAGGTGCTCTGCACCCACCGGCAGCCACGCTCCCCCCACCTCTTCCCAGCCTCCTCCCTTGAGCACGCCACGTTCCTGCTCCTCCCCCTCCCTCCCAGCACTTCTGCCTGCCGCCAAACAGCTGTTTGGCGGTGCTCTGGGAGGGAGGGGGAGAAGTGGGGACACAGCGTGCTCAAGGGAGGAGACAGGGAAGAGGCGGGGTGGGAACGAGGGGGAGGGGGTGGAATGGGGGCAGGGTGGAGGCAGAGCAGGGTGGGAAGAGCAGGGGTGACAGTAGAAATAGGGACTTACCGGTACGGGGCTGGGGCCTTGGGTGCAAGGGGCAGGGATGTGGGGGCGGGGTCAGAGCCAGCCCCGGCCCGCCCTATACTGGTAAGTGACTCCCCCTCCCCTGCCGGGGTAGCAGCGGCAGCTGGGGGCTCCGACAGCAGTTTAAAGGGCCCAGGGCTCAGCCGCCGCTATCGCCCCAGGCACTTTAAACCAGTGCCAGAGCGGCAGCAGGGCTCTGGCAGCTATTTAAAGGGCCAGGGCTGTAGAGGCAGTGGGAGCCCCGGGCCCTTTAAATAGCCCCCGGAGCCCTGAGGTAGCGGCAGCAGGGCTCCAGCGGCTATTTAAAGGGTCCAGGGCAGTAGAGACAGTGGGAGCCACGGGCCCTTTAAATTGTCACCTGGGAAATCCGGGCCACCCCAGTACAGAGCACCAGCTCTTGCTGGTACACCGTACCGGGGTGTACTGGCTTACTTTCATCTCTGGGGAAGAGGCAAGGGGTAGAGTGGGGACTGGGCGGGGGGGGGGGGGTCGAGCACCCACCCGCAGGAGTAGAAGTCAGCACCTATGCTTGGATGTGAATGAAGAGAAGGGAGATGGGCGAGTCTATGTTGGAGACTTGCTGAAGTAAGTTGGCGCAACACATTGAAGTTGATGGAGTTACCGCAGACTTATACTGATGTAAATGAGAGCAGAATCTGGCCCTTTGAGCCTCATTCTGATGTCTCTTACACCAGTTTTATACTATGTAATTCCAAGGATGTTAATGAAATTACTCTTGATTTTCACTGGGTTGAGATCAAACTCAAAGCCATTAATTTTCCCACCTAAAAATTCTAAAAGCCAAGAAGAGGACAGAAGAGCAACCCAATTATGCAACTTGACATGCAGGGATGTGTGATGCTGTATGACAAGAGGAATGCGGGGTGTGTTACCAAAATTTAGGCTGGTGACGTTTTCAGTGGTACACTGTGTGCACTGGGTCTACATTACATTTATTGTCAGATACTACGGTGCTGGACCGCAGTGTAAAACCCTAAAACAGATTACAGGTGATTGTAATAACATCATAACCGAGAGAGCAAGCTAACATTAAATATTATTCCTACTGGCCTTAAATAATATATCTGAACTCATGAATTGGAAAAGTTTTTGAAGCAATTCTTCAATAACTGAGGAATTTTCCAATGAACACTTAGTTATTAGCAACAAATACACGGTTTTGAACTTGTGATAGATAAGATCAACACAGCATTCTAAGCAATAAACAGAATGGCCTTAAAGTTCTTTCTCTAAGGACTGGCTGTCAATAAACTGTATGCATTAGAAAAATAGCCAGAGCAGGTTTTACTATGCTTGTGGCTTACCGCTACTGAGCAGCCAACTGCAGGTTCACCATACACACAGTCAATGCCTGGATAGATGCTTTTCTAATGCATGACCACAAGCAGATTTGAGGACTTAAACATTAGAGCTAGTTGAAAAAAAGATGTGATTTTACAAAATGTTTTTAGCAGTTTTCTCTACAATTTTTTGGAAAAAATCAATTTTGTTAAACTTCTACATTCAAAAAATTGAACAACTTTATAGTTGGTCAAATATTGGCGGAAATTTCATCAAAAAGCCACCAAAATTGTTCTTATTTTTTAAATTGTTTAAATTTCATCAGCAATTTAAGATATTTCTACCAGCTCTATTAAAAACCTAACTTTCTGTGCAAGCCTGTGGCTGGCTATGCAGCAAGAGCAGGCCAAAGCCACAAGGCTTTATATGTATATAGCATCAATAAACTAGGTTAAAAGAATGCCAAGGTTGCAAAGTTAGACATGTTCTAGCTCAGACAGAAGTTGCACGCTTGATGCAGAAATTACAGGGTGAGGTTCTATGCACGAGGTTCTACTAGATGATCAGAATGGTTTCATTACGATTAATTCAGCCAGACACCTTGTGTGTCTGCATTATAACAAAGTCTATAATTACATGATCACATATCTTATTTTGTCCACAGGACCCTTGCCTCATTCCATTCCCAGGATGCTGCTGCTCACTGAATGGGTAGTCATTCAGTTTTTCTTTTTATCTTCACCATTCAAAATGTGTGGCCTCAGGCCTTATCTGCTGCACACCATCCAAACCTTGCTAATTTTCACATGGATGTTTCTATGGTGCTTTCACCATAGCACCTTAGTGCTTCACAAACATTCATGAATTTAGGTTGTTTATTACCCTCCATTTCAGAGGAATAATTGAAGTACGTTGAGACAAAGGCCAAAACTGTCAAAAGTATCCACTAATTCTGGGGGCCTAACTTGGGAGCCCTAGACCTTGAAATTTCAGAGAACTTACCATTTTTATAGTACTTTATATGTTCAAAGCACAGCTCCCAATGACCTCAATTGAGCTGTGAGTGCTCAGCACTTTGGCAAATGGGACCCCAGATGTCTCAAGTCTGGCACCTGGAAAATGAGAATACACAATTAGTGACCACCTGCGAAAAGCAGGCTGTGAGAACTCTATGGCAGAGCCAGGGCTACTTGCCACAGAGTTCCTGTGTGGTGCTGGGCAAGTCACTTAAATCCAGCTTTTCACTGGTGGCTACTAACAGTCAGTGCCTTCCAGAGTTAATAGATACTTAAATTTGGCTTTAATCTGTTTGTACCTCCACCTCTGTACAATGAGGATAAATAACATCTTACTTTACAGAGGTATTGCAAAGATAAATTAATTAATGTTTGTGAAGTACTTGTGCTATGATGATTAGTGTCATAGAAAAGCCCAGGAGCAAATTAATAGCTCTGTATTCAGAGCAAGATTTGGATGATGTGGCATAAATAATGCCTGAGCGCACACATTGAATGCTGAGGGTAAAAAGAAAAATTGAACAACTATCATTCAGTGAGCAGCATCCATCCTGCGCATGCAATGCAGCATGGGTCCCATGGGCAAAGTAAGATATGGTCATGTAATCAAAGACTCATAATGCACACACATAAGACAGGCAAATTAAGGATGCCCAGGCAATCTTAATTCTGGTATTTCCTAACTTTTAAGGGCTTGACTTTGTAGCCTTAGTGTTCTTTTATCATAGTTCTGCAGGTGTGTGCAGGTGCACACATATTCAAATACAAATGCTGACTTTTTTGACTTGACAAAAAGTTATGGGCAATGTACAAATAAGCAATGAAAACTGCCTATGTTGGCTTTACACGATTCGTTTGCAAAACTCTGTTTTATGGAGTTGTTTTCCGAGCTTTCATTGTCCTTATGTCATTTGGAAAGAATGAGGGTGACTGTGCCATCTGTCTTGATATGAAAAAGAGAAAAAAAATTCTATTCCTTGTCAAAGATGGAAGGAAAAGAACAAGGGAGGATATGACAATCAAAGGGAAAAGAGGAGAAATGGGCCACTATCAATTAAATTTCCTCTTAAAAATCGAAAGCAACTGGCAAGGGAATCCAGTGTAACAATAATATCAGCAGAACCTGCAGTGGCTTCCTCCCTCTGATTATCCTGCTGTTTAGCTACAAAACCCAGTGAGGGAATCCTGTCTCTTGAGCCAGGTGATGAGCAGAACAATGGCCCAATATTTCCAGTTGTTAGCACATTCTCTAATTTGTAAACTAATGAGCCATCTCAGGCAAACACAGGCAGCGGTAGGTGGGGTTAGTGCTCAGTAGCTCTGTGAGTAGGGTAGTGATAGAGAGACGTTAATGGTATTGAAAGCAGAAGCTAGTTTATAATGAAAATCAATTAAAAGAAAAAGTCTTTGGGCTATTCTTTTTCTATTTTCATTAGTGGTCAGGCTGGCCTTCTTGTGTTCCCTGCCTGTCACCAAGATTCCCTGTCACTTTCTGTGGAGAGCTAAATTTTTGCATGTTCTATATAGAACACTGTTTTACAGTAAGGAGATGGGAACTTTCTCTGTGGCAATTCTCAACCCTCAGGAAATCCATCTTTCTTTGAGGGACCGTTATTGTTTTACAGACAGAAACGCTGTCCGGTTGAGCACCGGGCCTCGTTTTGCTTGGCCAATCATTGGAGAGAGATTTCAAAATTTAACTGGCTGCTTGGGTCCTCTCTACTGTACTAATGAAATCTGTGAGAGGCCTTTAAAGATGTGCCACTCTGCCCTAGAGCAGTATGATTAGCTGTGGATTATCATGGGTTACCACACATAAATTTACATACCGTAAACCAATACAGCATGTGGTGTGGGTTAACCTAAAATTAAACTACTGCTCTCTAAAGAAATAAGGACAGAACAAAAAGACTGTAGTGATTATTCTACCAGTATAGGGTGACCAGACAGCAAGTGTGAAAAATCGGGACAGGGAGTGGGAGGTAATAGGAGCCTATATAAGAAAAAGACCCAAAAATTGGGACTGTCCCTATAAAATCAGGACATCTGGTCACCCTACACCAGTACTGCCACATTTGCAAGTGTAAATGAGAAGCAGAGTTTTGGAGTGTTGTGTGCATAGTGCATTCTTGATGTGCAACTGTATATTTCACAAATCCTTGTGTATTTTGATGAAACAGAGTCTTAAGGAGCCCACCTTTTGCTTCCCTCCTTGTTTGGCTTAAGCATTATCCTTCCCATGTTACAAGTCAGTCCTCTAATGTGAAGAAGAAAAGTTTAAGGCCCAAATTCCAGAAACGATCTGCTGAGCTCTATCAGTGTTCTGTGTCAGCCTTTCCTCTACCACCTGGGGAGACCTTCAGTAATGATTTGTCCAGTGAAGTGTATTCTGCATCCAGAGTTTTCACTATTATTCAAGATCCTGTTACACACTGTACAATTCCCAGGAAGATGTCCCTTTACAGTCCTACAACAAAGTAGCAGCTGATCTTGAGGATTGTTGAGCAACTGAAATTTCCACTGACATCAATTTCTCTGCACTCCTTAGAAATAGGCCCTCTGTTGTTGTCCTTTACACACCAATACCCCAGTTTCTGGTGAAATCAGATTGGATTTCCTTCTTTTGGCCGTGGAACTGTGATGTTATCAATCTCATTATGAGGCGCTCCAGCAGCATAGGGTTTCTTAGGCAGTCTCCTCCACTTGATTCGTACTCATCACAAGCAAAGCAACAATAAATGGAATTTTGTTAACAGCTCCCTTCTGGGATGCTACTGAAAACGAATCTCTGAAACACACCAAAATGCTGTGTGTGCCTCCCTGCCATTGTATATAAGAACATATGCCTCTCGCACCAGGATTTGTGCATCTAGGGCAAAAAAAAAAAAAGGCTATTTTAAAATATATTTAAACGTTCGTACATTTAATGTCACATAGTGACATCACGTTGAGACTTGTTTTCATATGTCATCCTCTTTATTTATTATCACCACAGTGTGCTCCACCTCAGCACGAAAGGTACTTTTATCTAATGAATTACACTCACATTCTACATACATAGGGCTAAATTCAGCCTGGGGCTACCTGTGATTCCTGTTAAAGGCAACAAGAGCTGTGCATGCCCACTTCAAGAACAGACGTCAGCTCATAATGCCTTGGTGCTGTTTCTATTTGTGAGCTGCAAATTAATATTTTAACAGTTAAAAAAAAATTCATTGAAATCGGCCCCAGTACAACGCAGTCGGCAACTCTGTGCGTGATGTGTAGCATGCTGCTTAGAAGTGTTGCTAAGCAACACAGCACCAGCCGAGAAAATCCTGCATTAGCTTGTAGTGGCTGACGGGGTTGGTTCGACGTGACATTTTGCACACAGAGCTATGCAGAAAGATGTACACTTTGCTCAGGAACACTACAGCAGTCTCTGATTATTAATAAGTCTCCTTTATTATTCTCTATGTACTCTAAAGGTACATTATGCTGCCCACAGAGCTCTGCAATAATTTTCCACTGAAAAATATCTCTGGTGTCTTAATTCTTTCCAAACCTGATTTGCAGAGTAGTGGAATTTTACAGCTTAATCCCATGATGCTCTCTCAATCCCATGTCTTAGCTATTACCTCAGCCTAACCGTAGTCATCTTACAATGATGTGACTCACAATCATAACTATAGATAGATCTTGTCAAAGCAGTCATGAGTCCGAGATGCTAGAGTTTTCTTTTTTCAACTCCACAACTTTTGATATTTAGAGATCTATTCCGCGCTAGTGAGTAGATACTGTAAATATTATTGCCATTCTGAATGCCGGCAAACAGCACATAGGGCTGCACTGGGAGCTATTTGAGGGCTGGGGATTTGCAATCGCAGCAGGGACACACAGATTGGTGGGTTGGCAGTGGGGGCCCCTTGCACTATTAGACCACACTGGCAGCATAGAACGGGACAGACGGGGAAAATGTGTGTGCGGGGTGGGGGGAATGGTAGCAAAGTACCTCCTGAAACATTAAGGGTTCCTGTCAGGTAGCTCAGATGCTAACTTAAAGCTTGGTTTAGAAACAAAAACCTACACAGAGATGTTTTTCTAAGGCTAATAGTGATAGAAATGTTTTGTTCTTTAATTGTTTACATAAAACCTGTTTTGCTTAAGAGTGAACATTCATCCGGATTGTTTACAATCCATACACAATGAAGTGGTATTAGTGCATGACAACCAGAAAGCAGTACTGACTAGAAACAAAATGAAAACACTGACCTAGATTCAGTCCTAGGTTACGCCAGAATAACTCAGGGGCCCAGAGCAGCACAAAGTCAGACTTGAGTGGAAAGTAGCAGAACAAGGCTCCTGCAAGTCCTGCCCTGCTGGTGGCCAGCAATTAGGCAGCACAGCCCCAATACCAGATGATGGTGGCTGGGGATGGGGATGGCTGAGGCACTGGAAAATGCATTGATTCTGGACTCCTGTAGCACTCCCCTGGCATATCCTCTATGGCTCTAGGGAGAAACACCACCTGCCACCCTTGGGGGAGACAAGGTGGGTGAGGTAATGTATTTTATTGGACCAGATTTTGTTGGTGAGAGAGACAAGCTTTCGAGCTACACAGAGCTCTTCCTCATAACCTGAAGCTCTTCTCTCACCAACAGAAGTTGGTCCAATAAAAGACATTACCTCACCCACCTTGTCTCCCCTAAGGGTGGCAGGTGGTGTTTCTCACCCACCTTGTCTCCCTAATATCCTGGAAACGACACAGCTACATCATCACTCCATACAACCCTTGAGGGACACTTCGCTGGGGCAGAGCAGATCCTGCTGGGGCAGAGGGATGCAAATTGCCCTGGTAGCTTAGCTTCGTTGTCCAAGCTGCATACATGGGGAAAAGTAAATTAGATTTTTTAAATGCTTCCAATTTTTATGATGCCATCAATATAGATAAGGAAATTGGGATATGAGAAGGGTTGTTTTTTAATGTACTGGGTTGAATTCATTCCTGGTGTAATTCCACTAATGTCAGTGAAGTTAAACTAGCGATAAAATGGCCTATTATTTTTACCCAGACAGCTCCTTTATGCCCCTGATCCTGCGAACACTTATGCACATGCATTACTTTGCTCACGTGAGTAGCACCACTGGAAGGCAACGTGAATACTACTGTGCTTAAGAGCTAAGAACATGGAGCAGTGTGTACGGAATTGGAGACTAAAACAGTAGTTGAGGGAGGGGAGAAATGGAAGTGTGGGGTTGCTTCGAAGGCTATCTTCAAACAGGGCCACCCAGAGGATTCGGGGGGGCTGGGGTCTTCAGCGGTGGGGGGCCCCCGCTTCAGCGGTAATTCGGCAGCAGGGGGTCCTTCCGCTCCGGGACCCGCTGCTGAAGTGCCCCGAAGACCCACGGCGGGGGCTCCCCACCGCCGAATTACTGCAGAAGACCCAGCACTTCAACGGTGGGTCGCGCTTCGGCGGTAATTTGGAGCAGAAGGCCGAAGACCCGGAACGGAAGAAGCTCCAGGAGCCTGGGCCCCACAAGAGTTTTCCGGGGCCCCCGGAGCGAGTGAAGGACCCCGCTCCAGGGGCCCCAAAAAACTCTCGTGGGGGCCCCTGCGGGGCCCGGGGCCTGGCGCAAATTGCCCCACTTGCCCCCCCCCCAGGCAGCCCTGGTTTATGGTAGGATAATGAGATCAGAATTTGGCCCAGAATGCATTATGAAATGTATCAACAAGGGCTGAAGCCTAAAGCCCTGTTTTCAGAACACTATCTGAATACTATTGTTATTGTAGGTAGGGAAAAACGACTAAGAATATTTTTGCCCAGGACTCCTAAAATATTCTTTAGTTTTTCATGCTTAGCCAAATAAGGAGGAAGAGTCTTTATTTTACCAGGCTTGAGACAAGACAGGTTTCTCTCTGTTTGTATGCGAGCTGTTTAATTCCACTATGAAAACAACAAACTCAGTTCCATCACAACTTTCTGTTAACAGCTTTATTTATGCCATTCAAACAAGCCAGACAAATCCAGGAAATTAATTTCACACTACATTTAACAAATGGAATGTGAAACAGTGTTCATCAGTGTTTTGCATATACCAGGTTGAAAGATTCAAATGCAAAACTTCTATAAGGAAAGGGAAGGAGATAGTCAGTCATCTTGAAAAGGACAAACATGATTCCACAACTTTCACAATTAAAAACAAAAGTCATACTATTGGTATTGGTTTCCCTCTTGTGGTAATGAACAAGATGCAATCTCAGTATATAGCCTTAATATATGCTTCCTGATATACCAGTTTAAAGCAGAATACAATTGACTTCAATTGGGCTACATGCAGGCAGAGATCACTCATACAGAGCAGTTTGCAGGATTGGGGCCCATACCTGGAGATATTATTGACTTGAATATTCCAAATTTACACTGGTATGATTCAGAACAGAATCCAGCCCAAATTTAAAATTTAAGGCTGACAAGTGTTTTTCCCCTTTAAAACGCACTTCCTAGACAGTTAAAGTGGTAGATTGCTAACAGGTGCAGCCTGGCAACAGCAGTGCAACATTAATCTGCCAATGTGTCTCATAACCATCTCTAGGGCACAGAGAGCAGTTAATTTTTCATGCACATTCAAACAATGCCTCTTTGCTGAGACTGCCATAATTGAAGGTGGCTTTTGTGACAGATACCTGCTCGCTAGCAAATGGACCAAGACCAATAATTCACTGCACATGGTATTACTCCAGACTCCTAGGCTAGTTTTTCAGAAATGGCTTTATCTTCCTGTTGTCTACCAGCAGTGACACAGCACTCGTACGTAGATGGTGAGCTCTTTTTGTTCTGTGTTGTGCAGCATCTAGTACAATGGAGTCCTAGTCCATGACTGGGCTCCTAAGTGTTATGGTAAAACAAATAACTAATAATAATAGTGCTACCAGTCTGATTGTCCTCTTTTTTTTAACACCAGTTTTACACGGGCATAACTCAAGTGACTTCTATGGAATTACACCTAGTTTACAGCAGTGCATGTAAGAAGAGAAGAATAATACCTAGCTCTTATCCAGCGGCGTGTTATCGCCTAGGCCAACAAGGCCTAGGCCTAGGGCGGCAAATTTGCAGGGGCGGCAAATTTGCTCACGCCCCCTCCCCAACTCCACCCCTTTCTCAAATCCCCGGCCCGCCTCCTCCCTCAGGCACGCTGCGCTTCCCTCCTTCCACCTCCCTCCCAGGCTTGCCGCGCAAAAGGGCTGGGAGGGAGGGAGAAGTGAGTAGCAGCGCACTTGGAGGAGGTGGAGCAGAGGTGAGCTGGGGCCCGCGGGTGCGGGGAGTAACCTGGTGGGCTGGGAACCACTCCCTGCCCCAGCTCACCTCCACTCCACCACTGCCATCCCCTGAGCGCGCCACAACTCCCCTTCTCCCCCCCCCCCACTCCCAGGCTTGCTGCGGGGGAGCGGAGGTGAACTGGCACGGCGGGGCGGCAATTTTTTGAGGGCCATGGGGCGGCAAATTTGTTAATCCGCCACTGCTCTTATCTAGCACTTTTCATCCGTAGATCTCAAAGTGCTTCACTAAGGAGGCCAGTATCATCCCCATTTTACAGAGAAGGAAACAGAAGCATAAAGGGGTGAAGTGACTTGCCCAAAGTCACCTAGTGGGCCAGTGGCAAAGCTAGAAACAGAACCCAGCTCGTCTGAGTGCCAGTCTAGTGCTTCACCCACTAGACTCAGGTCTCTGGTATCGATGCTCAAAGTAATAAAAATTCAACCACCAGTACACATTGCCTGCAGGCATCTCTAGCAGTATTTATTGCTCTTATTCATACAAGACCAGTTGTATTTTTTCCATGCACAACTTCTAAAATATTCAAATTACCAAACTATTGCATGTAATTACCTGCATTTATATTGCATCAGATTTTGTAGCTGATTGCTCACACTTACCACTTCACATAAAACAAATTTACAAAAAAAAAGATATTTCATTGCGGTTTACCTTTAAATGAGTCTAACAAGCTTTAGTACATTAACTTAAATGAATCACAATCTTGATATTTTTGTTGAAAAAGTTAAAAACACCTGGCTATATTTTGTTAATTGTTTTTCCCTTTACAACTGTAACCCTTCTGCCCCTCTGAGTTGGCAGCAACAAGGGCCGGGTTCAGTATCCAGGGGTTCCGTTTCAATAACACAATGCAAAACCGGCTCGAGCCCCCACCCAGTGACCTGGGACAATTACCTACCCCCCCCCGGGCGCCTCTAGGAGGCAATACTTCCCCACTCGCAAGCACAGAGTCCGAGTGTAGCAAAATCCTTTAATAAAGGAGGGAACCAATGCGGCATCACGTTGGAGAGACACCACAAACAGGACTATACACAAACCATAAGCAAAAACCCACCTCCAAGTACGTTTGGCAATGTCCTTTCCCCCTTAGGGTCTTAAGTCCAATCACCCCAAAGTCCAACAACCCAAGAGTCTCTGTCTCTGGTCAGGGCCACCCCAGAGTTCAAAAGTTTATCTGCAGAGTTTTACCCCCCCCAACCTGGGTGGAAATGGGGGGGGGGGGTCACACACACAGGGTGCTAGGGACACCTTACGTGGGCCAGGGCCGACTGCCCCGCTTCTCCGTGGAGTTCTGCTGCAGCCTTCACCACGACTGGCTCCACTCCACCAGCTGTGCCGCTCCTCCAGCAGACCCGTGAACCACGTCAGCCGTCCCCCCACAAACCGCTCCACACTGCTCACTGTTCCATGGGCTGCTCCAACGTGCTGCAGACTGCTCTGCTCTGCCAGCTGCTTGGTGATAGATCTTCAGGCTCTCCCACTACTTAACACAGCACTCAGTGATCTCAGCTTAGTAAGCTTAGCTCTTTTAGTGATTTCAGCTCCTAGTGATTTCAACTTGTAGTAGGAGAGCCCCACTGCCACATGGCCCAACGTGAATTCAGGTCAGCAGCCTCTAGATGGACTCCTAAAGAATTCAAAATTAGCTCTGCTCTTTAACAGTGGAGAGAGGAGGAAGTGCAATTGGTGTTCCAGGCCCTCAAAAGGGGCCCATACCATCAGGTACACACACCAGTCCCCAGCCTCTCTCCCCTCACTGGGTTTTGGAACCCCTGTCCCTTGTCTGGCAAGTACTATTTAATGTAGGTTGAGTCATTTCTGTCATAAAGCAGTCTCATAGTTCCTCATTCACATAATTAAAGTAACAGCCCCTTTTTTTCCTTCCTGCCCCAATAACAAAGAAATTGGGGATTCCACAGTGTGAAAATAACCTTCCCATGCTGCTGTGTGTTATGCTAAGTGGAGTGGGTTTACCAATGCAAATGCACATTCCTAAAATTCCTTTGCCCACTCCTCATAATGTACCACCAGATGTCAGGGTAGGGCTCATCCTGACTCTGCTTATATCCTCCCCCCAGCCGAGAATTTGTCGTCCCGACAAATCACATTCCCTACTATACCAACTTACTGGTCCCCTCCAAAGGGCCTCAGATAGCCCACTTTAGCTTTCACAAACCTGTGTGCTAAAGGTATTGGCTCCTCACTAATCACCCCAGGTGCATCGTAAGTTAGCCGTTTCACTGGTCTTATTACTCTGTCTCGCCTATGAAGAAACTCTGTTGCTGTGGTAGGGGGGACATCCTCTGAGTGACGGATGGGGAGGTTTCCTGTGAGTTCCTCAGATACTGGCATAGGCCCCTGCATTTCTAGTTCTAACCGTGGAGGATCGAAGGTGCTTGGGACATCTTCCATCTGTATGTCGCCACTGTCCAATAATCTGTGTAAGTCATTACATGGGGGTTCCACCAGTGGCTCAGGAGTGTCAGGAATGGGCCTAAATACTTCTGCCATAGGGTTTAGGGCGGAAGAGGAGGTAGTCTCTTTTGATTCAGCTGATCGAGATTGCAATCTTGTCTTCATCCTAGGATACACCATGGTTGTGTCTTCCTCCTCAGACTCACTCTCAGATGTGCTGAGTAGGGGTAGGTTAGCTGCAGGAGGCTGGCTGTCCACGTTGGGAAGTGGCTTTGGTACAGCACCTTCGTTCTGCCCAATTGCCCTGTTGTGGCCCATCTCATAAGGGCTGCCTACCAATTCCCCCACCGGGAGCAAAAGGTTTCTATGCACGGTCTTTGTCTGCCCTGGACCCTCTTCAGGTTTGATCTTGTAGACCGGCAGGTCTCCTAGCTTTTCCATCACCAAGTAAGGTATTGCCTTCCATCTGTCAGCTATCTTGTGTTTGCCAGCAATACCCAAATTTCGCAGCAGGACTCTGTCCCCTGGCTGGAGCTCTTGCGGACGATTTCTAGCATCATATCGATGTTTGTTACGATCTGCATTCTTCTGAGCTGCAGATGCAGCTAAGTGGTAAGCATCCCGCAGCTTTTCTCGTAGTCGGGATACATATTGCTGATGGGTTTCATAGCTATCGCCATCCTCTGATACACCAAAGCACAGGTCTATGGGTAATCTTGGTTCTCGCCCAAACATCAAGAGATATGGGGTGACTCCCGTAGCATCATTCTTGGTGGCGTTGTAGGCGTGCACCAGAAATGCAACATGTTGGCTCCAGGTTGCCTTCTGCTCTGGCCGCAAAGTCCCTAACATATCTAACAGGGTTCGGTTGAACCTCTCTGGCTGAGGGTCACCCTGCGGGTGATAAGGCGTTGTCCTCGACTTTTTAATTCCTGCTATCCTCAGCACCTCCTTCAGAAGGTGACTCTCAAAGTCTCGTCCCTGATCCGAGTGTATCCGGGCTGGGAATCCATAAACTGAGAAATATTTTTCCCAAAGTACAAAGTTCTACAGTAACATATACAGAAACTGGAGTATTGTAAGTACTCAAGTAATAACACTTCTATAACAAAATTTTAGCAGTTAATAAATTAAATTAGAATAAAACCATGTCTGCTCACCTGCAAAACAGCAAGATTGAGGCAAGAAAAGTGTGCAGGCTTCCTGCAAACATCCCTGGGAAAGTTGCAGTGGAATATTCTGGTGCTGAAGAGATACTGTCAGTTTGAAATCTAGTCAGTTGTAAAAAATAAAAATAAAGTTAGGTCCTAAACTTGCCCTTGAATTCACCAGTCAATTTTTGTGGTTTTAGAATCACGTTTTACCAAATCATTTACAAAATGTTTTCTCTCCCCTGTTGCTGCGCGAAAAACTTCACATAAAGAGGCAGGGGGAAACTGAGTAAGGCCCTGGCCATATAGTTGTATCTAGATGAGTGGAGTGCTGTTTAAAAATAATAAATGAGGGGTTGTTTTTAATTTGCCTGCTGGTTTCTGAACCTTTGGGGTGCCCACATCTCAGTTTTAGGGTTTTTTTCTGATATTGTGAAAGCTAGACACATGCTGTTTTAAAACCAATGAAAGCTGAGATTCTCCGGTAATCCCTGGTCTACCAGGAGCTAGGGCTTTAACTAAAACACTAAATATCTCAAGACTCATGATAAAAAACACAAGAGATGGCAGCGCTGTGCAATAGATTTGCTGACACCTCCCTCATGTTTGCTGTTGAAGATTATTTTCCTCAGACATTAAGCCTGAGCTTCACCTGTACATCTCCCAATGACAGCAATGGACATTGTATGTACATAACAGGCAGAACTTTGCCTAAAGGAATAAAGCATCACTGCTTGGTGGTATTATTGTCCGGGCATTATTGCAGGTTTTTCCACCCAGGCTGAGTCTGCTAAAGAGAATTTTGTTAATGCTCTTTTTTCTAGTTGGCTCAAGTAACCACCAGGGCTCTCAATTTGTAGCAACAGCAACATCTAGTGTTAGCAAGTCTGCCCTAGATTCCCACAGACTACAGTTTTTTTACATTAATAATGATATTCTGCATTTCTATAGCTCTTTCCATCTTATAGCACACCACAAGAGTGAATGAATGAAATCTCACAACACCTCTGCAAAGCAGGGAATCATTTTTAGCCCCATATTACAGAAAAGGAAGACAGAGATTAAAAGCCTGCTCCCGTCCTCAGAGGTGACATCTGGGGTGTGCAGCATCTCTCAAGTTGAGACCCTAGAGACTCACCAGAGATCACACAGGGAGGCTGTGGCAGAGACAGAACTGAAAGCCATGCTCCCTGAATCCCTATCCTATGTTTTACCCACACATGTGTTCTGTTTTCCCCAGGAGACTTCTGAATCCAATTTATCCTAGCTCATTAGATTTCAATAGTACTTTCACAATATTACATGCTAAAATCAATACTGAAGCCTTTGATTCACTGATCCATTTAAGGACACATGGTTTCAACACCCCCATGCAGCAATGATACCGAAGGGCTGTCCTTTAGCCAGGACATGCAAGTGTGGCTGATGTTTGATTGCTTGTGGGCCTTTCCTAATGGGGGTAGGTCTTCTTCATTTGTGAGTCTGGCTGAGACGATGCATGCCTCCCTTGTCACAGCCCATGGAGATGGAGGTGGTTCATGGGGACAGGTTGTATGTGGTAGATAAATGACATTGTGTACTGGGTCAAACATCACCCAGTCCTCTCACCACATGGTGATGGCTCATGAGCTCCAGTGTTTGTGCATATTTTATATTGATTAGATAAATGATCCCTGCATTAGGGGCAGCTTTCTTCTCCTTACACTGCTCTACATGCATATGCCCAAATGTGGGATGAAATGTCAGGCACAGACAAAATGAGGGGCACAAAGTTAGAGAGAGAGGAGATTCCTTTGCTTTCAATAACTCTTTATATCTGAGGCTATTAGAGAGATAACATGAGTGAGGTAATATCTTTTACTGGACCAAGTTCTGTTGGTGAAAGAGAAGCTTTTGAGATTACACAGAGCTCTTCTGAGGATAATAATTTTCAACAGCATGCAGGAGCTGCCAATCCATCAAGCAGCGCTACCTTTTGCTCATGTCTCACCATATTTGGCATTTGAGTTACAATGGAGACTTGCACAGCATTTTTTTTTAAATCTCACTCCCATCCCACACTGCAATACTCACTCCCACCAGCATTGTTTCTTGCAGTTTTAGCCTACTTCCATCCACAAAAAACGTAGATCCTGCAAAAGCGGTACCCCCACACTCTGGGTCTCCTCTCCCAGGAGAACCCCAATCCCCCACACCCATCTTGCCTCAGTGGCTACTGCCAGTTGTCATTTGGCCCCCTTTCTCTGCAACAAACTGCAGTCTGTAATAGCCACTCCTCACTGGCAAGGGGATTGGACCTGCTGCCTTTCTTGGCCCAGCTGTCTCCCCACAGCCCCAGTATATCCTTTAGCCTTCAGCAAAGCCTCAGCCTGGGGACTCACCAGGTCAGAGTTCCCCAGCTCTGCCTACCCTTCCCCAGCATTGTTCTGCTTCAGGTACCCTGTCTCTCCCAGGCAGCGAGTTCTTTCTGACACCAAGGCTGGAGTGAGACTGACCCAGCTCCACCCTTAGCCCTTATATCAGGGCCAGCTGTGGCCTGATTGGGTGTGGCCACAGCTGTGGCTGCTCTTAATCTAATTGCCCTTTTCTAATTGAGTCCCAGGCACAGCCCTCTCCAAGGGCTGCTTTTAACCCCTGCTCTCCCAGAGTGGGGCAACTGCCCCACTACAATAAATAATTATCTTTGACTCTTTCTTTTAAAGATTTCTTACTGCTTTTCAAGGAAGTGAATAAGCCTTTATATCATGTATGTGCAGTGTGTGCTAAGAACATTCCTAATGTATTGACAATGGAAAGGATGTAAAAGACATTTCAGAAGATCATAGTAGAAGTCTCAGAATCCAAAATTCACCTTTATGCTTTTCAAGGTGATATCCAGATTTAATTCCTTTCTCACTTTCTGGCAGTGCAGACATCACTCAACCTGCATCCGACGAAGTGGGTGTTCACCCACGAAAGCTCATGCTCCAAAACTTCTGTTAGTCTGTAAGGTGCCACAGGACTCTTTGCTGCTTTTACAGATTCAGACTAACATGGCTACCCCTCTGATACCTCACTCAACCTAGTTTGGATGGAATAATATGATGACATTAACATTCATGTATGAAAATATTATTGCAAGGGAACAGAATTTACATTTTCACACCAAATTTAGAAATATCATTCTTTGCACTGTAAATTTCAAATTTGTATTTAGATTTAAACAACATATTTCAGAATTTTGTTTCATTACTTTACATACCCAATCTGCGATGGGTCTTTTGTCATCCCTGGCCAATAATATCTTGAGGGCAGCACAATTCTCGTTTTGACTACTCCTTGATGTCCACCCTGTGGACAGTGATGATACTGTTCAAAGAGCTGTAGGGCTTTTTACATTGTGTGCACATTGAGAACCTTTCTTCCTTTTGCTGCATGGAAAAGTGTCCCTCTGCTAATAAGAGAAGATGGAAACATGATGATGACATCAAGTGTTGCACTTAAGCAATTATCAGATATTTTCAAATCATAGATTCATTATAAGTGCTGAAGGATAAGTAGTCATGGTAAGATAGTTATTTCACTGAAGAATGCTTAAGTGGAGACACTTGAGGTGTTTACCACAAGGTAAGTAAGCACAGTCAACAGTGCACTCTTGTATGGGTTCACCAATCCTATGTTATCTCATAGTAAAACTAAAGTAGCTTATGTCCGTGATATTTATTGCTCAGAAAATCATAAGTGGCACTGTATGACAAGCTGCCTAGGCAACATCATCACAATATCTATTAGATAACACTTGATAAAAAAAAACTTTTTGGAGCAGAGAGTGTTACCCGGGGTTCTTTCAACCCAAAGCTCTTGGTAACTTTACTCTGTGCGAGGAGGTGTCAGGAAATAAATCAAGGGAGACACGGCCGTCTGACCGATAGATGGCTGGCACAAACAGGACAACACAAGAGTGCTTTCACTTAAAGCTAAACTTTACTAGTCTCAAGCACTTACACACGTCCGCAACAAGTTAGTAAAACACCCCCAACCCTTGATAATTACCAAAGCTGAGTGTGGCTCTCGAGTGACACAGCAGCAGGCTTCCGATGGTCAAATCTTCCTTCTGCCGGTGTAACCTGTGCAGCAAAGGAGGGGGCGGGGGGCGGGAATCCAACCTGCCGCCCGGCCGGAGCAGCAAAGGGGGGGGGCGGGAATCCAACCTGCCGCCCGGCCGGAGCAGCAAACGGGGGGGCGGGGGGCGGGAAACCAACCTGCCGCCCGGCCAGAGCAGTGAAGGGGGGCGGGGCACGAAACAAACCTGACTGCCGGCCAGCCAGAACAGCAACGGGAAGAAAATACAAAAAGAAAAAAAAAATACCTGCAGGGCGCCGGTGCAGGGGGACTCCCAGCCCTGCAGAGCCCGGGCAGCGGAGTGCACACCCCAGCTGGAGGGGGCGGGGCTTCCTTAAGCGGGGCGCTCGCCATGCGGGCCCTCCTGCCGCGCCGCCTGCTGGGAGGGCGCCACACTGCTCCGGTGGGCGGGCTGCCGTGCTGGGCTTGCTCGAGACCTGGCACCGCTCCCAGCAGCTCCACGCCGCTGCCCCCTACAGGGCAGCAGGAGCAGCAAACCCAAAAGAAAAAAACCTGCAGGGGCGGCGGAAGCGGCGAAGCGCAAAAAAAAAAAAAAAAAAAAAAAAAAAGGGTTTGGGCGGAATGCCGCCCCTTGGAAACTGCTGCCCTAAGCACCAGTTGCTTGCCTGGTGCCTGGAGCCGGCCCTGCTTGGAGGAGACCTAGGCTCCATGTGCAGCCCAGAATGAAGAGCTTGGCGATGGCTTTAAAGGTCAGTAACCTGGGTAAAGGCAGATGGAGAGATCCCGTTACAATAACTCTATGGAGAGCGATTGGGTCAGGAGAATCCGGGCAGAGTGGGGTGGAGCTACCGGCCCCTGCTTTCCTGTGTGGGACAGGGTTACCGTCAATGCAAACACACTGGGAATTCATTCCCATGGACCCTAGATATACTGTTCCCCTCCTGAAATCTCTCACACCCTCCGGTGCCAAGGACTCTCCAATCCAAGGCATCTGACCCTCCAGGATTGTTTTGTTGCCCTCTCACCTGTGGTCTCTGAGGGTGGACACATCTGCACTGAGAGAGGAGAGTTTGTTTCTGAGGATCCACAGGGTCAGGGAAAAGAACGTTATATTTATCTGTGGGAAGAGTGGGAAATATTTCCTGTAAAACATCCCATCTGGTGACTGCAGCCAAGGCAGAGAATGATCCCAGGGGACCGAGCCAAACACTGCAGAACCAGGGAAGGCTAATTTCTGGTGGGAATTATCCCCTCTTCTGTAATATCCCCTGGCAGCTCTCAGTCCCTCCCCATGCATGGAGCTGACAGCACAACCGGGGCTGAGATGGATCAATGGGATCACAGAGGCCAGATCCTGCTTAGAGTTCAATATGGAGCCTCTCCAGTGCAGTCAGGAGTTATTTTGGGTTTACACTGGTGTAACTGAGAGCAGGATCTGACTCAGAGATTCCAGATCCTGCCTCTAGAATATTTCCTGCCACTTCTAGGCTGTAACAAATCCTCCCCCCTGCAACTTCTCCAGGGCATAGGGAGGAATATGTAGGGACATTTGTTTCCCCCCCTGCAAAAACCATTGCAGAGTGCAGCCCTCTCCCTTCCTCGTTCCTTGGGTCATTAACTCGACTAGACCAAACTCTTCTGTCTTCACTTGGCAAAACTTCTGCTGACGTCCCTGGGAGCTGGGCCCGAGTAACGGCTGTGGGCCTGGGGATACAGCACAGGGACTCATCCCGGGACTGACCACAGCAGATGAGCCAGGTGGGACCTAACTGGGTCTTTCCTTGTGTTTTATGGGCCACGTTCCCCTCCCTACTTCACTGAAATCAATGAGGTCGCAGAGGTGAGAGAAGAATGGGGCCCTGTGGTTCTGTGAGGTACCCACCAGGATTATGGCACAGACTGGACCCAGGAAGCTCCAACGAAAGCCTCTGTCCAGGCTGAGCCAGCAGCTACAGGGAGGGAGGAAGAAGAAGGTGACTTTAATGGGATTACTGCCCTTTTTCAGCCCCAGGGGCAGAGAGGGGGTGTCACAGGGCAGCTGGATCACAAAAGCGAGATGAATCTCCGCCTGCCTGTGACATGGCCGACTCTCTTGCAGGTAGCAGGCAAATAGCCCTCCCCATGTACCTCAGCATCTCCTGCTTTCAGCCACCACATCCTCTTCCACCTCCTCACATGACCCTTTCTGGTGGATGGGCGCAGTATTGATGGAGGGCCAGACATGCAGCGGATGGACATTGGTCCAGCTGCACTGAAGGAAGTGGAGCTGCCCTGATTTACACCAGCTGAGGATCTCACCTGGGGTGTCTAGAACATGCCACGCCCTGTTTTAGTGGAGTCGCTCACTTTAGAGAGGGGATGCTCAGGGATTTGCACACAGTAAGAAGGTGCATTTGTTTCCTACCCACCAGCCCCACAAACCCAGCCTGGGACCTGGGAATCAAGGTGGGATTTTTCTGGCTTGTTCTTCTGCATCATCAGTGGGGTGAGGAGTGTAGATGTCTGACAGGGGGGCAACTCAACTATAGCGCTGGGGCAGCTTAGTATCCCTGGGGATGGGAAGGGTCCCAGGGGGAAATTCAGCTCCCAGGCAGGGCGAGCTGGGAAATCTAGGTTCAAGTCAGACCTGGGGTGAGCCAGACAAGCACATGGAAGCCACATCCCAGCTCCCCTTCGGGACGGGCGCTGCACATACTGTGTGGAAGTTCCGTAGCCACCAGGATTCATCGCTGCAGAAATAGCCACCACCCTGGGAATCCGTAGCCGAACGGGTACATGAATCTCTTCTTGAACCGGTTGGCGCAGGTGTAATTCACGACCTGCAGGTTCCAGACGGTGAGGAAGAGGTGCAGCCCCTCCAGGAACATCCAGCTGAAGCAGGCCAGGAAGAGGTAGTGTAGGAGGCCAGCAATGACAGCACACGCCACCTGGGGGAGACAGAGAGCCCAGGGACACTGCAAGGGGAAGGGAAATGCTGAGTATGGGGGAGACCTGCCGGGGGGGGGGGGGGGGTGTCACACCGGGACTCTTGTTAGCACGGCTCTCCAGGTACAGCGCTCCGTGACCCAGAGACGGCAGGTTCCTCGGTCTATGGAGGGTCCTGCGGGTGCACATTGCTGATGCAGGAAGGGAGCAGAGATCAGTGGTTAGAGCAGGACTCAGGGGATCCAGGTTCTGTTCCCAGCCCTGCCACAGAGTCCCTGGGTGACCACGGGCAAGTCACGTAGGAGAGGAATCGAGGCACAGGGAGACTGTGACATAGGGATAGAACTGGCTGAACTCCAGGGGTTGGGGACACTCAGAGCAATGTGTCCAGTGTGAAGGGGCCTAACGGGGTGGAAACATCCCCCCAGGAACCCTCCCTGTGTCCGGCACAGCCCAGAAACCAGGGAGCACAAAGGGGTTCAAAGCCACACACCCCAGCCCTGCTGCGCGTGGAGGCACAGAGCAGGGGAGAATCAGGCCGTACCTGACTGCCGGGGTGGGTCACCTGCGTGAGGAAGAGCAGGTCGGCCAGGAAGAGGCAGAGGCAGAGCTGCAGGTGGAGGGAGGTGCTGACATTGCGGATGGAGCGGCACAGGAGGAAGGTGAGGATGGCCAGGAAGAGGCACAGCAGGGAGAGGGTCAGTCCCACTTAGGTGATGATGGTCAGTGAGTAACTCTCCTGTAACACAGCAAAGGGAGAATCACCAGTGACCCCAGTCCAGCCCCCTCGGCTCCGACTCAGACTTTTCCCCAGCAAAGCCTCCAGTCGCTCCAGGGAGAGCTTTGCCCACAACTGAGTGCGGAGCTCAGGGTCCTGCCCTGTGACCCGAGTCTCACGGTGAGATACCGTCACTGCGGTGGGAGCCATTAGGACGGCGAAGCTGGAGAGATGGTCACAGCTGCAGGTGGTGTGAGTGCTGTTCGTGCGCACGGCGGTGCAGCCATCCGGAGACCAGCTGCCGCTCTCGGCCACCACTTTCCAGTAGACACAGAGAGCCTCTTCCTCCTCTTTTTTGGCCTGGAAACACAACAGAATCATCCTCATCCTCACGGGACCACAGAATGTCGTTTCTGTTATCACATGTCTATAGCAAACCCGAGGCCACTGACAGCTCCACGGCTCTCCCCAGGCAGCCCCCAGTGCCCACTGGGGCCATCCCGGTGACAGCGGAGAGAGAGCACAGATCCTGCTGCTCCAAAAGCCCAGGCCCTGCTATTGGAGCGAAAGGGAAATAAATCCTGCTAGCCGTTAGCACTATGCGGAATCTGGCACATGGCTGAGCATTTCTGACAGCATCCAGCAGAAGGCAGTGCTGTGTGCACACATACACATAGGCACCCTAACCACGTCATTACCGTATCAAAGTGTTTCATGCTGATTTCCTGAACCACAGGCTCTAGAGAAAGCGGCTTTCCAGTTATCCCAGCTCAGGCCCTGTGTCGTGGTGCGACCCCCGGTAACCTCCTCCAGTAACACAGCCCCAGTGCATCAGGAATAAGGAGGCCTCCTCTTCTCAGGACCATCCGGAGCCAGAAAGGCAGCACGGTCCAAATGCCCAGCAGGAGATTGTGCCTTCTACATACCCCTCTGGAGCTCCAGATATGGAGCAAAGTGAGAGGCTCTTCCGTCACGCACCTGTCTGTGGCGCAGGGTGAAGTTTGCGGGGCTGGAGAGGTGAACGTGGCTCCCGTCTCCGACGGCCCCACTCACCACCCTGGAGTTGAGGTGACTCTTCTCCAGCTTCCCACCAGCTGGTAGATTTCCCTCGCTGAGACGTCTCGCACTGATGATGGAGTCCAAAGTGGAGTAAGAAATAAAAGCAGCAGCCCCCAAACCTGCTGGGAGAGGAGAAAATCCCTCGTTAGGGAGCTGGGGACACAATGGCAAAGAATTAGCCGGCCGGGTGCTCAGGGGTCACAGTGAGTCTGTGGCAGCTCTGGGAATGGAACCCAGGATCCTGGGAATGGAACTGGACTGTGCCACCTCCTCCCTTGGAGCTGCCAGAAAAGTGTCCAGCTGGAAACGTTGAGCTGCAGGATGCAGCGATGAAGATACGGATTTTCTCAGCGAGACCAGGAGAGGGGCTGGCCAGGGATGAGCTTCCCCTGGTGCTGGAGGATTCGGGGCCCTGAATATGGCAGCTGAGGGTCCACGTTACGCTGGTCCCTCACATCTCTGTTTGGGGGTCTAGCTAGACTAGGGCGTCCCTGCCCTTTCCATTCTCTGGGCCCATTTCATACCAGAGACCCTCTCATGAGCCGTCTCCCCTCTGCACCCCCAACTCCTCACTGCTGGGGGCTCAAGCTGTGGGACAGCCAGGAACGAAGGTGTCAGCTCCATGGCCACAGCCTGAGAACCACTGGCTCAGCCAGCAAGGAGCACTCCAGGGCTAGAGACAGAGGCCGGGGCCGGCCTGGGGATCCATGGGAAGGGAGGGAAGAAGGGGGGAAACCCAGACTGGGGTTCAGTGCCCAGGAACCGCTCTGTGCTGTTTGGTCCCTGCGTGTCTCCATCCCCGAGATGGTACCTTGTGTAGCTGCCCCGGTAACTGTAGCACAGTGCACAACCATCATCTCCTCGTGAGCGCTCAGCGTGAAGACCTCGCTGTGCTGGCTGCAGTTCCCCGTGACGAGCCGCGTCTGGATAGCTGCGGGGGTGGGGGTGAGGAATGACAGAGCCCCTCGCTGTGAAACCACTTCCCTGGGAATCTGTCCGTTCTGGGCCAGATCCACCCCCCTCCCACTCCGTTTGGAGCCGGGGGGCTTCAGGGCTCTTTTGCACTATGGGAGGTGGAAG